>NC_138138.1:34303489-35504135 GCF_964188305.1 Podarcis bocagei | reverse complement strand
GAAAAGAGTCTGAAAAGCATATTATTTTTGTGAAGTGGATATGTGGGGACCTTGCAGCCGTGTGCAACACAGACTTTGTTTCCCCCCCTCTTGAGTCACCCTGCCTTACCATTAGGGTGCAGGAGCAGCGACACTCTGTATAGGATTCATTTTAGTGTAGCTTATTGCCCGAACTTTGCTAAATCCCACTCTGCTGTGGCCACATGGGTTTACTTCTGCTCAAGAATAGGCGAATTATGCAACTTGAATTCATTAACTACATTTGCATGTATTTGTTTAGACATAATTTTATCTGCTAGGCCTGAGGAAGGGCAAGGAGCAACACCCAGTACCAACATCTAGCTCCATAACAACTGGAAATATTTATCGGTAAAATATTGCAGCAAGCATCACCCATGACTTTTCATCATTTACTGTTGTAACCTTAAGGACCCGATATTTGCTTTCATTGGGGGTGGGGGTGGGGAAACCCCAAAAGCAGAGATTCCCAGAACGAAATCCCATGGTTCCACAATGCTACTGTGCATACACAAGATAAATTCAGCTTGAAAACCTATTGCAGTTGAACGCTCCAATCCTGTACCTGGTTTACTCAAACAGGCCCACTGTGTTAAATGAGGTTTACTCCCAAGTGGGGTTGCTATATTTCAAACGGTGAAACTATGGACAAAAAAAGGTGTTGAGCTTTTCCTGAGTTATTTTTATGGGAAATTGGCAAAAACAGCACTGACGACATGGACTGCCATACGTCCGTTTTTTCCAAGACATTTGTTACTGATTTCCATAAGGACACTGCTGCCGACTGCAGTATTCTGGATATTTCTGGGAAATCCTGGACGCAAGGCAACCCTTCTCCCAAGTAAGCCTGGATACATAACTCAGTAATGTATACTGGAAGGATTTCAGAGTCTCAAAGGCTTGTTTTCTCTTACACGAGGACTGCAGCTTCTTTTCAGAGAAAAGTAGTCACACAGCTGTGCCTTTAAAAGACATTTGCACAGGGGCCCAGACCATGCTAACCATTTGTGGTGAGTCTCCCCTTCGCACAGACACGGACTGTTACAGTAAACTGCTGCCACCCAACCGGGACGTTGTTCTCCCATCTTAGCTGTTCCGTGACATGGTTGATTCGAAACCAAACCAACGTCTTCTACCCACATGCCTCGTTGCATGAAGTCAACCACGTGGTCTCCAACCGACGGCAGAGCTGCAAGGGAACTTGTTAACTCGGGCGGAGATACTACAAACCAGAAACTTAGTGTTTGAAATATAAAAATGCACTTGCTAATTTTGTGTCAGTTCATGTGGAATAAATGCTACCTTTCACTTCTGCACTTGCAAGCGTTAAAGCCTCCCCCCTTTCTTTTCTTTTTTTTTAAAAAGAAAAATTGCTTTTTTACTATTATTTTTTTTAAAAAAGATGTTTCAGATTTTGACAGACTTCCATCAGTCCAGCCAGCAGGTGCCAGTGGTAATTGCAGATGGGAGCTGTAGTTCATTGGCCCCTGGAGGAACTATTGATTGACTTAAGACGGGGGAGACCAGAGTTGAAATCCCCAGTCAGCCCTAAAGCTCTCAGAAATAGGCCAGGGATCGTCTCTCAGCCTCACCCACCTCAAAGGATTGTTATGAGGATTAAAACGGCAGAGACAGGAGCCCTGCACACCACACTAAGCTTCTCGGAGGAAGGGTGAAATGGGGCTTCAAGGTTTGCAGTGCAATTCCATATAAATCTACTCCGAAGGAAGCCTCATTGATTTCTGTGGGACTTCCTCCCAGGTGAGCATGCACAGGATTGCAGTCACAACTGATAAAAAACGAACATTGCCAATTCAGAGACAACATGTCCCTAAAACAAGTTACAAAACTTGGATCTGGTTAATGCCACCTTGAAAGGGGCAACTCTCCCTTCCTTCACAAAGCAGGTAATGTCTCTCTTAAGCTAGTGTGCAACAACACACATCTAAAAACAAAGTTTATGTCTGTATTTCTCACCAATGTCCCCTGCTTTGAACCACTCCTATCCCCTCTGCTTGAGCCCCGTTTTAATGCAGCCAGCATACATAGTTGTTATTTTTTAATCTCCAACAAGTCTGCGAGGTGTCTTAGGATGGTTGGTTGAGGCGAGAGATAACAACTTAACGTTCTTGACAAGGCTAGGCGGTTTGAATCCAGCTTCTAGACCAGCACGCCTCAAAATGACTCCCCAGCTATCTTTTGCTTTCAAAACTCTTTTAACACCACCTGGTGGTTCCTCCTATGTATGAGTTTTGACTTCTACCCCCTGGAAGTGAAAGCAAGGGCTGTAAAAACCTGTGATCCTTCTCTTCTCTGCCTCCCAACACCTTGCCCCTTCACATAATCTAGGGATAGGGAAGATGTGCCCCATCAGCTCCCACCCAGATTGATCATGGCCAGGGATGATGGAATCTGTAGTCCAACAATCCGTGGCAGGGGGCAGGGGGAGAGCCAGTGTGGTGTAGTGGTTAAGAGCGGTAGACTCGTAATCTGGGGAACTGGGTTCGCGTCTCCGCTCCTCCACATGCAGCTGCTGGGTGACCTTGGGCCAGTCACACTTCTCTGAAGTCTCTCAGCCCCACTCAACTCACATAGTGTTTGTTGTGGGGGAGGAAGGGAAAGGAGAATGTTAGCTGCTTTGAGACTCCTCAGGGTAGTGATAAAGCGGGATATCAAATCCAAACTCCTCTTCTTCTTCCCCATCCCTGATATGCACCTTCCGTGACAACAGGACAGTTGGTTCAGGCTACCACCAATCTACCCAGCCACATTAACATGTATGTTTAGGAAGAGATTTCTGTCACGAAATTGCTCCACTAAAGAACCCCCTCCGAATATTATCCTGAATCCCTCTCTCCAGATGTTCAGTGCCAGATGTGGAAAGTGTATGTGCAAGTATAGCTCAGTTAGTAGAGCATGAGACTCTTAATCTCAAGGTTGTGGGGTCCAGCCCCACATTGGGCAAAACGATTCCTGCATTGCAGGGGGCTGGATTAGATGACCCTCTGTGTCCCTTCCAACTCTACGATTTTATGAATTAAAAATAATAATCGAGCAAGAGCTGTTCTTTTAAGCACACTGAATGGCGTATATTTTAATAGGAATCAGTTCTTGCAAATCTGCTGGTTTCTGAAATGAGAGAGCCTGACACAGATGGGATTGCTTTCTGGCCATGCTTTAGATGGGTAATTTTAATAGCCCCTTTTCTTATCTTGCAACGATTTTAGCACATATATACTTTACAAAGAAAGGGGGTGCCACCCCAAGGTGGCTCCCAATCAGAAAAATGATAATAGCCTTTAGGGCACTGCTAGTAGCTCAGTGCAGAGGTGATCTACAGATTCAGGTAAGTTAAATGGGAATTTGAAGCTGTATGAAATACTGACAAGGAACTCCATGGACTTGCGAAAAGATAATGACACTCTGTGGTAGGAACCTTTTAACGAGCTGCAAAGGGTTTTGCTGCGTTAGTCTGCTCCATCAAAAGATTGTGAAATCTTAAAAGACCAATAAATTAAAAACCAATACCCTTAGAGAAGAAAAATCTGGGGCCCTCCAGATGTTGAATGACAACTCTCCTCATCCCTGACCATTGACTATGCTGGATGGCTGATGGGAATCTAGTGCCATCTAGAGGACCACCTCCACTTTCAAAAGTGCCTCAAGTTGTGTTTTATTTCAATTTTTTAAAAAGGCCCAGTGGCTGGGGAACAAAATGTGCTGCTTGAAGACCATGAAGAATGTCCTTGAAAATTCTGGGAACTAGCCATGCTGAAAGATCTTAAAACAAGGGTTTCTCCAAGTACAGTCAGCCTGCAACTTACATTTATCTTGTGTACAATCAGCTTCGTGCACTTGGCAAAAAAATGTAAAAAGGGAGCAGAAAAAGGGTGGGCGTCCGGATGGGGGTGGGGGTACTTTGGCAATCTTACCCACCATTGTACCCATGTGTTTTGGCTATACGTGATTTTGGGTTTAGGCGGGATCATTGGAACGCAACCTCCATGTGTGTTACAGGCTTACTGTAATTTTAAATGTTATACTAGATGGATTACAGGTAAGCCCTTAGCTATGCCTAGCTCCCTTGCAAAAACATCATTCCCAGGTACTTTCAGAATGATGGAATTGACCGTTTATGGTTTCACTGTAGATGAAGGATGGTGAAACTGTGGCCAAGATGTTATAATTTATTACCCACCCTTTATTTACCTCAGGGCCACAAGGTGGGTTACAAAATCAAAACACATTTCTACAAACAGTTTAAAACAAATTGCCACCACAGAATTAAGGTGGGTTCTAAAAATATATACCTAAAATGTCAAAAGCCATGGTAAAGAGGTGCATCTTCAACAGTTACCAGAAACAAAAATAAAGGCGCCATAAATGCCTGTCAGGAGTTCCACAACTAAAGGGCTGCCATATAAAATGCTTTCTCCTGGCCTACTGCCTCACACGCCTCTGAGGGAAGAGGAACTACCAAGATGGTCCCTCTGCCTCTCTTACCACTTGAGAGGGTCTGTAGGGAAGGAGGTGGTCTTTCATGTAGCTGGGGCCTGAGTCATTTAGGGCTTCACACATGAATGTGAGCACCTTGAACTGGCCCCAGAAATGAACTGGCAACCAGTGCAGCTGTTTTTAAAGGGGTTCTATGAGATCCAAACAGAACCCAAGTCAGTATCTGGCTGCTGCATTTTGGACTGGTTGAGTTTCTGAGTCATCTTCAAGGGCAGTGCATTGTGATAATCCAATAATAAAAAAGTTGTTGGACTCAAGTTCCCACCAGCATGATGGGAGATGGCTATTAACATTTGTTCGGTGACAATATACCTACCCTGGGGCTTAGAAGAGCATTTTTAGCACAGAACAAATTCCAGAGTGGGAGCCTGTCCTAGTCTTTAAGGTCTCGTAAGACTCTGCTTGCTGGAATCTCAAAGACCACCACAAATTCAGTGTGGCATAAACTTGCTAGTTGTCATGACATGATCCCAGTCCCCGAAAGCAGGGGTTTTTTGTGTTTCATAGCACAGGCCCACAACACAAGACAAGGGGAAAAAAAAACCAGCTGAACTTTTATTGTTTCCAAAACCAAAAATGAAAACATTGCTCTGTTTGATGAGTGGGGAGGGGCTTGGAAGGAGGTGTGGTCTTGTATAGAGAGGGATGGAGTAAAAGGGGGATCTGGATTGGAGGGGTGGGACAGTGCCATGTCTCTCTCCACGCTGGAGGGTTGAGGGAGGGAGTGGGTGGTGGGGAAGGGGCGCCACGGGTTGTGCAGCTTGCTCCGTCGCCCTCTGGCCTCTCACTGCACCGCTTGCTCGTTGGCGCTGCTGCCAGAGTCCTGGGGCTTCATCACGTCTGGGAGCTCCGGGGGGCTGGAGAAGGGATCAATGCGCAGGGGCTCAAAGGCATCTTCTGCACGAGAGGAGGAAGATGAGAAGATGACACAGTCAGTTTGAATTTGTGCAAGCTGGTAACTAGCAAGGCTGGAACCAAACAATTCCACAAGTCAACTAAGAGCAGCCCACATGCCAGTGGTGGACAAGGCTTGTGGTCAAATAGTGCAGAACAACAAATGCAATTTTTCCATTTGTACAGTAGGCTAATTTTCAACACACACTCGCACACCCCTCTCTAGCTAGGCAAACAAGAGGCATCGCTGCAAGTTCAAGGACAGGTTTCAGACAGTCAAAAAGACACAAGGAGGATGCAAAGCATTGTTGGTGTGCTGGGGAAGAGTTCTGAAGACCAGGCACAGAGGACCGCATTTGTATCCCAGGCCTGAGGTTTCCAACCCCTGAGCTGAAAGCTTTTGTAAAGGCACGGGTGAGCAGAGTGTGATGCAAAATAGCAGCTGCTTACTCCCACATCAGCCCCCCCCCCACAAGTCTTTCTTAAAGAGAGGATTTTACTTCTATACTGTTTCACACAGATGCTTTGAATTGGGTGAAATTATTGTAGCATTTCTCTGCTTTGCCTCCTGCAAACTAAGGGGAAAGAAACTGCCTATTGGCTTCCCCCATATTCCTTTGCACTGCAAGACAGCTTTCTGCCCCAAAGCAGCAGCTACACACTATTCGCCTTGTCAAAAAGGGTCATGAGAAAAAGCCAAGGATCCGGCAGCACCCAGATTCTTCCCACCGACTCATTCCTGCACAAGGCAACGGGTGCCCTGATAATTTCCACCAAGATGAATGGCAACAGGTGATTTAATGGCTAGTCAGCCTAAAAGTACCCAAATTGTAGGGCAGACAACAGATGCATGGAACAAATAAATTTTATTCCTTCCCCTTCCCAAATCTAGAAAGCAAGACACCCCAACTCACCACTGGCTCTGAAGGCCAAGCCAACTGTTGCTGGGGCCTGAGGTCGTGCTGTCTGGCTGGTGAAGCCACAGTCTCCGAGGGTTTTGCTGTCATCCAACAGTTGGTCATCCTGGAGGGTGAAGTGGCAATTGCACAACAAATTAAATCTTAGCAATGCACAAAAAACTAACCTGGTAGCACAACACAACTTCTGCTGCAGTGGGGTGGGTAAAGAACAGCAGAGATTGCCTCTGTGAGGACAGGCCGCAATGTGGCCCCATAACACCAGCAGATTGGAGCATGCAAAGGCACACACCATTGTCACAACAGCATGCATCCTGGGGGGGGGGGGAGTGATGGGGATGGGTGTTTAATGAGCAACAGTAGGACTGAAGGGTAGAGCTGATATTTCAAGACTTGTTCTGGGGCATTCCAGCAGGCTGTGAGAGGAGCGGAGTGAAAAATTAAGCCAACGTGTTTGGTAAATCCGCAACCCTATGCTTTTCACAATGGGGAGGCCCCCCATAGCCTTGAGCTCTGTTCCACTCCATTTGTGGGCAGTGGCATTACCCTGAGAGGACAGGGACTAAGGACAAGGGGGAATCCCAGGGGCATCACCACTGCCCAGGGTTGGCCCCGAGATAATTTTGCCCCCCTAGGCAAAGGACGTTATCTCTCTCTCCACCTACACTGTATACAAAAGTTGACCAGACCAGCCGTTACTATAATAGCTGCAATCCACAGGGAGGGGATATTGGGGTATGCTCTGCAGTGAGAAAAAGCACCCCCCCATTACCTTGTATAGCCTTTGTTCTTCTGGGGGTCTCTTAAGTATCCCCTCAACAATTCTTTTCAGCTCATACACCGTACTGGACTCCTTGGCGTCTGTGAAGATGGTCGTCTTGTGACGTCGGATCATTAAAAAGACGTCCTGTCAAATGGAAAAAAGGCAATGGATGGTGAGCAAGTATTCGCTGATGCACAACACCTTTTCAGGAGCTTGAGCCATGGAAGCCATTTATAACTTTAGAAAGAAAGAAGAGGGAGAACCTCTAAGTTCTCAAGAGCGTTCCTACTCACTTCCATAAAGGCAGTTATGACCTTTCACAAGTGTCCATGTGAGTGGCTAATTGCAGGTTGGAGCAACTCATAGAAACCTGCATTATACTATGTCTGACTATGTGACCAAATAGCTCAGCTCCGACTGTCACTGGCTTTCTATGGCTTCAGTTTTTCCCACCACCATCACCCTAATCCTTTCAACTGGAGACACCAACCCAGGATTTTTTTTGCATGCAATGAAGGTGATCTTTTCCTTAACAGTTGTTTGAACCAACCCTGAAAGCTGTACAAGTTGGTGGAAGGCACTGAACCACTTCAGACTGTAGGTGAGGAAAAAGCAACATTTTCAAAATCCTCCCCAAAGCTTAAAAACAAAAAAACAACAACTCCACTTTTGTTAGAGAACTAGCACATCAGCATCTAGCCTAGAACACCTCTTTCTAGTGTTCTAGTTTTCTGCTTGCAGGGCATTTTTACACGGAGGAGCAGTCCAAAGTGTGGTGTCCCATCTGCATCCTGATGTGGTAAAGTCTGCTGTACCACCTCAGTATCCAACCAACTCATTCTGCTGCATGTGTAGACTAGTCTTTAAAATTCTTTTGGCACAAGGTACAACATGCCCCGGGCACAATGACAGCATCCAGGTGTAACTTATTTCTTTTGAATTTGGGTAAACAAGGTTAATACCATGTTCTCGTGGTACTAACCAGCATTTTGCAGGTATGCAAGTCAAAGTGCTCAATGGACAGCAACTGCTGCACATCATGTGGTGTTTATATTGGCTTTTCAGCACCTGTGGAAGACTTACTTCTCTCAACAAGCCTTCTAAGTGAAGGTTTTTTTATTCTAATGGGATAGTTTTTACATATGCAATGGTTTAATATGTTTTTTATTGTATTTTATTTAAATCACTTTCAGATGTTTCATAGGAAACAATTCATAAATAAATAAATATCCTTTAAGAAGTTAAACTAGCATGGAACAGTCTCTATTCATGTTGGAACTGAAAGAACCCCAACTTCTCTCATTATTGCAAGGTCAGATGTTCATGCACTGAAATACGGTAACAACAGTGATAAAGATCTCCAAATGCAGACTGTTTCCTCCCCATCGGCCCAGTATTTTGATTTCTAAATCTGTTCACTGGATCTTGTTTCAGGGGGAGACTCAACATCTTTCCTCTTTAGGGCTGACAAATTCTAAAACAATAATACCCCACAATAGGTAGTGCAGCAGTTTTGACACTGCATATAATGCAGATACATAATTTCAAGTATCCACATTAGCCTTTGTTCTCACATGTGTGGGCATCATTTCCCAGCTCATTTTCTTTGAGGTGTAATCCAAAGTCTTTTCTCCTCTGTTGAAAATCTTAGGACTGTCTTGGATACCTTTCCATTAAGAATTTGAGGGCCCCTGAAAGGCCATTTAGCTTCTCCTTCATCATGAAAGGAAGCCTCTCTTATCTGATGCTTAATCAACCCATTCTACACAAACCAATCCTTTGCTGGTTACATCTCCTGGAGTAAGAAAATCTGTATGACACCCCTGCTGACTGGGTGATCTTAGGCTAGTCACTTTCCTTTAGTCTACCATATCTCACAGGGTGGTTTTGACGATAACATTGCGTGGGGTGGGGTGAGAATGACTGTGTATGCTTCCCTCAGCTCCTTAGAGCAGTTGTCTCCTGCATTTTCAGACACAGAAGCCACCTTCAAACACTTCCCCCTTCTCTCAAGTTTAATTAGGAAACAAGAAAAGATTGGTGTCTTGAACCACCATAGGACAGGATGAGACCCAAGTCCCACCCCACCCCTTGAAACCCAAGGAAGGATGGAGTAAAATAACAACAAAAACAATAATAGAGCAAATACAGCTTTCTCTCACCCAACTCTCAGTGGCTGTAGGTTGGCATCCTGCTTCAAGCAACCTCTTATATTGAAAGGTCTTATCCCCCCACCCTGCTCCACAAACGAAGAGCACTCAGGCTCTTCAACCTTTCCTTGCCACTCCTGTAATCCTGAAATATCATTGAATGCATTTCCCACTCCCCTCAACTTCTTCTTGGCTTTTTTGTCAACATAAAGCAGCACGGAAAGCCTTGCTTCAGAAGCGTTAAACAGCTCATTTAACCTTACTAGGGAGTGGGTAGAAATCTTAGATAAGAGGTCACCTAACAGGAATCTCATCCTCTTCCCTATTTGATAGTGATGCTCCACAACACAACACAATGATAATCTGTGTGTGTTAACGTGGATTTGTGGCATGCCAGAATTACCAACACAGGATAGATGTTGGTGGGTGGGTGAGGGTAGAAATGAGGCATGCTTTGCAGAAAGACAGAAAGGACTATAACCAGGTCATTGGGTGTCATGGGTACATTCTAGAGTGGGGCTTGAGTTCAGATTCTCCCAGAAAAAAGGGGTGGGGACTGTGAAACTTCCTGCTCCACCGTGTGCCAATCATCTCTTCCCAGCCCAACCTACCACACAGGGCTGTTGTAAGCATTAAATTTCGGGGGCCCGAGCAGAACTACAAACATGGCCCTGGGCTCTATGGAGGAAGGGAAGGATAAAAAAAACACCGCCTGGACGCTATTATTAGTGTGAACAACAACAAGGGAGCGCACACACCCAATGCTGGGCAGAGAGGGAAACAGGAAAGGGAAGAAGAGGACGAGACGCGGAGGGACCTACTCCCGTTTGGACAAGGGGGGCTGGAAAGGGTTGCCACCCAAAAAGGGGAAAGGGATGGTTGCCACGAAATAAGATGGTAGGGGTGGCAGAGAACAGGGGGACTGGAGGGTAAGAGGGCAAAAAGAAATGAATATATGAAGAAGATGGGGCGGGGTGGGGGGAGCCACAGGGGGTCGGGAGGGAGATGCTTAAACCTGGGGTATGGGGGGTGTAGAAAAAGGTGAAGGGGGCCGGCGGAGGGGCGGGGGCCGGCGGAGGAAGTGGGAGGGAGAGTATCCTATCCCTGCCACTATTACTACTACCAGCACTATTGTTATTATTGCCGACGGCCCCCCTCCCTCCTCTCCTGCTCCCCCTCCCCTACTCACCATCTCTGCAGCCGCAACCTCAGCCCAGACCCCCCAGAGAGGAAAAAGCAGCAGAACCCCCAGTATCCCAACATGCACCGCAACCTCGGGACGGCCCAGCCGGGTTTGACGGAAGGAGCGGAGCGGCGCATGCGCTTCGGTAGCGCTCGGCTGCTTTCGATTGGGTGCGGAAGACCATAGACAACTACAGTAAGTCAAAGGGACGCTCGAGAAGGAGCCATAGAGATAAAAGAGAGAGCGGAGAGTGGTGGTGGTGCGGGCGGGGCGAGGAAGCCAGGCGGGTTATGACAGGAATCGCCGCCATCTTGCGAAGGGCGCGCTCAAACGCAGCCATGCTGAGAAGGTCTCCTCCGCACATAATTCTCTTCCCAAGCCCCATTTTATGAGGCTTGCTTCCGCCAGTTTGGGGGAGGTCAAAGGTTGCCGTCATGCTACCCGTCTGTCAAAGCTCCTGCGTCTCTCTGGTCTCCGGGGAAGCATTTAATCCTTATCTCTGGTGTTTTAACCCTGTTTAAGCCTTGACAGCAAGCCTTGCAAGGAAGGATTGAAACGGCGATCGCCGGGAGCCATCTTAGGAAGGTCGTTTCCGTATCCCCGAGCCAAGGGAGGCTGCCCAACGACCACTGGGATGAGGTGGTCAAGCGCAAGATCGTTATGTAACTGTGGACTGAGGCTGCTGCCATCTTGAGAAGGACTCCCCCCCCTCCACTTCTTGGAAGGACCACCATTTTGTAGCATTGTGTTTCATGGACTCTATAGAGTCCATAGCTCCCTCATAACGGCAGCCAACTGACAGTTTGGATACTGGCTGGAGAAAAGAGGCTCTTCTCTTTGCACCAATCTTTTACTGATTCATGACTGCTTGTGGAGGAGACCTGTGGAGTCCCTGTGCGATTTTTATGCGTGACAAAATGCATCGTTTCATTTACATGTAGCCATAATCTGACAACTACAGGTAGAAAGGGCCAGCTTTTTACAAAATTACTGGAGTCACAATTATAAGGGATTATTCCAATGTGTGGTCAGTTAAGACTGCAGGGAGGTGAGGATTCTCTAACACCTGTGCACCTCTCCTTTTGCCACAAGCTTGCGTGTGTAAACCTTGCATGTCAGGAAAAGGCCATCTCCTGACATGTACGCTTTGTGATCCCACGTGAGATTTGCACTTGCTTCTGCCTATTGTCCTGGTGACTGGGAAATTGCTATTTCTATTTTGTTGTATGGATCAACGTCCTCTTTTCCTCTAGCCTAGGAGAAACCCCAGCCAGGCAGCTGCACAGGACCCTGCTTAACAAACCAGTTTAAGCTCCCAATCACAGTATTGAGCCTAAATTTAGGGCTCAAGGTTCAACAAAGTGTACATTTGAAAACATCCGGAGAAATGTTGGGAGTGCCTTTTGAAAATATTAATCTGCATACAAATACAACCAAGTTCTGTAAAAAAACCCAAAACAAATGTAGCCATGTTGCCCCATGAGGAACCACGCTCCTCTAAAATCTTAATACATTATTAAATGCCACAGAAGCGTGGCAAGCTTTCGGATTCCGCAGAGCTCTTCATCAGGCAAAATGTTATATGAAGCAAGGGGATGAGGCAAAATGGGGTGGGTGGGGGGAGTTCATCAGGTTGATGTCATAGCCATGAGGCCACCTACCAGAATCCAAAAATAGTACAAATTATTGACTCTTTTGAAGTATACAATGAAGTTGGGCAATGGAACCAAATGGCTGCTAAGCATATCTGCATGTACCTCCACATCTCGCCACCAGTGGCCAGCAGGCACTATGTTGTCCAATCAATATTTTATTTGACCAGTGGGAGGTGGAGTGGGGTGTTCAGTCCACCATGCCCTGTCCTACCCCTCCACTCCATTCCATTCATCCACCCACACTCCATCCACTTTGGTTTGAAGCAGTCGTATTGTTTTGTTTGTTAGAAATAAAGATTGGACTTGAGAGTGGTTCAAGTCATAAGTGCCAACTCCCTGGGGCCCTGGGTGCCCAAGCACCCATAAAATTCCCCATGGAGGGACCTGGCACCCACAAATTTCGGGGCCAAGGCCATGCACGCTGCATGGCACCCACGGCCCTGGGCACCCACAGTTGCAGGACCAAGTTGGCACTCCTGATCCAGGTAGCTTGGAAATGGTGACAAAAAGAAGTGTATTGCCTGTGTGAGAGAAGAAAATAGGCAGGAAGAGATCAAAGAATCATAGACTTGCAGAGTTGGAAGGGGCTCTGTGGGTCATCTAGTCCAAATTCCTCTTATGCATGCTGAATTCACTTTGAGCAGTAACTTGGCATAACTAATAATAGTAATAATAATAGTAATAATAAATTTATTAATACCCCACCTTTTTCGCTGATGGGACTCAAGGCAGCTTGCAGATACTAAATTGACCTCATAGCCCCCATGAGTGGGTCAGTAGCAGTGGTAAACCCTCCAAAAGGAACTGGCATAAGTTTCCCTCATATCCCGTGTGTGTCAGTTGCTGTTCTTTATCTTGGAATGGGAATAAGAGTTTCAATAGCAATCTGGTATGCACTCTGTAGCAAGGTTAGGTTAAAAATGAATGAATTGAAGTTTCTGAACCAATATGTGAATAGGAACACAGCTGTATCCTTTGAAAATTGCACTTGCCTGAATAGTCAGATGCAGCTCTTCAAAAGAATGTGCATCCAAAAATGTGTGTATTAGTGAAAATAATGTACAAAAATGCATTCTTTTAAGGAGGTTTTGCTTGCAAAACATGCCTCTACTAGGAACAATTGTGCACAACTATACAAATATTAGGAGAAATGTTCATTTTTGAGGAGGGAATGTATAATGACTGGGAAAAGCTGAAATGACAGATTCATCTACCCCGTTGCCTGCTGCTGTTACCTTATAGCAGAGTTTTGACTTTCAGGGGTTTACAACTTTTTGACATCATGTAGCTCTGCCTCATCATGACACCACAAGCCCCACCCCCTTGCCCTTCAGGCCTTGGGGTGCTGGGGGCCTTGACAACTTTAGGGCTGGGATGTGGATAAAGGCTGGGAGGAGATGGGATGGTGTTTGAGTTTACACTGAGTGCTACTGCGGGCAGAGCTGAAGATCATTTACCTGTTGGGTTTTGTAGCACAGCGGTTGTGCTTTGCTGGCTTAAATAGAGGGCAGGGCAGACCACAACCTGTGATCAGAAGCCATCCCCCAAATTCTGTATTGTATCAGTCCTCCAAATTTTATATTATTTCCCCAAATTCTATATTACCTCATTTCTCCTAACCCCCCCATGAGATAGGTCAGTATTATTACTGTCATATTTTATTGTTTGTTTTATGCTGTTCACCAACATTATCCTTTTTCTCATTATTGGTGGTGTAGAAATTTCTGCAAATAAATATCGTGAATGGAGTGGTAGATGTTGAAAGAACAGCTAAGCAGACTCCACCAGGACAATAACCACCAGCTCTTGGGTTGTGCCCTTTCCCTGGTGCACCGATCCTGCAAAGGTTGCTTGGACTAAGCAGCCAAGCCCAGCAGTCTCTTCTCTGGTTGGCATCAGAGTTGGATGATCCAGGGCTGCCCGGACTATGCTGAGTTTCTGCTCTTCCCAGATTGTGCTCCTCCTCCTGTTGCTGAGAGGTGAGGCATCAGGAGTGGTGTATATTTGTGTGGTCCCCTGGGAATGTGAGAACTACCCCTTTCTCTTTCCCTCCAGGCATGGTAGCCATTCTGTGTCCCATCTGAGCTGCCAGTTTTGCTTGTTTTTGGGAAGGAATGATCCAGGACTCCTGGATTCTCTTGGAGGGTGGGGGAAAAGAGGAATTGGGGTTGGGATACAAAAGGGCAAGGATACTTTAACTGAGAGGACAGTGGGTCATAGCAAGAGGCCCTAGAAGCCAGGGGATATGCAGATTCCTAGGTGCAGACTCTAGCTGTTAAAGCAGTTGTGTTAGTAGATGGGGTGAAAGTTTGGTGGGAATTAAGGGGGCTTGAGAAATGAGATCCAGGGCCCTAAATACCTAAACTATATCCTCTGCTCTGGGAGCACTTTTTGCCCTTGCCAGACCCAGTGCATCTTATGCAAACATTCAAATGGGTTGCTTTTCTTTTGGAGATGCAATATTGGGGAAGATTTCACTTGTCGACCCCTTGCAAGCAGAAATCAAATGCACTGGGACCCTGCCAGAATCTGGCTGGCAACTCTAATGTGGGGAGATGTGTGATTGAGAAGAAATGTCTTTGTGTATTCGGAGCCCAGAGTCTGGAACGTGGGAGGACTTGAATTCTGTTTTCTGGTACTGTATGATCAGACTTGTGGCTAATTCTTAGCTGGACCAAAACATGGTCTGCCTTTCAACGACTTTTGGGAGGTTTGGATTTCCTCCGTGCACCTATTTCTGTGCTACCAAACTCAGAAGATGTTTCTTATCAACACCCCAGAGGCAGATTAATTGCTGTGTTCATTGGAGCCATTGCTGGCTTTTTAGTGGCTTGCTCTGTCATGCTCTTGACATGGCCACACTTCACCATAGACCAGCTTGGCGTTCCTATGGGCTCATCTCCATGGAGGCTATCCATCACATCAGTCTGCCCTCAGGCAAACCGCAGCTGCCTGCCTGCCTGCCTCCTTCCTTCCTTCCTTCCTTCCTTCCTTCCTTCCTTCCTTCCTTCCTATGCCACTTTTCATTCACACGAGTCACAAAGTGACTTATAAACAATAAATATCAATAACACAATGTTGTTGTTTAGTCAATTAGTTGTGTCAGACTCTTTGTGACCTCATGGACCAGAGCATGCCAGGCGCTCCTGTTTTCCACTGCCTCCTGGAGTTTCGTCAAATTCATGTTGGTTGCTTCTATAACACTGTCCAACCATCTCATCCTCTGTCGTCCCCTTCTCCTTGTGCCCTAAATCTTATCCAACATCAGGGTCTTTATCAGGGAGTCTTCTCTTCTCATGAGGTGACCCAAGTATTTGAACCTCAGCTTCAGAATCTGTCTTTCCAGTGAGCACTCAGGGTTGATTTCCACCAGAATGGATAGGTTTGATCTTTTTTCATTCCATGGGACTCTCAAGAGTCTCCTCCAGCACACAGTTCAAAAGCATCAATTCTCTGGCATCAGCTTTCTTTATGGTCCAGCTCTCACTTCATACATAACTACTGGGAAAACCATAGCTTAAACTATACAGATCTTTGTTGACAAGGTAATGTCTCTGCTTTTTGAGAAGCTGTCTAAGTTTGTCATCACTTTTCTCCCAAGAAGAAGGTGTCTTTTAATTAATTAACAAAAACATAATAGAATATCCCAATTACAACATAAATCATATAAAATAATTAACAAGTCATCAGCGAGTAATGACAAATAACCAGCAAAACAACCGCCTTCTGTAAAACACAATTAACAAAACAACTAAAAAAGAGGCTAAACAGTACAACCACAATAAAAGTCATATTATAAAATTCAAAGCACTACATCTGTAAAGCAATATTAACGTTAGCAAACAAAGAACCAAAAATGAGCTAAGCATGTTTGAATTCACTCACACTCTCTTCCCACCCCCGTGACCCATGGTCTTCCACTCCGTTCATCACAAGACACACATAATGCCTGTGGCAGCAGCTCCATTCTGAAAGCTCCCAGGGTCCTCTGAGCTGGAGAGTGGGGCAAGCAAGGTGGAAAAAGCCCTTCCTGGTGGTCAGCACAAAGTCTCATTCTCCTTCCTTGCTTCTAGTCCTGAAGGTAGCACTAACTGGCAGCTTTCTCCTCTTTAGTCTTGGTGTTGCCCCTTGTAGAACTCAGTAGGGAGGAGGATGGGGGCAAAATGAAAATTAGTTGGCTCTGCCAGCTCTGGCGCCACCTACTGTTGGCCTCTTTGCCTCCCACCCTATCAGTCCCAATGGGGACCAGCCACCACTGCTCCACCTTAATGCTCACAATTTCCCACCCTGCCTTCTTGACTCCTGTCTCCTTTCCTTTTGCAGGTACCAATAAAAATTCTGCTCAACCAGGTGAGGAAGATATGTGAGTCCATAGCTACAAGGGGCAGGTGTTCACCAATCTTAGCTTTGCTCCCTGCCCCTCTGACTCCTCCTGGTTCCTCTCTGCAGCCTGCGGCCAGCCTGAAGTGAAACATACCACTCGTTTAGCTGGGTGGCAGGACGCTGATGAAGGGGAATGGCCGTGGACCGTCAGCATCCGAAGGAACAGGGTACATGTGTGCGGTGGAAGCCTGATCTCATCCCAGTGGGTGGTGACAGCTGCCCATTGCTTTGACGGGTGAGTCGAAAGCAACCTGTTGGGAAGATCAGTGCAGCCAACCATTATTATGGGGTAATTGTGCCCCTGAAGGACCAGGTGCGCAGCCTGGGAGTCATTTTGGACTTACAGCTGTCCAAGGAGGCACAGGTTAATTCTGTGTCCAGGGCAGCTGTCTACCAGCTTCATCTGGTATGCAAGCTGAGACCCTACCTGCCTGTAGACTGTCTCGCCAGAGTGGTGCATGCTCTTGTTATCTCCTGCTTGGACTACTGCAGTGCACTCTACATGGGGCTACCTTTGAAGGTGACTCGGAAACTGCAATTAATCCAGAATGCAGCAGCTAGACTGGTGACTGGGAATGGCTGCCGAGATCATATAACACCGGTCCTGTGACATCTGCATTGGCTCCCAGTACATTTCTGAGCACAATTCAAAGTGTTGGTGCTGACCTTTAAAGCCCTAAACAGCCTCAGTGCTGTATACCTGAAGGAGCATCTCCACCCCCATCGTTCAGCCCAGACACTGAGGTCCAGCACAGAGGGCCTTCTGGTGGTTCCCTCATTGCAAAAAAGTGAGGTTACACGGAACCAGGCAGAGGGCCTTCTTGGTAGTGGTGCCTGCCCTGTGAAATGCCCTCCCATCAGATGTCAAGGCAATAAGCAACTACCTTACATTTAAAAAACATCTGAAGGCAGCCCTGTTTAGGGAAGTTTTTAATGTTTAATGCTGTATTGTGTTTTTAATATTCGGTTGGGAGCTGCCCAGAGTGACTGGGGAAGACCAGCCAGATAGGCGGGGTATAAATAATAAATTATTATTATTATTATTGTCTAATCAACCATTTCGAGCCATACGATTGGCCCAGGAGGCCCTGTTGGTGGTGCCACTTCTGGCTGCTGCCCAGTTAGCATTGACCTATGACATGGTGTGACAGGGACTTCTCACTGGTGGTTCCTCATTTATGGAATGCCCTCCCTGGTGAGATGCTCCTGTTTCCCTCTGCATTGGTTTTCACTTGAAATTTAATAACATTCCTGTTGACTCAGGCATTTGATGGCCAAGAGGTACAAGACATGGCAACCCTGAATTTGACGAGGGTATGTAATTGCTTTTAAATGATTCTTAGAGGCTCTAAATTCTTTCAGACGGTTTTAAATTGTGTTTAAATACTTTTACTTGATTTTAAATTTGCACTGTTTTAACATTTTGCTATTTGCCACCCTGAGCTCCTTTGGGGTGAAGGGCCTGATTACAAATCATCATCAACACCATGTGATCCAGCATCACCACTGAAATTCTTCAGCGCAAGAAATCCATGTTGCTGATACCAAAAATGGCAAAATTTGGAAACCATGTTTAGAGTTAACAACTTGAAATGTGACTCTCTAAAGTGTAATATTAATTCACTTTAATAAAATACAACATTAATAATAGTTATAATAGTTACTCATAGTTAAGAGTTCATCATGTCAAATGCAGAATTAACACTATTATGCTGGCAACTGATTCATAGAATTGTAGAGTTGGAAGGGGCCCTGAGGGTCATCTACTCCAACCCCCGGCAATGTAGGAATCTCAGCTAAAACATCCATGGCAGATGGCCATCCAACCTCTGCTTGAAAACCTCCGAGGAAGGAGAGTGCACAGTGTCTGCTTGATTTAAAGCCTTATTTGGTGTATTATAATGGTTTAGAGCATGTGTCAGAAGCCAGGAACAGCGCTTGACTACTTCATCCATTTTTCTCTGAATATCTAAACCTGTTTCTATGGAAGCAAATCCTATGTGGGTGGGTGTGGGGGGGGATGGGTTTTCTTCTGAGGAAACTACTTGATGATTAGCCTCCCAACAACCCCTTGAAGACAGAGTGGGCTCCTTTCCAAAGGATTCCTAGAGAACTTCAGAGCTGAGTAAGGATTTGAACACGAGCCTTTCCACTGCGCAAGTCACTGATTGCTCCTTGTCTCCTACAGGCCACTGAATGTACGTGAGTACAGAGTAAACCTGGGGGAATATGAGCTCACTGCACCCACAGCTGCCATGTTCTCATCCAGTGTCAACAAGATCATAGTACACCCGTTTTATGCTGGAGCTGGCCTTAGTGCCGATATTGCTCTGGTGCAGCTGGCAAACGCAGTGCAATTCTCCAAAATGATTTTGCCTGTCTGCCTCCCAAATACTTTTCAACCTTTTGTCTTCTACGGAGGGATGATGTGCTGGATTGCTGGCTGGGGCGTCCCCTTTAAAGGAGGTAAGAACAAGCTTGGGCTCTCGCTAAGTCATGCTGTTTATTGGAGATGGTGGGACTGCTTTGTGGCTTTAGGGGAGAAGAAGGGCTTAGGCGGGAGGCTGGGAATCATATGGACTAGGAAGACAGGAATCTGTGCTGATAAGAAGTTGGGAAGATGGCAGGAGCGCCCCATAACAATGATCACAAGTAGGGGAAAGCATGGTCAGGGAGCAGGTTTCAGTGTCCCCTTCAAGTGCACCCCAGAAGCAGTTCTACCAGAGGAACTTGTAGGGCCAGCATGACCCCAGCCAAAGGAGGTGGCACTGCCATCTTTGGACTGGGAAGACTCCATGGAGGGCCAAGCGTGACCAGAGACTCACCCAACCCCATCACAGCATGAGGCTAGTGGAGAGAGCTGGCCTCCTTTAAGCAAGGTAGCATCTTCCAGGATGTGTGAGGTTCACCATGAAGACTCAGCTGTGCTGCTGTTCTAGAGGGCTGAGACTCAGCTTGCTCCCTGCTGAATCAACATAGCAGCTTTGTGGTTGTGGAGCATAGCCTGGGTCCCTGCATTCAGCTTTGATGCTGCCTGGTGCCCAGTTTGAACCTCACCCTGAAGCCAGTCTAAGTTCCACCTGGCCTTGGCAGAGAGCATGACCCAAAGAATGCAGGTGGATACAGACCACTTCCTCTTCTGGCCCTTCCCTCACTTCTCAGGGGCGTAGTTGCACAGCTAGTGAGCTGGCCTTCCAGCCTGGTGGAAGTGCTATTGACCACAAGTTGGTTCCCAATAGAATCATAAAAGAGTAGAGTTGGAAGGGACCCAAAGAGTCCTAGTCCATCCCCTTGCAATGCAGGTATCACTGTTAATCACTTTGTTGTGATTTGATGAAAGAGCTAGCGTGGTCTGTATCACTGAGCTGCAGAATTTTTTTGTGGGGAATGAAGCCTGATTCAGAACATGCCCATCCTTTACAAGCCGGGCAACTTTGTGTTCCAAACCAGCAAACTACGTGCTGGTCGGCTCTTAAAAACCAGTAAGGCTGTAATGAATGTTGTCTGGTGAAATTTGAGACTGTGCCTTATGCTTCCTTTCTTTTGCCCAAGGCTCCCTAGTCACTCAGACCCTACAGAAGGTGGAAGTGCTGATCGTAGAAGCTGAAGACTGCAACGGAGTCTATCACAACATAAGTAGGGACAAGACCATCCCCAAGCGCTACAGGTTCATCTATGATGACATGATCTGTGCTGGGTATTCAGAAGTTGGGAAGCATGCCTGCTTTGTAAGAATCATGAACCAGAGTATTATAGCAATGATGTAGGATATTGCAGGGCGGGGACAGGAGCAGCCTGTGAGGCTACGATGGCAGAAATATTGTGAGTTTGTGGTCATCGCAGCCGAACCAAAACTTGTTTTCAGTAGCAGTGTCCAGCCCTGGAAAATATAGACGGTGGTGTAGTGGTAAATTTTGCGGTATGTGTCATGACAGTGCCATCCCACCACACTCCAAGAGAGTCCAGAAATACAGGCAGTGGTGTTGATCTTATATTATCTCAAAGAGTAGCAGCAATATGTCACATAATATAATGCCAGTTTGTTAGGATAGAGAAGGGAATTTTTTTTAAATTCGGTTTGCCTTTAAGGTAAAGCTACCTTATTTGCCCTTTGCAAAACAAACACAGCCATCCTTTGAAATATGTTTTTTGGGGGGCTTTTTTTGGCAGTGTAGTTCCCCAGTCAAGTAATATGTACAAAAATGCATGTGCCAAAGCAAAGTGTGCGTGTTAATACATACGTTAGTCAAAATAACATGTAAAATTGAATTATATCGGAGGCAATTGCTTTGCAAAAAATGTGCATATTAGGCAAAATGGTGTACAAAAATATTCATATCAGGAGAAATTTGCTCTCAAACGCTGATTAAATTTCATGAGGACTTTTTTTTATTAAAAACAATTGCAAGCTGATGTGGAAATGTGGAGAACTGAACTTCAAACTTGGAAAACGAGAAACAGGAATGGACACCAGTGTGATAAATAAACACATTCATGCAGTTTGTTTCAGGTTATCAAACCCTCTGTGCATTTTGGTGCCTCTTCTCAAGAGAGTAATGGAGACCCTGTCTCCTTTTCTTGGCAGGGCGACTCAGGGGGACCTCTAGTCTGTCAGCAGAATGATGTCTGGTTCCTGACTGGAGTGAGCATAACATTTGGTTGTGTGGAGAGCTCTCAACCCGGCATCTACACCCTAGTCACCTCCTTCATGGACTGGATTGAAGACACCACACATGAGAAATTGGCAGCCACTGATGTCCATACCAGTTTGGCTACCCTTTTGATTTCACTCCTCCTCCTGGCCTTAACCAATGCCCTTTTGTGACCCACCCTACCTTCTCCCAATGTGTTTCACTGTGGCCATCTTGCTTTGGCTTGCAAGTTGGCCTGTCCTCAGAGAAAGCTCAGAAGGTCTGAATGCTGACCCTCGCAGACTGAGCTTCCACTGGGGAACCGACCTGCCTATTGCCTTCTTCCTTACCTTATTTTGCTCAACAGATGAGAAGCGACTGAGCTTGATTTGAAAAATAAAATGTCTGGAAATGTAAGGAGGAACCAGAGTTTTAAAGGCACAAACACAAATCAAAACAAGGTAGCCAATGTGCCTTCCAAATGTTTTATGGACTACAACTCCCATCATCTCTGACCATTGGCAATGCTGGCTTGGGTTGATGGGAGTTGTAGTCCAACATTGTCACAAGGGCACCATGGTGGTTAGCTGTATAGGAGAAAGCATCCAGAGAAAGAACACAGGTAATACCAATAAAACCTGATGGCTGAATATGGGGACAACCTTGGCCCCCTGCAACAAGCCAATATTAGTACTGAAATTCTGTACTGTACTTAAGTGGTGATTTTCTGTTCTTCTAGAGAAAAAGGGATCGACTAGCTTGGGGCAGAACCTCTTCCAGGGGTGGGGAGATACAACATTTGGTGGAGAAGTCCTTCCTTTGCTTATTGGGGGTGCCTCCAAACCATCCCTATGAAATTTGGGTCCTGGGCATAGGGTTCCAGGAATGATCGGTCCTTTGAGTGCCCATATCGCAAACCATTCAAAGGTCAGTCGCAGCAACTTGAATGGAGCCCAGGAACAAATGTGTAGCTTTGTATGATGTTGAAGGAAGAATTTCTGTGGGCGTGCAGAGCAGCTTTCCCCTCTCTGTTGAATAATGAACTACGCCAACTGAAATTCTCTGATCCACATGACTTTAAAGAAATAGGAGCCCCATCCTCCGTAGCTTATGGTAATCCTACAACAGGCACACATCTATGCATGCAAACAGGTAGGTGTGCACATGTTTCATGAACTAAGAGCTCACTAGCCCTTGCTCCCCAACCAGAGAGACAGTGGAAAGAGATGGAAAGAGCTAGGGAGCCTTGCTCTCCCAGTGGTGAAAAGTAGGCAGCTGAGCTGGCTTCACTGGGTGGCTGTAGGCGGGTGGTGGACTGCAGCACCCAACAGCTTGGATTTAGCTACTTGGCAGCCTTTTTGGTACTCAGTGACACCAAGAGGCTGCTCTGGGTTTTGTGCCAAGGGTGCTTCAGCAACCAAGCCCAGCGCTCTCTCCTTCCCTCGTTGACCTCGGAGCAGGATTACCATGCTGAGTTTCTGCTGTTCCCAGATTGTGCTGCTGCTGCTGCTGTTGCTGAGAGGTGAGCCACTAGGCTGTGGAGGGGGGGCGGGCGGGCTGGTGCTGTAGTCTAAACCACTGAGCCTCTTGGGCTTGCCAATCAGAAGGTTGGCGGTTCGAATCCGCGCGATGGGGTGAGCTCCCGTTGCTCTGTCCTAGCTCCTGCCAGCCTAGCAGTTCGGAAGCACACCAGTGCAAGTAGATAAATAGGTACCGCTGCAGCAGGAAGGTAAACGGCATTTCCGCGCGCTCTGGTTTCCGTCACGGTTTTCCGTTGCGCCAGAAGCAGTTTGGACATGATGGCCACATGACCCAGAAAACTGGACAAGTGCTGGCTCCCTCTGCCTGAAAGCGAGATGAGCACCACAACCCCATGGTCGCCTTTGATGGGACTTAACCGTCCAGGGGTCTTTTACCTTTTTCTAACCTTTAATCAACCTGAGGATGTGAGAACAACCCCTGTTCTTTCCCAGAGGGGGGCAGTTCTTCCCCATGTCACCTAGGCTGTCCATTCAGCTTTTCTTTGGATAGGAATGATCCAGTTCTATGGGAGAGGAGTTGGGGGGCTCTGGTAGGTTGTGAGGTGGAAGGATCTGGGAGCAAGGCTACTACAAGAAGTATATTGGAAGATTCGGGACACACAGAAGAAAGGACGTCTCCACATGACACATAAACTCCGGAAATAGCGTTGGCCGCTGACTTGGATGGCTTTAAAAGATCAGACCAATTTCATGGAGCACGGAATCATAGAACTGTAGAGTTGGAAGGGACCACAAGGGTCATCTAGTCCAACCCCCTGCAGTGCAGGACCCTTTTGCCCAATGTGGGGCTCAGACCCATGACCCTGAGATGAAGCGTCTCATGCTCTATCGACTGAGCCAGCCACAATGTCTATGCCCTCCTTCCATTGTTGGAGGCAGGATGCCTCTGAGTGCCAGTTGCTGGGAATCTCAAGTGAGCTTTTGCTTTTAGGCTTCCCACAGAGAGCTGCCCACGGTGAAAACAGGATGCTGTACTAGGTGGGCCATTGGCCTGATCCAGCAGGGGTCTTCTTATGAGAAGGGAATGGGCCACAGTAGGGAACCCTAGAAGCTATGAAATTCCCAAATGATATACTGGGATGCTTGCGTATGATGATTTGCCTCAGCTGGACCAAAATGGTTTCTGCCTCCATACCCCTCATGAAAGCTTTTGGTTTCTTTCTTGCTCCATGTTAGGTGATGCAATGATGCAACGCCAGAGAGAAAGGGAGTTGTTTGTTGTCAGTGTGGTGTAGAACGTTAGACTAGAACCCACTCAAGTCATGAAGCTCACTTCACCAGTCAGCAGGGCCAGATTTAGGTTTGATGAGGCTGCTGAAGGTAACGGGGCTTTTTATATGTCCAGTTGTTCTTTGCCAACAACAAATTGCCGCTGTTTTTGTTGTTGAATACAGTGGTACCTCAGGTTACATACGCTTCAGGTTACAGACTGCTAACCCAGAAATAGTGCTTCAGGTTAAGAACTTTGCTTCAGGATGAGAACAGAAATTGTGCTCCGGCGGCGCGGCAGCAGCAGGAGGCCCCATTAGCTAAAGTGGTGCTTCAGGTTAAGAACAGTTTCAGGTTAAGAACGGAGCTCCAGAACGAATTAAGTACTTAACCCGAGGTACCACTGTATATGCTACATGGTAATTTATGGACCTAATACAGGGGTCAGCAAACTTTTTCAGCAGGGGGCTGGTCCATGGTCCCTCACACCTTGTGGGGGGGGGCGGAGTATATGTTGCCATGATGATGACCCACATTTATGGCAAAAACCCTTATTAGGACTAACCCCAATGTTGCCCAAATGTGATCCTTTTTTTGGGGGGGGGGGGTTCCTTCATATACCCATGCTGCTTCCTTTGCATTTTACGTGTTGACTGTTATTATTTCTCTCATAAGGTGGGGTGGGGGGCTGAGGTAAGTGTGCCATTCCTGTCAGCCCTGTAGAGCAAGTGCACATGCGTGGGTGAAGGGAAAAGCCGTTGGCCACGTTAAGTCAGGCCAGCGCCGCTCAAACAAAAATGTTCTTTTCCCCGTGTGAGGGAAGATGAGATGGCGGCTATTTACCTTTCCATGGCTTGCATCTTGTAGCTAATGGGCGGCCTCCCCAGCAGAACACAGCTGCCCAGGCACTCCCCACTTCCTTTTGTGGGGAGCACCACTGCCACAGGCACCTGTGGGCATTGCTCCCGAGGCGCCTCCGAGCCCCTGACGCTGCAACTGCCCTTCCTGAGGTTAGTCGCAGGCAGCTCCATGGTGGAAATCCGCACTGTGGCTCCTTTTCCCTCTTCCCCACCCCTCACCCTGGAGGAAAAGATGGCTGCACGCGCATGACAGATGAAGAAGGGGCTTGTCTCGAGCAGCTCCCTCCTCACTTTTGACCCCCAAGCCTGACTGAGTCGCAAAAATCATCACACGCGGGCGCTATGCTGGCTGCCTGGATTCCGGGACTGTCAGTGGGCCGGCTCTAGAAGGAAATTGGGCCTGATCCAGCTCGCGGATGAAGTATATTAATAGTGAAATACAATTAATAAGAAGAATATTAATAGTGAAATAATTATTAAGCTCTAACTTAAAATGATGTAGGTTTTATTTTGTTTTTTAACCTATATTTTGGAAATGTACATCCATTTTTTTCCCCTTTAAATTTTTTTGCGGCCTCCAAGAGAGTGGGGCCCTAAGCTATAGCTTGTTTAGCTTATACGTAAATCCGGCACTGCCAGTCAGTATCTCTCAGCCTAACCTACCTCTCAGGGTTGTTAGCATAAAATGGAACGGGGAGAAGCATGTACATACACTACCTTGAGCTCCTTGGAGGAAAGATGGGATAGAAATTCAATTATGAATGAATGAATAAATGAAATCCAGTCCTGGAGAAGAAACAACCCCTTGGTGTTCTGCCACACCCCAGGCTTAGTGGCATTTCACCACGGACCAGATTTTGGAATGTGGGAGGGGGTGGGGCTGTCAGGAATAGGACAAAAGTGTTCAGTCCAATCTCCGCCTTCTAATTCCAATCATCTCCCCTTATTTTGACCCTGTCTCATTTTCTCTTGCAGGTGCTGAAAATGCATCCACACAAAGAGGTGAGAGAGGATTTCTGGGAAGGGATACCCATACCCCCCCCTCCTCCAAGAAACCAGTGGGATCAGGCTCCAAGGTGCCTCTGGAAAAGTTGCTTCCATTTCCCTGGACTCAGAGAGATAGACCCCTTCTTGTTTAATATCCCGGGCCCCCTCTCCCCCCCCCCACAACTCTTTCTGCCCCTCTCCTTTTAAAAAACAACAACAACCAAGAGAAAATTTTGGTGGGTCCGCCAGTTTGAAGATGGACATATTTCTAAGGCCACTGGAAAAACACAGGAGGACAGTGATCTGACTAGAGCGAGTGGCACGCCCCTGTGTCGTTTTATTGCCATCTCAGTCCTCCACCTGCAGGCAAGTTCTGCAGAGCAGCATCCCAACCCAGAGCTGCCCGCTCCCAGCTCTGCCCCGGGAAGACAAAACTATTAGCCGCAACATTTAGCGTGGCTTACATTTGCTGCAGAATTGCAATGAAACCGCATCGAGGGTGATGCTCGCCCGCTTCTCCTCCCCTCTCTGCCCCATGCCTGACGCCTCTCCCCTCGTTCCTTTGCAGCCTGCGGAAGGCCCCACGTGTTCGCCCCTCGGATCATCGGGGGGAAGAAGGCCGACGAAGGGGAATGGCCGTGGCAAGCCAGCATACGAAGGAACCGGCTGCACATTTGTGGAGGAAGCCTGGTCTCGTCCCAGTGGGTGGTGACGGCTGCTCATTGCTTTGAAGGGTGAGAGGGAAAGGACGCGGCTTTGCACTGCTCCACTAGAGGGCGGTCGAAGGACAGTGTAAGGGAGAAGGAGCAATATTAGTTCAGGAAGGGACCGATGTGATGCTTGCAATTATTTAGGAATATATTTACGGCACTGGCTCTGATGGTCTTCTTTTATCTCAGTTACTGAGAATGTGTGTATTATTGCCCCATTGACTTCATCCAGCGCCCCCTGCCTGCTTGCCTTCCTTTTTCCAGCCAGTAATGGGGGTTGCCCTGCCTGTCGGCTTTCTTTGCCTCACTCTCAGGGATGCCCTTAGGGAACTCAGCAGGGAAGAGGACAATGAGAACAAAACTGTAATTAGGCTTCTCAGAAGTAAGTTCCGTTGGGTTTCCCCAGGGATGATGTAAGACATTTTGGTGCCTGGTGTAGAGCAGCAAATAGCAACTCTCTCCTTCCCCAAGTCAAGGCAGTTCAGTTATTTTATTTTTTTATTGATTGATTATATCCCACCTTTCCTCTCAAAGGAGCCCAGGGCAGCATTTTAGACCACATCGACACAATACAGTCAAACACGATTATACCACTTTAAACAGTCATGGCTTCTCCCACCCCCCGCCCACAAAATTTTGGAAGCTATAGTTTATAAAGCATGCTGAGAGAAGTTAGCAGCAGGGTGTCCCCCCCCCCAGTCAGAGCTCACCAGAGTTCAATTCTGGCACCTCTCAGGTAGGTGCCATTGCTATTATTCTATGAGAACAAGGAAGAAGTTTGTGGTGAGCTCTGGCACTTCCTTTTCTAGAAAAATAGCACTGGTAAGAAGCCCCTATTTCTCTCATGGAGCTACAGTTCCCAGAGTTCCCTGGGAAGAGGGATCCATGGTTAAACCATTCTGAGAATTGTAGCTCTGTGAGGGGGAAGCCGCGACTATTTAAAGTGATAACAGCACTTTACATGTATGTTGTAAATATGGCCTAAAAAGTACTCTGTGTGGGCGTAAAAATGCCACAAGAACAAATGTCCTATCAATTGCTGCTCTTTAATTACAGCTGAAATAATCTGCCCGAGGCAGCTGCCTCACTCTACCAAATGGTAGGACTGGCTCTGGGCTTCCTCCCTGCCAGGTGGCTATAGGATTGCAGCCTTAGGGTGCAAAGTGCTTGACGGTTAATAACCCTAAGTTACCCACCAGGCAAACCTGTGAGGCAGAGTAGGATTAGAGGATGTCTTTCATCAGGGCTGAGGTGGGATTTGAATCCAGGCCTTCCTACCGCACAAGATGCTTATTGTTCCTTGTCTCTCACAGGCCACTGAACCTACCCGAATTCCGAGTAAACTTGGGAGAATACGAGCTCCCCAAGCCTTCGCCCAGCATGGTCTCCTCTGCTGTCAGCCGGATCATAGTGCACCCATCTTATGCTGGAGAAGGACTTAGTGCTGATATCGCCCTGATGCAGCTGAAGGAGGCAGTCAATTTCTCCCGAACCATCTCCCCTATCTGCCTTCCGAGCTCTTCGGATCCTGACACCTTCCCTGTAGGGATGGCGTGTTGGGTTACTGGCTGGGGCCTCATCTCTGCAGACGGTAAGAACGGGTTGTAGTGCCATCTGCTTCAAGGCAGTTCATTCACATCAATGGCCCTGAGTTGGTCATGTCTGCTAATTTAAATGGGTCTACTCTGACTGGCAAAGGGACACGGGTGGCGCTGTGGTTTAAACCACTGGGCCTAGGGCTTGCCGGTCAAAAGGTTGGCGATTCGAATCCCCACAATGGGGTGAGCTCCCATTGCTAGGTCCCAGCTCCTGCCAACCTAACAGTTCGAAAGCACGCCCAAAAGTGCAAGTAGATAAATAGGTACCGCTCCGGCAGGAAGGTAAACGGTGTTTCCGTGCACTGCTCTGGTTTCAGTGTTCCGTTGTGCCAGAACGGTCATGCTGGCCACATGACCTGGAAAAACTCTCTGTGGACAAACGCCGGCTCCCTCAACCTGTAAAGCGAGATGAGCACCGCAACCCCAGAGTCGCCTGTGACTGGGCTTAACTGTCAGGAGTCCTTTATCTTTTTAAACTCTGACTATGACCGGAAGTTGCCCAAAGGGGAAATGCATTTGGGCTGAAAAAAGGGGTTCACCACGTCTGGTCCAAATGGTATATCCTGTTAAGGGATATTGTGGCTGATCTTGGTCCTTTGCTATCCTTGTCTTAGGCTACTTCATGGCTCGGACGTTGCAGGAGCTGGAAGTGCCAATCCTAGGCACTGAGGAATGTGATCAGATGTTCCACGAGGACTCCAATGGCACCGAGACTGTGCCTCTGGGCCACCGGTTGATCTACAAAGACATGATCTGTGCTGGGTACCCAGATGGAAATAAAGACACTTGCCAAGTAATTGTGGACCAGAGCAGCAGATTAAGGGCAATGGAAACTGGGGAGGGGTCAGGGAGGAAGCAACTGGCAGCTAGGATGAGAGGGTGACTGTGGATTAGGATAGATCAGGGCAGAGCCAGAACCTGCCTTCAGTACAACAGTTCAGTCCTTAAAAATACAGGTTCTGAGAGAAGTGGGTCTTTGGGGCACTTCCAGACAAGCCACTGCTTTTAGGTGGGAATTCAAGTCACATACTGGCAAATTCAGGTGGTACAATTATTGTTGACTGGGAGTTTTCCCAAAACACTGTCAGACTGTTGTGATCAAGAAAGCACTGGAAAGTGTGGGATATAACACTTGCATCGAAGCAACCTTGTCTAGCCTCCCTGCAGAGAAATCAGAACGGATGCTCATTAAATAGCCAACGTCGTCTGATCTCCCTGCAGAGAAAGCAGGATGAGAATGCTCAAAGAGGTTGTCTGGAAGTGCCCCTGGTTTCTGCAAGAGGTTTATCTGAAGACCTTGGAGCCTTCCAACGCAAGAGGGACAGTGGGTGCTTCCAGATGAGTGCTTAATATTGCAAATTCAGATATTGCAAATGGGCCATTGGAACTAGAGATGGGGGAGAAATCTGATTCCATTGGTATTTAAAGGCTACGTTGCCACATTTGCATCATCTGAAACAATATGTGGACTGAAATGTAGTTCTCCAGCCAAGCAATATGTGCAAAAATGCATATACTAGGGTAAAACGTGCCTATAGATGCATATGTTAGTGAAAACCACATACAAAAATAACCTTGGTATCTCCACTTTGATCGCCGGAGAATTGATGCTTTTGAATTGTGGTGCTGGAGGAGACTCTTGAGAGTCCCATGGACTGCAAAAAGATCAAACCTATCCATTCTGAAGAAGTCAGCCATGAGTACTCACTGGAAGGACAGATCCTGAAGCTGAGGCTCCAATACTTTGGCCACCTCATGAGAAGAGAAGACTCCCTGTAAAAGACCCTGATGTTGGGAAAGATTGAGGGCACAAGAAGAAGGGGACGGCAGAGGACACGATTGTTGGACAGTGTTATAGAAATGACCAACATGAATTTGACGAAACTCCGGGAGGCAGTGGAAGACAGGAGTGCCGGGCGTGCTCTGGTCCATGGGGTCACAAAGAGTCAGACACGACTAAACGATTAAACAACAATATCCACTTTAAGGATCAGGCAGCAAGTGATAAGAAAGTCCCTTGCCTGAGACCCTGGAGAAGTGCTGCTGCCAGCCAGGGTAGACAATATTGGGCTAGATTACATAGTAGTCAAAGGTAAAGGTAAAGGTACCCCTGCCCGTACGGGCCAGTCGTGTCCGACTCTAGGGTTGTGCACCCATCTCACTTAAGAGGCCGGGGGCCAGCGCTGTCCGGAGACACTTCCGGGTCACGTGCCCAGCGTGACGAAGCTGCTCTGGTGAGCCAGCACCAGCGCAGCACACGGAAACGCCGTTTACCTTCCCGCTATAAAGCGGTACCTATTTATCTGCTTGCACTTAAGGGTGCTTTCGAACTGCTAGGTGGGCAGGAGCTGGGACCGAAGGACGGGAGCTCACCCCGCTGCGGGGATTTGAACTGCCGACCATGCGATCGGCAAGCCCTAGGCACTGAGGTTTTACCCACAGCGCCACCCGCGTCCCGCGTAGTCAAAAGAGGTCTACAAATACTGGAAAATGAATGAATGAATGAATGCACAAAAAGGCTGGCCTTTTATAAGGCAATCTATTATATTTCCTTGTCTTTCTCTCCCCCTCTCTCTAGGGTGACTCTGGGGGCCCTTTAGCTTGCAAGCAGAATGGCACCTGGTTCCTGGCTGGAGTGGTGAGCTTTGGGGTGGACTGTGCAAAGCCCAAGCGGCCAGGAATCCACACACGGGTGACTTCCTACATGGACTGGATTCAGCGCACCATGGAAGAGAAAGCAGCCCATGGTGGCGGCGATGCCCATCTCTTGAGTGCCAGTTCTGCCACTCCCTTGCTTCTACTTCTTCTCCTAGTCTTGACCCACAGCCTTTGGTGACCCATGCTGCCTGCACACTTGGGGCTTCAGAATGGCCATCTTGTGTTGATAGGTTGGATCAACCAGCTCAGAGTGACCGGACTCTGGTCTTCTGTAGGCTGAGCCTGAAGCAGAGGACTTCAAGGACAGAAGAAGAGTCCTGCTGGACCCATCAAGACCAACATCTCGTTCTCATCAGGGCCAACTGATGCCCAGGGGAAGCTTGCAACAGCAGCTTTTCCCACCTACGATTCCCAACAACTAGTGTTCAGAAGCGTATCACCTCTGAATATTTTAAACAGCTTTGCCACCATCTGAAAGATTGCCCTGTTTTTGTTCAATAGGTGAAGAGGAACAATGTGTAACTGAAAGAGGAAACAGAAGCAGAAGTAGGGTCAAGAGCCATTAAAATAAGAACAGAGCACATGGATCTGCAAGGGGTACTTTTCTTCAATGTGCCAGCCAGCCAGGCACACCTTCTTTCAGGCTACTCCATTCCATCTGTCTTCTGTCCTTCCCCACCCAACAGCCAATCAGCATTCTATGGCTACTGTACTTTTTTTTTTGTTCTGCAAAACTTTGAGTGCCTTCAAACCTGCCAGTACCACCCCTGCTGTGGGTGGATAATGCCATTTTGGTTACATAAGGATCATAGCTCTCAGAGCAGGAGGTCAATATTAGTACATAGGCTTAGCAGATGGCAGTAGAAAGAATGTAGAGGAATAACAGAGAAATGAAATGAAATACAGATCGGTAAAAGATAAATGTAACTCAACCGGTCGAAATTAAAAGGGTACTTTTCTATGTAACAATGGACCATTTCCCCAATTCACAAGTAATTTAGACATAGGGGGTGGAGCCTTTGTGGGAGAATATCCTGGTGGCTTTTGTCCAGGCGACAGATGTTAGGGCAGCTTTTGCCAACCTGGTGCTGTCCATATATTTTGGACTGCATCTCACATCAGTGACAGCCAGCATGGCATGAGGCTGCTAGGTAAAGGTAAAGGGACCCCTGACCATTAGATCCAGTCGTGACCGACTCTGGGGTTGCAGCGCTCATCTTTCTTTATTGGCTGAGGGAGCCGGCGTACAGCTTCTGGGTCATGTGGCCAGCATGACTAAGCTGCTTCTGGCAAACCAGAGCAGCTCACGGAAACGCCGTTTACCTTCCCGCCAGAGTAGTACCTATTTATCTACTTGCACTTTGATATGTTTTTGAACTGCTAGGTTGGCAGGAGCAGGGACCGAGCAACGGGAGCTCACCCCGTTGCGGGGATTCGAATCGCCGACCTTCTGATCGGCAAGTCTAGGCTCTGTGGTTTAACCCACAGCGCCACCCACGTCCCATACATGAGGCTGCTAGTCCGCTTCAATTTTAATCATACAGTGCTGTGAACATGAGCAGTAGCTGGTAACTGGCCCCTGTTTGAACATCCAACCAACAAGAAAACCCCACAGGTATGCTTCAACTGTCAGTCTTTATCTGAGACAGTCCCTGTTTCCCTGTACCCATCCCTTGGAAAAAGTCACTGCTAATATTTTGCCTCCTGGATTGGTTTTCAGAGATGCCTTTGACCATGAGGGTTAGAACTGGGTGTCGGTCTGTCTGTTTGTAGAGTAAGTGAACACAGGAAGGGGGAAATTCAGCCATATATAATGAAGTGCCATGTTTCACTGAGATAGAACTAGCCAGACAATGTTGGTATCAAGATGCAAATCTGTAGAACAGAAGCTATGAGGTGATCTCAACTAAGACAAATACATCTCACAGACACCTCACAGTGACCAGGAAACACTCTCCCGGGTGAGCTGCTTATTTAGCACAAAATTGGCTTGGAGATTATACGATGTCCACTGTTTATTGAGCATTCATTGTTTGCACTCATTTGTTTTCACTGAGCTATGGGGAAAGGGCTGTAGCTCAGCAGAGGAGCATCTGCCTTGCATGCAGAAGGTCACAGGTTTGATCCCCAACATCTCCAGGCAGGACTGGGCATGTCCCTTGCCTGAAACTTTGGACATCTAATAGTCTGACTTCATATATGGCAGCTAGCGTCCCGTGTTTCAATGAGATTATATAGCTCCCTGTCAACCAGTGGTTATTGGGTTTTCCTGTTGCTTTGCATACTCCAAAAATCCTGTCTTTTTTGTATTTAGTGAGTTTGTTGGACTACAGCGCTTTAATCCCCTTTGACTGTGAAAATTTACATTTTCAATTGGATTCCTCCTGTGAAACAGTGACAGTCTAGATCACCCCTTTAATTTTTTCCCAATGTGATAGTACCAAAGCATTGGTACACATGCTGAATGCACATTTAAAATTGTGCAAAAAAAAAAAAAAAAGTTCCTAAGGAAGGTAATTCTCCAAAGGTGCTGACAAATGACACTGTTTGGATTGCAAAACTGCCTTTGGTAATCCCAGGTATGCAGCTGAGTGATGAGAGGAAAAGAGTGCATGAGTATTCAAAGAGTGCAAGAGCCAAAACATTTGTAAATATAGCAGTAGATTGATGAGGTAAACAAACGTACCACAGACAAACCTGGACTGCATCAAAGACATTAACATAATTCAAAGAAATTAAATTTAACATTTTTCACCCACCTCTGCTGCGGAATTGATTCACACAATTTAAACTATCTCCGGGGATTTCCCCTTTAAAACTGAGTGATTGACATTAAACACCAGCACTATCACAGAGTTTATTTTTTCTTTAAAAAATGGGTAACGCAGATGTGCCCCAATTAATTTGACAGAAGTGGGAGAAGATTCCCAGAAACTCTACCCTACTTCACACAGTCCTTTTGGATATTTCTTAACAGAGTCCAGTTGGCAGTACCGTCTGGGTTGCGGGCCAACAGAGAGATGGCACCTCAAGGGAGGGCCAGAGCAAGAGGTGCAAGGAAGAGTGTCATAATGGGGGCACTGTGCCATCCAGCATGGTTGCACGCCACAAAGCTTATGTTGGGTACGTTGTCGGAGATCCAGTTGGCATAGTAAGGCACTAAGGTGTAGACACCAGGGTGTTTGGGTTCGGCACAGCCCTCTCCCCAACTCACAACCCCAGCCAGGGTCCAACCCGCATCACACCTGCAAACCAAGGGTCCTCCAGAGTCACCCTGTGGAGAGAAAGAGAGAGGGGGATATGGCAGCTAGAACGTGACTATGGGAAGCCTCCTGAGACCAGATTTGGGTTAATGGTTAGATAAGTTGGAGTAAGGCTCAGGTCTCGCTTGCAAGCCAGGTGCTTGCAAGCCCCTATAACTGAACTCTCATTCCTACTCATGGCCATGGATAGCCTTCTCTTCAAGGAATTTGTTTATTCCCCCTTTAAAGCCATCCACGTTGATGGCTGTCGCTGCAACTTGTGAGAACAAATTTCAATTTTAACTGTGCAATGCATGAAGTCGTATTTCCTTTCATCAGCCCTGCATCCCTCAGCATTCTGCTTAATTCATTGGTCCTGGGTTTCAGTATTATGAGAGAGGCAGGGAGGCTAATTGTCTCTCTATCCTTTTTCTTTATATCAGGCATCATTTTATACACCTCTAAATCATTTCACTGAGCAATCATTTGCTCTTGGCTCTGCCCCACCATGTTGACCCAGACCCTACCCAGTTTGCCACTGAAAGATTAGCTCCTTGATCCCCTAAAAAAAGCTTGCTGGCCCCAACCCCCCAACATGCCTCTGAGTGAAATCGGGACATGCGCCTTTCGGAGTGGAGGTCCTGCATAAATTAAGTGACTCTTCTGAGATTGTGCCCCCTCCAACGTTCATCTTTTGGGGCTGTGCTTTTGTGGGAGCCAAATTGGGACATCCCAGGAGCTCATCAGAAGCCAAGGTGGCTTCTGTAAATCAGGGGTGTCTGGGACAGTTGACGGGTATGGCTGATCCATGGACTAGGTCCAGGTCAGGAAGACTTGGCTTGGGGTTCTTTTTACAGTGCATTTAGTTCCCTGTCTTTTCTCAGGATACTGTAGAGTCGGGGATAGAAGTTCCCACTGAGTAAACTTACAACACTTCTGAACAGTTGGTTTTCACTAATAATACTAGGCCCAAGACTGGCAATGGTTTTATGACATGTAGGATAGAGAGCATCTTACATGACAGGCATCCTTCCCGCCTTCTGGGTAACCAGCGCAGATCATATCGTCTAGGACAGGATTCTGAGGCAGGTCTGGCGCTGGGGCACTGTTGAAGAGAGAGTTGCATGTGTCTCGGTCAATGAGGGGCACCTCCAGTTCCTGAAGCGTTTGTGGGGGTGGCAAGGCCTCTGCAGAAGACAAAAATTGGACAGCTGAATGAAAATGGAATAGAGGGTCTCTGGGGCTGGATCTAGACACGTCCAAAAAAAAGTTTCAGGAAAATGCGTTCTAAACTTCATAAAGGGAAATCACGTTGACAAAAGACGGGACCCCACAGCGCCATCTGGTGTCACAGTGTTATAATGCATATAAAGCACTTTTTATTTGCCAATGTAACTGAGTTCTGGGTGCCTCACACATACTTTTAACAGTGAGCACATTGTGGAAGAACACACCACACTTTGAACACTCAGACAAACCTCCGCCCCTGGTAAACCTGCACTGGGGAAGCCTGTTCTACTGCTTTTTAGAAGTAAACAGTACTTGGCTTGGAATACAGCAGCTGTGAAAGGCTGATTTTTCAGCAGTAATTGAATTTGGAAATGCTTCCCTGCAAATGTGGATCACGAACCCAGTTGCATACTTTCCCTCCAAAATAAAAGTAGTCATTCTAAGCAAGCATGAACAACATAATATTTAGTTTGGCCCTCAAAATTTAAAACAGATTTCTTCAACCAGGTTCTCCCTGGATACTTAGATTGCAACCCCCCATTGTCCCTGTCCATTGGCCATGCTGGCTAGGGATGATGGGAACTGTAGTCCAAACCATCTAGAGGGCACCATGTTAGGGAAGGCTGGTCTGCATGAGAGCATGCCCTGTCTCTTTCCTCACCTCCGTCTTTAACCTGCCCCCAGCCTGTGACCCAGCAGGATGTGTCCATAGAGAACTGTGCAGAAGAGTTTGGCAGACAGACTGGGATGTAGTCGTTCAAATCCAGTGAGGCCTTCAACTCCACTAAAGCGATATCCCCGGGAGAGCCATCATTGCCGTTATAATGCGGGTGAGAAATAACCTGTTGCACAGTAGTTACCACAAGGCTGGAAGGGGGGATTGAGAGTTGATAGGCCCCCAGCAGCACATCATACTGTCCGTAACCCCTGGAAGAGGGAAAACAAGAGTGAAAAGCAAGTGAAGCAGGGATTTTGGTTTCTGTGCAACCTGAGATCCCGTCTTGCTGAGTCCGCAAGCAAGACTGCTTCCTTTGAGTGGCTATGCTTTGTTGACCATGCCTTATAACACGACACATCTTTAAACATGCCACTATTCATAACATTCACCTCTACTCAGGGCCGTCTTAAGTATATCCGGCGCCATGCTGCAAAGATCCCTCTGCCCCCCCCCCCCGTTCCCCAGAGTTGCCAACCTTTTTACGGCGCTACCGGCAGCTTTGTGGGGCTGGAGGAGGCAGGCAGCGGCTGGAGGGCGGCTCCTCCAGCAGGGGAGAGGCGGAGGCTCCGGGCGTGGTGCTGCTTTAGTGAGGCGGGCGAGGGCGGCAAGCTGATACCAGGAATCACTGCGCCTAGCCTCCGCCTCTTCCCTGGTGCCCATGCCATTGTGGGCACGGCAGGTGGAGGCTCCGAGCACGGCGCTGCTTCAGCGTGGCATGGCGGAGGTAGGCGAGGGCAGCGACCTGATGCCAGGAGGCTCCACGTCCAGCCTCCACCTCTTCCCTGGCACCCTCCAGAACATGGCGCCCTGGCGCCCTGCGCCACTTGCCTCTATGGGCAAGTCACCCCATGCCTCTACTTTCCACTAGTCCTTGCCATAGGCTTGGTGGGATATACACTGGGGAAGAACGGCTCTATCATTGGGCAGAGGGAGGTGGCCACTTTGGGCAAAAGGTGCAATGGCAGCAGCTGTTCTTCCTGAGTCTGTCAGGTGTTGAGTGGACATGGCTGTGTGCAGCATGTAGCTTGCCTCAGACCCCTAAGCTAACCTGCTTCCCTTGGGTGTGGTGGAGGAAGCTGTCCCACTGCCTGTGTTGTAGGAAGATTCAGCTGCCTGTCTAAGTCACTTGGGTACATAGCCTGGAGAGGATACCATCTTCCTCTTCAGCCCTGACACCATGGCTCACCTCATGGAACAGCAGGTTTCTGGTTCTCAAATGTTCCATCATTTTTGCAACTGGTCTCTCAAAGACCTCCCTCCCTCCATCTGCCTGGCCTTACAGCTGCCTTTGGGACAAAGCTGCATAATGGCTCCCCAGTGACATGCAGGTATTGGATACTCACTTAACGAAGCAGTGAGCTGCAGACACCACCCACTTCTCGTTGATGAGGGAGCCTCCACATATAGGCTTGTTGTTCTCCATAAAGCTGACTTGCCATGGCCATGCGCCCTCGGGGGCTGGATTCCCTCCCACAATACGTGGAGATATCACAGACTGTCCACAGACTGTGAAAAAGAGAGAAGAAAGAAAGGTAGATTGTAATGATCACAAAAACTGAATTGTTACAAGGCAAGATGTGAAATGAAACGTCTCAATTTGCCTTGGCAAATTTATTTGTATAATAATTTCTAAGTAACATTTCCAGTGACTGCTCCTTTTGGGTATTGAGGAATATTTTCCCCCCCCCCCAGCAAGTAAATACTTTTTAGTGCGGTCTTATATATGTCCTATCCAAAAGTAAGTCCCCTTGGAGTCATTTGGTACTTACTCCTAGGTGTGAAAGGATTGCAGCCTTATGATTTTGTTTCCCCTGAAAAACACAATCCTATGCACATTATCTTGCAATGTTGAATGTATGAAACACGTTAGGCAGCATATAATCAGGTTAGGTTAGGCAGCATATAATCAAAGCAATACTAACAGAACAACCTGGAATTGCTGACTCTTTTCATGTCAAGGTTCTCCTTGGGGATAAGATTGATACTATTACACTGGCGGTAGCAAAATTCCCAGGACCTTGGAGTAGGGAGGGCACCCCCCCCATCCAATAGACTAAAGATCCAACCCAATGCCATATCTGACACCAAGTTGTGACAATTGATATGAGGCTGGCTAATTGCCTGAAAGGCCCAATTAGTCTGAAGGCAAATTCATCTCTGGTCCCAAATATGGCAACTGAAGGGTGGGTGGAGGAAGCTGCCCATGACTGGCTTTTATGGCCAGGGAGTGAACCAGAGGGAAGAGGTTTCCCTTCTGGTCTGCTCCCTACCAATGCCCCAGAGGTTGCCTGTGATTGGTTGCGAGTGTGGGTGAGCCCCACCACTCAGTGCGGCTGATGGAGGAGGAAGTGATGTCCTCTCCTGGCCATGTCGAAGCCAGAAGGCTGCCACAAAGTGCCTTGGCTGCACCACTCCTTCCCAGCCGGCGGTAAGCAGTCTTTCTGGAAAAATGCAGTTATGTCTGTGGAACACCTTGTTTGCTCTGGCTGTCTATTTGTACTGGTCTAGATTCAGTACAACATGTGTGAATTGGATCTACAGCAGCCTCACACAACCTGTGGCCAACCTGTGGATGTTTTTGGACTGTGACTTCTATCATCTTTGACCATTGGCCAGGCTGGCTGAGGCTGATGGGAACTGGAATCTAACTACATCTAGAGGACACTAGGTTGTGATAGGCTGCGATCAGAATTTGGACTGGATGACTGTTAGGTTTGTATCAGCACTAGAATTCCGAGAGAGCTTATTTTTGTTTAACCATTCACTCTCCCTCCGGCCAGTGAAATTCCTGTACAGTGGTACCTCAGGTTAAGAACTTAATTTGTTCTGGAGGTCCGTTCTTAACCTGAAAGTGTTCTTAACCTGAGGTACCATTTTAGCTAAGGGGGCCTCCCGCTGCTGCCGCGTGATTTCTCTTCTCTTTTTTTTCTCAGATAGATATTTATTGATTTTCCAAGAGAAAGAAAAAGAAAAACCACACACAACGAACAAAAGAACAAAGAAAAACAGCAACAAAACACAAAACAAATAAACAGTGTACACAATAAAAAGTTTTCACCTATCAAATTAACATTGTCATCTCTTTCTGGACTTCCTTCAGCTCGTCCGTAAATCTTCCGTAATAAAAATCAAAGATACACATTGCCTGGTTTGTATTGTCATTACACATTTCTCTTCCTCTATTTTCATTAAACAATAACTCTTAGTCTTTCACAGTGCTTCTCTGAATCCCCTTAACGTTATTTGACCTTTACTAATATGTTCCAGGTAGTCTACATATTTCCCCCAATCCTTGATAAACTTTTGGTCTCTTAGGTGTCTAATCTTCCCCGTTAATCTGTCCAAATCCGCGTAGTCTAGTAGCTTCAATCTCCACTCCTCTATTGTTGGCATTTCCTTTTTTTTCCACTTCTGGGCAAGAACTATCCTTGCTGCTGTGACTGCGTAATAAACAAATTTATGGTCTTTCTTTTTTATTTCGTTCCCTAACATCCCTAACAGGAAGATTTTGGGTTTTTTTATAAACGTATACTTTAGCACCTTCTTTAATTCGATATATACTTTTCCCCAGAATTCTCTCACTCTCCCACACTCCCACCACATGTGGTAAAAGGAGCCCTCCTTCTCTTCACATTTCCAGCATTTGCTGTCTACTTTGTACATTTTCGATAACTTCACAGGTGTTATGTACCACCTGTAAAACATCTTCATGACATTCTCTTTCACCATCATACACGCAGTAAAGTCCAGGCCTTCTTTCCATAGATTCTCCCAGTCCTCAAATTGTATAGCATGGCCTACGTCACTAGCCCATCGAATCATTACTGTTTTAACTTCTTCATCTCCCAAATTCCAATCCAACAACATCTTATACATTTTAGATATTGTTTTCACCTCATTATTTATGATTTCCGTCTGAAATTTTGAATCTTTATCTACATACCCTCTATCTTTGATCTCTTTTCTAAACATCTCATTAACTTGGAAGTGATGTAGCCAATCATACACGTGCTCCTTAACCTCCTCATATGGTTTTAATTTCCATTTCCCATCTTCTTTCATTAGCAGTTGGCCATATGTTGCCCAGTCACTTCTCATATTAATTTTCTTAACACTCATCACTTCAAGAGGTGAGAGCCAATGCGGAATTTTAGGTTCTAATATATTTTTATATCTTTCCCATATTTTGATAAGTGGGCCTCTAAAAATATGATTTTCAAACCCCTTATGTATTTTCCTCTTGCCACACCATAGATAGGCATGCAAGCCGAACCTGTTGTCGAAGCCCTCTGAATCGAGTAGCTCCTTATTCACTAATTTGACCCAATCTTTTATCCAGCAGAGGCATGATGCCTCATAGTATAGTCTCAAATCTGGCAGAGCAAAACCTCCCCTTTCCCTTCTGTCTGTCAGCAGTTTGAATTTTATTCGGGGTTTTTTGCCCTTCCAGATAAATCTTGATAACACTCTTTGCCATTCTTTAAACGTTCGGCTCCCCTTAATTATAGGAATAGTCTGGAATAGAAATAGTACCCTCGGTAGTACGTTCATCTTGATAGTATTAATCCTTCCCCAAAGGGACAATCTCAGTCCTCCCCATACTTCCAAATCTTTTCTTATTTCTTTCCACACTGACTCATAATTATTTTTAAATAGATCTATATTTTTAGGCGTAAGCCAAATCCCAAGATATTTCACTTTCTTAACCGCCTCTATCTGTGACTGGTTTTGGATTATTTCTATTGCACTTTGGTCCATATTCTTTACCATCATCTTTGTTTTCCTTTTATTTAATTTAAAGCCTGCTATTTCCCCAAATTGGTCTATTTCCTTTAGGATTTCTTCTATTGTAGTTATTGGGTCTTCCGTCATTATTACTAGGTCGTCTGCAAATGCTTTGGTCTTATAGGCATTTTGTCTGATTGTTATTCCTTTAATTTTTCCATTTTGCCTAATTGAATTCAAAAGTACTTCTAATACCATTATGAATAGCAGCGGGGAGAGTGGGCATCCCTGTCTTGTGCCTTTCTGTATCTTTATTTCTTCTGTCACGATGTTATTTATAATCAATTTGGCTTTTTGTTCTCTGTATATTGCACTCACACCATTAAAGAAGTCTTTGCCCACTTCCATATGTTCCAGATTCTTCAACATGAAGTCCCACGCCACATTATCAAACGCTTTTTCCGCGTCTATGAACATCATTATTGCCTGCTTATCAATCCTGACCGATAGGAATTCTAGCATACTAATTATATTTCTTATGTTGTCCCTCATATACCTGCCGGGAAGGAACCCAGCCTGGTCTTTGTGAATAATTTCTACCAGTAGAGACTTCAGTCTTCTCGCCAGAATTCCTGCGAAAATTTCATAGTCCGTATTCAGCAGCGAGATTGGCCTATAGTTTTTAACCTGGGTTAAATCTGCATCCTGTTTCGGGATAAAGGTGATAAATGCCTCTTTCCAGGTCTCCGGGATTTCCCCTTTTCTTAGGATGTTATTCATAATCTCCTTCAAAGGATTCACCAATACAGATTTCATCTCTTTGTAGTAGCCCGCTGTAAATCCATCAGGTCCCGGAGCCTTCCCTCTCTTTAAATCTTTAATTACCTCCTCTATCTCTTCTATTTCAATTGGCTCATTTAGTCGTTGTTTCTTGTCCGTTGGAATTTTCTGCACCATTTTGTCTTTCAGAAATCTTTCTATCCTCCTTGAGTTATTTCTTTCTTTATTTTTGTAAAGGCATCTATAATAATCTAGAAACTCTTTCCTAATTCCTTTTGGATCAGTAATCTCTTCTCCCTCTATTGTAATTCTATTTATTGTACCTTGCTCCTTCCTCTTCTTGATTTGCCACACAAGCCACTTACCAGATTTATTTGAGAATTCAAAGTTCTTTTGTCTTAGTTTTTTAATATTCCACTCTACTTCTCTATTTAATATTGCAGCGAATTGGGCTTGCAAAATTTTAATGTTTTCTTTTATTTTCTGACAATTAGGTTTCCGAATTAATTTTTGTTCGCTATCCATAATCTGCCTTAGAATTTCCTCTTTTCCTTTCTCTCTGTTCTTATTTTTGATCGCATTCTGTTGAATAAAGTATCCTCTTATTACAGCTTTACTTGAGTCCCAAACTATGTTAATGCTTGTACCTTTATCACAATTATCCATAAAGTATTCTGTTAACTTTTTATGCGCATTTTCTACGATTTCCTGATCATCTAGGACATATTCTTTTAGTCTCCATCTAAAAGTTCTTCTCTCATGGCTCTCCAGTTCACATTCCATCGGACTGTGATCAGAAATTACTCTCGGTTTTATTTCGACTTGTTTAACCCTAGGGCATAGTTCACTTAATATCCAAACCTGATCTATCCGTGACATCGACTGGTGTGGCTCAGAGTGGAATGTATATTGTTTATCCAATGGATGTCTAAGACACCAGATATCTATCAAATTGCAGTTTTTCACCATTGAAAAAAATGATTTTGGCAATTTCCCTTCTTTACTTACTCCTTCCCTAAGTTTATCCGCTTCTAGGGAAACCACACCGTTCATGTCCCCCATTAGAATGATTTTCTGATCCATATATTCCGAAATTTTCCCTTCGAGGTTTTTAAAGAAATCAGTCTTATTGCCATTTGGTGCATAGATCCCAATCACGACCAGACTCTCCCCTTGCCAATTGATCCGAACAGCTACCATCCTCCCCTCCTCATCTTTAAATATTTGTTTGGCTTCAATCTTTTTTTTAATATACAGCACGACCCCTCTTTTCTTTTCTCTATCAGAGGATTCGAATTCAATTCCCAATCTTTTGTTAATTAGCAGTTTTTTGTGTTTTTTAGCCACATGCGTCTCTTGAAGACAAATAATATCCAAGTTTTTCTTTTTCAAGAATTGCTCAATTTTATTCCTCTTTTTTTCTCATTCATTCCATTAATATTCCAACTCAAAATTTTTAACCCTATAGTGCCTGACATTCACCTAACTTTTCTCTTTTTTCCTCTCTTCTTTTTCTCTCTTTTTTCCCTTATTAGTTTTCTGTGTTTTCTTCCTCCCCCTCTTCTTCTTCGTCCGATCTGCTTCCGTTTGCTTCTTGTTCGTCCTCTGTTCTTATGTCTCTAGGTGATCCTCCCTCTACTTCTCTTGCTCCACCCTCCTCAGATTTCAGCTCCTTATACTTCCTCAAAAATTTCCCAGTTTCTTCTGAGTTTGATAATCTATGTCTTTTACCTCTGTACTCAAATGATATTCCTTCATGATTTCTCTTCTCATCCTGAAGCAAAGTTCTTAACCCGAGGTACTATTTCTGGGTTAGCGGCATCTGTAACCTGAAGTGTCTGTAACCTGAAGCATATGTAACCCGAGGTACCACTGTACAGAAATAGTTTCCAATATATTACATACCTGCTTCGGAGCTAGCAACATCTGGGAAAAAAAAGAGAAAATATATTTCAAATAAGGGACAATGCACAAAAATATGTTTGTAGGTAAGAGCAGAAGGAAGACCCTGCCCAATTTTGTTAGAAAATTAATACTCCTGACTTCATGCAGCACATAGTTAAACTATGGGATTTGCTTCCCCAGGAGGCAGCGATGGCCACTATCTTGGACTATATCTGTGATTAATGCATGTCATCTCAGGTGTGTTTGCCTATTAGTCGGTGTTACTTGTCCAGTGAATTGCTGAACTTATTTAGAGTAACAGAGAAACTTTTACTTGTATGTATCTGTATACTGTATCACTATATCAGCAAAAGCCTACAAGCTGTATATATCTACAGCCAGAACTTATTGAGCCTTATCTTCTGCAGGAGTAAACTATCTGAAACTTTCTCTTGATTGTGTGCGGTGACTGGTACTGGGAACAACTTTTACTGTGGGGGTATCTCACCTCAGATTCCCAACAGGTTTGCCACGAAAGAGGGTAAGTTTTGCAAGGGTACATACACACCATAATTTGCATTACAAGATCGAGAAACCCAGCCTATGCATTCCATAAAATGACACATATGAAATATAACTGGAAGATATCTCTTTGTTCTAAAGGTCAGAACATTATTACAGTGGTTCATCATTAAGAGATAGCAGAATGCTGGAAGGTCTTCAGTTAAACATTAAATCAGCAAGCTGTGGGAACTTGTTCACATTCACGACTACTTAGTGGTCTTGGGCAAAGGGCTCTGCAGGACCAATATTTGTACGAATGAAAGTGAAAGCATGTCTGGCTATCTCAAGGAGCCAAAACAAAAAGAGCTTGGGTGAAATTTAGAGAGGAGAAGCGAGTTGGGGTGAAGATGTGCAGCCATGGGTGTCTGGGTGTGGGGTTAGTTACTCCTTGATGAACCATACCACCCAGCTTCCATTTTAAAAAGATTCAATTTTTAACAAACACCCACATCTAAATATTTTTGTGCTAATGCTCTAGATCTTCCATAAATGTCTGATATGGGCAGGGTGATTGTAAAAAAATGATGGTGATGTCATGCGGACATGGTGCAAACACAGCAATGAAACAGTTTGGGTAATGGTATAAAAGGTTCATCTGGAAACACCCCAAGTTTTGCACTTTGGAGGATGTGTTTTCCTTCCTTGTCAAAGGAACAAGTTGATGTGTGCATAAGAGGAAAATTGTCACGATGACCCTGCCCATCCCAGGTAGTAGAAGTTGGAGGGCCAGGGAGGTGGCACTTATCTGACTGGCCATCAACAATGTCACTGCGATGTATTGGGTGTGTGTGTGTGGGGGGGGGTAAGGCAACACAGTTGACAGGACACCAACTACATGCTTCTGCTCTGCCTCTGTGACTGCTATTGCCAAGGGCATGGCTTGAAAAAGGCACAGGATACAGAAACTTTGCGGAAGCTAAGCTGGACTATGTGGGGTCAGTGCTCGGATGAGAGACCACCGGTTAACCCTGCTCGTGTGACCTTTAGTTCCATGGCTAATGGGAAGGAAAATTAATAGCTAAATAATCCTGAAAACAGAAGTGCATTCCACATCCTCCTCTTTTAATTTACCACAGACATGAATATGTTAATAAACAGACTAAGACAATGCAGAAATTATACCCCCTCCCAATTGCTGAGATGACTGAAAACATTATGAATTTGAACAAGGGCTGTAATCACAAGATAGTTTGTTCCATTTTCCTGATGTTTTCCTAACTGTTAATATCCACATCTGAGCTTTCACATGGTATAAAAGCCATTTTCAGAAAAACAATGGAATATAGCACATGTTTAGTGCTCATTTCCGGGTTATTTGATTCCAGAAAAAAAATCTGTTTGTAGCCTCCTTAACCCTGAAAATCACAGACGTAAAGTGATGGAATTTGGGGCAGTATATCAGCATACAGTGACGCCCTGCTGTTTAAGCACCCATGTGCAGAAGGGGTGGGGAAGTAGAAGCACTGCCTGATGACATTGCTTGTTGTGTTGTACACACCCACTGGTGTGAATGCAATTGGGCAAGACATGCCGGTATATTGGTCAAAAAGCTACAGCTCCATAACACAGCATGTACTTCAGTGGGAAAGGAACATTAGGAAACAGGACAGAATCTCTAGCATTATAAAAACAGGAAAACTAATGCAATATTCCCCAGGTGTGAATGCACCCAAGGTCTCATCACATTTTGGAGGGAAGAAGACAGACATAGATCCTAAGTGCCTCAAAATGGCTTTTGAAAACAGATTCTCTGTCCTGAAAACAAATGTTTTAGAATACAGTGAATGCATGTCAAAATCCCCTTAACCACATATACTGTCCACATCTCTTCACCCTTTGTGAGTGCATCTGAGAGTGTGCAGAGTGTCTCTAACTGAACCAGCTCCCCATAAAGGAGAAGGCTGAATATATGACTCTCTAGTGGTCTCATTTTCTTTTACACATCAAAGATGGTAATGGGGGAAGAGTCCTCTGCCTACAAATCAAACAGATAAAGCACCCCCTGAAGAATCCTGAGAACTGTAGTTTACCCTTTACAGAGCACCTTTAACAACTACATTTCCCAGGATTCATGTGTGTGTGTGTGTGTGTGTGTGTGTGTGTGTGTGTGCGCGCACTTTAATTGCGTGGTTTGTACACAGCCTGCATTCACCCTTGACTTGCCACAGACCCTGTATCTGTGTTTCACCTGTGTCACTGATTACTCAAAGACTCCCTTCTACACCGTCCTCCATCTTACTTCTCTTAAAGATGCAGGAAACTTAAGAGACTGACTCCCACATTCATTCCCGCCCCCCCTCGCCCCATCTTCCCATCAATCACCTTTCAGCACAATCAGTTGCAGCAGCCCCAGCAGCAGTGAGGAGGGCACAACTGCCATCGGCTCCCCCCTTTGTCTGCTTGCTTCAGTGGTCCTTCTTTTGCCGTGTCCTCGAGATAGTTCTGCTCCAACCAGTTCTTGGTGAAAGCTGCTTTGCTTCAGTTTCGGTCACCTGTGCTATACAATTTCATGTCCAAAGGTGAAAGGGCATTGCTGGAGGCATTTTCCTCTTCCCTGAGCTCACAGGAGCCTCCCTGAGTTCTGGGGGTGGAGATGCAACTTAGAAGCCCGGCTTCCCTGAATCCTTCCTCTCGGCCATTCAGTAAAACTCCTGGCTTTCTCCCAATTACCTGAGATCTCCCCGCTCCCCAGTCCTCTTGCCGGTGTGGCCGAGCTTTCTGGCAGAGCTCCTGCGGCAAACATTCCACAGTGAGATGCTGTGATTGGGCACGGCCGTCCCTGTTGAAACTCTACCTGCCCTGTGACGCCGGCAGGTGCACGGACGTTCTGGGGCAGGGGGCACCCTCCCTCCCCGCCCTCCAGGCCTCCTGCACAACTGACGGCCCAAACAGAGCTCAAGTTCTCCTTCCCATTATTCTGCAGCAGACGCAGCAGGGAAAATAGCTGTCTGTGTACAGCAAACAGGTATGAGGTAGAGAGAAAATATGCACCCCCTGCGTCCTCCTTACTTCCCCTGAAGGGGGAGATGTGCAATGAAAAAGAATGACAAGGCTCACAATTCACTTTAAGGCTGTGTGTGTGTGTGTGTGTGTGTGTGTGCGCGCGCGCTCACTCACTCACTCACTCACTCACACACTACATTTAAAGCACATTTAAAACACATTTCCCACCTCCAAGAGTTCTGGGAACTTACAGAGCTACAATTCCCATAATGCTTCCCAACTCCAGTTTCCAGGAGTCTTAGCGGTTGTGGTGGGATGTGCTTTAAAAGTACAATAGTATCATCTCCCGAAGCCAAAAACTGGGGCAAAACAATGATTTCCCAGAACAAAGGATTTGTTCCTGTTGCAGCATATAGGAGCCCTGTCACTTTAACTGCTAGATACTCCTTCCCTCCCATAGCTGAAGCATAATTCAGGCTCCTTCCCTTTATGAATTAACCATTAAAAAGTTATACAGTTCTGCCTGTCTGTTTTATGGTCTCCTTCCTGGCTGCATTAGCAGGTAAGTGGTTTAATATTAAATCCAAAGATGGTATTTCTAACCTCTGTGGAGAGAAACGTCTGAGTTCATTGCTTAAATAGATGGAAGTTACTTTCAGAATAAGCACATGGCTTAAACAGAGGTCTGATGATGTTCCTTCGACCACCTTCCTTCCCTCTGAGAGAAGGGCCTTAGCTTGGGGCTAGAGCATCTGCTGTGAATGCAGAAGGTCGCAGGTTCAATCCCTGGCGTCTCCAGGTAGGGCTGGGAGAGATCTCCTGTCTGAACCCCTGGAGAGCCACTGCCAGTCAGTGAAGACAGTACTGAACTTGAAGGACCAAAAGTCTCACTCAGGATAAAGCAGTTTCCTGTATGTTCCTGCAATTCCCCCCTTAAATGCTACTGACCTCTCCTCAACGCTGCCGCCTCCCCTCTCCAGGAAGACAAGCGTTCTCCATCAGCTGCAGCACCCTACCTGGCTCTTTCTGGACTCACCTGTCTGGAAAGACTGTATACCATGAAAGGTTGTTGATTTTGGAGAGAAGGAGGAAAACACACACACACACACCACATTCTATAAATACTCAATCTCATTCTTTCTGTACAATTACACCACACCTAAATCACTTCAAATAAAGACATTTGCTTCCTGGTTCGAACAAAGAGATGCCATCATTCATTTTTGTTTTTCATTTTGAACTGGCTGCCAAGAGTTTGACTCAGCATGTGCAGAGTGCCTTTGACACGCACAAAGTAGCCTCATGTAGTGAAGTCAGGCTGTCAGTCTACTAGGCTACGAGTGAGCATTTCTGGGAGTCCAGACACACGGCCAGCAATTGCGCAAATGAAGAGGATGTCCCTACCATTAGACGGATTGAGGTGGCTTCCTTGGGTGGCAGATGCCTGGGGCAGTGGTGGTAGTTCTCCTGCCATTCCTCCTGGCCCTCTAGCTATTCTCCTCTATTGGAGCACATAGCTGCGTGTGCCACACAACCAGCTCTCTGCCCCTTAGGCTATCATGCTGCTCTGAAGTGAGGTGGAGGACTCTATCCTGCCCCCAAGGCTGAAGAGCCAACTTCCAGCCCAGTCAGCTGGAATGGAGGGGGCCGCCATTTTGTTCTTTGCTTCAGGAGACATTCACACTATATATTGAAAACACTATTGCACCGCTTTAACAGTCATGGCTTCTCTCAAAGAACTCTAGTGTGTTAAGAGCATTGTTGAGAGACCCTTTCATAGAGCTATAATTTACAGACTGATTTAACTATCAACCCCTCTTCTCAGGGAACTCTGCCTCCCAGGTGTTCTTTCCAGGGCCACCCCCTTTCCGTGGAATTCCAAGTTTTATTGAAGGATGTTCTTCAGTTTCTGTTGCCTGAGGAGACAATTGAACTTGCTCCATTTTTAATCTTTTAATTAAAGGGCAATTTTCAGGGGATCAATTTGGTTTAGCAGCAACGTAAGAAAGCTGAACACTGCGCTGTATTATTAAGATAACATTGTGCTTTGTAAGCAATATAAGAAGAGTTCTTTTAGGTGACAGCAGAGGCCTGTGTAATTTAGCATTCTGTTCCCACAGCGGCCATCTAGATGCCTATAGGGAACCTCAAAAGGAGGATATGAAGACAATAGCCCTCTTCTGCTTGTGTCACCAAAAGTCAACCCATTTACCAGACTGTAATGCAGAGGCAGAAACATATTTTGTTGAACTAAGTGCCCCTGCCCCATTTTGCCTGGCCAGGTTCTGCAGGGTATATGGTTCAATGGTAGGTAAAGGTAAAGGGACCCCTGACCATTAGGTCCAGTCGTGGCCGACTCTGGGGTTGCGGCACTCATCTTGCTCCATTGGCCGAGGGAGCCGGCGTACAGCTTCTGGGTCATGTGGCCAGCATGACTAAGCTGCTTCTGGCGAACCAGAGCAGCACACGGAAACGCCGTTTACCTTCCGGCTGGAGCGGTACCTATTTATCTACTTGCACTTTGATGTGCCTTCACACTGCTAGGTTGGCAGGAGCTGGGACCAAGCAACAGGAGCTCACCCCGTCACGGGGATTTGAACTGCTGACCTTCTGATCGGCAAGTCCTAGGCTCTGTGGTTTAACCCACAGTGCCACCCGTGTCATGGTTCATTGGTAGAGATGGCTAAACATGTCAGTTGGGGTTTCTATCAGTTTCTCCCCTCCCCCCCCCAGTTTTATGTTCAATTTGATCTATCTCTGCAGCAGTTTTTAAAACATCACAAACCTTTCTGTGCATTTTCATGCATTTTTGCAAAAAAAATTGCCTACTATAATGCATGATGTGCATTATTTTAATTAACACACACATTTTTATGCATTTCCCCCTAATATACACATCCTTGTGGTTTTGGATTATTTTTTTTTGGGGGGGAGTATGGATAATTGCATTTGGAGAAGTGTGAATTTAAGTAGATACCTGAGTTTTGATATACATATTGGTTTGGTTGGTGTAAATTCAGGCAGATGTGCATTAAAATGTGAAGGAAATTAATTTGCTAAGTAAGGGCTTGACAGTTATTGAGGCTGTATGCACAGACACAGGACTTTATACCAGTGTGTCAATATTTCTACTTTTCTTTTCCATGTATATATGTGTATGTGTGGGATCATGAAAATCATCAGCATTTTAGTGTGTCTCTGAATATGCACATACTGTATTTGTAAAACCAATTTTCTCTAACATAATGCAATTTTAAAAATATTATTTCTGTGAACATATGCATTTAAAGACACACTTTAGTATATGAATTTTTGTACATATTCATATTTTGGTGTGTGTGTGTATTGCTTTGGAAAGTGTAAATAATATAGGGTTGCCTTTAAATGTGAACAGAACTGAATTTCTCCGCTAGCCTCGTTTGTTTCCCCAGATTACTGCCCATTCATATAGTCATTGTTGCTGAATATGTGGACAATTTGTGATATTCCATGCTGTTATCTGGCAGACTGAAAGGCTGTTGGTTTCTTACAGAAGAGCTAGAATAAGATACACCAAGGTGAATGTCACAACATGGGGCATTGGGTGGTCAGCCATTTTGTTTACCAAACCTGTTTCTACTGACATGTATTCACTTGGCATAGAAAGGCACTGAAATGTACCAGTAGATGCCTTCACAGCCTCATCCCAAGCTCACAACCCCAGCCTGGGTCCAACTTGAAATGGCAAACTAAGGCTCTTCCGGAGTCACCCTGTGGAGAAAGCTTTGGGAGATAGATCCCACAATGACACCAGAGCCAAACAAGGTAAAGGAGATGGAATAAGTGTATCAATCAGGGATGGGGAACCTGAAACCCTCCATATGTTGTTGGGCTTCACCTCCCAGCAGTTCCATCCAGCATGGTCCATGGTCAGGGATGGTAGGAGTTGTTGACCAGCAACAATGGAAGGTCAGAGGTTACCAGTGTCTGGTTTAAATCTTTAGTATCTCCAGCATTTACTGGCGAGGTAGTTCTAGTGATTCTGTTAGCCTCTGCCCCTTCCCACAACATCTGGGCCAATGGTCTAACTCAGTACAATGGTACCTTGGTACTTGAACGGCTTAGCTCCTGAAGAAATCGGCTCCTGATTGCCACAAACCCAGAAGTGAGTGTTCTGGTTTGCGAACGTTTTTCGGAAGCCAAATGTCCGATGTGGCTTCCGCAGCTTCGGATTCAGTGCAGGAAGCTCCTGCAGCCAGTTGGAAGCCGTGCTTTGGTTTTTGAATGGTTTTGGGAGTCGAACGAACTCCCGGAACGGATTAAGTTTGAGAACCACTGAATATACATGCATGCAAGATGCAGAAAGAAGAGGAAAAAGCTGAGCAAAGCATAAAGAAATGGAGGTAGTTGAAGCAGACAGATATAGTACATAAAAACATTCTCTTTCTCTTTGTGTATACATACAAATATTAAAAGAGAAAAGAAGAAATAATCATACAAAGAATAAAGCAGTAAAACTATTGCTGGGATTTTATAATAATTTATTGATAATTTTAAAACCCTGAAACATCAGAAATAAAAGATCAAGTGACTGAAGAAATTGAATTTAAAGTTCATAACTTACTATGTTTTGTCGCAGGGGCTGAATTTATCTACCACTTGTTTCCACATCATTTAAAAATGTCAATTAAAAATGTTAATTTTCTTTTAAGAACGGAACGACTGGAAGAATGGCATCACTTTCAGTATCACTGTAGAAGTCTGAAATATCATAGCTTCCAACTGATGTCCTTGGATGGAAAATTCTCAGCTTCTTCTCCAGGTGACAATCCCTGGGGTTCTTTGGGTGTAAGAGTAAGCTGCCATGGTTAGAGTGTTGGACTAGGACCGAGGAGGCCAGGGTTCAAATTTCCAGTCAGCCTGTGGGTGACCTTGAGCCAGTCATACACTTTCAACTGAACCTACCTCACAGGGTTGTTGTGAGGATGAAAATGGGGAGAAGGAGAGCCATGTATGTCATCTTCAGCTCCATGGAGGGAAGGTGGGATCAAAATTTAATAATAAATGAGCGCTCACACCTCCCTTTGTGGGTGCCCTTGTGGCACCGCATGCAGCACCCGGAGCCACGTGGGAATCACCAGCTGGTTGGGCTGGCCCTCCTCCCTCTCGTCAGCCATTGGGGGTCCCCACCAAACCCCAGTTAAAACCTTTTAGTGGCTTTGGAGGCGGGGCCAGCCGAGCGGACCTTGAATGGGCAGGCTTCCCATTGGTCCGCTTGAGATGCATAAATGGGAGGCAGAGCCTGCAGCAAGCATGCAGTCAGCTCAGGAGCTTCACTCACCCAACTCTCCCTTTGTATAATGCTTGACTGCAGGTTAACCATTATCCTTCCTGTTCAGCGGGCGTTGCTAGGGTCTTTTGATGGTTGCTGTTGAGGAGCCGGGAAGGAATTGCCTTCCCCGTAGCAATTGTCACAACTTTGGTGGCTTTTAAGCCTTGGGCAGAATCCTTTAGTCTATCTTCCCTAAATGGGGGGTGGACGTGAAGTGGTGACTCACCCCCCCTCCTGCAGCAGCGATTCCAGGGTTCCCTCTTTTTTTTTAAAAAAAATAAATTATTGCTTTTTTCCAGATATAAATATAAAGTCAGATAACGAAAGAAAAAAAACAACAAAAGAAATCCAACTTTCCATTACATCTTTCCATAACCAACTGGACTTCCCCACGTCTCCCTCACCCTGCTTTCTTTACAATAAAAATATCAGCAAATTAATAGCTTGTTTCATGTGTTATTAATACTTTCAAATAATTCTTTTTTGGGTTCAAAATACTTATTATCAATTTACTTTTGCCCTAAAATAAACACCATATTATTTTAAACTTTAGTCCTTTCATAGTCATATCTTAATTTCCAATATACAAAATCTTATTGCTGGAGCTTAATTTTTCAATTCATGCAAATTATTGGCATTCATATAACTTATAATGTTTTTGTAAATAGTCCTTGAATTTTTTCCAGTCCTCCTCCATTGTCTCTTCTCCCAAATCACGGATTCTGCCAGTCATTTCGGCCAGTTCCATATAGTCCATCAATTGCATATGCCACTCTTCCAGTGTGGGCAAATCTTGTGTCTTCCAATGCTTTGCGATAAGTATTCTTGCTGCTGTTGTTGCATACATTAAAAATGTTCTATCCTTCTTTAACACTTTCTGGTCAACAATGCCCAATTCCAGGGTTCCCTCTTAAAGGGGTTTGTGAAAAGGGAGTCACTGGCCATACATTGAAAGATTGTCAGTGAACTCCCCTGCGTTGCACAGATATGGGGTAGGCTGCCTGTGTACACAAGTGTCTTGTAGTGCACATTCCTCTATCCCATTAACCCCTAGGAGCCCCAATTCCCCAGCTGGGGGGCTGGGAGGGATACATGCCCAATGCCTAAGCCAAGGTCTTCCTACATCAGAAAGGTTTAATAAAGTTGTAGCCAATTTTAATTCCATAACATGTTGTCATGAGTTATTATTCCTTCTGACGGCCTCTCTCTTCTCCGCCTGGGCACGCAATGCCTAAACTATGATCAAATGGTTAGAAAGGAATTGAAATGTGACAAGGCTAATGCCTGTATGAATCAGAGAGAAGTAGGGTTGGGTTTCCCTGGATCTACTGCATGTGGTGATTTAAACAGAGTCCTCCAGCGGCCTAAATATTCCAGGCAATTATAGGTAAGATGGAAAGCCAATAGATTGGTTTTTCACAGAAGGGCTAGCAGAAGAGAAACCAAAGTGAATGTCACAACACGGGCGTTGTGTAGTTGGTCGCTTTTACCACCACTCCCATTTCTACCACTCATCTTGTCTTGGATCCAGTTGGCATAGAAAGGCACTAAGGTGTAGACACCAGGGTGGTCGCTTCCACCACAGCCAACTCCCCAACTTACAACCCCAGCCTGGGTCCAAACTCCTTCAAGTTGGCAAACTAAAGGTCCTCCAGAGTCACCCTGTGGAGAAAGAGAAGGGAGGTAGCAGAGGATCTATGGTGAACACTCTGACATTAGATTCTGAATCTTGATTGGGTGAAGCAGCTGGAATCAGTGCGATAATCAGGGATGGGGGACTCCACCTCCCAACAGTTCCAGCCCATGGTAAGGGGTGTCGGGAGTTGTAGCTCAGCAATATCTAGGCTTGTCCTCAAACTAGGCTTGTCCCACCGCTCTCGCCCAGGAAAACATGCTGTTTACTGAATTGGAATGGACATCAGTTTGTTTTTCTGCGGATTAATGTTAGTGGTAAACAGTAGGTTTTCCCGTGGAACATGGCAAGACAGACAAAAAACCACTTATGCCTCAAATCATGGAACAAGCAGAAAACCTCTTACACAAGTAGAAGTGTGGACGAGTTCCCAATGTCTGGTTTAAATCTTTATATTTATTTGCCACAATGGTGAAAATAACAGGGAAGATCAGAAACCAAGAAGGCAATAAATCCAATAAAGAATGGGGGAATTTATAAGTTACCTGGGAGAACACTGTAAAGGGAGGATTTTAACAACACTTTTAATGTAACAAGAATTATGGTAAGAATGAGATTTTAAGGAAAAATAGAGAACATTACTACGATGCAGTTGAAAAAGATTAACAATGGAACCCATGGAGGGAAGTCCAAGGATTCAGGGGCTACTATATGTTTAGGATTACGATTTTGGTTTGAATGTAAATGTTAATTGTAAAATTGAATAAAAAATAATAATAAATCTTTATCACCTCAGGCATGAATGGACAAGATAGTTCTAGTGTTTTATGAAGATCACCCGCTCTGAGACCCCACAGCTAATTCTCCCTTGGCCCAAGTAGGACCAATTCAACCAGCTAGCCCTGGGGATTATCTAATTGATTTTTGATTTTTACTGTTATTCATGTTTTTATACTGTATTTTATGCTGCTTTTATAATTAAGTGTTTTAAAGTGTTTTAAATTTGTTGTTAGCCACCCTGAGCCTGGTTTCTGAACCGGGAAGGGCAGGGTATAAATAAAAAAATTATTATTATTATTATTATTATTGTTATTATTATTATTATTATTATTGATTCTGCCTGCCTCTGACACCTGCAATATTTGGGGTATTGCCCCAAAGAAGCAGCATCACAATATTTAAGATGAAGCAAAAGCAATAACACTTTGAAAAATGGGAGAATCTGAAAAATTGTCAAGAGCCATCTCCCTAGCTAGAGCCAAATTAGTAAGCAATTCCCCAAGTACTATATTCACACAATGTAAGCTCATACATACAGTAATAACATAAGGGGTTTTCAAATGCCACCACGCCAGAGCCTGCCTTTGTCTACCACCTCCAATGGCTGTATGAAGAACAGGTCATGGAACAACCTACCTGGCAGGAATCTTTCCCACCTTCTGGGTAACCAGCACAGATCATATCCTGCTTGATAGGATCCCAGCCCAGGCCTATCACTGGGCGACTGTTATAGAGAATATTGCAGATTTCTCGAATTATGAGTGGCACCTTGACTTCCTGGAGGGTTCGTGGATCTGGCAAAGGCACTGGAAGAGAGAGAGAGAGAAATGGAAAGCGGTCATGGAAGGCAGAGGCAGAATAATTCAAGTGCATTCAGACACATGCACTTTTAGCAGTGAGTGTATGGTGGGTGTACAGAGCATGACATGTGCAGAGGGCGGCCATACTGGTGCTTTCTTTGACATGCGCAGTGGGACATCATATTTCACTCAGGGGTGGCATGTCCCAATTTGGCTCCTGAGGGAAAACCAGAACGTGCCAATGTTGCTGCCACCCCCTGCCAAATCCTCTGTTACCTGGGTAACACCAGTGATGGCAGGTTTGGGCGAGTTCTCATCAGATCTCATTGGAAGCCAGTGCTTTTCTGCCAGTAGTGGAGTCTGTGGGGCACTTGCAGGGGTGCTACCTCTTAGTGTTCTGCTGCCTGAGGCAGTTGCTGCAGCCTGCCTCCCCGGTGGGCTGGCTGGGCTTCCACTACCCCTAAGAGCAGCAGGCTAGCTTTGGAATGAAAGTCAGATAACATGGCTGTTTCACATCTCTCAGCGCTTGCCAGCTGAGGCACCTGCTTCACTCTGCCTAATGGTAGAGTTGGACCTTGGGAAATTAAAAAAATGCATTTTTTAAAAAAAGAAATCCTCATGAAAATCCAGTCGCAGCCCAGTGCAATTTTCTCCTAATATATGCATGCATTTTCATTAACCCATGCATTTTTATACAGACTTTACCCCAGCATTTTTGTACACATTACTTGGCTGCCAAACTGCATAACAAAATTCAGAGGGTGACAATATTTCCGTTTGAGTATGGTTCGGAGAAAGTGCAATTTAGGTAGGTTTGTATTAAAAGAAAACGGAATCAAATTTCTCTCCCATCTGTAATATTCCATGCCTCCTTCTTTCCCCCTGGAAATGTTGGGATTGTCTTTGGGATAGGGAGCTGTTCTCCCCAATTCATACTGTAAAGCACTGTGGAAAATGATGGCATGAAAATTCTGGCACTGAATTTGCCTCCAGAGTATCAGCATTTTGTGGGAGAGATTCAAGCACATACCAGAATGTTAGGTTTGGGGATTCCAAGTGCAGTATGATCACATCTTGCACAGGCGTTCAGTTCCAGGTGTTCTGCGCATGCACAAAAATTGCTTATACCCTTGGAGCTGCCCCATAACCAAATGAGACTGAATGCTCAAGAAGGACTAGAATTGGGGCCTTCTGGATATCATTTTTATTGTGCATTCCACTTTCAATACTGCTTGCGTCTGCAAAGGTTTTGGGGTGGACATACTGCTTCATTTCCCATTGGTGCATGTTTTGTAACTTCCTGCTGAAATCCTTTAACTTCTGATATCACAAATGTACAGGGACTCTTTTTTTTGGGGGGGGGGGGTCCTACTTCTGTTGCATTATAGTGTAAAAGCGCCCTACCAGATAGTAAGAATGCTAGGACATTTGAGAAGCACTGCAGAAAAATGGCAAAAGGGGAATCATGTGTGGATGGCCCTGTATAAATCTACCACTAATACACTATTATAGCACAAACAACTTGTTGCAGAACGCACCCTCAAAGAAACACCAGTCTGGAGGCGCCCGTAATATTAACCACTATTTAAGCCTTATGCAGGTGAATCTGGATGAGTCCCAGAGTCTGAATGAGCCTTTTGAAGAACACCCCTCACCGTCAGATTGAATATCTCCCCATCCGGTCACCCAGCAGTATTCATTCAAAGGGAACTGTGTAGAGGACTCTGGCAGGCAGATGGGGAGGATGTAGTTGGTGAAATTCACAGGGGACTTCAGCTTAATTAAAGCAATATCTCCACTGGAGGCATCCAGGCCATTGTAGTCAGGGTGGGGGATAATCTGCTCCACGTCAGAGATCACTGCATTATCTGAGAGGTTTGAGAGCTGATAGGCAGCTAGGAGGACATTGTATTGGAACATGGACCCCATTCTGTGAATAGAAGGGCAAAACAAACAAACAAACAAACAAACAAACAAACAAACAAACAAACAGATGGATCTGTCAATGCTGACCTTTGAGTTCCTGCTTGTCACCCTAACCCTGGACTCCCCAGAGAACTATAATTCCAAGAGCTCAATTCCTTGGGAAGAGGGATGGATTTTGAGACCATTCTGAGAACTGTAGCTCAGGAGTCTCTTAACAATTCTGAGCACCTGTAACGTACTATGGTCCCCAGGTTTTTTTTGGGGGGAAGCTACGACTGTTTAAAGTGACATGGTTCTGCATTAAATGTATTGTACACCTGAGACACCAGGTAGCTGATAGGCAAGCAGAGGATATTAGCCCACCCCTGAGCCGTCTTTTGGGTGATGGTAACGGCTGCACAGCAATACCCATCAGATACTCACCTGTTGAAGAAGCAGTGAGCTGCTGAGAGCACCCATTGCTCGGCTATGAGGGAACCTCCACAAATAGGATAAAAGTTCCGTAAAATGCTGACCTGCCAGGGCCACGACCCATTTGAGGCTGGTTGGCCACCAACAATTCGTGGAGAGTTTATTGGTTGCCCACACCCTGTGAAGGATGAGGAGGAAATGAGAGGACTTGCTGTTATGGTTTGCAGCACAGCCAAGTTGGAGCTCTTTGAGCAGAATATGACAAGGACATGAGGAATCAAAATTTCTGAATTTCAATTGGTTTTCCAGTCAGTGTTTATCATAAATAAGTCTCATTTTCTTCAATGAGACCCAGCTACACGTGGTGTTAATTATGTGATTTGCCATTGAGTGCAAAATCTTTGCATCCCCTCCACCCCACAAAGACTTTAATGAAAATTCACCAGCATTTTTGTACAATTTCCCCTAATGTAAACATTTTTGCAAAGCTATTTTCCCTACTATAATACAACTTTGTATGTCATTGCTAACACATGCATTTATTCACACTTTGCCCTAGCATATGCATTTTTCTGCATATTACCTGACTGGAGAACTGCACTGCGAATTCTGGAGAAGGGAGAATTTGGAAGGAGAGCTGTGTTTAAGTTCATGTATTGTTTCAGAAAATGCTAACCAGGTAGGTTCATCTTTAAATGTGAATTGAATCAAATTTCCCACCCCGCCACACAAAAGTCCTGCGGTTTCTACAACCCCCCACCACATCTTTTCTGGCAAGGAAGAGGCACCAATATGGTTCAAGGATGCTTTCCAAGCAGACAGAACCACTCAAGGACAGCGTGGAGCCTGGCTGGAGGGAGAGATGTAGGCTTTGGAGGGTATATGAAATGGGGAGAGCCTTGAGGACTGACTAGCTTCCCCATCCCTGTCTGTGGCTTGGCTGAATGTCTTAAGGAAGTTGGGTGAAACTCCTGCACAGAAATGCTTCCAATATATGGAATTGCTCTTACCTGCTGTTGAGTTGGCAGCACCTGAGGAAAAATGAAAAAGCAGAAAAGGTACTTCAGGTAAGAAATAACAACAACAACAACATTTTGAGATCCATGTTTTCATGTGAATGTGTCTGCACAAGATATATATCTTGTAAGGAAATGGGCTGGGGCAGAGGCACAAACATCTAAAGAGGATTGCGGGGACTTGACGTAACATCCTGATGTCACACACACAATGTTGTATGGAACCAGGGAACAGAGCTGAACGCCCTTTGAACATTAAGTGGGCCCACCCCCCTACAAAAATGCCCCTGAAAGTGCCATGGCTCTTAGGAGAAGGTGACTATGGGGTGGGGCTTGAAGGAGTTGTGAGGAGATGTGGGCAGTTCAGGTGTGGTGGGTATTCAGTATTGGCAAGCAGTGTGAACGGGGATGCGTTCCCTAGGGCTGCAATAGAAAAATGTGTACCCATTTTTTCTTCCTTTATGCAAGCCTTAACCAAAGCAAGAAGCTCCCAATCACCATATTTTTCGCTCTATAAGACCCCCCCCCTAAAAAGTAAGGGAAAATCTGTGTGTGTCTTATGGAGTGAATGCAGGCTGCGCAGCTATCGCTGAAGCCAGAACAGCAAGAGGGATTGCTGTGCAGCGATCCCTCTTGCTGTTCTGGCTTCTGGGATAGCAGCGCAAAGTCTCTTCAGGGCAGCCGGAGCACCCCTCCCAATGTGCTGAAGAGGCTTTGCGTTGCTTTCGCTGAAGCCAGAACAGCAAGAGGGATTACTTCTGGGATTCAGAATATTTTTTTTCTTGTTTTCCTCCTTCAAAAACTAGGTGCGTCTTATGGTCAGGTGCATCTTATAGAGCGAAAAATACAGTAACTGTAGTACCCCCCCTTTTTTTGAGATCCATGTTTTCATGTGAATGTGTCTGCACAATATATATATCTTGTAAGGAAATGGGCTGGGGCAGAGGCACGAACTTCTAAAGAGGTTTGTGGGGACCTGATGTAACATCCTGACGTCGAACACACAATGTTGTATGGAACCAGGGAACAGAGCTGAACACACTCTGAACATGGAGCCCCCCCTAAAAATGCCCCCTGAAAGTGCCATGGCCTTGGAGAAGGTGACTATGGGGAGGGGCTTGAAGGAGTTGTGGGGAGATGTGGGCAGTTCAGGTGTGGTGGGTATTCAGTATTGGCAAGCAGTGTGAACGGGGGTGCGTTCCCTAGGGCTGCAATAGAGCAAAGGCTCTCAGAGCTTTTAGATGCCGCTACTTAGCAGCAGCAGGGGTACAAGAGAAAGCTCCTAGCATAATTCTTCCCTGTAAGTTTAGTAGAGGGCAAGTTTGCCCCTCCACTCTTTCAGCTTAGAATGAGGGACACATGATGAAGCCAGGTAGACTTGACTCTCAAAATCCTTTGCTCTTAGGAATAAGAATTCTGTGTTATGCTGAGCGTGTGGTTTCCTTTCCTCCTCAAAGCAACAATAATTTTTTTTGCGATTTTGTGTGCAGGAGAAATGCTGTTCTGATAGCTTCCCACCTTTGTCTTGCATGGCTTAAAGATGCAAGATGCATTAACCTTGCTGAGGTTAAGATGTAGTTAATGTGAGATCCCCTACAGAAGCTGCTTTGAGCTACAAGGAAGAAATTTAGTGGCGAACTTTTTATTCAAAATATGTTTATCGCTCCAGATTCCCTTCCTGTCCCCTAAACATAGCTGTCAACTTACAGATTTGAAAATAAAGGACCAGCAGCCTCAAAAATAAGGGATCAGCAGCCAAAATAAGGGATTTTGCTTAGCTTACATATAAATCCGCCACTGATGGAACCATGCATCTTTGTCTGTGACTGACTTGTTTTGCAGAGGGTTGGACTAGATGATCCTAAGGGTCTACAACTCCAACCAAAGAAGAGTGGCAGACAAAACTGATGAACGACGTCCAGATGGGAAAGCTTACAGGCAGAATTAGAAACCAGGAAGAGGACCTCTTTCATAGAGAATGGGGAAAGTTTATGATTTAGTTGAAAAGCTATTGTAAAGAGTTACATACGTTGGTAGGATTGAAAGAAAACTTGTAGTAAAAATTTGAACTATGGATGGACAAATGATTTATAAAAATAGAGTTAAGAAAGGGATGCAGAGGGGGAAAATCACTACATTAAGATGCTGCACTGGTTGGAGGGTATGCTAAGCAGCATGTCGGGGCTGCTGTCGTCCTGGCGTGAGGAGTTCCATCGGCCCTTCCCCGCCCAAGAGAGGGGGGAGGGAGAGAGACTATCGCCTACGCCGCCCGCAAGCCCGGCATGAGGTGGTTGCAGTGCTGCGGCGGCCGCTGAAGTGTCGCCCTTCTGCGTCCCTCCCCATCCCCTCCTCTTCCTCCTCCCTCAGGCCGCCTCCTCAGCCACCGCTGCCACCTCCAGCTTCCCCTGGCAGCGTGGCGGAAGTCTCGCAAGAGAGGGGCTGCCTGCTCGCCCTGCGCCACCCGTCTCCTCACGAAGCTCCCCTGAGGGGGAAAAGGGAGAGATGGAGATACGGCAGCTTCTGCGCACGCTCTCTCTCGCGGCGGAGGACCCCGAGCCGCTGCTTCCCTCCCAAGCCGGGCGAGCATGAAACCCGGGAAATTTAAGGGACATCATCAATAAGGGACAGCAGTGGGACACAGCGCTGGGATAAGGGAGTTTCCCGCCAAATAAGGGACGGTTGACAGCTATGCCCCTAAACAAAGGCTACATGGAGGGGATTTCTGCATTTCCCAAACCCTATAAGTCACCTTGTAGTATGGTCAGCTGCAAAAGCCACACAACCAGCGTGAAAGACACAGTTGCCATGGCTGTCCCTCTTCTGAAGTGTCCTCTGAGTGGCTGAGCACCAGTCGGTTCTGGATAACTGACGTTTTATTTCAGTCTGGGTGTCTTCTAGGATCAAATACAGTATCAAGGGTGAAAGGATAATGCTTCCTTCATTGAATCTGGAGATGCAGCACAGAACCCCCAAGTCCCTCAATCCTCTGGATCCTGGCAGCACCCCAAATCGCAGTTGACCTCCTGAGACCTCCTGTCTCCTGCATGCCTTGGGCTATGGTTGCCAAACTTTCTGGCAGCGCTTGGGTGATATTATGGATTTGGAATACTTAGATAAAAAGTAGTACGTAAGTGTTTTAAAATAAATAAATGAAAATAAACAAATTACCAATTAATAACAGTGTAAAATAGTTATTGGGGTGTATGGGGTATCAGGGGAGGAGTAATAACCCTAGTGGAGGACAGATGGGTGCCAACAACAACAAAATAGTTGTTGTTATTATTACTTAGTGGTATTATTGGTGGTAGTTTATCTATAGCCCATTTATATGCATGGCATTTATGAAGAACTAAGGATTAGGTCCTTGCCCTGAGCTGCTTTCAGTCTAGAATTCAGCACAGAGGAGATAAAAGAGGAAGGGGAGAAAAATGCAGGGCTCAATGGATGAATCATATTGATGCATGCTTCTTGCTTTCCAAGACTGTAAACGGCAGCACTCTTTTGAGTTTTTATTTCCTTTGGGGGAGAAAACTGGATTTTTTGGTAATATTTAGCTTATTTACAGATATACAAGCTGAGCATAGTACACTTCACCCTTGCAGCAGGTCTTCCACCTCCCTTTAGGGAGATATTGGCCCCACCAAGGTGTCTTCCCAGCTCTCCCTCTTGTTGCTTTTGCATCTCTCCAAAACTGCTTCTTCTTTTCATTTCTGCATGCACAAAACTTTTCCTTAGCTTGATGGAGGGAGCTGGGCATGCCACTTTCTCCAATCTCAGAACCTGGGCCAGGACCTTTGCTTCTTGACTAAAGCACTCCCTGCATGTACAAGTGTGGGTGTGTATAAGTGCTTAGTTTCACACCCAAGTTGAGACACCCAGTTTCACACGTGTGTTTCTTTCAATGTCAGGAAACCCCCCCCCCCCCCATGCTGGCTCATGAGGGGAAATGGAACATTTTTCCACCAGCCTCAGCCAGCCCCCACCTGCTGCAATTCTGACTTAATAGCCAGTTCAGGGGCTGGAAGTGCCTAGATCTCAGCAGGGAGGGTGATGGGAACAAAACTAGAATTATTTGGCCCTGCTTGTCACAGGATCTTGCTCCTTCTAGTGTTGGTCTTCACCCTGACTTCCACTCTACCATTACAATCAGCACCAGCTACCTCTGCTCAGAATACCCTAAGGCATGCTCTAAGGAGCGGGTAGGAAACCTAAGGCCCTGCGGCTGGATGAAGCCCAATCGCCTCAATCCGGCCTGCGGATGGTCAGGGAATCTGTGTGTTTTTACAGAATGTGTCCTTTTCTTTAAAATGCATTTGTGGGACATAGGAATTCGTTCACCCCCCCCCCATATAGTCCGGCCCACCACATGGTCTGAGGGACAGTGGACCGGCCCCCGGCTGAAAAAGGTTGCTGACCCCTGCTCTAAGGGAAGCACATAATGCAGACACTTTGGAGAAGCTAAGCAGTTTTGGAGGGAGACCACCAGTAAACCCTGTTCATGCAATCTCCAGCTGCAAGGAAGATGGGGGGAGAAATGAACAAACAAATAACCTCGGAAACAGAGGGGCACTCCCCCCTTGCCTCTTTTAATCTACTAGAGAGAGAAAAACATACTAGGTTAACATCATAACACTGACTTTTCCATTGCCCAATTTCACACACCACACAGTAGCTTTAGAAAGGACACAGTGGAACCCCGGTTTTTGAACGGTTTGCTGACTCAAAAGTTTTTTGTTTGAGCCATTTAATTTTATTTACGACTTCTTTGTTTAGTAAATTCTCAACTTGTGTTTGTTATATCCAAATCCCCACTTGGGCTTCCTTGTTCTTAAGATGTTTGCCAATTCTTTTACATTCTGTCTTATTTCTTTAAGCATTAGGTTGAAGTTTTGATCTCTGTTTTTCTTTTTCATAGCAGATTGTGGGATGCAGAACCCCCTCATATATGCCTTACTGGCATCCCAAATTGTCCGTCCCTTGTTTGTTATTAATTTGAAGAAATTCTACTAACGTATCTTTGGTTTTTTAAACTATATCTTCATCATTCAGGATACTCTCATTTAGTCTCCACCTTTTCATATACTCCTTCTTCTGTGTTATTTCCAGCATTGTCAGGTTATCGTCTGACATTACTCTGGGCAAAATGTCTGCTTTACTTGTTCTTAATACTATTTTCTTGGAAACCCAAATATTATCTTTTCTACCTCCCAATTTTTGGGATTCTGAGAAGTGTGTAATATCTTTCCCATTTGGGTGTTTAATCCGCCATATGTCGCAAAGATCAAGATTCTCTACAAATTGGAAGAAGGTAAGAGGTAACTTCCCAACGTTCATAACCCTATCTCTTTCTTTTCTGTTCAAGTCTACAGAGGTCACACCATTAAAGTCTCCTACGAGAATTATATTTTCATTATAATGACCCCAAATTTTTTTCTTCTAAATTCTTATAAAATTCTAATTTCTTACTATTTGGGGCACAAATTCCTATAATAGTTAATTTTTCTTTCCCATATTTTCTTTCCACTCCTAATACTCTACCTTCCTCGTTTTTGAATAGTAACGTTGGTTCTAGGTCGAGGTTAACATACATCACAACCCCCCTCTTCTTCTCTGAACTTGCTGAAATAAATTCTGAACGCAGTCTTTTATTAATTAGAATTCTTCTGTTTCCTATTTTATATGGGTTTCTTGGAGGCACATAATATCCCATTTTTTAAAAAAAAAAATGTTCTCTCTCTCTCTCTCTCTCTCTCTCTTTTAGATTTACTGTTCAGTCCATCAACATTCCATGATATGCATTTGAGAAGGGATGCCTCTTTTTAAGCCCTTGCCACAAACAATTTTCCCTTACAGCCAACCTATTTATGGAGCATTCATCCTAATTTTTTGGCAGGGAGGTTCGCTGTTACTGTGCTGAGCAGATATTCTCCTGCATTTCTAGTGCATTTCTCTTCACTCTCATCACAAAAATATCTAATTTTTATAGGAAGTGGGTTTGTTACACACAACCTGATTTTGCTGGTTATGTCATTGAATCCCTCTGCCCCGCAAAATAGTGACAGTCTAGAGCCGTCACTCTTTAAACCCATCTCCTTTTTACACCCCTGAAAGGTGGGGAAAACTTGAGGGATTGATTCCCACTCACCAATCCATCACCTTTTAGCACAATTAGTTGCAGCAGCCGCAGTACCAGTAAGGAGGGCTAAACGACATGCTCCACTCACTTCTGATTCTGCAGTCCTTCTCTGAAGTATCTTCCCGATGGTTCCTTTCCAGTGAACGCGAGGAAAAGCTGAACTTTGATCTTAATTAATTGTGCTATATAATGTTCCATATCAAGGGGAAAGGGTGGTGCTTCTGTGCATTTCCTCCTCTTTGGCTTCCTGATATTCTCTCTACGTCTGGAGTGGGGGTGCAACATATAAATTTCAGTTCTTTGAATAAATACCCTCCAACATTTCTCTGATGAAAATAGGGACATCTTTTCCCATAATAATAATTTTATTATTTATATCCTGTCCCTCTGACTGGATTGCCCCAGTCACTCTGGGCAGCTTCCAACATATAGAAAAACATAATGAAACCAGGGCTTTTTTCAGCTGGAACCAGTGCTTTTCCTTCTGGGGTTACGCGGGGGTACCCATATCCCTAAACATTTTGTGAATCTAAGTTTGGCCTCATTGAGGGGCAGTATTTCAATATGAGTGGGAAAATGAGCACAGGCCAGAACTCACCGGAACTTAGTTCTGGCACCTTTCAGGTGGGGCCCATTGCCATTATAAGAGAACAAGGGAGGTGTTCATGGTGAGTTCCAGCACTACTTTTTCTAGAAAAATAGCACCGAATAAAACAATAAACATTTAAAAAATACAGGGCTGCCTTCAGATGTCTTCTAAAGATTATATTGTTACTTATCTCCTTGACTCAGAGGTCACATGACTCCATACCTGCCAACATTTCTCTGATGAAAATAGAGACATCCTAAGGAAAAGTGGGACATTCTGGGATCAAATCAGAAACCAGGACAGCTTTTGTAAATCCAGGACTGTCCCTGGAAAATAGGGACACTTGGAAGGTCTATTGAATTATCTAAGCCCCATTGCAAAACCTCAAATTCTCACTCTCTCCCACAATCCCAGACCTCTCATCTCCCCATTCCTGCTACTGGTGTTGACAGGTTTTCTGGCCAGGTTCCTGTGTCTTTAAGTCAGGCAGGGCCAACTTAAGGCATTTTTGCTGACTGAGGTGAACAATCAGATGCTTGAGGTGGAGGAGCAGTGACAGACTGACTTTTGAATCTTATTTCAACACTGATAAAGCACAGTGCCCTCGATGGCACCTGAGTGCAGTAGGATTGTGTAAGGGGCAAAGGGCAAGCTATGTGACATGTACAGAATCATAGAATTGTAGAGCTGGACCTCCATGAGTCATCTAGTCCAACCCCTGTAATGCAGTAAAGTTCCGCCCTCTAACATTTCAACCCTCCTCCTTGTAGTATCTGCCACACAGGGGGAAGTGGCAGTTTCAAACAAGGTTTGAATCCAGAGCTTGTTTCCCGAGTTTGGAAAGGCTTTGTTGTAGTAGCTTTTTGTGTTGTGCTCATCTCTGATATCTGTACTTGTTAAAAGTGGCTTAACAAAATAACAACCCCTCAGTGTTACTCCATCCCTGCTTTACTCAAACCTTTATTGTTGTATAAAACCACCATTTTCTTCTCAGCGTACTGCTACTTCTGCTTTACTCAAACATCTACTGTTGTTTAAAACCACCATGTCTTGACCTAACTATAATCTTGTTCTGGAAGCATCTTGCTGGTGCTAATCTAACATATTGTTATTTTAAAGTTTGGGAAACGTCACGTCTTGAAAAATCACCATATTAAGCGAAGGGTCTTGAGGGGTCAAATTAAAGAGATTTGTCTGTTTTGTACAATGTTATTATGTTTGTCAACAATGAGGAATACTATTTTGTCTTACACTGAATCTAACCAAAAGACTTTATAACCTGAACAAAAGAAGAGAGACATTGCATGTTATTTTGTATTTCGTGAACCTGAAACCCTCCATATGTTGTTGGGCTTCACCTCCCAGCAGTTCCATCCAGCATGGTCCATGGTCAGGGATGGTAGGAGTTGTTGACCAGCAACAATGGAGGGTCAGAGGTTACCAGTGTCTGGTTTAAATCTTTAGTAGCTCGGGACTTCCGGGTCAGCGCCATCGGTGAATGGCGGAGTTCCTCCGTTCGGAGGAATGGGCTCCGTGGAAACTGGGTCTTCCCGCCGCGGCGAAGGTGGGGACCCGCTAGAAATCCCAGGCGGAGGAAGCCTGGGAATGTGGGGTTCGGCAGGGCACCAGGAGCGCCCCCTACTCGCAGGGAATCCCATTTAGGGGCTCCGGAGTGAAGTGGGGCGAGAAGCGCGGTGCTGCGAACTGACTGCTACTTTCACGGAGTGAAGCCGCACAGCCATTGCCGGAGAGCGCTGACTTTTTCCTGTGGACAGTTGGATTTAAAACAAGTACCCGTGAGTAGAAACGGAAAATTGGATCAAGAAATTTCTTAATTTGGTAACGAAGTGGGAAGGTTCAAAACAGGAAGTCTGCCTTCCGCTTTTTGTATATAGACTAAAGCAAAAACTTTGTAAGCTAAAGCCTGGAAAGCTGTCAAAAAAGTCTAAATTTCCTTCATTTAGAATTACTGAAACCCCCTTGGAAGCAGGAGAAAGGGCAAGTATAAACAAGAAGAAGAAGAATTGCAGAAGGGACATGGAAGAGACTTAAGGGCCTCGGACATAAGGCTTCCAGGTTGATGGACTAGATAGAATGGACAGTAAGAACTGACACAATCCGAGACCAGGAAGAAGGGACGTTGGATGAAGATTGGAAGAAAATTTATAAAGAAAATTTTCTATTTGGGGAATTGGCTAAAAATTAATGAATATTAGGGAAAATGTTGGAATGAAACTATATGACTTTAGTAGAAATGATATCAGGAGTAATGTATATTTGATAACTAAGATTCAAGCTTTAAGGTGTTTTAGGGTAAGATAAGGTTAAATTAATTAAGGCAATGTGAATAATAGAATATGGGGAAAGATGGAAAGGATTGGCTGAGTTAATTATTAGATTAAATTAGGTTAGGATAAATTTTTTAACAAAAATTGAGAAAGATGGAAAGAATTTGCTGAAATAACTAATTAGACTAGAATACAAAAAGGGAGGTGTGAGGAAGTCAATGAAACAAGCAAATGGAAGTTTTAGATATGTAATCTGGGATTTGTGTTGTTTTCTTTTTTCTTTTTATCTTTTTGTTGTATTGGTTTTTGTGTTTTTTCCTTTCTCTCTCTCTCTCTCTGTCTATTATAGTGTTGTTTTTTTAATGTTTTTTCTTCTTCTTATAATTCTGAAAACTACTAATAAATATTATTATTTTTTTAAAAAATAAATCTTTAGTATCTCCAGCATTTACTGGCAAGGTAGTTCTAGTGACTCTGTTAGCCTCTGCCCCTTCCCACAACATCTGGGCCAATGGTCTAACTCAGTACAGTGGTACCTTGGTACTTGAACGGCTTGGCTCCTGAAGAAATCGGTTCCTGAACTTGGAAGTGAGTGATCTGGTTTGTGAACGTTTTTCAGAAGCCAAATGTCCGATGTGGCTACCATAGCTTCTGATTGAGTGCAGGAAGCGCCTTCAGCCAGTTGGAAGCTGCGCTTTGGTTTTTGAATGGTTTTGGGAGTCGAATGGAGTCCCGGAACGGATTAAGTTCGAGAACCAAGGAACCACTGAATATACATGCATGCAGGATGCAGAAAGAAGAGGAAAAAGCTGAGCAAAGCATAAAGAAATGGAGGTAGTTGAAGCAGACAGAGATAGTACATAAAAACATTCTCTTTCTCTTTGTGTATACATACAAATATTAAAAGAGAAAAGAAGAAATAATCATACAAAGATTAAAGCAATAAAACAATTGCAAGTATTTTATAATAATTTATTGATAATTTTAAAACTCTGAAGCGTCACAAATAAAAGATCAAGTGACTGAAGAAATTCATTTTAAAGTTCATAATTTATTATGTCTTCTCCAAGGGGCTGAATTTATCCACCACTTGTTTCCACTTCATTTAAAAATGTCAATTAAAAACGTTAATTTTCTTTTAAGAATGGAACGACAGGCACCACTTAAAATAAATAAAAAGGAATTGTGGACATTAAATCATCACTTTCAGTATCACTGTAGAAGTCTGAAATATCATAGCTTCCAACTGATGTCCATGGATGGAAAATTCTCAGCTTCTTCTCCAGCTGACAATCCTGGGGTTCTTTGGGTGTAAGAGTAAGCTGCCATGGTTAGAGTGTTGGACTAGGACCGAGGAGGCCAGGGTTCAAATTTCCAGTCAGCCTGTGGGAGACCTTGAGCCAGTCATACACTTTCAGCTGAACCTACCTCACAGGGTTGTTGTGAGGATAAAAATGGGGAGGAGGAGGAGAGCCATGTATGTCATCTTCAGCTCCATGCAGGTAAGGTGGGATCAAAATTTAATAATAAATGCTTAAGCTATGATCAAATGGTTACAAAGGAACTGAAATGTGGTAAGGCTAATGCCTGTATTAATCAGAGAGAAGTAGGGGTAGGTTTCCCTGGATCTACTGCATGTGGTGATTTAAACAGAGTCCTCCAGCAGCCTAAATATTCCAGGCAATTATAGGTAAGAGGGAAAGCCAATAGACTGGTTTTTCACAGAAGGGCTAGCAGAAGAGACACCAAAGTGAATGTCACAACAAGGGCGTTGTGTAGTTGGTCACTTTTGCCACCACTTCCATTTCCGCTACTCATCTTGTCTTGGATCCAGTTGGCATAGAAAGGCACTAGAGTGTAGACACCAGGGTGGTTTCTTTCAGCACAGCCATCTCCCCAACTTACAACCCCAGCCTGGGTCCAAACTCCTTCAAGCTGGCAAACCAAAGGTCCTCCAGAGTCACCCTGTGGAGAAAGAGATGGGAGGTAGCAGAGGATCTACGCTGAACACTCTGATATCAGACTCTGAATCTTGATTGGGTGAAGCAGCTGGAATCAGTGCGATAATCAGGGATGGGGGACTCCACCTCCCAACAGTTCCAGCCCATGGTAAAGGGGTGTTGGGAGTTGTAGCTGAGCAATATCTAGGCTCGTCCACAAACTAGGCTTGTCCTGCCGCTCTCACCCAGGAAAACCTGCTGTTTACCACTGAAATGGTAAATGCTTTTAAAAACATCTTTATGCTCCCCCTCCCAGATTGTCCAGAGCTTTGGGCTGGGTTTTCACCAATATGCTGATGACACCCAGCTCTATCTGCTGATGGACGGCCACCCCAACTTGACCCCGGACACACTGACCAGATGCTTGGAAGCTGTGGCTGGATGGCTTTGTGGGAGCCAACTGAAATTAAATCCTTCAAAGACAGAGGTCCTCTGACAGGGTCGGGATGGCATGGGCTGGGGGACCAACTCCCTTCTCTTGCGGGGGCCGAATTAGTGCCATTGCCTTCCGTTAAGAGTTTGGGTGTAATCCTTGACACCTCCCTTTCCATGGAGGCGCAGGTTACAGCAACAGCCAAGGCGACATTTTCCCATCTTCGCCGTATCAAGCAGTTGGTCCCTTATCTTTCCCACTCCGACCTGGCCACAGTGATCCATGCAACAGTCACCTCCAGGCTTGACTACTGTAACTCTCTCTGTGAGGCTGCCCTTGAAACTGTCCCAGAAACTCCAGCGGGTGCAGAATGCTGCAGCGAGGCTCCTCACAGGGTCCTTGCCATGGGAGCATATTCATCCAGTGCTCTACCAGCTGCACTGGCTCCTGGTGGAGTATAGGGTCAGGTTTAAGGTGCTAGTTTTGACCTTTATAACCCTATGATGCCTAGGACCCTTGTACTTACGGGACCACCTCTCCTGGTATGTCCTGCAGAGGACCCCAAGGTCCATGAATAATAATAGCTTAAAGATCCAGGGCCCTAAGGAAGCCAGATTATCTTCCACCAGGGCCAGGGCTTTTTTGGCTGTGGCTCCGACCTGGTGGAATGCTCTGTCCCACAAGACTAGGGCCCTGCAGGACTTGATCTCCTTCCACAGGGCCTCTAAGACAGAGCTATTCCTCCTGGCCTTCAATTTGAATTAGCCTGATCCTCTATTCCCTTTCTCCTTTCCTCTTCTATAAAGAAATCCTTTCTGCGACCCCACATTTAAATTCTTCCCTGGTCTCCTTGCTGGCCCTAGTAGGACCAACTTGGCCAGTTAGCCCTGGTGATCATTTGATGTCTACTGACTGGGCCCTCCCCCCCAATGACCCCTGAATTTTTGAATGTTATTGATATTGATGCTGCATTTTATGTTGTATTTTATGCTGTTTTAAAGTCACATTTTAATCAATGTTTTATATTTGCTGTTAGCCGCCCTGAGACGGGTTTTTAAACTGGGAAGGGCAGGGTATAAATAAAAATTTATTATTATTATTGGAATGGAAGTCCTTTGGTTTTTTTCTGCGGATTGATGTTAGCGGTAAACAGTAGGTTTTCCCAGGGAACATGGCAGGACAGACGAAAAACCGCTCATGCCTCAAATCATGGGACAAGTGGAAAACCTCTTGGGCAAGCAGAAGTGTGGACAAGTTCCCAATGTCTGGTTTAAATCTTTATCTGTATTTGCCAAAATGGCAAAAATGACAATGAAGATCAGAAACCAAGAAGGCAATAAATCCAATAAAGAATGGGGGGGGGATTTATAAGTTACCTGGGAGAACACTGTAAAAGGAGGATTTTAACAACACTTTTAATGTAACAAGAATTATGGTAAGAATGAGATTTTAAGGAAAAATAGAGAACATTATTATGATGCAGTCAGTGGCGTAGCGTGGGTTGTCAGCACCCGGGGCAAGGCAAGTAATTTGCGCCCCCTAACCCGTGGATTTGCGCCCCCTAACCCGTGGATTTGCGCCCCCTAACCCTAACCCACAGATGTTGCGCCCGGTGCGGCCGGCCCCCCCTGCACCCCCCACGCTACGCCACTGGATGCAGTTGAAAAAGATTAACAATGGAACCCATGGAGGGAAGTCCAAGGATTCAGGGACTACTATATGTCTATGATTACGATTTTGGTTTGAATGTAAATGTGAATTGTAAAATTGAATAAAAAAACCTTTAAAATAATAAAATTTATCACCTCATGCATGAATGGAATGAATGAAAGATAGTTCTAGTGATTCTGCCAGCCTCTGGCACCTGCAATATTTGGGGTATTGCCCAAAGAAGCAGCATCACAATATTTAAGATGAAACAAAAGCAATAACACTTTGAAAAATGGGAGAATCTGAAAAATAGTCTCCCTAGCTAGAGTCAAATTAGTAAGCAATGCCTAAGTACTATATACACACAATGTAAGTTCATACATACAGTAATAACATAAGGGGTTTTCAAATGCCACCACGCCAGATCCTGCCTTTGTCTACCACCTGCAATGGCTGTATGAAGAACAGGTCATGGAACAACCTACCTGGCAGGAATCTTTCCCACCTTCTGGGTAACCAGCACAGATCATATCCTGCTTGATAGGATCCCAGCCCAGGCCTATCACTGGGCGACTGTTATAGAGAATATTGCAGGAATCTCGATTTATGAGTGGCACCTTGACTTCCTGAAGGGTTTGTGGGTATGGCAAATGCACTGGAAGAGAGAGAGAGAGAAATGGAAAGCGGTCATGGAAAGCAGAGGCAGAATAATTCAAGTGCATTCAGACACACGCACTTTTAGCAGTGAGTGCATGGCGGGTGTGCACTCACTACAGCTCAGAGCATGAATCATAGAATCATAGAATCATAGAGTTGGAAGAGACCACAAGGGCCATCGAGTCCAACCCCCTGCCAAGCAGGAAACACCATCAGAGCACTCCTGACATATGGTTGTCAAGCCTCTGCTTAAAGACCTCCAAAGTAGGAGACTCCACCACACTCCTTGGCAGAAAATTCCACTGTCGAACAGCTCTTACTGTCAGGAAGTTCTTCCTAATGTTTAGGTGGAATCTTCTTTCTTGTAGTTTGGATCCATTGCTCCGTGTCCGCTTCTCTGGAGCAGCAGAAAACAACCTTTCTCCCTCCTCTATGTGACATCCTTTTATATATTTGAACATAGCTATCATATCACCCCTTAACCTCCTCTTCTCCAGGCTAAACATGCCCAGCTCCCTTAGCCGTTCCTCATAAGGCATCGTTTCCAGGCCTTTGACCATTTTGGTTGCCCTCCTCTGGACACGTTCCAGTTTGTCAGTGTCCTTCTTGAATTGTGGTGCCCAGAACTGGACACAGTACTCCAGGTGAGGTCTGACCAGAGCAGAATACAGTGGCACTATTACTTCCCTTGATCTAGATGCTATACTCCTATTGATGAGGCCCAGAATTGCATTGGCTTTTTTAGCTGCCGCGTCACACTGTTGGCTCATGTCAAGTTTGTGGTCAACCAAGACTCCTAGATCCTTTTCACATGTACTGCTCTCAAGCCAGGTGTCACCCATCTTGTATTTGTGCCTCTCATTTTTTTTGCCCAAGTGCAATACTTTACATTTCTCCCTGTTAAAATTCATCTTGTTTGTTTTGGCCCAGTTTTCTAATCTGTCAAGGTCGTTTTGAAGTGTGATCCTGTCCTCTGGGGTGTTAGCCACCCCTCCCAGTTTGGTGTCATCTGCAAATTTGATCAGGATGCCCTTGAGTCCATCATCCAAGTCGTTGATAAAGATGTTGAATAAGACCGGGCCCAAGACAGAACCCTGTGGCACCCCACTAGTCACTCTTCTCCAGGATGACGAGGAACCATTGATGAGCACCCTTTGGGTTCGGTCAGTCAGCCAGTTACAAATCCACTGAGTGGTAGCATAGTCAAGACCGCATTTTACCAGCTTCTTTACAAGAATATCATGGGGCACCTTGTCAAATGCCTTGCTGAAATCAAGGTAGGCTATATCCACTGAGTTCCCTTCATCTACCAGGCTTGTAATTCTGTCAAAAAACGAGATCAGGTTAGTCTGACATGACTTATTTTTCAGAAATCCATGCTGACTATTGGTGATCACAGCATTCCTTTCTAGGTGCTCACAGACTGTTTGCTTAATGATCTGCTCCAGAATCTTCCCTGGTATTGATGTCAGACTGACTGGGTGGTAATTATTTGGGTCCTCTCTTTTCCCCTTTTTGAAAATAGGGACAACATTTGCCCTCCTCCAGTCTGCCGGGACTTCGCCTGTTCTCCAGGAATTCTCAAAGATGACTGCCAGTGGTTCTGAGATCACATCTGCCAGTTCTTTTAATACTCTTGGATGCAGTTCATCTGGCCCTGGAGACTTGAATACATCTAAACTAGCCAAGTATTCTTGTACTATCTCCTTAGTTATTCTGGGCTGTGTTTCCTTTGCTGAATCATTTGCTCCAAATTCTTCAGGTTGGGCATTGTTTTCTTTATCGGAGAAGACTGAGGCAAAGAAGGCATTGAGGAGTTCAGCCCTTTCTGTGTCCCCTGTTTGCATTTCACCATCTTCTCCTCTGAGTGACCCCACTGTTTCTTTGTTCTTCCTTTTGCTACGAACATACCCATAAAAGCCTTTTTTGTTGCTTTTAACCTCTCTAGCAAGCCTGAGTTCATTCTGTGCTTTAGCTTTTCTGACTTTGTGTCTACACGTGCTGGCTATTTGTTTGAATTCCTCTTTGGTGGTTTCCCCCCTTTTCCATTTTTTGTACACATCCTTTTTTAATCTTAACTCAGTTAAAAGTTCTTTAGATAGCCACCCTGGCTTCTTTAGGCACCTTCCATGTTTCCGTCTCAATGGTATTGCCTGACGTTGTGCTTTTACTATCTCCCTCTTAACAAACTCCCAGCCATCATGAACTCCCTTTCCTTTTAGTATTACTGTCCATGGGATCTCACCCAGCACTTCCCTAAGTTTTATGAAGTCGGCTTTCTTAAAGTCAAGAAATTGAGTCCTAGTATGCTTGGCTGCTCCTTTCCGCTGTATAGTAAACTTCAGAAGAGCATGATCACTCGTGCCTAATGATCCTTCCACTTCTACCCCACTAACCAGCTCATCAACATTGGTTAGGACCAGATCTAAAATGGCTGTTCCTCTTGTTGCTTCTCCCACCTTCTGGACAATGAAGTTGTCTGCAAGGCCAGTGAGGAATCTGTTTGACCTTATGCTCTTGGCTGAGTTTGACATCCAACAAATATCCGGGTAATTGAAGTCCCCCATTACTACTATCTCCCTTCCTTTTGCATGCTTGGCCATCTGTTCCAGGAACATGTGACATGTGCAGAAGGCGGCCATACTGGTGCTTTCTTTGACATGCGCAGTGGGACATCATATTTCACTCAGGGGTGGCATGTCCCAATTTGGCTCCTGAGGGAAAACCAGAACGTGCCAATGTTGCTGCCACCCCCTGCCAAATCCTCTGTTACCTGGGTAACACCATTGATGGCAGGTTTGGGTGAGTTCTCATCAGATCTCATTGGAAGCCACTGCTTTTCTGCCAGTAGTGGAGTCTGTGGGGCACTTGCAGGGGTGCTACCTCTTAGTGTTCTGCTGCCTGAGGCAGTTGCTGCAGCCTGCCTCACCGGTGGGCCGGCTGGGCTTCCACTACCCCTAAGAGCAGCAGGCTAGCTTTGGAATGAAAGTCAGATAACATGGCTGTTTCACATCTCTCAGCGCTTGCCAGCTGAGGCACCTGCTTCACTCTGCCTAATGGTAGAGTTGGACCTTGGGAAATTTAAAAAATGCATTTTTTAAAAAAAGAAATCCTCATGAAAATCCAGTCGCAGCCCAGTGCAATTTTCTCCTAATATATGCATGCATTTTCATTAACCCATGCATTTTTATACAGACTTTACCCCAGCATATGTAAGCATTTTTGTACACATTACTTGGCTGCAGAACTGCATGGCAAAATTCAGAGAGTGGCAATGTTTTCATTTGAGTATGCTTTGGAGAAAGTGTAATTTAAATGAAAACAGAATTAAATTTCTCTCCTATTTGTACTGAATTTGCCTCCAGAGTGTCAGCATTTTGTGGGAGGGATTCAAGCACGTACCAAAATGTTTGCGGATTCCAAGTGCAGTATGATCACATCTTGCACAGGGGTTCAGTTCCAGGTGCATGGATTTTTTTTGCATGCACAAAAAATGCTTATACCTAAACCCTTGGAGCTGCCCCATAACCAAATCAAACTGAATGCTCAAGAAGGACTATAATTGGGGCCTTCCAGATAGCATTTTTATTGTGCATTCCTGAGGATTTGTGCTCATGAAGGTCTTGGGGCAGTTTCAATGGGTTCCACTTTTAATACTGCTTGTGTCTGCAAAAGTTTTGGGATGAATTAGGATGAGCCCCAGAGTCTGAATGAGCCTTTTGAAGAACACCCCTCACCTCCATACTGAATATTTCCCCATCCGGTCACCCAGCAGGATTTGTTCAAAGGGAACTGTGTAGAGGACTCTGGCAGGCAGATGGGGAGGATGTAGTTGGTGAACTTCACAGGGGACTTCAGCTTAATTAAAGCAATATCTCCAGTGGATCCACTCAAGCCATTGTAGTCAGGGTGGAGGATAATCTGCTCCACGTCAGATATCACTGCATTATCTGAGACGTGTGAGAGTTGATAGGCACCTAGGAGGACATTGTATTGGAACATGGACCCTATTCTGTGAATAGAAGGACAAAACAAACAAACAAACAAACAAACAAACAAACAAACAAACAAATGGATCTGTCAATGCTGACCTTTGAGTTCCTGCTGCTCACCCTAACCCTGGACTCCCTAGAGAACTATAATTCCAAGAACTCAATTCCCTGGGAAGAGGGATGGATTTTTTTAAAATTTTTTTTTTAAGAGGGATGGATTTTGAAAACATTCTGAGAACTGTAGCTCTGTGTGGGGAACAGGAGTCTCTTAACAACTCTGAGCAACTGTAACATACTACGGTCCCCAGGGTTTGGGTTTTTTTGGGGGGGGGGGCGAAGCCATGACTGTTTAAAGTGACATGGTTCTGCTTTGAATGTATTGTACACCTGAGTCACCAGATAGCTGACAGGCAGGCAGAGGATATTAGCCTGCCCTTGAGCCGTCTTTCAGGTGACGCTTGATAACGGCTGCACAGCAATACCCATCAGATACTCACCTGTTGAAGAAGCAGTGAGCTGCTGAGAGCACCCATTGCTCAGCTATGAGGGATCCTCCACAAATAGGATAAAGGTTCCGTAAAATGCTGACCTGCCAGGGCCACGACCCATGTGAGGCTGGTTGACCACCAACAATTCGTGGAGAGTTTATTGGTTGCCCACACCCTGTGAAGGATGAGGAGGAAATGAGAGGACTTGCTGTTATGGTTTGCAGCACAGCCAAGTTGGAGCTCTTTGAGCAGAACAGGACAAGGGCATGAGGAATCAAAATTTCTGAATTTCAATTGGTTTTCCAGTAAGTGTTTTTTAATCCTCATAACAAGATTTCCAGTTATCAATTTTGATGGATTTAGTGAGCATTTCATCTGGTAAGTAAAACTGACTTACTGTTTCTTAACACAACATTTATTGCCCAATAAATCCTCAGTCCTTGGAACATGTGGCCCAATGCTGTGCATGTTTATCACAAGTAAGTCTCATTTTCTTCAATGAGACCAAGGACCCAGCTACACATGGTGTTAAGTATGTGGTTTGCCATTGAGTGCAAGATCTTTTGTTCACAGATTTCCAATGTGGGCTCCTAGATCTGGATTGGGACCTTGATGTGTGCATTTCAGAACTTAAACCATTTAGCCTCACCACAGCCATGATCAGGATCAGGCCCTCCTCTGCATGGAGGAGAGGTTACCCTGCAGAACCAAAGTTGAGGGGGAAAGGCTTAGTTAGAGTGCCCTTCCCTGCCACACTGGGGTCCCAATTAACACCACCTGTACTTTGGCCTTAATTCCCATGTAAGTGATAAGAACTTTGAAAAAATTACTGAAGAAGTGAACAGTGAACAAAAGTTTTATCTGATAAAACAATATTCTCTAGAATATACCAATAAAAGCTAAATGTAAATCTTGAGAACATGGAACACTTAAAAACCTCCTTCCCCTAATCATAGGGCTATGTGTTTGTGTGTTTCTGATTGCTAAATCTTGAATTTTTGAATTATTTCTGAAAACTCAGTTGGATTTTTAATTTTCCATTTTAGCATAAGAAGTGCCCTTAGTTAGTCACAGACAGAGATGGGCAAATTTATCAATTTCAGTTTCTTCCAGTCGTCTAAGTTCAGCTGCACACAACTCTGCATCCCCCCCGCAAAGGCTTTAATGAAAATTCACCAGCATTTATGTACAATCTCCCCTAATGTAAACATTTTTTCCGTTTTAAAATGATATTTATTATAAGTTTAAGAATTACAGAAAAAAGAAGAAAAGAAAAGAACAAAAAATTTGACAAGACATACATTACAATACATAAAAGAAAAAGCATAAAAAACAATACAACAATACAGCAAAAAAACACAATAACATTAAAACACACATCCAATGTTCCATATCTTTATCTTTCATTTACTTGTTTCATCGACCTCCTCACACCTCCCTTTTTGTATTCTAATTTAATTAATTGTTTCAGCAAATTCTTTCCATCTTTCTCAATTTTTGTTATATAATTTATCTTAACGGTCTAACCTATTAATTAACTCAGCAAATCCTTTCCATCTTTCACTATATTCTGTCATTCAATTTACCTTAATTTATTTTAACCTTATCTTACCATAAAAAACCTTAAAACTTAAAACTTAATACTTATTTGTACATGACTCCTTATATCATTTCTACTAAAGCCAAATAGTTTCATTCCAACATTTTTCCTAATACTCGTTAATTTTACACTAATTCTCAAAATAAATTTTAAAAAAACTTTCTTCCAATCTTCATCCAACGTCTCTTCTTCCTGGTCTCGGGTTTTGTAAGTCCTTCTTGTCCATTCCATCTAGTCCATCAACCTGGTGATCTTATGTCCGAGGCTCTTAAGTCTTTTCCATGTCCCTTCTGCAGATCTTCTTCTTGTTTATACCTGCACTTTACTTTGTCTTTTGTTGATCTTTTTCTTAATTTCTTTCCTTTCTCATTGGGGGGTAGGCCTCGGGGGGACTCCAATCCAAAAATATCTCCATCTCCCCTCAGCAGATCAGCCCATTCCCCACAGTCAACACTGTAATCCAGAAAGTATTTAAGAGCAAGTTTCAAAGTCCCTCCAAAATTAAGATCCCTCACAACTCCAGACCCCCCCCGGTCCACTCCAGATTCAAACTTCAAGAACAGCGGCTTATGCTCCTGCAAGGCCTCGAGTCTCTCCATTTGTGTTACTTGAGGTTCAACAGCAACCTCCTCCATTATCTTCTGCACTTGCCCTGTCAAAACAGGTTCCTGGGTTGGTTCCTGAATGGTTTCTACATGGGTATTCGCCGTTTGTCCAAAGTTTTTGACTGCAACAGTCATCAAATCCATCTTCTCATGCATCTGCTCCAGCAAAGCGCTTGTCTTGCAAAAAGCAAGCACCAAAACTTCTTCTAAACACATTTTTATTCAAGGTCAGAGTCTGGTCTCACGATCCTAATCTCCACAGCTGTGAAATCCCCAAATCGACTCCAGCAACAATTTAGCAAGCTCCCTCTAGAGGAGACAATTTCTATTTGTATCCATCTTTTGAAAGCAGAACCAACAAAAGAAAATTACTTTCATTTTTCAAATATTTTGTTTCTTTTGAATGCAAAAGGCAACATTGGAATCAATTTATTTCTCTTTTTTAACTATCTGTCAAAAGACATTCCATTCACAGTCAATGAACTTCTCCATAAATTTCTGTCTCTGACACCCCGTTCCCAGGTTTGAGATGGTGGGAATTTATCTTTCTTTACTCTCTCTCCTGCAGGCTTGAATAATCAAAAATTCCCCCCATTTTCTCCTGCTTCCAAGAGGGGTTTTGGTGGTAATAACTGAAGGAGATTTAGACCTTTATATACGACTTTCCAGACTTTAGCTTGTGAAGTTTTTGCTTCAATCTATTTACAAAAACGGGAGGCGGACTTCCTGTTTAGAACCTTCCCGCTTCAGTGCCAAATTAAAATGTTTCTTAATCCAATTTTCTGTTCTACTCACGGGAACTTGTTTAGAGTCCAATTGTCCACAGGAAAAAGTCAGCGCTCTCCGGCAACGGCTGTGCGGCTTCACTCCATAAAAGTAGCGGTTGATTCAAAACACCGCGCCACTCACCCCACGTCACTTCGGATCCCTGAAAAAGGGTTTCCCTGCGAGTAGGGGAGGCGCTCCTGGTGTCAGCCGAATCCCACGTTCTCAGGCTTCCTTCGCCTGGAATTTTTAAAGGGTCTCCGCCTTCGCCGCGGCGGCAAAACCCGATTTTCACGGAGTGGGTTCCTCTCGGTCAGAGGAACTCCGCCATTGCCGATGGCGCTAACCCAGAAGTCCCCCAATGTAAACAGTTTGCAAAGATATTTTCCCTACTATAATACATCTTTGTATGTCTTTGCTAACATATGCATTTATTCACACTTTACGTTAGCATATGCATTTTTCTGCATATTACCTGACTGGAGAACTGCACTGCGAATTCTGGAGAAGGGAGAATTTGGAAGGAGAGCTGTGTTTAATTTCATGTGTTGTTTCAGAAAATGCTAACCAGGTAGGTTCATCTTTAAATGTGATCTGAATCAAATTTCCCACCCAGCTCTAGTCATAGATGTGGCAATGGAATCCCTGAGTTCTGGACTCCTAGCTCTCAGCCCAGAACTTTCTCCACTAACTCTTCTGTCACCAGAGCTGGAAGCAGAACCTCCTAAAATCTTGGGGTTTCAAGTTTCTGTGGGTCAGGGATTAAGATTCTTTGTGTGAGAGGCTCGATGGGGGCCTTCATTTCTTTAGCTAAGTGGGTGGAGTTGCAGGCAAAGTGGGCAAAGGAATGGGTGAGACTGTTATCTTTGTGGAGAAAGGTACATTTCAGCCACACAAAAGTCCAGCGGTCTCTACATTCCCCCACCACATCTTTTCTGGCAAGGAAGAGGCACCAATATGGTTCAAGGATGCTTTCCAAGCAGACAGAACCACTCAAGGACAGCGTGGAGCCTGGCTGGAGAGAGATGTGGCCTTTGGAGGGTACATGAAATGGGGAGAGCCTTGAGGACGGACTAGCTTCCCCATCTCTGTTTGTGGCTTGGCTTAATGTCTTAAGGAAGTTGGTCATCTAGAAGACATTGCTTCTGAAAACCATGCAACAGCACCTGGAATGGGAGAAACCTCTTTCTCTATCCTTGTAATGCGCTGGAACCAGCTTGATTTGGATCTGCTGTCTTCATATTAATGTGGCACATTAAGAAGTATCTTATCTGAGGTGAGGAGATTGGATAACATGACCTCTGATTTTAGTAGTCCTCGTTTGGTTTTGATCTCCTCGGGTGAAACTCCTGCACAGAAATGCTTCCAATATAACGAATTGCTCTTACCTGCTGTTGAGCTGGCAGCACCTGAGGAAAATGAAAACAGATACTTCAGGTAAGAAATATTGTAGAAGAAAGCTACAGCATAGGATTGTATGTAGGAACAAGGGGAAGGGACCTTGTCACACAGGCCAATTCCAGGAATTCATGTATCTGCTTATGTGCGTACCCATTTTTTCTTCCTTTATGCAAGCCATAACCAAAGCAAGAAGCTCCCAATTACCGTATTTTTCGCTCTATAAGACGCACCCCCCCTAAAAAGGAAGGGGAAATCTGTGTGCGTCTTATGGAGTGAATGCAGGCTGCGCAGCTATCGCTGAAGCCAGAACAGCAAGAGGGATTGCTGTACAGCGATCCCTCTTGCTGTTCTGGCTTCTGGGATAGCAGCGCAAAGTCTATTCAGGGCAGCCGGAGCGTGTCTCCCAATGTGCTGAAGAGGCTTTGCGTTGCTTTCGCTGAAGCCAGAACAGCAAGAGGGATTACTTCTGGGATTCAGAATTTTTTTTTTCTTGTTTTCCTCCTTCAAAAACTAGGTGCGTCTTATGGTCAGGTGCATCTTATAGAGCGAAAAATACGGTAACTGTAGTACCCCCCTTTTTTTGAGATCCATGTTTTCATGTGAATGTGTCTGCACAAGATATATATCTTGTAAGGAAATGGGCTGGGGCAGAGGCACGAACTTCTAAAGAGGTTTGTGGGGACCTGATGTAACATCCTGACGTCGCACACACAATGTTGTATGGAACCAGGGAACAGAGCTGAACACCCTCTGAACATGGAGCCCCCCCTAAAAATGCCCCCTGAAAGTGCCATGGCCTTGGAGAAGGTGACTATGGGGAGGGGCTTGAAGGAGTTGTGGGGAGACGTGGGCAGTTCAGGTGCAGTGGGTATTCAGTATTGGCAAGCAATGTGAACGGGTGTGTGTTCCCTAGGGCTACAATAGAGCAAAGGCTCTCAGAGCTTTTAGATGCCGCTACTTAGCAGCAGCAGGGGTACAAGAGAAAGCTCCTAGCATAATTCTTCCCTCTAAGTTTAGTAGAGGGCAAGTTTGCCCCTCCACTCTTTCAGTTTAGAATGAGGGACACATGATGAAGCCAGGTAGACTTGACTCTCAAAATCCTTTGCTCTTAGAAATAAGTATTCTGTGTTACGCTGAGCATGTGGTTTCCTTTCCTCCTCAAAGCAACAATAATTTTTTTGTGATTTTGTGTGCAGGAGAAATGCTGTTTTGATAGCTTCCCACCTTTGTATTGCATGGCTTAAAGGTGTAAGATGCATCAACCTTGCTGAGGTTAAAGGTAAAGGTAAAGGGACCCCTGACCATTAGGTCCAGTCGTGGCCGACTCTGGGTTTGCAGCGCTCATCTCGCTTTATTGGCCGAGGGAGCCAGCGTACAGCTTCCGGGTCATGTGGCCAGATCCCCTACAGAAGCTTCTTTGAGCTACAAGGAAGAAATGTAGTGGCAAGCTTTTTATTTAAAATATTTTTATCGCTCCAGATTCCCTTCCTATCCCCTAAATGAAGGCTACATGGAGGGGATTTCTGCATTTCCCAAGCCCTATAAGTCACCTTGCAGTATGGTCAGCTGCAGAAGCCACAGAGCCAGCGTGAAAGACACAGTTGCCATGGCTGTCCCTCTTCTGAAGTGTCCTCTGAGTGGTTGAGCACCAGTCGGTTCTGGATAATTGATGTTTTATTTTGGTCTGGATGTCTTCTAGGATCAAATACAGTATCAAGGGTGAAAGGATAATGCTTCCTTCACTGAATCTGGAGATGCAGCAAAGAACCCCCAAGTCCCTCAATCCTCTGGATCCTGGCAGCACCCCAAATCGCTGCTGACCTCCTGAGACCTCCTGTCTCCTGCATGCCTTGGGCTATGGTTGCCAAACTTTCTGGCAGTGCTTGAGTGATATTATGGATTTGGAATAGATATAAAGTAGTACGTAAGTGTTTTAAAATAAATAAATGAAAATAAACAAATTACCAATTAATAACAGTGTAAAATAGTTATTGGGGTGTATGGGGTATCAGGGGAGGAGTAATACCTCTGTTGGGGGACAGATGGGTGCCAACAACAACAAAATAGTTGTTGTTATTATTACTTAGTGGTACTATTGGTGGTAGTTTATCTAAAGCCCCATTTATATGCATGGCATTTATGAAGAACAAAAGTCCTTGCCCTGAGCTGCTTTCAGTCTAGAATTCAGCACAGAGGAGATAAAAGAGGAAGGGGAGAAAAGGAAGGGGAGAAAAATGCAGGGCTCAATGGATGAATCATTTTGATGCCTGCTTCTTGCTTTCCAAGACTGTAAATGGCAGCACTCCTTTGAGTTTTTATTTCCTTTGGGGAGAAAACTGGATTTTTTTTTGTAATATTTAGCTTATTTACAGATATACAAGCTGAGCATAGCACACTTCCCCCTTGCAGCAGGTCTTCCACCTCCCTTTAGGGAGATATTGGCACCACCAAGGTGTCTTCCCAGCTCTCCCTCTTGTTGCTTTTGCATCTCTCCAAAACTGCTTCTTCTCTTCATTTCTGCATGCACAAAACTGTTCTTTAGCTTGACGGAGGGAGCTGGACGTGCCACCTTCTCAGAACCTGAGCCACTAAAGCACTACCTGCATGTGGGTGTGTATAAGTGCTTAGTTCCACACTCAAGTTGAGACACCCAGTTTCACACTGAAAAATCGTGTGTTTCTTTCAATATCAGGGGGAAAACACCATTCTGCCTGTGGTATAGTATTATGACACCCCTGAACCAGTGGATGATGGCTCTTGAGGGCAAATGGAACATTCTTCCACCAGCCTCAGCCAGCCCCCACCTGCTGGTCTTCCTACTTAATAGCCAGTCCAGGGGCTGGAAGTGCCTAGACTTAGTGTTGCTCTTGCAGAACTCAGCAGGGAGAGTGATGGGAACAAAACTAGAATTATTTGGCCCTGCCTGTCACAGGATCTCGCTCCATCTAGTGTTGGTCTTCACCCTGACTTCCACTCTATCATTACAATCAGCACCACCTACCTCTGCTCAGAATACCCTAAGGCATGCTCTAAAGTAAGTGCATAATGCAGAAACTTTGGAGAAGCTAAGCGGTTTTGGAGGGAGACCACCAGTAAATCCTGTTCATGCAATCTCCACCTCCAAGGAAGATGGGAGGAGAAATGAACAAACAAATAACCTCAAAAACAGAGGGGCACTCCCCCCCTTGCCTCTTTTAATCTACTAGAGAGAGAAAAATACTAGGTTAACAGAAAAACACTGACTTTTCCATTTCCTAGTTTCACACACAGAAGCATAGCACCCAGCTGCCAAGGTAACTTTAGAAAGGATACAGTGGACTCTCGGTTTTTGAACCTAATCTCTTCCGGAAGTCCGAAACATTTGAAAATTGAGGATCAAAGGGCTGTCAGCAAGTTCAACAGGGAAAATGGAGAAATTTGCCTCGGAAGCCGTTCGGAAGTGTTCAAAAATGGAAGCATTCACTACTGGGTTTTCGGTGTTCAGCTTCCAAAACGTTCAGCTGCTGAGATGTCTGAAAACGTTTTTTACCAATAATTTTGTTTTTTCTTTATTAATTTTGAATGCTGATAGTTGTCCAAATTCATTTGTTTTTTCCAATGCTGCAATACTCTCTAGTGGGTTTTCTGTTGTGATTATTAGGTTGTCTGCAAAGGCTCTAACCTTATAAGCCCTTTGACCAAATTTTATTCCTTCTATCTTAGCCTTCTCTTATTGCTTTCAAATATACTTCCAAAACTATGTTAAAGAGGAGAGGTGAAAGAGGACAGCCGTGTCTTGTTCCCTTAGAAATACTAAAGTGAAATAAAAGAAGGAATTGCAACTACTAAAAGTTGTCCAGATAGTATATAATGTATTATAAAAAACTGGAAGAGAAAATATAACCAGTGTTAGAAGAAATAAAAACAACATTTTAGAAGGAGGTCAAGTGCCAGAATCATGGCAAGAGGCCCTAATTACATTAATACTGAAACTTGGATCCAACTTAGAGGAAATTAAAAATTATAGACCAATCTCCCTTCTAAACTCAGATTATAAATTATTTGCAAAAATTCTAGCTAACAGATTGAAAAAGATATTGGCAAGCATAATAAATAAAGATCAGTCAGGCTTCCTACCGGGAAGACAAATTTATAATAACATAAGACTGGTAACAGATACAATAGAATACTTAGAAATGAGACCAGAAAAGAAGGCAGCACTGATCCTGGTGGATGCAGAGAAAGCCTTTTATAATGTTTCGTGGGTATTTATGCAGAAAACATTGGAAATGATGAATATAGGCAAGAAAATATGTCATGGTATAAAAGCAATTTATAACTCCCCAAAGGCTAGACTAATTATAAATGGTGAAACATTATAGATATACTATCTGGATAACTTTTAGTAGTTGCAATTCCTTTAGCTAATGGGGCCTCCTGCTGCTGCCACGCCGCCAAAACACGATTTCTGTTCTCACCCTGAAGCAAAGTTCTTAACCTGAGGTACTGTTTCTGGGTTAGCGGAGTCTGTAACCTGAAGCGTCTGTAACCTGAAGCGTATGTATCCCGAGGTACCACTGTATCCTAATCCTCACTTGGGCTTCCTCATTCTTAGGATTTTTTGCCAATTTTTTTACATTCTGTCTTATTTCTTTAAGCATTAGGTTGAAGTTTTGATCTCTTTTTTTCTTTTTCATAGCAGATTGTTGGATGCAGAACCCCTTCATATATGCCTTACTGGCACCCCAAATTATATTAATATCCATCCCTTGTTTGTTATTAATTTGAAAAAAATCTTCTAACATATCTTTGGCTTTTTAAACTACATCATCATCATTCAGGATACTCTCATTTAGTCTCCACCTTTTCATGTACTCCTTCTTCTGTGTTACTTCCAGCATTGTCGGGTTATCGTCTGTCATTACTCTGGGCAAAATTTCTGCTTTACTTGGTCTTAATATTATTTTCTTGGAAACCAAAATATTAGCTATTCTATCTCCCAATTTTTGGGTTTCTGAGAATTGGAAATTGGAAGAAGGTAAGAGGGAACTTCCCACCGTTCATAACCCTATTTCTTTCTTTTCTGTCCAAGTCTACAGAGGTCACACCATTAAAGTCTCCTACGAGAATTATATTTTCATTATTATGATCCCAATTTTTTTCTTCTAAATTCTTATAAAATTCTGAATTCTTACTATTTGGGGCATAATTTCCTCTTTTTAAACACTTGCCACAAACAATTTCCCCTTACAGGCAACCTGTTTATGGAACATTCATCCTAATTTTTCGGCAGGAAGGTTTGCTGTTACTGTGCTGAGCAGATATTCTTCTGCAATTCCTAGTGCATTTCTCTTCACTCTTATCACAAAAAAATCTAATTTTGCTAGGAAGTGGGTTTGTTACACACAACCTGATTTTGCTGGTTATGTCATTGAATCCCCCTGCCCCGCAAAATAGTGACAGTCTAGAGCCGTCACTCTTTAAACCCGTCTCCTTTTTACACCCCTGAAAGGTGGGGAAAACTTGAGGGATTGATTCCCATTCACCAATCCATCACCTTTTAGCACAATTTGGTTGCAGCAGCCACAATACCAGTAAGGAGGGCAAAACAACATACTCCACTCACTTCTGATTCTGCAGTCCTTCTCTGAAGTGTCTTTCAGATGGTTCTTTTCCAACGAATGCTAGTAAATGCTGAACTTTGATCTCAATATACTGTGCTATATAATGTTCCAAATCAAGGGGAAAGGGTGGTGCTTCTGTGCATTTCCTCCTCTTTGGGTTCCTGAGAGTCTCTCTACGTTTTTTTTCAGGACAGAAAAAAAGAAGGGCTCCTTCATAGTTAAACCATGAAACTTGCTCCTGCAGAAGACAGTGATGGCCACCAACTTGGGTGGCTTTAAAACAGGGCTGGACAAATTCATGGAGGAGAGGGATACCAATGGTACTAGTCACATGCCCTCATGACTAATAATTTCAGGGTTGTCAGGGACAAGATCTTTCAGCCATCCATAATGGGATCTTGCTATGCAACCTAAATGGTGCCTTTATGTTCGCTTTCTGCAGCTAATTGTAGCTGCAAGTGGATGGGGTTTGGATTTGGGAAATCAATGTAGGAGGAAATTCCACAGGGAGATACATAGATCTCCTATACAATATCCACTTTGGCCACTTCAAACAACATTGCCTGTGCATTTCAAACATACAAACATCCTGTCCTAGTCTTGTCATTCCTACCTGGTTCCTTCATAGCCGGGTGGAAAAGACTCTGTATTCTAGGAATGGTGGCTAGTTTTATAGGGAAGGAGAAATCACCCTTTATAAATATACCAGACGTGTTATTTTATCATGCCGCATTATGTAGTAGTCACTCCAAACAAGCACATTAGTTTCCTGGTTTGAACAACAATAAACAAAATATTTTGATTTTTTTAAATAAAAAAGGGTGTGACTGCATGCAGCATGAGATGCAAAACATGGTTAGAGCAATCCACAGAAGCCATAACTGGGCAAGATATTGGGTGTGATCACGTTAGTCATGCTCAAAGTAGATCCCCTGCAATCACAAAAAATAGTTAACATATTAATGTGCATTTTTGCAATTTTGTATGCAATTCTACTTAATATGCATGTTTGCAAGCCTCCCAGAGTGGCTGGGAAAACCCAGCAAGATGGGCGGGATATAAATAAAAATATTATTATTATTATTATTATTATTATTATTATTAGTAGTAGTAGTAGTAGTAGTAGTAATGTAATATATTTTTGCATGTCATTTTCACTAATATATCTGCTTTTAATCACACTTCTTCCTAATGTATGCATTATTTGTTTGGATAACTGCAGCACAAAATTAGGAGGATTTCAAAGGATAGTTGTGTTTTCGTTTGCACATAGTTTTGGAAGCATGAATTACGTAGGTTTGCATTAAAATGCAAACTCAACCAACTTTATTCCCTAAGGAGAGGGCACTTGTGAGGGAGTTGCATCAACTATCTGGGCTGTTTCCTCATTCCAAAGCTCTACATAGTTTTATAGAATCCAGCACCAGCTATAAAGATTTGCATGTCAGTATCGCTGCCACACCTACTGCAGTGAATACCGATAGGAGGAATTTATTTCATTTGCTTTTGTTCTTTTACTTCCATTTATTCCATTGTTATAGTATCATTTGACGGCAACTATAGACTTGCTTTGGTTGTATTCAAAGCATTACGTGTAGCCATCGATGGCCAAACAAATAAAGTTCCAGTGTGGTTGGTAACCGTACACACTCGGTCATCCAGCATTGTAAGTCATGTCAGGCCTTCTATTTAACAGGTTTAATGTTAATAATGCAATGGATGGACACAAACCACTCACACCCACTAGCCACAGTGAGGCACCAGGCAAAAACATTCCCCTTCAACCAGGCCTTGGGATGATTAGCATGCGATGTCCTTTTAATTATGGTTTTACTTTTTGTTTTGTTCTTGTTTTTATTAAGCACTTTGTGTTTCTATTTTGTGTTTTTATGCTGTGATGTGCCCTGAGATCTTTGGATGAAGGGTGGTATGCAAATTTAACAAATAATAAAATTAATAGAAGAAGGAGGAGGAAGAGGATCTGGTGCACCAGTTCTGCACATGCCAGTGCTGTACTGACAGGCTAAGGCAACATTACAGGAGGAGCTAACATGGTGCCTATTAGAAGCTTTTGGTCTTCAGCCCTGATGTGCCACAGCCAATGGAGCATATGGAGCATATGGAGGGCACCTCGTTGAATTCCCCATATCACCTCCAGAGTCCCCCATATCATGTATTTCCTGTTCCGTCATTCCCTCTTCCTTTGTGTTGAGCTTCTGGCAAGATGACAAGTCTATGGGCAGGGACTGTTTGTTTTTGGCTGTGGTACAGGACCGTACTGCGTTTCCGTGCGCTGCGCTGGCTCGCCAGATGCAGCTTGTCACGCTGGCCACGTGACCTGGAAGTGTCTCCAGACAGCGCTGGCCCCCGGCCTCTTAAGTGAGATGGGTGCACAACCCTAGAGTCGGACACGACTGGCCCGTACGGGCAGGGGTACATTTACCTTTTACAGGACCGTACTTACCAGGTAAGCAGCATGCCACTTACAGACTCGGATGAATGCATATGGTTCTTGAAATTGCACTTCTCAAATAGCCGCTGCTAACATAATTCAATGTAGTTCAGCAGCTGAGGAAATTCCGTGACCTTCTGATCTCTGTTGGAAATTTGCAGCTCAAGGAATGGGATTCTAGTGTTTCGACAGCTGCTCTTTCAGGCAGGGGGTTCAGATAAAGATGGATTTTTGATTGACTTTCCAAAGCAGTCCCTGTTTTATACAGGGAGGAGATTGTGGTGTACTGACTGCCTGGTGGCCAAGAAATATCCCCATCACAATTTTGATATTGCCCTTTATGCAGTGGAGGACCTTGGAGGCCTCACATTTTAGTGGTGCCCTGTGTGATGCCAAAATGTGGTGGCCTCCGGCCTCTTGCCTTTCATTCTACCTCATAGTTACAGCATTCCCTGCAGCGCCCCCAAGGCTCTGTGCCCAGTGCGACCTAAATTTGCCTCTGCTTTATGTAAAGGGCTCAGTCTGTGATTGAGTTCTTCCACCTTTTGTCTCTAGAAGGTTCCTGGCTGTCATTGGCAATAAAACAAGAGGGCTGATGTGACTGGACTGTAATTTCTATTATGCCTGACTATTTTATGTTGCTGTTGAAGCTGATGGAAGTTTTATTCCAACAATATCTGGAAGGCACAGTGTTGGCTACCCTTGAAATCAGAAAATTTCTGAACATAGTTATTTTTCTTCTTCTTTTCAATATCATATTAACCCCCCCAGCATTTTCCAACTCAAAATGGACAGTCTTCATTTTTAAAAATCCTTATCTTTCTCAAAATTGTTTGGTGGTATTGCTGTTCTGTCGTAATAAGCCATAATTATTTATTTGTTACACAGATGTTTCATATATTTCTACTCTTTTATCCAGGAACTCAGTTCAAATTACACAGGGCCTTGCTGCTATCTCAATGATAATACCGTTGCTTAGCTATGTCAGCACAAAAGCAGTTCCAAATACTGTAGTTTTCGCTCTATAAGACGCACCCAACCATAAGACGCACCTAGTTTCTAGGGGAGGAAAACAAGAAATAAGAAGCCTCCTGAGCGAAGAGGGAGCGCTTCTCCATCTTCGCCCAGGAGGCTTTGCAGGGCTATCCCTGAAGCCAGGAGAGCAAGCGGGATCGGTGCTCTCCTGGCTTCAGCGAAAGCTTGCTCTCCTGGCTTCAGCGAAAGCAAGCCTCCTGGCTTTCCCCTGACCTCCCGCAAGAGCCACGTGCTCTTTAAAGGGAGCACGGCTCTTACGGGCTTTTCTGGGAGGTGGGGGAAGGGACAGAGTTGCGCTCTCTGTCCCTTCCCCCACCTCCTGCAAAAGCCAGGGATAGCTGCGCGAAGCCTCCGCAGGGCAGTGGGATGAAGGCTGTCCGCTGCCCTGCGGAGGCTTCACACGGCTAAGCCAGAAGCTAGAACAGCGAGAGCTAGAACTCTCGCTGTTCTGGCTTCTGGGATAGCCCGTGAAGCCTGCATTCGCTCCATAAGACGCACAAACATTTCCTCTTACTTTTTAGGAGGGGGAAAGTGAGTCTTACAGAGCGAAAAATATGGTAGTTTCTGAAGATTGCTGTAAAGAATAATGGCTCCATCAACTATATTTTTTGTCAATGGTAAGAGATTTCATTCTATTACTATTCTGATCAAGGTTGAGGCGTTACTTTGGATCAGAGCAAGGAATAGGGAACATCATTCCCACTTAATATGACAACATACTTAAAAGGGGGGGGGGGAGTAATCATACAAAGAATAGAAGCTATAAAACGATTGCAAGCATTCTATAACAATTTATTGATGATTTTAAAATCATGAGTAAAATACAAAGCAATCTTATTGCATCCAGACTATTGCTAATAAAAGACTTGAGTGAGCTGAAAAAATTCAATTTATACTTCATTATGTTCCAGGTGATGAATTTATTCTCCACTTGTTTTCATGTCATTTAAAAATGTCAATTTAATAAAAAATAAAATAAATAAAATGGAATTGTGGACATTAAAGCAGCACTTTCAGTATCACTGTAAAAGTCTGAAGTATCATAGCTTGCAAATGAAGACCATGGATGAAGAAAGTCTCTGCTTTTTCTCCAAGTGACAATTCCAGGGCACTTTGGGTGTAACAGTGAGGTGTTGTGGTTAGCGTGTTGGACTAGGACCTAGGAGACCAGAGTTCAAACTCCCACTTAGCCATGAAGCTCGCTGGGTGACCTTGAGCCAGTCACACTCTCCCAGCCTAATTTGCCTCCCAGAATTGTTCTTGTGGGATAAATCAGCCTCATATAACCAACATGCTTAACCAACATGCATGAAGGGGTTAAGACCATAGAGTAAACTGTCCAGTCAGGTTTAGCTAGGTCACACCCCCTTACTTGGGGAGAAAGCGTTAACAAAGCCTTTGCTCTCTCTCTCTCTCTTCTACCATGTAGCTGCTCAGTATTGATGTCTGGGCTGGTTGCTGGTTGGTTAATCCATTATCAGATGTTTACAAAACAGTTGAAATGTGATAAGGTAGACATGCTGAGATTAAATAGAAGTAAAGGTAAGCATCCCTGAATCCATACTACATGTGGTGATTTAAATGAGTCCAACCAGCAGCCTAACTCACGATATTCCATACAATGAACTGAAAAGGATGTTCAAAATAACTTTTATTTAAAAAACCCCAGAAGCTTTTCTTTTGGGAATTATAGGGACAGAACTACCTAAATTGTATAGAAATTTATTTATGTATTCTACTACAGCAGGAAGAATGCTACTTGCCCCAAAGTGTAAAGAAGCAGAAGTCCCAACAAAGGAAGAACGGATACAAAAACTTTTGGAATATGCAGAAATGGTGAAACTTACCGGAAGAATCAGAAATCAAGATAACAAACTTTTTATAAAAGAATAGAAATGATTTATTGAATATTTACAGATTGTAAACAGATAAAAACAATAACAGGATTATTCTAATAACCTGCAGTTATATAAGAGTATATATTTGCAGTTGATAATGAAATGAACAAGTTAAATGAATTTGGATATGCAGAAGATATTAAAAAATAAATTTAAGGAACCGCGGAAGAAGGGGGAAGGAAGTCAAAGATTACCCTGCATGCTGTTAATAATAAAACTCAAATGTATACTCTAATGTAATCATATTTAGTTGTGAATATAGCAGCTGTGAACATATCCATTCATCTGCTCTTGATTTTGTTTGAAAATTATATATTTAGAGGAGAAAACGAGCTCAAATGGAGAATGTTAAATTGATTGTAAAACTAATGAAATGTATACATTTGCAAAGTATAAATAAAAACTAAAACTAAAAAAAGAAAGAAAAGCTATTCCATACAATCGGTGGGCAGACTGGAAGCCAGCAGACTGGTTTCTCACAAATGGGCCAGTACAAACGCCACCGAGGTGAATGTCACAACATTGGGTAGCCCACCAATTTCCCCACCACCTGCATTTCTACCCTGTATTCTCTCTTGGATCCAGTTGGCATAGAAAGGTACTGAAATGTAGACACCTGGGCGGGAGGGTTGGCCACAGCCCCTTCCCCAGCTCACAATCCCAGCCTGCATCCAACCTTCTTTGAGCTGGCAAACTAAGGGTCCCCCGGAGTCACCCTGTGGAAAAAGAGATGGGAGATGGTACAGGATCTGTGGTGAACACGGCAATGAGCACTCTGATTAGGAATACCGATTAGATGAGGGAGCTGGAATGAGGTTTATAACCAGGGATGGGGAACTGGTGGCCCTTCAGATGCCTCTGAACTCCACCTGCCAACAGCTTCAGCCAGCATGGCTCATGGTCAGGGATGGTGGGAGTTGTATTCCAGAAACATCTGGAGGACAACAAGTTCCCAGCACCCGGTATAAATCTTCATTTGCCTCCGGCAGGTACTAACAACATAGTGACCCTGTCAGCCTCAGCCCCCTTCGACTGCACCTGTAACACTAGGGGTAGAAATATTGCTCTATTTTGTAGGGTTTGAAAGATTGTTGAAAAAATTAATAAGGATTATTCAATTCAACAACAACAACACAACTAATTCTAACAATTGTAGATGACTTGGGCCATCTTAAAAGAGGCATTTAGGTCTGTGTGAGAGAGAAGGGGGGAAAGCATCATCTGTGATGATATGTGTGGTGTCCATCTTTCAAAAACAATATAAGTAAACTTTCTTCCCTTTAGAACTGATGGCTTTCATCTCAGATACAAATTTATGTGGATTTTACTGAGTTTCAACATTTGAGCCCCAAGCCATACAGTTAAATGACCAAGGCTGCAACCCTTTACCCATTGACCTGGAACTAAGTCTCGTTGAAGTGAACAGGACTCATTGGGGCAAACAAAGGTCCTTCAGAATCACCCTGTGGAGAAAGAGATGGGAGAAAACATGGAATCCATGGTGGAAAACTCTAGCAACAGATTCCAAATACTGATCAGCCAAGGGGGCTGAAATAAGGTTTATAATGCTCTGGTCCATGGGGTCACGAAGAGTCAGACACGACTAAACGACTAAACAACAACAACAACAATAGGAGATGGGGAACCTGATGTTGTTGGTCTCTATATCCTAACAATTACAGCTAGCATGACTCATGGTCAGGGGCCTGAGACTAACCCCACCAAACAGAATCATAGAATCATAGAGTTGGAAGAGACCACAAGGGCCATCGAGTCCAAACAAGAGGACTTGTTTCTGAGTTGACATGTGTCAGGGAACTGACATCGGAGCGAGAGGCGAAGGGGAGGCTCCCAGATGATGCTGGCGAAGGACCCAGCAGCAGGGGGAGAAACAGCTCAGTAGAGGGGGAAGCCAATCAGCGCAACACCGGGGATAAAGGGAGGCAGATGGGGGAAGTGGAGAGAGGGCTCCAGGACTCTTCACTGGACATCAGTGAGGAGAGCCCAGGTCCTCCGCTACCCACGCCTTCCCTGCGCAGAAGACTCCCGCGCAGTGAGAGGAGGAGGAGACTGGGTGTCAAACAACTTTTATGTTGGAAGAGGTTCAAGAAACGCCCACTGACGGATTCTGCCAGTGACTGAGACAGCCACGATGAGAAGGGGCTGTGCAGCCAGAAAGGTTTAACAAGGCAAATTAACCGAGAAAGGCACCAGTTTACGCACGAGTAACTCATACCCACTACAACATGTATGGGAAACTTTTTTTTTTATAAAGAAAGGTGTGCTATACATATTTTAAACAGAGGAAGTATTTTTTTATTCTTTCAAATCTGCTTTATTCTTGATTTTGGTTATATGAAGCTTTTATATTTTTAGGTTTTATTGCTAAAACAAGCAGCACAGAAATATTTTTAAACAAAACAACAAGAACTCTTGGGGAAATAGGTGAATCTGAAAAGCTGCAAGGTGCCATCTCCCAATGGTAGACCAAAATTAGGAAGAAATGGCTAAGGGCTATGTTCACACAACGTGATCATTCAAAGAATTGTAGATTTATAGAATTGTGGAGTTGGAAGGGACCCTAAGAGTCATCTAGTCCAATCCGCAGCAATGCAGGAATCTCTGCTAAAGCATTCTTGGCAGATGGCCATCCAACCTCTGCTTAAAAACCTCTGAGGAAGGAGAGTCCACCACCTTCAAAGGGGGTCTGTTCCACTGTTGAACAGCTCTTACCATCAGGAAATTTTTCCTAATGCTCAGGCAGAATCTCTTGTAAAATTCTCTTCATAAAGACACAAGGTATTTTTCTTTTTATAATGCCATCACGCCAGAGCCTGCCTTTGTCTACCTTCTCTGATGGCTGTATGAAGAACAGGTCATGGAGCAACCTACCTGGCAGGAATCTTTCCCACCTTCTGGGTAACCAGCACAGATCATATCCTGCTTGACGGGATCCTTTCTTAAGCCCTTCTCTGAGACACTGTTTAAGAGAGCATTGCAGGCTTCTCGGCTTATGAGCGGCACCTTCACTTGCTGGAGAGTTTGTGGGGCAGGTAAAGGCACTAGAAGATAGAGAAAGGAAAAGTGTTCATGGAATGCAGAGGCATTCCGTAGGACAAAAATTTAGCACTGAGTACACTGTAGATATGTAGCTGCCACACTTTGGGACAACTTCTCCTCCCATATTTATTTCTAGGGAAACCTAGGTGCAGCCCAATACATTTTGCTGTCTGAGGCAAAATACCAAATTCCCTCCCTCTGAGATTCCACGAACAATACTGGTGTTTTCTTTAACACAGGCAGTGGGACAGAATCCTCCACTGCACTTGAGGGTACTGGGCTACTTTGAGAGCGCAGGCAGATCACATGACGCCTACAGTTCTGACTGCTCCACACCCTTCACCACCTGAGTCACCTGTACCACTCTGCCTAATGGTAGGATTGGCCCGGGGGTGTGTGTGTGGAATGTTCATTTTGCAATTCTTTTTTAAAAAATCCTCATGAAGATTCACCAGCATTTTAGTGCAAATTTCATTCTGGTATGCATTTTTCTATGTTACTTTTGTGAGGGAAATGGACGGAGTACGCACGTGCATTCAACCACCTAACGGTATCCGCGTCGCCCAGGTGATCACAGCAACAGAGATAAGAAAAGAAGAGTTGTTCTGTTGTCTGGAGAGGTCACTTCCTGGTTTGCATGGAGAAACCGTTTTCAACAGAGCCCAGTGACGGAAGTGCACAGACGTATTGAGGCAGCGTTGGATGTTGAAATGTTGTGTCCCTAACAATTTTGTGCCCAGGGCAACCACCCCTGTGGACCCTCCCCCCAATGCCACGCCCCGGAGCTGTTCATTTGGATGAGTCACAGAGTCTGAAAAAGTGCTACGAAGAAAACCCCTCACCTCCAGTTTGAATATCTCCCCATCCAGTTACCCAGCAGTGTTCTTCTGAAGAGAAGCTTGTAGAGGACTCTGGCAGGCGGATGGGGAGGATGTAGTCAGTGAAGCTCACAGGCGACTTCAGCTTGATTAAAGCAATATCTGCTGTGTGGTCAATGCTGCCATTGTAGTCAGGATGGAGGATAATCTGTTCTGCAGCAGATGCTACAGCATTATCAGAGAGGTTTGAGAGCTGATGGGCACCTAGGAGGACATTATAATGGAACATGGGCCCGATTCTGTGAATAGAAGGGCAAAAAATAACAATAAGAGGATCTGGCAATGCTGACCTTTGAGTTCCTGCTTTTCACCCTAACCCTGTATCCCCCAGAGTACTACAATTCCAAGAGCTCGATTCCATGGGAAGAGGGATGGATTTTGAAACCATTCTGAGAACTGTAGTTCTGTGTGAGGAGCAGGACTTTCTTAACAGCTCTCAGCAAACTTCAGTCCCCAGGTTTCTGCAGGGGAAGCCATGGCTGTTTAAAGTGGTATGATAGTGCTTTAAGTGTATGGTGCAGCTGAGGCCTAAGACACCAGGAAGCTGACTGGTAGGCAGCTGAAATTAGTCTGGCCTTGTATGGTGAAGCTTTATAATGGCTGCAAAGCAATACATACTGTATGATACTCACCCATAGAAGAAGCAGTGAGCTGCTGTCAGGACCCACTGCTCGGCTATGAGGGAGCCTCCACAAATAGGATAAGAAAACAGCGAAATGCTGACTTGCCAGGGCCATGACCCATCAGAGGCTGGTTGGCCCCCAAATATTTTTGGAGCATTTATCAGCTGCCCACTCTCTGTGGAAGAGGAAATAAGAGGATTTGCCATTACGGTTTGCAGCACACACATAATGGAAGTAATGTAGCAGAAGAGGTGGAAAACACGAGGAAAAAAAATTCTAAATTTGAATTAGTTTACAAGTAGGTTTTTTTGCAGATTTTAAAACCATATTTCTTGTCATTGATTCTCCTGGGTTTAATGGGCATTTCATCTGGTAAGTGAAATTGACTTTTTTATTTCTTAACACGTTTACAGCAGTTTAATTTCTGCAGTGCAAAATTAGGAAAAGGGTGAAGTTTGAAGTATGGTTGTATTTTGCTTCACATATACTGCTTACTGCTTGAGAAAGTGCAAACTAGGCCTTTTGTTTTTGGGGTTGGACACTGAGTGGGGCGGGGATTGGTTTTGTTTGGGCATAATTGTTTTGGTTGTTTTGTTTTCTATTTGTAAATGGAGGTTAGTATGAGGCTTGGGATTGCGACCGTGGAGGGGCGAGGGAGGTATGGCGGTGGGGGCAGATGTTATAGGCGAAGGGGATCGAGATATGGATACGCTCGTACCCCTTCCAATCTGCGCCCCATCCCGAGAGACGAGGGTAGGGTGAGCAAGGATTACTCACCTCCTTCACTGGTGTTGTGCAATGCCAGGTCTATAGGCAACAAAACCGCTACCCTGCGAGATTTCTTTATCTCGCAGGGAGTTGACCTGGCTTGTGTGACGGAGACCTGGGTGCGCGAAGGGGTAACTGTTACCTTACGAGAGATGGTGCCCCCGGGTTTCTCCGTCCTCCACCAGTCACGGACTGTGGGCCGGGGGGGAGGGGTGGCAGTATTAATCCGGGAAAATTGTTCTTTCAGGGCTCTACCATCGCCATCGATCCCCGGCATTGAATGTGTTGGCCTAGTGTGGGGCTCCGAGGAGAGCTTGGCTGTCTGGCTGGTGTACCGGCCACCTAGCGCACCAGCAGCCACCCTGTCAGGCCTGCTGGAGGCGGTGGCCGGCTGGGCCTTGGAGTTCCCTAACCTATTGGTATTGGGAGACTTCAACTTCCACGCTGATGCCACTCCCTCCTCACAGGCTCTGGACCTGGTGTCTTCCATGGCGACACTAGGGCTCTCCCAGTTTGTTTCGGGCCCCACACATCAAGCAGGCCACACGCTGGATTTGATCTTTGGCGCCGGTATAGATGTGATCATGTCTCCTTCGATGAAGGTGCCATGGTCTGATCACTACGCTCTGAAAGCCAGGATTGACTTTCCACCCCCACCCTGCTTAGGTGGCGAGCCGATTTGGGCTCGCCCGCGGAGGCTGATGGACCCGGATAGATTCCGTCAAGCCTTGCGGGACCTTGCTCCCCCTGGCGACTCATCGACTGAGCTTGTTGAGGGCTGGAATACCCAGCTCCTGGCAGCCATCGATGAGATCGCACCTAAGCGCCCTCTGCGACCTCGCAGAAACCGGGCTCCCTGGTTTACCGAGGAGCTTCGGAAAATGAAGCGGGACCTCAGACGGCTAGAGCGAGTATGGCGGGGTGCCCGTGACGGAGCCTCAAGAACATCTTATAGGGTTTTTATGAAAACCTATGAGATGGCAGTGAAGGCTGCTAAGAAGTCTTACTTCTCGGCCTCCATTGCATCCGCTAGCTCTCGCCCGGCGCAATTATTTAGTATAATTCGGTCTTTAACGTCCCTTGAAGGACAGCCAAATTTAAATAACAATCTGACACACAGCTGTGAGGCATTTGCGAGCTTTTTTGCGGAGAAGGTCCTGTTGCTCCGCCATGACCTCCCTGCCAATTTGGATACAATAAAGGAACTGGAGGCCCCTCGACTGTCCTCGGGTCCAGTATTGGACCACTTTGACCGGATATCTCCAGCCGATGTGGACAGATTCCTCCAAGCTGGAAAGCCCACCACCTGTCCTCTTGACCCGTGCCCGTCATGGCTGATTAGAGCGTGTCCAGACGAGGTGCGGGGCCCCCTGGGGGATATCATCAATTTGTCCCTTGGCACCGGGATATTCCCAGGGGAACTGAAGGAGGCGGTGGTGCGTCCGCTCTTAAAGAAAACATCATTAGATCCCTCAGATCTATCCAATTACCGCCCGGTCTCGAATCTTCCATTCCTGGGTAAGGTGATTGAGAGAGCGGTTGCTGAACAGCTTGGTAGGTTTCTGGATGAAACATCTGCTCTGGACCCATTCCAGTCCGGCTTCCGCGCTGGTCATGGGACCGAGACGGCTCTGGTCGCCCTAACAGATGATCTCCGCAGGCAGCTGGATCGAGGCGGGTCAGGGCTGCTGATTCTTCTAGATCTGTCAGCAGCCTTTGACATGGTCGATCACGAACTCCTGGACCACCGCCTTGCCGACGTGGGGATCCAGGGCACAGTCCTTCAATGGCTGCGCTCGTTTCTCTCTGGTCGGGGACAGAGGGTGGCGCTTGGGGGGGAATTGTCATCACGCCACTCCTTGGTGTGTGGAGTGCCTCAGGGTGCAATTCTCTCCCCGATGCTTTTTAACATCTTTATGCGCCCCCTCGCCCAGCTTGTCCGGAGTTTTGGGCTGGGTTGCCATCAGTATGCTGATGACACCCAACTCTATCTGTTGATGGATGGCCATCCTGACTCGGCCCCAGACACACTGACCAGATGTCTGGAAGCTGTGGCTGGATGGTTACGTGGGAGCCGGTTGAAGTTAAATCCTTCGAAGACAGAGGTCCTCTGGCTGGGGCGGGACGATATGGGATCGAGGGGGCAACTCCCATCTCTTGCGGGGGTGCAATTAGTGCCAGCACCGGCCGTTAAGAGTTTGGGTGTAATCTTCGATACCTCCCTTTCTATGGAGTCGCAGATTACAGCTATAACAAAGGCGGCATTTTTTCATCTCCGCCAAGCTAAGCAGTTGGCCCCTTATCTCTCTCGTCCTGACCTAGCCACGGTGATCCATGCGACGGTCACCTCCAGACTGGATTATTGTAACTCGCTCTACGTGGGGCTGCCCTTGAGACTGACCCAGAAACTCCAGCGGGTGCAGAATGCCGCGGCGAGACTCCTTATGGGGTCTTCGCTGCGAGACCACATTCATCCGGTATTATACCAGCTGCACTGGCTCCCGGTGGAGTACAGGATCAGGTTTAAGGTGCTGGTTTTAACCTTTAAAGCCCTATACGGCCTAGGACCCTCGTACCTACGGGACCGCCTCTCCTGGTATGCCCCACAGAGAAACCTACGGTCTGCAAATAATAACATCCTCAAGGTCCCAGGCCTCAGAGAGGTTAGGCTGGCCTCAACTAGAGCCAGGGCCTTCTCGGCTGCAGCTCCAACCTGGTGGAATGCTCTGTCAAAAGAGACTAGGGCCCTGCGGGACCTGACATCTTTCCGCAGGGCCTGCAAGACAGAGTTGTTCCGCCAGGCCTTTGGTCAGGGCGCAGCCTGACTCCCTCCTCTGGCAACCTGCACATAATTCTGCTTAATTGGTTGCCATCAATTTGATTTAATTAATTTTTATAATGAAATATTTTTAGATTGTGTGATTATTATTTGATTGTTGTTAGCCGCCCTGAGCCCGGCTGTGGCTGGGGAGGGCGGGATATAAATAAAATTTATTATTATTATTATTATTATTAATTACCTTTAAATGTGAACCAAATTAAAATTCTCACCCATCCTTACTCATATATGTGGTAGTGGAATCCATGAGTCCTGGACTCTTAGCTCTCAGTTTTGGCATCCCTTTCTCCCATACATCTTCCATCACCATAGCTAGAAGTAGAACCATGTAAAACCTTGGGGGTTTTGGTTTCCATGGGTCAGAGATTAAGACGGCAAGAGTCATTTTAAGATTCTTCATGTGAGATGCTTGATGGGTGGGCCTTTCTTCCACAGCTTAGTGGGCAAAGGAATTGAGACTGTTACCTTTGTAAAGTAGAGCACATTCCAGCCACGCAAAAGTCCAGAGGCTTCTGCATCCCCTCACTGACATCTTCCTCCATCCAGATAAGAAAAAGGTAGCAGCACAGTTGAAGGACACATTCCAAGCAGGCAGTATGAATGGCTGGCTGGTGAGGGTGGGTGACATGGGGAAAGCAGTGTGGCCTTTGGAGGGGGCATGAACTGAGGAGAATCTCGAGGACTGAGTATTTCCTCCACCCTGGCATTACAGCGTGCAGCTTGGCACCATGTCTTAAGGAAGTTGGACACCTAAAACCAATTCTTACTGAAGACCATGCAATCACATCTAGAATGCGATGCCTTCTTTGCTCTACTTTTTACTTGTGGTGTGGCCAGCGGCGTAGCGTGAGTTGTCAGCACCCGGGGCAACGCAAGTAATTTGCGCCCCCTAACCCGGGGCAAGGCAAGTAATTTGCGCCCTCCCCTAACCCCTAACCTGCGAGTTGCCGCTGGCGCTGCCGCCCAAACGACGCCGCTTGCCCGGAGGGGGAGGGGGGCAGAGAGGCGAGGAAAATGCAACAGCCCAGCAGCTGCAGCAGCAGCGGCGGAGGCGGGGCTCTGAGGAGGGGCTGCCTGGCGCGTCCTCCGCGGCGAGCGCTGAGAGCCGCTGCCTGCCGGGCGCCTTCAGCCCGGACGCGCGCACAGCTCGTCGGTTCCGCGAGACATGCGGCTGCGCTACAGCCTGCGCCCGAGGCTCTTCGGCGACTCCGGAGGCAGCGAGCGCGCCCCCCCCCCGATGTTGCGCCCGGCACCCCTGGCACCCCCCACGCTATGCCACTGGGTGTGGCAACATCAGCTTATTGTGGGTTGATCTTCCTCATATCAATGTGACATATTAAGGAGTATCCTATCTAAGGTGAGGATGTTGGATTACAAGACCTCTGGTTTTTAGGAGGCCTTTTCTTTAGTTTCCTCCACAGAGATTCCTGTGAAAAACTCCTTCCAATGTATTGAACGACTCTTACCTGCTTTTGAGCTTGTAGCACCTGAGGAAAATAAAGAAAGAAGATACCCCAGGTAAGAGTCATTGTAGAAGAATGACACAGTGTAGGATTGTATGTATGAACAAGGGGGAAGGGAACTTGTTTACACTGGCCCACTTCAGACAAACATGTCTCTATTCAACAAGCCAAGGTATGCACAAATTATTTGCTTGTGAACAGAGCCCCTTCACTCCTCTCTTTGGGCATGCCATACTCAAAGCAAGAAGCCTCTAGTTAACTCTATTATCCCATGTTCTGAAAACCTGGTTAGTATAGTTAATCACTTTTAAACAAACCAGGTTATAAAAAAGTGGGTTGATAGCGGTTTAATTGCCTGGCTAGTTCTGAATTTGGTAACCATAGTTCACTGGTTTGGACAAAACATGAACCATGAAGATTCCTTAGAAGCTTCCTACTTTAATAACAGCTTGCGTTATTAAAGTAGAGGAGGAGCAAATAGACTGTGTGGGGTGGGCAAAAGGCATCATGTGCATATGTCAGCTTAATAACCTGACAGATGATTGTCTGTGAATGCAGCCAATCTTTTCACAATTGGTTGAAAAATTAACACATTTGACAATTGTGCCACGAGTTCATTCTGAAACATGGTTCTTAGGGGATGTATTTAGAACTACATTTAAACCTGGGCTCATCAGGACTTTAGCTCTTTTAATGTTATGGCTTTACCCTGGAACTATCTAAGTTGGGAAGAACAGACGTCCTAAGGAAAAGTGGGACATTCCAGGATCAAATCAGAAACCGGTATAGCTTCTGTAAATCTGGGACTGTACCTGGAAAAATATGGGCACAGAGAAGGCATGATTTCCCAGGACCCCTCACAACTTTTAATTTTTTTAAGAAATGAAACCTTGGAGTAACTGTTCTCCAAGCTCTTCCCCAACTCCATCAGTCACCTTGTAGCATGGTCAGCTGCAGAAGCCACACTGTCAATGCGGAAGTAACTATTGGCATTGCTGTCCTTCTGAAGTATTCTCTGGGTGGTTCAGCTCCAGTCAGTTCCAGACAACAGATGTTTTGTTTCAATCTGAATGTCCTCTAGGAGCCGTACTATTAAACACACAATATCAGCAATGAAAAGGTAGTGCTCCTGTCATTGGCCTGTCTGTTGCTGAGTCTGGAGAAGCAGCACAGAAGCCTCAAGTCCCTGCAATCTCTGGATCCCAGAAGCAGCAGCACCCCAAATCTCTGCCAACATCTGAGAACGCCCACAGGTGGAGGCAAGGCATGTATACACTTTCCCCATTGATATCCACATCTGAACCAGCTCCCCGCTTGTTTGGAATAGGGAGAAGGGGGAAAAGATGCGACTCTCCAGAAGCCCCCACCCACCTTTTATCTTTCACATTAAGTCCACCAACATGGAAATGAAGGTGGAGACCTCCTTCTTCATACTTGCCACCAGCTATGGTCACTTACAGACAACCTGTTTGTGGATAAATAGTCCTAATTCTTTTAGCTGGGAAGTTAGACAGCATGGTTAGAAGCAAATGTCACCTCACGCTTTCTAGTGCATTTCCTTTCATTCTCCTTATCACAAAAACATCCAATTTGGGTGGAAGTGGGTTTATTATGTACAACCTGAATTTGCTGCTTATGCAATTGAATCCAGCCTGCAAAATAACACACTGCCAAGGCTTGCGCTCCAGGGAGGTCACTTTGGTGCTGCTATTGCAGTGGTTTGACTTCAGGCCTGGAGGCGCACTTCATTGTCTCTGGAGACAGACAGGTGCCAACAATCTGCTTATGTATTTATTACTGCTAGATTGCATTCTCTATAAAGATTTGAGGAGTGAGGTTATTACCCCTCTACTACTACCCAAACCAGGACTCTCAAGCACTGCTACTGTGTCTTTCTTCTGGTAGATCAAGATAACCAGGTGACAGCAAAAACTGCAAAATTGTTAGCAGGGGCAATTAGAATAAGATCTATTATTTGATTAACTTACTAATATTCCTCAGATTAGGGGGGGGGAATCAAAAGAAAGCCTATTGGCTCACATATTTTATCTGTGGGATCATGCATCAGTTCTGTCATTTGTATTGATGTAGACCTCCAGAATGTATTTTGTATCCCTAACTATTTAGTTCTATCCCCAGTATATTTTTTCTTATTGCTATGGCTAGTGGCTAATGCAAATAAAGTTTCTATCTATGCATGCTTTTATTACAGTTCTTTTAAAAGGGACCAGGGCAGCAAACACCCAAATGTAACAACAATGTTAATACAGTATAATGAAAATACATTATGATAAAAAAGTAAATATATATTAAAAATGTTAAGAACAATGTAAAATATTTAAAAGGATCTAAAAACAAAGAATAAAGGTCTAAAATATTTAAAAGACAAATGCATATCATCACAGCTCCTAATTTCATGATTGACAGGAACAATATATTTCAGCCGTCCAGTGATGGATCTTGCCATTTAACCCAAATTGTGCTCCTACGCTCACCCTCTGTAGGTAATTGCAGCTTCAAGGCACTGTGGATTTGGATCTGGGGAATCAGTTTGGGAGGAAATTATGCATGGAGAGACATGCATGGAGTCATAGATCTCCTACGTAGCATCTAGTCTGGACCTCTCACAGGACTCTGCCATTGCGTTTCAAATATACAAACATCCTTTCCTAGTATTTATCATTCTTACCTAGCTTTTTCAGAGCTGGCCAGAAAAGACTCTGTACTTCTAGCAGAAGCAGTTAGTTTTAGAGGGAAGGAGAGATCACCCTTTTTAAATGCACCAAGTGCATTCTTCATATGAAGTGGCACTATGTTCCGTCATTCAAAACAAACATATTAGTTTCCTGGTTCCCCCTCTTTCTTTGTCACTCACATGCCGTAAAGGGTGTGACTTTGTATGCAAAGTGAGAAGGCTGCAACAGTAGAGTTGATTCCAAGAGAGCAGAGACAGACCATAGAGAAGGAAGTGTCTAAAGCAATCCATACAGGCCATAACTGGGCTGAATATCAGGTGAGGTCGACTGTTAGTTATACTCAATGTGAATCCATTGAAATCTCAAAAAGGTCTGAAAACGAGACCCTGCTTGTTCTCCTGGACTTCTTTGGTGGCTTTCAATACCATGACTGGCCCAGGACATATTGCAGCCTGAGGGAAAGGAGAAGATGGTACCTTATCCCATGGTCAGAAACCAACTGGATAGACACTTGAATCTTACTCAACAACGGTGATGTGGAAGTATACTTCACTTTTTACAAGGGCAGCAGGCTAGCTTAGGAGGTGTAGGCAGTGCTTTATTGATAAAAGTGCCACGGCTGTGTATGGGAAATGCACGTGGAATAGATAATATATCGAGGAGTTATTGGTCTGACATGGAGCTCTTTCGGCCTCTGTCCCCCCCCCATGGAATGTCAATATGAATGTTTTGAGAACAGTCTTAAATATTTTGGGAACACTGGGAGGAGGTGAAGCCCTCCCCAGCCCCCCACAGCTGCCTTATCAGTTGTGGAGGATAGTGCTACTGGAGGTTACCACCCACACACTTCTGCTGCGCCTTCTGCTTGTGTGGTGGCACCTCAGCAAAACCTCATCTTACTGTTTACAGCAGAGTATTTCCCTGGTGGCAGACGACAAGAACAGTAGTCAAAGTCCTCAGCCAAGAGCTTCTTTATTGCTTGACTGGTTGCACAAGAATTTCTATTACAAAAATATACAAACTATTTAGTAAGGTAAAGGGACCCCTGACCATTAGGTCCAGTTGTGGCCGACTCTGGGGTTGCGGCGCTCATCTCGCTTTATTGGCCGAGGGAGCCGGCGTACAGCTTCCGGGTCATGTGGCCAGCGTGACTAAGCCGCTTCTGGCGAACCAGAGCAGTGCACGGAAGCGCCATTTACCTTTCCACCGGAGTGGTACCTATTTATCTATTTGCACTGCATGTTTTCGAACTGCTAGGTTGGCAGGAACAAACTATTTACATGCCTTCTATATCTCTCCAGCACAGTATAAACTCAGTGTGTGTGTGTGTGTGTGTGTGTGTGTGTGCTTTCTTCGTCCCTCAAATGGCAGACTCATAGCTCCTTCTTTTAACTGCATCTTCAGCTGACTCCAATTAAGCTGGCACTCCCACACATTGAAGAAACTTCTGGAATGCTTTTTAAAGTTTAAAGGAACCTTAGCTGTTTCTTTAAAGAATGTATTCCTAACAAGTGCTGGGTACCTTCTTTTATGTTTGACATGTTTTGAGAAAGTGAGGCATTGGGAGGGGGTGGCTAATGGATGATTTGCACGTTGCTAGTCTTGGAAGCCACACAGGCTATATATAAAATAGGACAGTTTGGGCAGAGTTTCTTTGAAACTCATGCATGGACTGATTGGGCTGTGCAAACTGAGGCTACCCGAGGGGAGTAGCTTTGAAGCTGCTTGAGGGCTTCCAAGTGGCAGATTGAAGTGCTTGCTGGGTATGTATACATTGCTTTCTGCTTTAGAATAAAATCTTTAATCTTCTCACTCACTTGTGTATTTTGTATTGCTCATTTTAAAAGAACCACCTTGCATTTGGCAAGACAGGCTGCCAGCACAAAATGGCTGCCATGGGCAGTAAGGAAAGGGGATAATAAAAATAAAAATAAAAATAAAAATAAAAATTGGCTGGGGTGGTTCACTATACCAGTGAATAGTGTCACAAAAAAGCACTTGGTGTAGGACCAGGGCTTTTTTTGCAGCTGAAACTCAGAAGAACTCAGTTCTGGCACCTCTCAGGTGTGCACCATTGCCAGTAAAAAAGAACGAGGGAGGAGTTCGTGGTGAGTTTCAGCACCTCTTTTTCTAGAAAAATAGCACAGGGTAGGACAGAAAATGAAGCATGCACAGCAGTGGGGGCTGGGGACTAATGGGATAGGAGCAGGGAGCCCAAACAATCTGTGGAGCCTGAGTTAATGACTAACAGAGCCAACTAATTCTAAAATGGTCCCCTGCTCCCTGCTGAGTTCTAGAAGAGCAAGAGGAAGCTGACAGCCAGTGGCACCCCATGGACTGGTTGGAAGTAAGATATGTGGGCTTGCTGAGGGCAGATTAAGGTTGGTAGGGCAGTGGCCCATTTGGCCTAATGGACCAGCATCCACTGAGCTCTAGTCACCCACACCCCTTGGCATCTGCCACCTGAACTGGCCATCTTACTCTGCCATGAGTACTTATTCCCAGGTAAGTCAAAGTAGGATTGCAGTGTTATTCAACTAAGACAAAGAATACACATGCACACAGCTTACACTCTGCAGAACAACTACTGTAATAGCCTTTCTTTGGTGCTGACTATTAGCTGTATTTGCATAGGTTTTTTGAGTGAGTAAATATGCATAAATAAATAATCAGCTTCAGCAACACCGGACAAAAGCTTAATTGATACTTTTGTTCTGTATACTCAGTATGGCAAACACGAAGAAAAATAAATCTAGTCTCTGTTTGGTAGAGCAAAGAAATTGAAAGGAGGATAATTCTGCACTTACGGTTCACTTCAGTGCATGACTTAACCCTGCTTTTCTACGGGAGTATCCAAATCAGTAACTCAATTAAAGGGCAGCATCAAAATTTAACAAATCAATAATTAGAGGATTCCTCAAGGGTGCAGAAATATATTGATTGATCGGACCCTTCATGGAAAGGTCCCATGATGGCTTACAACAATACAGAGATTCAATATTAAAGTCAGTTAAAGCAATTAACAATCAGAAGAACAAGGTGGGTCCTGAAAATATATTTAGGTAGCAGAGGCCAGGGCAAAGAGGTACATCTTTAGTGTATGAATTGTATGTGCAAATTGTGAACTTGGTGGCATTGAGCCTATCGGTGAAATAGACTAACCACAGACAAAGTAGGGATTTTCACATACTTCCGAGATTCCCCCATTAAGCAGATAATTTATAAGCATATGAAAATTAAAAGGTAGTATACCCCACCCCAAAGCAAAACAGCCACTTTCTTTCCCATTCTCCTTTCCTTCTCTTGGTATTTCTCTCTCAACAATTGATACTCAACTTTATTGCAAGGGCTGGTAATATGCCCACTTGCCAGCCTGACATAAAAGAGTATGCCACAAACAACTGAGATCAATCACACAGGAATGGATTCGATGTGTAATATACAATGTATAGGAAATAGTAAAATACAAATATGCTTCATTTTTCTTTTTATTTACATTAATGTGTAATTTTTACAATAAAACCTCAACAAGGAGGAGCTAGGCTTACAGTAACACTGAGAAGAAATCCCAAGGATATCCTTATTTTGAAACAATTACACCCACTCTATACATTTAAAGCACTCTTCCGCCATTTTAATAGTAATGGGGAATCCTGGGAATCATAGCTTGGTAAGGGAGCTGGGGATTGTAGTTGTGTGGTGTCAGCACCCTTAGTTCTCTGGGTACTTGAGGAAGAACCCATATCTGTTAAAGTGTTATAAGAGTGTCTCAAACGGGTGGTGTGGATGCGCCCAGAAAACTACTCAATGTTCAATTCCCAATGAATTTATCAGTCTTCTTTCTAAAGAAGCATCTTGAAAGTGTCAGTTTACTACCTAGGGTGATGTTCCACATTCTCCTAAACTGTGGATTCCCAAACTGTGGCCTGTGGACCACCAGTGGACTATGAGATATTTTGAATGATCTCTAGAGTATGATGTAGAAAGTGCCAAAAGAAGGTACTTCCTCAAAAGTATGTGTGTGCACCCCCCCCCCCAGAAAGTTGGTCCAATTGCTCATTTTAATAATCCTGGATATTTCTGGGTACTTCTTTCAACATGTTCAGCAAAGCAAAATATACAAAAACTTTATATAAAGAGTAATAGCAAGAAAATATTCACAAATATTTATAAATACCATATAACAATTCTTTGATCAAGTACAAACAAGCAGAAGTATAAAATTATCTGAATTAACATTATAACATTGAACTGAAGATAAATCACAACCCCACTATTCTGGGTGCCATATTTCTTTGCGGCTTCTTACCACATCGTTTAACTCTTTCAACAGATTAAAAGAATATTGAGCTTTGCATCCAAAAGGTCTTAGGTTCAATCAGGGGTGGAAGAAGGGATGTGTGGTGGGAGTGGGCCAGCCCGGGTGTCAACACTGTGTGTGTGTGTGTGTGTGTGTGTGTGTGTGTGTGTGACAATATGCCAGGTGGCACTCACCGTGGGGCCTGCAGCGTGCCCAAGCCACGTGTCTCTCCTGGGACTGATGCAGTGGATTGGGCCCCTGCAGGCTCCACGCTGCCCCAAACGGTCCACCCGCCGCCTCCCCCTCAGCTGTAGGGCGGCTGAGTGGGAGAAGGCAGGCAGATTCCTCAGAGGTCCCATGGAGCGTCCTGCCCTGGCTGGCCCTGCCCCGTGGGCAGCTGACCCCACCCCCATGGGCAGCTGGCCCTGCCTCTGGGCGCAGAGCATGCATGCCACCCCAGTCGCCTGATTGGCTTGCTCCACTGCTGGGTTCAATTCCCACCATCTCCCAGTAGGGCTGGGAAAGGCTCCTGTCAGAACCTTGGAGAGCTACTGCCAGGCAGGATACTGTATAAAATCCTAAACTAGATGAACTGACAATCTGTCTTGCTATAAGGCAGTGAGTGGCCTGTGTTCCTGTTGCGTCCCCAAACCAGACCCCTTGGTTCAATAAATTGTCAGAGCATATAGGACTTAAATCACTACTGATCAGTAAAGCAATTTAAATGCACCTATGCCCAAATTCTGAACAAATTCCAGATGGGCTGAAGGCTGAGAGAGGAGCATCTCATAGAAGGTTCAATGTAAAAAACACTAGGAGGAGTGTCACAACAGGGTAATTCTGTTCTCTGCCATTCACCTCACTTTCCCCACTTGTAGTCCCACCCTTTCCACACGTCACAAAGGTCATATTGGGTATATGCTGGGAGATCCAAGTGGCATAAAAAGGGGTTGAAGAATAGACACCAGGGAGACCAGGGCGGCCACAGCCTATCCCCCAGCTCACAACCCCAGCCAGGACCCAATGTCCATCACATGGGCAAGCCAAGGGTCCTCCTGAGTCACCCTGTGGAGAGAGATATAGGAGTCAGTCCACAGTTACAGGAAGCCTCCTGAGAGCAGGTTTTGGAGACTGGTTTCAAAACAGATTATGCTTATTTCCTTTACAGATCTGGTCCTGTCCTCATGTATAGTTCAGGAACCATCTCCCAGCTAGACTAAGATAGTGAAGAAATGGCTAAGGTATGGAGGAGAAACAATGCACAAGGCTGAAACGACCAAATTTAAATTTCCCAAAACAATATGGGAACTGAAACACAGCTATCTGTTGAAATTTGCACATATGTGAATTTTGTGATTCAGTTCTCCAACTAAACAATGTTAACAAAGATGCATATATTGTTAAAATATTGCCTGCACAGACATGTATATTAGTCAAAACTGCATATGAAATTGTGTTTATTGGGAGAAATTCACACTAAAATGCTGAATGCCAAAATTGACAGATCCTTCTATCCCTGGTCCAGACTTTCAGTTTCAGTTTAATGAATATATAATACAGTCCTGTAAAGAAGTCTTCCAATGTTACTGGCCTGCAAAAATGTATGTTAGCTTGCTGTGGGCCTGCAAAAATTTATGCTTGCTGTGGGCCAGGAGAGGATAGACACACAGCTCAGTCCTTATCGCAGCAGCCCACTGTATTTTAATGCAAACCTGGAGCATGGAGACTGCCTCCTCCAGCAGACCTCTTGGCTTCTATGGTGGACACAGATTAGAGATGGAGCACCCTCTCTCTCCTCTGCCAGCCTGCTCACTAGCTTGCATGTAATGCCTTGCCATCTATGCCTACTACCCCACTGCTAAAATACAAGGCTGACATACTGCATTTTCATGTCAGGTCTATTTAAGTAGGCCTGTAATCATCTTCTGAGAAGGCTACGTTTCTGAACTGCTGGCCCTGTGAATAAAACCAAGACAAAAGATGGAAAAATCTGTGGCCTCCCAGCTGTTGTTGGACTCCAACTCCCATCAGCCCCAGCCAGCAGAGCCAATGATCTGGGGGATGACAATGTCTGGAGGGCCACAGGTTCTCCATACCTGAGCTAGACCTTTGGAGACTGTCCTCTCCATTTCTGGGGTGCTCCTGCCCACCACAGCCAACCACACTTATGGAGCATCCTACCTGGCAGGAATCTTTGCCCCCTTCTTGGTAGCCAGCACAGATCATACCAGGGCCGACCGGATTATGGAGTTGTGGTTCATGTTGGGTAGCGTTGAAGAGAGAATTGCATTTTTCTCGGTCTATGAGTGGCACTTTCACTTCCTGGAGGGTTAGTGGGGGTGGCAATTCCACTGTAAGAGGAAGCAAATGTATCATTAGGGATGTGATCAGGTGGATAGCCACCCATCCCAATTATATCTCTTACCCCAATGTATACTCTAATAGCTGCCTATTTTACATTGTCCATTCTGCATTTAATATAGACGGAGGAAGGCAAAAGCAAATAGTGACTGCGTCCATCTCCTCTGACCACTGGTTTCTGAGATATCACAAAGCACTGCCCAGACATGTGCGAAACTTTACAGCATACATCAATTCCTGATAAAAAACCAGGCACAATAATAAGGTATGATTAAGTGGCCAGCTGATTGCCTTTTCCTTCTGCTCTGCTTATAGAATTGTATAAGAGGGTTCACTTTCACCATCTACTGGTGAGAAAAGTGGTAGCACTGTTAGCTTCCAGACTGTTGTGAAACTCTAACTTGGAGAACAAGGAACCTGTGACCCTCTGGAAGTTGTTTGACTACAACTTCCACCATCCCCTACCCTTGGCTCCATCCATTTTCCAAGGGGAGAAGGTGTGCTGGGAAGTTGCATGCTTGGATTTCAAACCTTGCCTCCTCATATGTCCTATTCATCTGTAGTTACTTTGTGGTTAATAAAAGCAGCAATGAGTCTTGAAGCCCCTTCATCACTAACACATTTATTATGGCATAAGCTTCTGTGGACAATTCCTCAAAAGCTTATGCCATAAATATATTTGCTAGTTTTCAAAGTGCTGCACTTGGCTCTCTCTCTCTCTCTCTCTCTCTCTCTCTCTCTCTCTCTCTCTCTCTCTCTCTCTCTCTGTGTGTGTGTTTGCTGCAACAAAGTAACATGATTACATTATCAAAAGACACTCTGTCTCACATACATTCTCTCTCACAGACATTCTTTCTAATGCATGGCTCTGAAGGCCATTTTTCTACCATTACAAGGCAGCCTGGAAGTTGAGCTCTGGCCTGGCCTGGCTCAAATTCAGGCCTGTAGATACCATCCCACTGCTGCAATGACATACCCTCCAACATATCGAGTCCTAAAACCAGGATACATGTCTTCCCAGCTGTGCTCCTGTGCGAGTCACGTGACCTGCGTGAGATCACGGAGCCCAAAATACATGCTTTTTTCAGGGCTGTGCTGTCACACAATAGCCTGACACCCCAAAATGCATGTTTTGGGGCACTGCATGATATTACAGACCTGAAAAAGCACTTCTGTCCAGGAGAGATCATGGCACGAAATCGTGCAAGATTATGGAACCCAAAATGTGCTCTCACAGGACAAAACAGGAAGTACTGGTTTTTCCCAGGACACTTGTCGGGTATGTAATGGCTGCACCAGATAACATAGTGGTGGTCGGTGTGAGTTGCATTCTTGGATTAGTTCCCTTTACTGCCTTCCTGTTCACTCTCAGGTCCAGCAAAAACTCTTTGTCTTCAAAGTAATCCATGGTCTTGTTGTCCAGCTTTTGATGTTTCTCTCCTCATACCCAGCATGAGGCCCTAACTATTCATGGTTTGCAGGTATTTATAACCCTTAGGGGTAGGATCTTTTTACAGTGGACCCTTGTCTCTGCAATACTTTACCATCTAAGATCCACTAGGCCTCAGCACTGGGCTGATTGGAGGTTGTGATGCTTTCCAGATGTTGTGGAATATAACTCCCATCATAGAATCATAGAATCATAGAATCATAGAATCATAGAGTTGGAAGAGACCACAAGGGCCATCGAGTCCAACCCCCTGCCAAGCAGGAAACACCATCAGAGCACTCCTGACATATGGTTGTCAAGCCTCTGCTTAAAGACCTCCAAAGAAGGAGACTCCACCACACTCCTTGGCAGCAAATTCCACTGTCGAACAGCTCTTACTGTCAGGAAGTTCTTCCTAATGTTTAGGTGGAATCTTCTTTCTTGTAGTTTGGCTCCATTGCTCCGTGTCCGCTTCTCTGGAGCAGCAGAAAACAACCTTTCTCCCTCCTCTATGTGACATCCTTTTATATATTTGAACATGGCTATCATATCACCCCTTAACCTCCTCTTCTCCAGGCTAAACATGCCCAGCTCCCTTAGCCGTTCCTCATAAGGCATCGTTTCCAGGCCTTTGACCATTTTGGTTGCCCTCCTCTGGACACGTTCCAGTTTGTCAGTGTCCTTCTTGAATTGTGGTGCCCAGAACTGGACACAGTACTCCAGGTGAGGTCTAACCAGAGCAGAATACAGTGGCACTATTACTTCCCTTGATCTAGATGCTATACTCCTATTGATGCAGCCCAGAATTGCATTGGCTTTTTTAGCTGCCGCGTCACACTGTTGGCTCATGTCAAGTTTGTGGTCAACCATCAGCCCAATACATTATTGTCAATGGTCAGGGATGATGGGAATTACAGTGGACAACTTCTGGAAGGCACCTCCTTGGTTACTCCTGGCTGCAAACTATATCCACCTCCATCCTCCAGCATTTCAGACGCATCATCCAGCATCTTCCACCTGTGGCAGCTTGCCCTATAAAAGTGCAGTGTACATTGCTGGCATGTAAGTAAACAGAGCTTGAAAGAGAACCTCAAAAAGCACCTCTCCAGCTCCTCACCTCCAGGTTGAATATCTCCCCATCCAGTCACATAGCAGCTTTCTTCCATTGAGAACTGTGCAGAGGTCTCTGGCAAGCAGATGGGAAGAATGTACTTGGTGAAACTCACAGGGGACTTCAGCTCTACTAAAGCAATATCCCCTTTGGAGCTATCACTGTCATAGGTGGGGTGGAGGATAATCTGTTGGATATCAGATGTTACTGTGTTACTTGAAGTGTTCAGGAGCTGATAGGCACCCAGCACCACATCAGAATGGGTAGTTTGGCTCTTGATGCTGTAAGTGAAAAAAACAAGAGCAAAATGCATCAAGATCTTTGCCAAACTGGTCTCCAAGAGGTGAGTGCCCTTAGACCTTGTAATTCAGTCTCATGTCAACATGTCTAGTTTAAAGGGGAGACTAGGGCCATAGCAACCCAGTGGAGAAAAGGTCATAGCTCTTTCCAAGCAGAGGGCCCCAGTTTGACCCCTCCATGTCTCCGGACAAGTCATTAGTGCCCATTCATTTTTGCTTTCTCTCTGGGTTTTTTAAAATTGTGCATAAGCATAAGTCCTTGCCATTTCTTGCAACCAGGCTATAGGGCAGGGATGGGAAACCTTTGGTCCTCCAGATGCTGGACTTAAACTCACAACATCTCTGGCCACTGACCACATGGGATGGGGCTGATGGGAGTAGGAGCCCAACAATATCTGCAGGGCCATTGGTTTACATCCCTGACCATTGGCAAGTCACCTTGTTCTCTTTACCTCCAAGAGGGAGCTACTGGCATAATTTCTGACATGTTTTGTTATTTCAGTGCCCTCCCAAATCAGGTGGTCAGCAGATATCAGATGACACAATAGTACAAAAGTGGAGATGAGCACCACACCCCATAGTCAAATTTGACTGGATTTAACCGTCCAGGCTTCCTTTGCCTTAATGGCATTCAACTTGAGCCTATAAAGTTTGTGATTTGAGTTTGGCTCTGGAGTTTGAACAATTTACTGCTCAGGCATAGACAGAACTATGCTTGTCAGTGCATGCTTGTCTCCATTTGCATGTTTTAAAATATGTAATATGCATTCAGCGCTACATGGCTTGAATGTAGCCTACTGTACAAAGGTGAAAGCTGCTGCTGTTGCTCCACTGACATTCATCTCTGGCCCCAACCGCCTCCAGGCTGAAAAAGATCCCCCAGCCCCAATCTATACCTTCTGCCAGCTATCTGCTTCCTTTAACTTTATTATTCATTGCTCTGTCAGGCTCTGCTTTGGCAAGGCCAAGTCACTGAGTAGCTGTTAGGCCAGCCATGGGAAGTCATTCTGGGCCAATGGGCACATTGGGAATGTTGAGGAAGTGCTTGGGTGCTAGTCACAAAATGGCTGCTCTGGGCTGTGAGGTACAAAACAAAATGGCCGCCACATCTATAAGAGACAGGAGATGTTATTTGCTGAGACATTTTGTGGATGCCATAAGGCGTACTGGCAGGGACACTGGTGCCTGTGGGTGTCACATTGATGCCCTCTGTGTTAGGCATATAATATTAGTTTGGCCTTGCAACTGCCTCTAGGGTGAAACTGAATGATGCCTTCACAGCCAAGTACACCAGAAACTTACTTAGGGAAGCAGTGAGCTGCTGACAGGACCCACTTCTCGGCTATGAGGGCGCCTCCACAAATAGGTTGGTCCCGATATAAAATGCTGACTTGCCAGGGCCATGACAACCCATCAGAGGGTGCTGGTTCACCCCCCATAATTCGTTGAGCTGGCTTTCCACAAACTGTGGAAGAAGGAAAGAGGATTTTAAAAGATAGGTCACAATAACACCAGCAGTGAAGCAAACCTAGAAACAAACATAAAAAGCCTTGCCTGAAACAAAAAACAAATATTTGTATGCAACCTTTTAAAGAACATTTCCAGTTATTGATAATGGTTTCCAGTCAATCATATTTAGAGCCATAATGCCTCTAACTGCAGCAAGGCTGCTCACCATATATTGAAGCAATTGAAGCAATATTCAGTTTATTTATTTATTAAGTATATTTCTAAATCCGCCTGGAGGCTCCTGTTTAACAATAGGTCTGCATGATCATTAGGTTTGTAGCAGTCCTACATTTTGGTGAGACTCCCCTTTGGTTCAGCCCATCCATGTGCCTGTGAAATTGCTGAGTATGAAAGACAAAATATACAGGGGTTCCTACCTGCTTCAGAGCTGGCAGCATCTGTAGAAAACAGAAATGAAGGGGAAACATTTCAGTTTTTCATATAAGAGACACTGAAACACAAATACTGAAAAACAGGTGCCTATGTAGGAGAAAGAGGAAGAGGTTACAATCTGTTACCAATGTATTTTTTTAAAAAAAGAATACAGCTCTGTATTGTGACACATATGTTATGAGTATATTTATGAAAATATACTCATTGGTAGAGCCAAATTGGTAGAGCTTATTAAAGGGCTTCATTTGAACAGAGACTCATTGGGACTTTAGCTCTGGAGCACGCTTCTAACACCAAGACTCTATCCTGAATCATGTTAAGTATTTTATGTATGTAAGTAAGTAAGTAAGTAAGTAAGTAAGTAAGTAAGTAAGTGTTTTGCATTTATCATTATGCAGTTATCAAATGTCAGCCTCGTGTGGTACATATTAGGGAGCAATAGCCCTCAACTCATATACCTGAGGTCCCACCTTCCAGCCCTCTGTGCCACAGGACTAAATCTGATCTGCTTCCTCAGACGCAGTGCAAGGATGTGATCCTATGGCCAGTGTTGAAATAAAAATTGGCTGCCAGTTCAGCTGGTTTCTTTATGTGGAACAAGGAGGGGGCACCATCTTGTTCTTTGCCTCAGGTGGTTACATGTCTTGCGCCAACCTTGGGCCCAGAGAAGGCTAATTGTCTGTTGCCAAGTACTACTATGAGCCAAAAAAAACCTTCCACACACATGCACACATCAAGTCAGCTATAACACAGTGAAAGATGGGCCAGAACAACTAGAACATTAATGAAAACAGAGACTTGGGTTTCAAATCCTGCTAGTCCAACTTGTCAAAGAGAAAGAGCCATAGGTAAGGCAAATGAGCACACCTTTGAGTAGAAGAGGGTGGGGGAGTGAGGACCAGCTTTGGTTAAGCAATCCTGTCATTTTTCAACCAAGAATCGCTATCCAGGTTCACTAGTAATGCTAAACTAGTTAAGCCAACATCAAACCACAGTTTGCTAACAAACCCTAGTTAATAAACCATAGTTGAACATTACATGAGAACAAGGCCACTATCTGCTGACATACATTTGTCTCCCTAGTGGAAAGGAATATGAGTTCCACTTGAAAGGCCAGTGTGTGAGTAACTCCTTTATTTGCGCTTATAAACCATGCATCTCCTTTTTTTGGCTTAGTACATCTCCTACTCCCATTTTAACTCCTCTGAGAAGTGACTGATTCTCTCATCCTCAATTACCTTCCCTCCATTGTCTCCCCACACCATAGAAGCCAACTCCTAGGGACCAGGGTCCCTTCAGCCCCCCCATAAAATATTTGAGGGGGCCACCTCGCTTCCCAAGTTGATGGGCATTGCCATTCAAATGGTGTCTGTGCACTGAGTCTTGTGATTGATTATGCAGGGCAGGGCTTACCTGGGTCCCAAATATTTTCAAGCTGGCACCCCTGCCCCACACCATCACTCACCTTGTAGCAGCACAGGCAGTAGAAGCAGCCACACAGCTAACGAGAAGGGCACCATTGACATTGTGGTCGCTGCTTCTGAAGAGCTCTGAAGTGTCCCCTGAGTGGTTCTGCTCCGAGTCCAAGCAACAAATCCTCTACTTCAGTCTCAATTCTTTTGTTATCTGTCCCGCAAAATGTAATATTAATGGCAAAAAAGTATTTCTCTCGAATCCTCTTGGTATCAGCAGGATGGCAAATCCTTGATCTCCCCTTGTATCTGGGATCTTCTATCTTCACCAGCTGTTGTGTTGCTAGACTTGCTGGTAGAGCTCAGGTGACCTTAATAGAGGCACAGCATAATGATGATGTTGATGACTTTGTTCCAGTTATCGTTGATTATGATAATAATTATTTAGTGTTAACAATATGCACGGCACTTTTACAAAGTGCAAGGCGGCATGTTTCTACCCCATGGAACCTACAGGGCGGCATTCAATCTTATGCTGGCAAATTTAGGTTGTACAATTAAAGTGGATTTGGAGCCCTTGTACAAAGAGCCACTTCCCTTCCAAAACTGAGCCATTTTGCAGTAAGGAATGCGATGGGATAACTTTTTTTCTGGTGATAAAGAAAGTAACAGGATACAAAAGGCCCTGGGAAGTGTGGGATAACAACTGCTTGATGCAACATCGTCTAACCTCCCCAGAAACAAATTTAGAATGAATGCTCAATAAGTAGCTGATGCCATCTAATCTCCTCCTTACAAACTTCGTTCAAATATATCAGGATGAATGCTCAAATAAACAGGTTGCCTCTGAAAGTGAGCTTACCTGGGGAGGAACGTGAACACTGAAAGATTACAAAGCTAGCAACTCACTATAAAACTGTTAATATCCCCAAAGGCAAAAGCTAGCGGCTTTGATTTTTCAAGGGTAGATACAAGGTAAGAGAGTTGCCAGTCTTTTGCTTAAAGCAGAGGATATTACTTTCCTCCCATAGCTGCAATAGAGCCCATGATCATATCTTAACACTCCTCTGACCATAAGAGCAATAAAGCTCTATGGAACTGATTTACAACCCCTTTCTTGGCTGTGGAGCAAGTCTGTGGTTTAATATACAATCTGAAGATGCTGTTTCACCTTTATACAAATAGGTTTTTGGCTCATGCTTTGAAGTGGTAGGAGTTGATTCTGGAAATAGTGCACACACCTGTTAAGCACAACCCTGTTGAAACCTCTTAGACTATTCTTCCATGCCTCTGAAAGTCCTGCTAGGGCAGGTGTGCTGAAGCTTTGGCCAACCAGATGTTGCTGAATAACAACTTCCACCAACCCTGGCCATTGACTGATGGGAGTTCAGCAGCATTTGGAGGGCCAAAGACTCCCAACTCCTGTGCTAGGGCCTAAGCAGACATTACCTGGGAAACGTGGGATTGGATACCCTTGTGTATATTTAATAAATCCATATAGTAGAGATACATTTGTCCCTCTCCAGCTAAGAGCAGCTTAGGAAGGGAGGAGTGATTTACAAAGGGGTACCACAGAATGTTAGTGTTGGAAGGGACCATGATAGTCATGTAGTCTAACCTAAGGTTACCAGATGTCCCCGTTTCCCAGGAACAGTCCCTGGATTTACAACTCAGTCCCCATACAAAATCCATTGAAGTTGAAAAAAAAAATCTGGTAACCTTATTCTAACCCCCTACTCCAAAGCATAAAGCAGCTACAGGCTGTCACTCATCCCTGTATGAACCTCTAGCAAAGAACAGCCCGATCCCTCCCAAGGAAGTCTGCTCCACTGTAGAACAGATCTTACTCTTAAGAAGTTGTAATTTCCACCCATTGGTTCTAGGCTTGTCCTCCTCCTCAGCAGAGAACAAATCTGGCCCAACTTCTGCATGTTAACCCTTCAGACATTTGAAGACCACCACCATGACTCCCCTAAATCTTCTCGAGGCTAAACATACCAAGCACTTTCAACCATTCCTCACAGGATTTGGTTTCCAGACATCTCACTATCCTCACTGTTCTCCTCAGGGCACCTGGTGTAGGGGGAAATGGCTGGGCTCCATCTTCCCACCCATGCTGCAGCTGCTTTTAGAAAAAGAAAATGACGTGGGGAGATTGTCAGCTCAACTGTGGAACAACTCTTACTTTGGCCCTTGGTACCATCTCTGAACTCTACCCATCTCTCATCTTCAAATATACAAGCATCCATTGCTGTTCCTACCTGGTTCTTTCTGGGTCCATTCAACAAGAGTCCCGTATTTGATGATTTGCTCCTGCTTTTAAAGAGAAAAATCCTCTACACAAAGCTCCCTGGTGCATTCTTTCTGTGAGATAGCATTATGTCTTAATCACTCAAACATATTAGCTTCCTGGTTTCAACAAAGGTTCGATACCATCTTTTGCTTTTTAAATTGTTTAAAACAGCTGTCTGTGAAGGATGTGACTCAACTTGCATAGAGTGATGTTTTTGCAAAGGTGGGATTTGAAAAAGAAGAAGAAAAACTAAGGCGGAATGCCTCTGTGTATACACCATGCCTCCCTTCCCTGAAGGGAAACACGTAAAAAAAATGAGCCCCAAAAGTAGGTTAAATAAATAATCACTAGAGAGTTGAATGGTGTCTACAGAATGTAGATTTTAAATGTGAACTGAATCAAATTCTTTGCCTATTCTGAGTAATAATGCATGTTATATAATGCATCTAGTACTAACCTGCTAGATTCAATACTGTTTACCCCCACAAAACCCCAAATTGAACAGTTTCTATAAATACTAATATGGGAAATATGTACTGGGATATTTTATAAGCAAACATTATTCCTTATTGTTTTGTTCCTGATGTAGCTGAAATAGATTGACACACTCTCCATTGAAACTAGGGCTAATGAAGGCCAGAGGTTCCCAAGTCTTCAGCAGATTTTCTGCAGTTTTTATTTCTTGAGGTTCTCTGAGTTGTGCTTGTTGACTTACTATCATTCAATTAAGAGGCAAACATCCATGGGTTAATGGCTTACCCACATCAATGTGGATAGTGCCCAGAGCTGGTCAAATTATTTTAGCACCAGAGGTAGAAAATTCCATATTTGGCTTAAGGGTTTTGTTGTTGTTGTTAAAATAATAATAACAACATAAAAAACCAAAACTGCCCAAGAGATTTGGGAGGCTTTTACTGTATAACTAAAGATACAATCAAACAAGAAGCTGTTAAATCCTTGTCAGCCTTTGAACATAGCAAGGGTCCAGGTGTTACAGTAATATAAATATTTTAATAGCCTTAGACAGAGAGGACTTTGTCAGGTTGGAAACAAGCTGGGAGATTGTTCTACATACCAAACATGATTTAGCCAGATGGAATAATATGTGGTAAATTCTTCTCTCTTTTATCTAAGCTCATATACAGGAAACCATTAAAAAAAATTCTTAATTTTTATTTTATTTTTGTAAATCCTTTTGCTTGGGTTTATTATAGCCAAGGGAAATATAAAGACAAACACTATTTAAAGGTCACCTTACCGCGACTGAGATTTCCTGTTTTATCCTGAATCTCTCTTCTCAATGTTGGTGCTGCAGATGCAGGAAAAACCTATGCTACCAGTTATGGTGGGCCTGCCCACCAGTGGCCAAATTTTGGGACCTGATTTCTCTGAAATTAATTTAATTACAAAACAGTAAGTCTTTTTTGTGGGGTGTCTGGGACAGATTGAATAAAGACTGTTCTCTCAATGAGGGAACCACCAGAAGGCCCTCGGCGCTGGATCTCAGTGTCCGGGCTAAACGATGGTACATGGGGGCACAGCTAGGCTCCAGTAGAAAACTTTATGTTTTCCCAAATCATGGTTGTGTTGAAAGAGTGTTGTGTGATTAGGAGACCATGAATAGATACATGTACATCTGCAGGATTCCCCCCCACCTCCAGTGGAGAAGGGAGTACATGGTGAAGTAAAACACTGAAAGAGGAGAGCAGACCAATCTCTCACAAATATGGAAAAGAATAGCGCTGGTACATTTTGTTTCATATCTTGGTTCTATAGAAACTTATTCCTTTTCTTTTAAATGAAAGCTGGAATATGGGGTTATATTTATGGGGGTGGGGAGCAAGGAAACTGCTCCCTCCCCTTCTTTGCGGGCACCTATGCATGGATGAAGAGTTCAGATTTTCTTTTTAAAGCACAATGCTGAAGCCTAAAAAGGGCCTGGAAGTTACACTCTCAGAGCTGAAATGCCATTTCCTTGAATGTCGCTGTGCCTGCAATTTGGTGACAGCTGCTCTGTGGTGAGGAAAAGGCACTTTGCATGTTGTCAGGAGAACAGTCGTCTTCTGATGGCTCTGCTAAGCCCTGGCACTGAAAAGGGATTATGGCAAACTCTGTATGGGTGTACATGTGAGAGACTTTCAGCTTCGATGTTTCCGATGCTGTCTTAGAGACTTCATTGGATGATTTGTTGCCGATATTAATATTGCAGTTTTGAAGCAACTGGAAGCATAAGAACTGAGTCCTTCTGAAATAAATTACTGTCCAGGCCCATAAAAATATTATTCAAAATTTTACTGACACAACTCCAAAACACCCATGCAATGTCTTGTGCTGTCCAGCGCAGGCTCAGCATCTTACAAAATATGAAATAATCCAGACCAACCTAGGAGCAAAGGTCTCTCCTTCTCCACAGTCTGCATTCCAGCCTCCAGGCTGTTTATTCTCCCTTCAGGAGAGCTTCATTTACATCTTCACTCCATTGAGTTTGGGAGACAACAACAACAACAACAACTTATTTATACCCCGCCCATCTGGCTGGGTTTCCCCAGCTACTCTGGGCAGCTCCCAATAAAACATTAAAAACTTCCCTAAACAGGGCTGCCTTCAGATGGTCTCTAAAAGTCAGGTAGTTGTTTATTTCCTTGACATCTGATGGGAGGGCGTTCCACAGAAAACTCCCTTCAAAATGGAAAATTTGCAACCTAATACCTCTCACATGATCTAAGGTTACAACACCCGCATGTTAACTAGCAGTGGACAACAATCCATTAGTAAATCATTAACTTAGCAAAGAGCTCTAAGTCCTCTCATTGGCTTTAATATAGCCCCATGGAAAACCCCATGTTAAACCTTTTCGCCAATACACAGCTAGGCATTCTCACTTCAAACCTTCATTAATACACATACACTTTTCATTTCTGTGTGAATTAAATCCATTATACTTAACAGGATTGGTCTGTCCAACCCCTCATGGTTCAGGCCACTTCGAAGCCACGTTTTCAGATAGAGGCCTGGCTTGCAGGTTACACTTAGCCAAGCAATGAAATGGTAGGATGTTGTGAGCATTAACTGTGTTGGGAGCATCAGCTGTGGGGTGAATTTGCTACTGTGACAGCGAACGAAAGTCTGGTGCCTGAAGCAAAACAACCCCCAAATAATAGTTACGTCCCCGCACAGCAGTAAACTAACTGAGCTACAATCCTCTGCCCTTTATTGGTGCCTCAGAGTGTTCCCTCAGCCTGGCTCATGCAAGGGCTAATTCTACTTCCCACAGCACAAAAAGCTCTGCAACTCCTGCACATATTATTTTTTATTCATTTGCCAACAGGTAACACCTTTGTTTGTAGGAGATAGCTGCAGTTGGAGAGAGAAAGAATGAGATTTGGTTCAACACTGCCCCCTGATGGATAGTTTGCATGCCGGAGCCTGAGGTGTGGCAGATCCGAAAGCTCACCTTCCCCTCTCACAGCCTCTTTCCAAACACTGTGACTTTAGGATGCAAATACATTATCTAAACATTATGAAATGATAACTTAAGAGATATCTGCAGTGGCCACCATGAGTGTTACAGGTGTTATGGTGATGTTACATTTTTTTGAGGGGTGTGTGCAAGGCTCCCCAAAACAGAGTTCAAAGGGATTACATGACATCACAGAAATGGCAGGAGCAAATGGCAAGGAAGCAAGTGGACAGTATTGCTATAAGCCTCATCAATGAGGCAGCCAGCAGAGGCAGCTCATTGCAATAGTGCACTTTGAAGCCTTCCAGTGCAATCAGATACACGCTTACTTAGATGCAGGTCTCATTGAGTCTATGCACACACCATACATCTAAAGCACATTCCCACCTCCCAAGAATCATGGGGACTGGGGTTTGATAAGGGTGCTGGGAACTGTAGCTCTGTGAAGGGTAAGCTACAGTTCCCAGCACCCCCCTGCCTTCATTTATGATTACTCCCCAACCCAAGCAAGTGTGCACAGGACTGCAGCCTCAGAGTTTGGAGGATTTTTGAAAAATAAAAAGATACATCCTCTTCCCAATGCTAATAATAATTTACTTCTTCTTCCCTCCACTCCCCTTTCCGGAATTCTTTCCCCAGGGGCAGATGAATTGTTTTCAGGTAAGAATGTCACCCGTGCAATACAAAGCAAACTAGTCACCTGGGCTCTGTCCTCAGCTTCAGAGTGGGTTCCTCAGTTTGAGTGGAGGGGAAGCAAGGGGTGTGTGCCCTGGGAATTATGATCTGTGGATTCTCCAGAGCATGGGTTGGCAAACTAAGGCCCACGGGCTGGATCAGGCCCAATTGCCCTCTGGATCCGGCCTGCAGACAGTCCTGGAATTGGCTTGGATTGGTGTGATCATTCGGGCTGTGCCATTTTTTTTTGCATGGGGGGGGCACCATTTCCCCCCTCCCTCACACACACTGCGGCGGCACCTTCTCACCCCTCCTCCTGGCTTCTCCCCGCCCTGCAGAGGAAGGGAACTGGGCTTTGATTGGTGCCAGCCAATCCGAAGCCTCGCTGCCTACACGCTGAGGCGCAGCCCAGACTCGCCACCCGCCCGCTGGCCTCTCTGTCCATGGCCGCACTGTGGGCATCGTGATGGGCTGGAGCTTGGCATGCCTGCTGGCCCCGTGCCTGGCGCCTGGGAGAATTGGCCCAGAAAGGAGAGGTGCCGCCGCTGGCTCCCAACCGCAGGTGGGAGGAAACTGGTTTGCAAAAATGTATGTATTATGCAAAACTGCATATGAACATATATATTAGGAGACATTTGCACTATAAGCCTGATGAATTTTCCTGAGTGCTTTCCTTTCTCTGTTAAATCACAAAGCGATGTGTAAATGTGGAGAAGTGAACTTCAATTTCGGAAACAGAGAAACTGAAACTGACATATTCACAGTCATCCCTGCTACAACATCAGGAGGACCACAGGCTCAAATTCCTACAGTAGAGGTTGGGCATCCTAGTGTAGAAAGGTAGGGTGACCTAGTACTTTCAGGCAGTTAGAACCCAAACAGGTGTGATGTGGGAGATTTGTGATTGGCTTTCCTTAATCCTCTCTTTTAAAGCTGGTGTGGGGAGCCCTGATTTTGACAGAATGACATTGGGATCAAGCCTAATAGCTATGTGTGTGTGTGTGTGTGTGTGTGTGTGTGTGAGAGAGAGAGAGAGAGAGAGAGAGAGAGAGAGAGAGATGGAGGAAGGGAGGTTTAGAACATGAAAAAGGATGCTAAAATACATGCAACCTCCCATAGGTATTATTAAGAAAAGAAGGAAAAGAAAATAAGATAATCTGGCCATGTTTGCTTTAGCTCCCAGGAGCTAAAATATCACCAACCTTTGGCAAGGAAACAATCAAAGTGCACTTTTCCAGCTGTGTTGTGATCTATGCATTTCCGTGTTCTTCTTTCCTCTTCAAGTCTGTGGTCAACCAGTGTTGTCTGACCGAATTGTGGGCGGCCAAGCCTCGCAGATTGGAGCCTGGCCATGGCAGGTCAGTGTCGGTTGGAAGGGGAGGCATTTTTGCAGTGGGTCCCTCGTGGCACAACAGTGGGTTGTGTCAGCCGCTCACTGCTTTAGGTAAGTACCAGCAAGAAGGTAGTGACATTTCACCAGTGTGCTTCAGAAATGTCTCAGTCTTTCTGCATGATGGGGCCAGCCAGGGACGCGGACTTAGAAAAAATATTGCGGGGGCCCGGGAAAGCTCATGAATAATAAATAAGCTCATGAATATGCAAATAAAGTGGCTCCGGCCCTAAATAGGGCAAGCCACGCCCCCCCAGCCAGCCGATTGGCTGGCTGGGAGGTGTGGCCAGTCGGGATTCCCCTGTTCTCGCGGGATTTCCGGCAGTGCCTCCGATTAGGGCGCGCGGCTGGCTGGCTGGCGAAGGAGCAGGTGAGGAGGAGGCGGCGGGGGACGGCGGCGGCGCTCTGCTGAAAGGGCGCCCACCCGAGATTATTGGGGGGGCTGAGCCCCCCCCAAAATTTTTTTGAGGGGGCTCGAGCCCCCTCAAGCCCCATGGAGTCGGCGCCTATGGGGCCAGCTAGGCATGGCAACACGAGCAGTTGCATCAATATCATGTTAGAATGAAAAGCTGGTGAGTCCCCTGATTTGGACTGGGACTCTGGTGGTGGTGTGTGTGGCATTTAACTCTTTGGCGTTTAACCCTTTGACTCCCTGCTGACATCCCAGTCCGAATAAGGCCCTTTGCACCTGCTAATAACGCTAAAAAGGAACTTATTCAGTGCAAAGGCTAAAAGTGTGAAGGTGTCATGGCTATTATGGACCACTGTTGGCTTTGAATCACAGCCTGGAGGTTGCTGGATCCTGGGAAACCCACTTTTTAAATGCTATTTGACTGTTAGTCAACGACTCCATCCCTTGCTGCAGTATCACACCCCACTGCATTTTCTTTTTTGTTTCATTTCTGTTTCTCAGACTGAATCCTTTCTCAGACATCACCGTGACCTTGGGAGCATATCAACTTGCAAATAGAAGCTCCAAATCCCAGACCGTTCCTGTCGCCCAAGTAATCCGTAACACAGCATTTAATGGGACTGGGACAAGAGGGGACATTGCCTTATTGAGGCTCCAAAGACCCATGAACTATACCCCATACTTCCTCCCAGTGTGTGTGCCATTTCCTTCGTCTGTGTTCCCTGAGGGCATGGCGTGCTTTGTGACTGGATGGGGAAACATTGGATTTGATGGTGAGAGCCTGGTGAGAACATGGGGTTGGAGGTCAACCTGAAATGAATTCTGAAAGAGAGTAGCATGTTTTGGGAGGGTTTATCCTTTAGTCATGGGGATCCCTTGAGCCAGAAGTGGCTCACTGGTTACCACAGATGGCTATTCTAGCTTCTTGACAGAGTGGTTGCTTACTGGTAGAGAGAGGTAATGGATCTGCTGGTGTTTATGTAATTTCAACCTTCCCACACCTTGCCTCTCCCCCTCCTGGTGGCCACCACTGATAAGGCCTACTCTAACTGATGTGAGTCTAGTTGTTGTGAATGATGGTAGCTGTAAGAAGCCTTCTTCAGAGGGGGAAAGGTTTATATGTGAAGATATGCTGATTAGATACTCGCATCCTAAGCTGTTTACAGCTTTAAAGGTTAACACCAGTACTTTAACTTAGCCCCCGTAACTATTTGGAGGTAGCTGGTAAGGACATTAGAAAACTAGAATTGTATTCTCCCTGTGGCTGGCTCCAGAGAGTAGCCAGACCACCATGTTCCAGTAAGGCTTATCCCTTTTGTGTTGCCTGTTGACCCTTGACTACTGATTCCATCACCATGCAGATCTTTACAGTGCAACAGGTTTGTTAAGCAGAGTCATATAGAGACTCTTAATTCAGGCCTGCAGCAGAGTTTCTCCTTGGCCACCGGAAGAAAGGGAGAGGGCAGTCTTGAGGCAGGGTTGCACAGGGTTGCACATTCACCATGCCTGAATGCAACTCACTTTTCTTCTCCTTTGCATTCTTAGTACCACTTCCATCCCCTCAGAGGCTGCAAGAAGTCCAGGTCTCCCTCATAGATGTTGACAGATGCAACGAGATGTTCAATGTGCCCCCAACTGGGTCCAATCCTGTCAAAGACAACATGATTTGCGCTGGATATAAAGAAGGAGGAAAGGACGCTTGCCTGGTGAGCAATTTGACAGTTGTCTTGAATGGTTTCTTGATGTTTCCAGATGTTCCTGGCCTATTTCTCAGAGACTTCTACAGATGCTCAATAAGGTCTCTATGTGGTCAAGGAGCAGGCACTGAGATACTGGTTGCCTGGGGACAGATTTTGAGAGGCGTTATTATTCCCTGCTTCTGCTTGTTTGTTTCTAGGGTGATTCCGGGGGGCCCTTGGTCTGTGCCCAAAATGACTCCTGGTTCCTGGTTGGTATCGTGAGCTGGGGACAAGGCTGTGCAGTCCCGTACCGCCCCGGCGTCTACACCAGAGTCACGTCCTATGGCGATTGGCTGCAGCGTTACGTTCCTGGCCTGCGGTTTGGAATTGTGCCCATCGCTCTGGAGGGGGGAGGGAACCATTTCGGACTTTTCACTTCCACTCCTCTTGTCACTTTCTCTCTTTCCCTCCTCCTGCCTTTCTTGCAGTGGGAATTCTTGAGGTGAGGAGTTCCTTGCCAGCTTGCCGCTGTAGAATCAGTGCTGAATTTGGGTACATTGTAGGCAGCCCCAGGTTGTGGGGAACCTTTGGGCCTCAAGATGTTGCTGAATTACGACTCCCGCTGGCCATACTCACTGTGACTGATGGGAGTTGTAGTTCAGCAGCACCTGGAGGGCCAAATGTTTCCCACACCTGGTTTCCTGCTTGAAGGATGATTTGGGTTGCAGCTTGAAGATCAGTAGGGCAAAGCATTTCTGTCCCATAGTAAGTGAAGGGTAGGTGCCATAATTGTTCTGGTTCCTGGACAAAGTGCCCTAGAATTCTTTGCTTTCTGCCTTCTTGCATTGTGACAAGATCCTCTCATTTGAAAAGTAATAATGTAATCAGGTTTCTAGTCCAAATAGCAGTGATGACAAATGTGAAAGCACGTTGGCTATCCCAGGGGAAATCTCAGAAGCCAGGAAGGGGACTCACCCCCTGTTTGTGGGTCTTGCATGGGCTTCTGGTTGGCTATTGTGAGAAAAGAATGCTGGTCTGGATAGGCTAGTTCTCAAACTTTTTTCTCTGGACCACACCTCAGAATAAAATTTTCCTCATGCCAAGCTATATTTTAAAATGATAAGCAATACATTGTAAAACAAAAAGAAACAACTCCTAGCAGTACTTGATTTATAACATAGAACACAACTACTTTATGATATAATCATGGGAAATCTAGAAAATATAAAACAATGACTAATAATAATAATAATAAGTCACTTGTACCCTGATCATGTGACTGGGTTGCCCCAACCACTCTGGGCATCTTCCAATGGAACAGGAATCATTCTCAAAACATAATATTGATTTTCCTTGAATCTTCCTGCCACACTTGCCATCCTCTCCTTGTGAGGTTTGAAATCCAAAGAGCTAAGTCTTTTTGGGGGGCTGGGGTGGGGAATGGGACAATGGAAAGTTTATGTGTATATGTGTTGACACCGTGCTGAAATCTGTCATCCAATTTTTGGAAATATTTCTTTGTTGCAATAAAGGCCTCTGTTTATTTGCCTCATCGCAGGTTGCTTTCAAGTTACTTAATATTTCAGTGAGTTTGGGATTGAGCTTTCACCTTATCTTTGCGAGGGGACTGAAAGTAGTGTGTGTTCCCCTTGACACAGAAGGTCATCGAGTCCGACCCCCTGCAATGCAGGGATCTTTTGGCCCAAACCTTTGTGGGGTTTGAACCCACAAAACCGTGAGATTAAGAGTCTCATGATCTACCAACTGAGCTATCAGCCAGGCAAAAGAAAGCATCTGAGGATGGTGCAGAGAAGGTCTGAGCAGGGCTGTGGCTTGGAGAGAGTCCCGAGAGTCAGATAAAGGGGCAATACACCTACAATAAAACATGTTATTGACACAAGTGCATTCGTGGCAGATTTATTCTGCTTTATTAGTTCTTGGATGCTTCCCCAAAGCTACCACATTATTGCTGCCTGGTGGGGTTATAGCACAACAAAAATGGAATACTCCCCCCCCCCCCGCGCACTAGAGAACATGTATGGCACAAAATGTTGCAGGATTTCAGCAGGTAATTACAGGATATACCTTGATTGGAAATGAAGCAGTAGAATGTCCTCCCTCCCAAAAAAAGTTTTGCAGGAGCAAATATTATTGAAAGCATGATCACTTATGCAGGCATGAATATAAATACTCATGATGCATAATTAAAGGGTCATCTGGAGGGTTTTGCCCATGTGAATCAGGCCTGCATGCTTCCTCTTGAGTATGCCTTCCTTTGTTCGCAACAACACCATTTAGCCGTTCTACCATTGAGAAAATGGAATTTCCGCACAATGTAAGTTGCTGCGGTTTTTCATTTATTCCACAAAGAACTGGCACCAAGTTCGTATCCAGAAAAAGGCACACTAACAGGTATCCTGTTTTGTTTATTCAGGCTAACACAGCACAAGATGGATTTTTCCTTCCCTCCCTCTCTTGCCTTCGCTCCTGCCACTCTGCTTGGAGAAGCACCTTGTTTCTTGGAAGAGGGCCTTATATCTAGGAATCTAAGTTGACCAAACTCATATGAATATCACAGCAAAACCTGACCAAGCTGGGAGGGGGCAAAAGGCCAGTAAGGCGTGGTTACCTGGAGGGGACAGAAAGCGTAGTGGGTGGGCAGACAGGTTGGGTCACATTCTCCCAGGAGGCTGCCAGGAAGTGCCTGCCTGTTTCGTTGCACACCTAAGTTCTCGCAGAAGCAGAAGCAAACCTGGAGGGCTGTAGCTTTGAGGTTGCCCTGCTCCCCTGGAGGTGAGGCAGGGCCCTTCTGCACTATGAGAATCTTCCTCTCCTTTTTCTGCCTCTCTATGCCACCCCTGATACAGGGTAAGTCATTGTGTGTGTGTGTGCACGCGTGTGCATGTATCTAAGAATCTCTGGATAAAACTAAAGTGGGTGGTAGTTTCCATTGGGGTATCTGGGCTGTTTGGGAAGAGACAGAGGTGATAACAGGGAAGCTACTACTCCAGAGTTTTGCTTTAGAACATAAGAAAGGAGATGACACTAGAACTTTGTTGGTTAGAAAGTAGATTATCTTCCTCCCCCACATCTGCTTTGAAGACAAGTGATTACATAGGACTGTGTTTTCCATTCTGTGGAATCATGTCTCTGTGCAAATGATGTTCCATGCTAGATACTGTGCCCTTGCTGACTCCGCTCACCAGCCCCTTCTCATTCCTCTAGATTCACCCCATAGAGCTTCCCCTTCACACCCCATGCAGCTACTAAGTTTGCTCTTCACTTTCCCAACTTCATTTCCCAAGCCACTTCTCCCTTCTATTCTACAGCCCCACTTTGCACCCCGTTTTCACCTTCACCCCGTGTCCATATCTTCCTCTTTCTTTTGTGCAACCCCACTTGCCCACAATCCACTTGCAGGGTAATCTCCTGCATCTTCTACCTCTCTTTCATTACAAATACTGAACACCCTTTTCATTTTTTGTCCAACTATGAAGCCACCACCAGCTCCTATTCTTTAGACCCTTTCATGCCCTGGCATTCCGTTTCAACCCCATTTCCATGCCTTCTTCTCGCTCCTTTTTTGCACCCCCCTATGCACTTTCCATTTTCTCTTCTGCTCTCTCTACTTTGCTCAGCTCTCCCTTGTACACAGATCAACCCTATTTCCATGCCTCCTCATCTTCCCCATTCTGCAGCTGCTTTCATGCCAACACTTTATGCAGATATACAGTATGTTACAGTGGTACCTCGGGTTAAGAACTTAATTCGTTCTGGAGGTCCATTCTTAACCTGAAACTGTTCTTAACCTGAGGTACCACTTTACCTAATGGGGCCTCCTGCTGCTGCCATGCCACTGGAGCACAATTTCTGTTCTCATCCTGAAGCAAAGTTCTTAACCCAAGATACTATTTCTGGGTTAGCAAAGTCTGTAACCTGAAGCGTCTGTAACCCGAGGTACCACTGTACTGTAGATTCTTAACAGCAAGTACGTTGGCTTATTCTGCTAGAGAAGGCTAAACTCTGTTGATCAATGTTGTGTATATATATCTGTATATTGCTACAAAAGTTGGGTGCCACCCCCAATTTCTATTCAACTGTGCCAAGATTCTAGGAGGGTTCCAGACGCTCACCCAGGATCTGTGTTCCTTTGAGAATAAAGACGTGGCAGAGACTGTCGTAGCTTTAGGAAATATCCATATATTTACACTTGTGTTTGCTTGGAGGGAGTTCAGATCTTACAGGATGGTCATCTCAAGAGTGTTCCCCGCGTCTCCCCCAGCCTCCCTTCAGCCATCCTGCCAAAGATGGATCTCTGTCTTTGTTTCCCCCTTCTCGTTCCCAGCACACCTTGCTAAATGCACTCTTTTCCTGTCACATCACATGCACACCCTGTCACATTGCCAACCTCTGTCTGCTCAGGCCCAATGATTCCTCTTAGATGGGCCATCAACCCCTTTTGTCATGTTAACACCTCTTTCCCTAGTGGGGCGTTGGCTTGGAAAGGAAGCTTAACCTGTATTTTTCCACTGGCCTGGAATCTTAATATTAACAAGGTTCTGACATTCATTAATTTCTTGGGTTTAGGGGGTCTCTCCCTTCTGACTCATAACATCATGTCTATCTATCTATCTGTCTATCTATCTATGGGTGTCCACTTTGACTTCATCCCCAAAGGCTCATTCCTCCATTGTTTCCTGAGACAGACAGATGCCAACAATTTTTTCTCTAGTTAATAAAATATGTCTTCGAAATTACTACACTGAATCTGAACGGCATGTTGAAGACAACACATGGTATCAGGAGTAAAATACATTGTGTGAAACTTTTGAGGGCTATTCATCCTTTATTCTGTCACCTGAAGCAGCTGAGGAATGGCTTTTTGTTTCTCGTCTTTTCCTTCTCACTGTGCTCAAACAATGGCAGAAGTGTGAGGGGGTGGTGGTGGAGACCATCTGAGATGAAAATTGTGGTTTTAAACAATGGCAGAGGTTTGACTAAAGCAAGGATGGAGTAACACAGAGGGTTTTTATTAAAAAAGCAACAACCCCAAATCCCAGTTTTAACAAAGAGAAGTAGCAGAGATGTGTACTGTGTAAAGAGATGTGGAGATGTCATGGAAGGGATGGTCAGTTCCTGAGGAGTGGGAGGAGATCAAGGGTGTGGAGCTAGATGAAACAGAGGAGGGTCCAAGCAGGTGGTGGTGAAATTGGGGTCCCAAGAAATATCTGAGCCAGAGGCTGGGACTAGGATGAAGAGAGCCAGGAGCTGAATCTTGGGGAGGGTCCAAGCAGGTTGACAGAGAGGATTCTGCCCCTGTGTCACTGAGCATATCTAGTCAGGCATCTCCTAAACTTGAGCTATTGGCCACACTGAGGGTTGTGTCCACCCCACTCTTCAATTGGAAGAGACAGAAGGTGTGCCACTTCTTGGATCAGCATCTCTGCTTCTGCTCAGCCGTGTAATTTGCCTGCTGTGCCTTTTAACTATTGCCCTGCCTCATTAAAGATTTTTTGGGAAACAGAAGCCTAAGTTTAAATTCTTCAGTGAGGGTCAGGACAACAACACAGAAGCTTACATCACAGAGCTGTTGCCAACTCTTTCCTCTGTACTCAGAGGCAGTTTTAAAGTGCCACTCTCCCTGCCTCAGTGTCACCCCCTGCTCACTCTATTCTAACCTCAGCCATTGTTTGAAACTACCAATTCCCCACTCTGTTTTCTCCATCCCTGCTTTATTCAAACCTCTGGTGTTGTTTAAAACTGCCATTTCCCCATGTCCTTCCACTCCTGCTCTACTCTAACTTTTGCTGCTGTTTTAAACCACTGCTTCTGCACCCTCAGTGTTGTTCCCTTCTTACTCCCATGTCATGGCCGCTGCTCTTGTGCACCCCGCCATCTCCTTTGCTCCCCTCCCACACCCTGACGTCAAGCTATTCAGGTTTGTGATGAGGCACTACAAATCCTGCAATGGGGGCTGCACGATTTTATGTATACAGGAAGATAATTGGGTGGGATGACTGCTGACCTTCTTGGGAGGCAGTAGGGCCTAGCGATTTGGGCAGATGAGTTGGGAAATTGGGGGCTCCCCAGTACCATCTCCAGTGGTGGAATGGGAGTGGAAGGCTGTATGGATCTTTGACGTAATTGAATGTGTTTCCTTCTCCAGACTTCATACAGTTATTATGTGATAGAGATTAAAGATAAAGGTAAAGGTAAAGGGACCCCTGACCATTAGGTCTAGTTGTGACTGACTCTGGGGTTGTGGCACTCATCTCCCTTTATTGGCCGATGGAGCCGACGTACTGCTTCCGGGTCATGTGGCCAGCATGACTAAGCCGCTTCTGGCAAACCAGAGCAGCGCATGGAAACGCCGTTTACCTTCCCGCCGGAGCGGTACCAATTTATCTACTTGCACTTTGACGTGCTTTTGAACTGCTAGGTTGGCAGGAGCAGGGACAGAGCAATGGGAGCTCACCCCGTCGCGGGGATTCAAACCACTGACCTTCTGATCAGCAAGTCCTAGGCTCTGTGGTTTAACCCACAGCGCCACCCGCATCCGTGATAGAGATTACATAGGGCTAAAAGAGGTGGCATTTCAGCACTATTACAGGGCACACTCCTGCACAGGCTTCTCAGTTGTGTGTGAGTGACTGTGGGTCACGTCCCCCAGTTACCTGGAACCTTGTCTGTGTGAAGTTAACATTTCTGGAATGCATACAGATGTGTGCTTGTGTATATGGGGAAATATGGAATTAGGGGAGAGGATCAGGATTCCTGGGTTCATTCCCTAGCTTTGCAAGGGGAATGCTGTCAAGGAGTCAGCACTCCTGGCCTGGGGGTGGGCAACCAGAACTTTCTGGAAGCAGACTAGAGTGCAGTTTGCATAAGAGCAGGTGAGTATGGCTGCCAATTGAGCATTTTCTGGCTGGCTTGTCAGGCGTCTGGGCTGGCTGCCAGACTGCAAATGGGAAGCTCTAAGAAGAGAAAAGCTTTCTTGTTTAGTTTGCTTCCAGTTCTGGCTTCTTCCCCTGCTTGTTAGTTAATTCGTTAATTCGAAAACAATTTTCAACATGCATGCATTGTGCATGCAGGTACGCTGCGCAGAAGAAAGTTCACCTGGAAATTTTTTGGAAGTGTGTGTGCACTAGGAAGGCGCCATGTGCATGAAAAGGTCTTCCTGCCGGTGGCACCCAATATGTGGATATGTTGTCTTCCACTTTTCCAGTGTCCCACCACTATTTGAAGATTGTTCTTTCCTAGTGAACCATATGGGCAGACCCTCCCCACCCCCAACCCCCATAATGTCCCTGGGCACAATTTGTATGTCATGACATTGCATCATTTTTAGTGACATTCTGTTCCAGGAACATGGACAGGCTCCAAAGAGCAGCCAAGTTCCTGCTTGAAGAGGAGGAAAGCCTTTTGTTTACATATATATTAAAAAGGGGGGGGGGAGAAAATCCCATATATATATATATATATATATATATATATATATATATATATATGCTTTCGTAGATTTTCACGGGTACAGGAATGCAGGTTTTGGTGTCTTCGGGTGTCTTCCCGTGTAAGAGTTGGGGTGTCTAGGCGACGTTTCGACGAGGTCTCACTCGTCATCTTCAGGCTGGTGCTTTCGGCTTCTTGTTACTGGAACAGAGCAGGATCTCAGTGTTTTAGTTCCTATAAATACTGTTGAGGGGGTGTGGTGTATAGCCTCCAACGTTCTGGGCAGAGAGGAAGTTTCCAGGTTAGTGTGCCTTTTCTTCTTTTGTTCATTAATTACTTGAGGGATATATATATATATATATATATATATATATATATATATATATATAATTGCATTTTCAGTTTTACAAACAGTAACAAAAAAGAAATAAAATAAAACAGAATACAAACAATGTATCCCCTTTGACTTCCCTCCCCCCTTTTGTGCATCATTATGTTATTATTTTCCTTCTGCATCTTCTCAATAATTCCAGTTATTATAAACCCTTAATCAATCCATAATTCCATTTTTTTACTAAAAGATTTCTGTCAATCCAACTAATGCGTGTTTACAATAATTTTTCAGATATGTTATATACTTTACCAATTACTTATAATTTGATTCTTCCTGGTTCCTGATTCTTCCTGTAAGTTTTGCCATTTCAGCATAGTTCATTAGTTTTTTATCTGCCACTCTTCCTTGGTTGGGACTGTATCTTCTTTCAATCTATGAGCTAGCAAAGTCTAGGCAGCTGTGGTCGCATACATAAACACTTCCCTCTGGTATTCTTGGTTTCCTTGGACGGTTTAATGAGTCAGGAACTAACCAGACTTGCTTTTTTTAATGACAAAGCAGTTGCATGCTGTTTGATTGGGGAACCAGCACAGAGGGAGGGGATGTTTAACCCTTTCCTACTGTGTCATCGTCATGATCTAAATGGCTCCCACCAATTCCAAATGGATCCCTAGAAGGATAGACAAATACAGCAGCCTTTTCCCAGGGGCAACTGAGTAACAATGTGTATGCTAAGTGCCCCTCTCCCAGTGCCACTACTTCAGTCATATCAGAAGTCCCATGTAGCCTCTGTGAAGTACAAACCACTTTCTGGAGTGCCTGGTCATCACACTCCTGCTTCACATTTAGTTTGGTCTTTTGATCAAAAGTGTGGGATCTGTGACTGCAGTACATGGGTGGTATGTTTGCAATTCTTCAATACTGCTTGTCACATGCGCTAAGCACACCAACCTTTTGCAGAAAAATAAACTGCCTGAGGAGTTTACTCTGTTCGGGTCATTTACTCAGTTAATCCTCTTTAACACACTGAGTTTGCAGTGAGATCCTACTGTAAAAGTCCCCCCCCCATGCATTTAGGTATTTAGAGAAAGAATAAAAATTACCGTATTTTTCGCTCAATAGGACGCACTTTTTCCTCTCCAAAAATTAAGGGGAAATGTGTGTGCGTCATATAGAGCGAAAAATACGGAAATAAATGCCAGTCCCCCCATCGCCCCGTCTCCTCCACCTTGCAAAATCTGCTTGCCAACAGGTGTCCTGTCGAAACTGCACTTTGTAGTCAATGTGACTCCCTGACTGCCTGGTTAGTGTGTAAAAGCTCAATCAATTCTTACAAACAGTTGAGGGGATGGATCCGTGTCTGAACTCTCCAGACTGTAGGTGAGAGTTCATATGGTTCAATGCCCACTTGCATTGTGGGAATAAATGAATGTCTCTTCACACAGAAAGGGCAATGGTGGTAACCTAACCTTAACCATGAAACACCAAGGCTGTGTACACACAATACCTTTAAAACACATTTGAAACACATCGTTTGCTGGCCAGCCTTCGGCTCCACAGCAGAACGAGGTGGAAAATGGAGAGAAAGCCCTGGAATAAGGAAACTGCAATCAAATAACAATTTCAATAGGAGACTTGCAAACCTTTTTTTTTTTTAAATTTCCATTTGGAAAGAATGCTCTCACTGTTTGTGGGGACTAGGCCTAAGATAAGGAAACCGCAATTGCTCTGAATCAGAATCTCACAAGAGCCTATGTGGGGTAGATGTTAAGTACACAACAAGCATTCATATCTGAAGCGAGCTCTGTTGGAATTATGTGTTTTAAGAAGCTGTGCCCATAAAAAGGTGTGGCTTGGAATGCTCAAATGACTACCAGGCTCCCCCTGGGCTCCAAGAAATGGCAGGGTGGGGGAAAGAAAACAATCAGTGTATTACAAAGTGGTTATCATTTTGCAGCTTCCCCCCTGCCACACTGCCACAGGCAGTCCTAAGAATCTCAAGGCATACCTCACCAAAGAGAAGGATATGCTTTTGCAGGACATGACCTGATTTTTATTTGATTTGATGTCCTATTAGCACCCCACTTTTCCAACAACGTTAAGCTCAAAGCTGCTCACGATACTAACAAGAGAATTAAAAACTGGTAAAAATTACAATCATTGTAACCATATCAGAAACATATCAATACCAGCAAATATGAAGGAAAAGTATTGTAAGATTCTTTACCCCCCCATATTTAATCCCCTGCTAGCTAAATCTAATACATAGACTTGGATTTGATAATGGTTGGAGATGTATAAAGCAGATTTTATACTTCTGGAATTGTCCTCAAATATAAACTTGTTGAATACCTGTACAGACAACAGTATTGGAATCGTTAGGATGCCCTATACCTCTGGGACCTGAGGTACTTTTACTTGATTTTTAAAAAGATGTTATGTCAGAAAATGATCCTAAGTAAGTAAGGTTACTAAATAAGTAACCTTATTGCTGCTGCAAAGGTAATGACTGAAAAAAGGGAAATAGAATGATAAAAAACACACAACAGCATATAAAACACAACACCATATAAATAAAGCAAAAGGACAAATTAATCAGGCAACTAATACAATTTAATACAAATATATCGTGAGTCAAAATATCAGAAATGGCTGCTGAGCCCCAAACTGGGAGCCGTTAATTTGGGAAGGGGATTTGTTGCTCAGTTCAGCAACAGACTCCTGGGCAGCAAGACCTGCCATAGTTTTAAATCTCAACTTTGATTTCACCCTCAGTCAAAGAGCTCAATCACTTCTCTGTTGTTTTTGGAAGGCTGGGCAACAATATTACAACGGGGGTGGGTGTGTCAATATTGTAACAATATAATATGGGAGTAAATACAGAGATCACGAGTTGTTGGCATCCATTTGTCTCAAATGGTGCAACTTGGAGGGTGAAGTCAAACTGCTGGGAGGTTACAGTCCCTGCTGTGGCTGTAGAGACCAATGTGGGAGAGACATGTTTTGTTGTAGCTGGAGCAGGTGAAGGTGTCTGGTTGTGCTGCTGCAGATGCACCATTACGTTTCTTCTCTTCAAGTACTGCAGGGTTCCACTCCATTCCAATGCGTTTCAGATGACTAGCCACCTGAGGCAGCGCTGCCTTATGGCACAGATGCCCCCATGAACCTGGTGCCCCAAGTTGTCACCTGGGTTGTCTTGCCCCTGACTCACCATTGTTCCTTCAAGGACACCTTCTGTTTACCTTTTTCTTTTTTCAATGTTATGATTTTATTTGGTTTCCTCTTCCTGGTTCTTGTTTATACCCAAACAATCTGGTTCCCAAGCTTTGCCTCTGATGATGTCATTTAATCATTTTTCACTCAGGTGTCCTGAAACATGAAACTCAAAGCGGTAAGTATCTCTTTCATCTGGACCATGCGCAAAATGTACTGAACCGTGCACTAGATATGCTAAGCAATGTGTGTGCTCAGGCACTAATTTTATAATCTACAAGGAAATGTTCTCCCCTCTCCCCTGCAGAATTGTTAACATTGCTGTTGTTGTACTGACAGGGGTTAAGGCAAAGGCTGTGTACACACCATAAGCTATGTTCCATCAAAATTGTTGTAGTGGGTATATGATTTATCAAATTCTTTGTTGGGGATTTTGTGGAACACAGTCTTGTTTTTCTTTGATAATTGAGAAAGATTAGGAAAAAAATATCACATTCCAAAGAAAAATTGGGTAAAAAAATATTGCTTCTTTTGAACATTTCTCACCACTTTTCATTTTGGGAGGCCACTATGACCTTTTGCTTGCTGCCCAGTATCAGCCTTGCTGATTCAGGAAATTATGATTTAATCTGCGTTTCTCAGCTGTGCGTCAGTAATCTATATTTTTGAATTTTAATGCTAGCACTTTACGAAGTTTCATGGTATTAACTTCATTTATCTTATTTTCTGTAAAAAGATTCTGGTCTATGATATTTGACACAATACTGGAAATGGCAGGATATGCTTTATCCCCAAATTCTAAAACAATCCTTTGAGGATATTGATCATCAGTTAATACAAACTCTACTGACCATATCAAAACTATGTATTGCCAAACTTGCAAATGTACCACCACCCCAACTGGTACAGAATGGCTGAAGAATACTTGGGAAATAATACTGCCAATAAAGCAAATATATAATAGAACACTTTATAATAATTATCAAAACAACTTCCGTGAAATACAGTCTACACTTATAGAATTCTGGAATGACAAATTAGCTCACGATATATCTCCTTATAACTTCTTTACATTAATCTTATTTTCTATCTGTTTATTTCTCACTTTTCCTAATGCAACTTTGCTACTCATATTTTCTCTTCATTTTATTCTTAAAAAGATTAGCAAGAAAACAAGTCTCACTTGATTTTTCAGTGCTTGAAATCAGCATCTACATTTTTTAAATCAAATGTTGAAGCCTCCAACCTAAAATAATGAAATAAGGTACTTTGTTGCTCACTATTTTGTTCATCACTAGTTTTGCTTTTAAATATTGCTTACTATGTACTGAAGACTCAAACCTCCTGTTTCCTCTTTTCCTCTTTTATTTTTAGGAGATGTGGGAAATGGCACTCAGACAGGTAAGAGATCAGCAAAAACAGGTTCTCTCACTGAAAATCACAGGGTCATTGTAGCAGCACAGTGAAACTAGGGGGTGGTCTCTGAGGAATATAGCCTGGCCCTTGGCTTCTGTCCTTCATACTGGGAGTTTCCCCCTTTGCCTGGACATCTTGGGGAAGAGGTCAAAACCGAGATGTTTGTCAATTTCCTGCCAACTTCTCTTTCTCTCTGTTTTGCCAGTGTGTGGTCGGATGATGCCCCAAAACCGTATTGTGGGGGGAAACGATGCTTCTCGTGGGGATTGGCCGTGGCAAGTCAGCCTCCAATATAATGGACAGCATGCCTGTGGAGGGACCCTCATCAGTGCTGACTGGGTGCTGACAGCAGCCCACTGCTTCCCCAAGTGAGTAACAAGGAGACTGGCCTTGGAGTGTGTAATGGGAAAAATGAGTAGGCTAAAGATCTGACCTAGCATTTTCAAAGAACACAGAAGCAGGACTTGTGAGAGCCTGCCTTACACACCCTTTGGAGATAGTACAAGTCTGTCCCTGCGTGTTTAGTGTTCGTTTTCTTAAAAGCAAGTCACTAGCCCTCGTGGAGGAATAAGGAGAGGTAGAATTCCCCCTATTTGTTCTCTATGTAGTAACAGATATTTAAAGATATTAGGCCTCTGGAATTATGCTCTGGCTGTTTGGCAATGGTCCACTGCCATGTTAGGTCCTGTCCCCACAAAGTTTGCCTTCAGCAACTTTAAAAGAGCACCTGAAAAGGAGCTGTGCAAGGCAGAACTTCGTGGTGAGAAAGGCCTGCTCACAAGTGCAGATGTAAAAAGACCATGTTTTCAATTCTGCCCTTTATTTGTAACCTACAGCACTTTGTTATACTGCAGTTTGTCTTTACTCAAAACTATGCTATCTGTCCCTCTGCCCATTGTGGCAAAATTATTTAATTTACATAATTAATTACATAAATTATGTAATTTCTTTTGGAATTATCTGATATCCCTATTCACAAGTCTTCAATCCTGTCGTTCTCTGTTCTCTCCCTTGAGAAAACCCAGGAGCTTCAAGAGATAGCCTACTTGATATGTCAGGTCAGCTGAGCTTCTACCCCATTCCCCTCCCACCCCAAACACATAATTCCCCCCTCAGCTTTCTCTTGTATTTATTGTTGCCACTGGTCCGGCAGTGCCTGCTATCATCATTAATTAAATTTCTATCCCACCCTACATTGCAAAGTGACACGTGTATGATATTGTTCATGCACAACGTAAACCAAAGTAGCCGCCTCAGGTAAACAAACATGGTGACTAACTCTCTGTTTGTGTTACTGCTGCAAAACAGAACAGGGCTGTGGGGAGTGCCTCTGCCTCTACCACGGTGCTGCTCTTGTGTTTGGCTGCTGCTTTTGAAATAGGGAGCTTCCCCCCACATGGAGGCTCCCAATGTATATTTGAATCCTATGCCCAGGTATTCACTTGTACATGCAAGTGACCAACTGTGGTCACATTCACACTAGGTAAAAAAAAGGTAAAGGACTTCTGGACGGTTAAGTCCAGTCAAAGGCGACTATGGGGTTGTGGCACTCATCTTGTTTTCAGGCCACGGGAGCCAGCATTTGTCCACAGACAGCTTTCCAGGTCATGTGGCTAGCATGACTAAACTGCTTCTGGTGCAACAGAACACCGTGATGGAAGCCAGAGTGCATGGAAATGCCGTTTACCTTCCTGCCACAGCGGTACCTATTTATCTACTTGCACTGGTGTACTTTTGAACTGCTAGGTTGGCAGGAGCAGGGACTGAGCAATGGGAGCTCATTCCGTCATGGGATCCAAACCTCTGACCTTCTGATTGGCAAACCCAAGAGGCTCAGTGGTTTAGTCCACAGCGACACCTGTGTCCATAGCTGTCAACTTTCCCCTTTTTTAAAGGGAAATTCCCTTATTCTGAATAGGATTCCTTGCAAGAAAAGGGAAAAGTTGACAGCTATGCCCGCATCCCCTACATTCACACTATCCATTTAAAGCACTGTGATAATACTCAAAGCAGTCATAACTGATAATTTTTGAGTAAAGCTGGCAGAGGAACCTTTGGCTTCCAGATGTTGTGGAGCTACAACTCCCATAAGCCCCATCAAGCATGGTCAATGTCTAGGGATGATGGGGATTTTAGTTCAGAAACATCTGGAGGCCACAGTTTCCCCACATGTGGAGAACATTATATAATACACCCTCTTTTTAATTCAGAAACTACCCCACCCCATGACCTGACTCTTGTTTGTTTTTCCTAATAGGACATCAAAACTATCTCACTTCCAAGCAAACTTGGGGAACTACCAGCTCTTGAACCCAGAGCCCAATGCTAAGTGGTTGAAACTCTCCCAAGTGATTGTGAACAAGCACTATGCTGGAGATGGGACCAGTGGAGATATAGCTCTGGTTCAGTTGGAACATCCCATACGCTTCACCAAAAGCATCCTCCCAGCCTGTCTCCCAGATGCCAAGGTCCAGATCCCAAATGGCACCCTTTGTTGGGTGACGGGATGGGGAGCTCCACAATATGGAGGTGAGGTGCTGTAGCTCAGGGGCAGAGCAGCTGCTTTGATTGCAGAAAGTTCCAGTTTTAATCCCTGGCAAAGATCCTTACCTGAAACCCTGAAGACCTGCTGATGGTTAGCACGGAGCTGAACTTTAGTCTGACTCACTGTAAGGCATGTTTTCCAAACTGGGATAAAATGGTTCAGCTGCGTGGCAGTTTTGGAATGGATGTGGATTAAGATGCTCAGTGAGGTTCATGTTTGCTTTTAACCTGTATTTGAATAGGCTTTCTCCCCCACCCCTTTGTATATAAACCACGCTGGGACCTTCTTCTGCAGGGCAGTATAGAAATGTCTAGAATAAATAATAAATAAATAAACAGGAGTACAGAGAACACATGGTTCAGAAGGTCTGGGGATTTAAGGGGACAGATAACCACTGTAACCAATATTACCACTTGACTGGAAGTATGATGTTGTGAGATATAGCTGCTTGGAATAATCCAGATTCGTGTCTCTGAGGGTGAGATATTAAAAAAATACAAAAGAAATTGTTATTGTTAATAATAACAAATAATTTGGAGTTCACGTGGTGAAAAGGGCAGATAAGGAAGGGGCTTGATAGGGTCTGGATACTTAGAAGGTGCAAATTAAGGGGAACTGAGATGTGAATTACTTAATGAGGGATACCTTTAGCTGGGTGCCAATATGGTTCCCTCTAGATGTTTTGGACTACAACCCTCATCAGCCCCTGTTGTTGCAGCTAGATCCAAAACATTTGGACGGCACCAGGTTGGCAAAGACTGGGATAGAGAGAGCAGCTTAGACCAGAGTACTTAGCCATGACTGAGGTGAAAATAAAAGGTGAAATTAGTGGCAAGACATTTGAAATTCTGTTGCTGCGTGGTTAGATCAGAGATGGGCAACTTGTGGCCCTTTAGATGTTATCCTCCAACTCTCATCTGTGGCAAGGTTAGAAGCAAGTGTCCCACATTTTCCCAGTGCATTTTCCTACCACTTTCCACATCACAACAAGTCAGATCTTTTGGGTAAGTGGATTTGTTGTGTAAGACCTCCAATCAACTACATTGTGCGACCTGAATTTGCCAGTATATTTTTGAAACACCCACTATTGTTTTTGAGGTGGATTTGCATCCCTTTCCTCTTGCAGTATTTAATTTATTCTGAATTGCTTGATTTCTCATTCCTCCTCTTCTTCCATCCTTGCCATCTTATTTTTGCCTCAAGCTACCCTCCGGGCTCCCAAGACCCTGCAACAGCTCCAGGTGCCCTTGATAGACACAAGATCCTGTGATGCCATGTACCACATTGGCACTGGTATCCCCCCCAGTATCCGACAGATCCAGGATGACATGATCTGCGCTGGCTATGCCGAAGGAGAGAAAGATGCATGTTTGGTAAGAAAGGAGTACCAGTGGATATGCAAATGGCAGAGCAGCAGTGAGGGCATAGGGCAAGGATGAGAAACCTGAGTCCTTCCAGATGTGGTTGGATTTCTCCTAAACCCATTCTGTCTCACTTATTCCCTCTGCACCCTCCACTTACTAATAACCCTGTAACTGTGGGCCACAGCTGTGGCACAAAACCAATCAAATAAGATATTATATTTAACAAAAGCCTTTACATTTATTTATATCAAGATTAGAAAGTGAACAACCTTATCTGGTTTAAAATAGTACTGTATCTTTAAGTCAGTATACACTTTGTTAGCTTGTTACTGTCACTTTAAATATCAACACATTGTATCCAGCTATTAATGTTAAAGTGAGACAGCTTTAAGGATGCAATTGCCTCCCCCCTCCCCACACCCCAGTTAAGTCTCACCAACAGTCGTACTTTGGAAGTCGAACAGCTTAGTTCCTGAACGTTTTAGCTCCCAAACGCCGCAAACCCGGAAGTGACTGTTCCAGTTTGTGAACTATTTTTGGAACCTGAACGTCCAGTGTGGCTTCTGCGGCTTCTGATTGGCTGCAGGAGCTTCCTGCAGCCAATCAGAAGCTGTGCTTTGGTTTTTGAATGTTTTGGAAGTCAAATGGACTTCCGGAACGGATTCCGTTCGACTTCCAAGATACAACTGTAGTTGAGGACTCTGTTGGAAGCCTCTTCTCCGAACCCCTTACTGACTTATCAAAGTGTAGGTTTGTCTTGCTGTACTACTTGGAAATTTCGCCTCTGGGATTCCTCCTGCTCATCAGAAACCAACATTCCAGGTTGCTTCTCATTTCCCCCCGTCCGACAATTCTCCCCTTGCCTCTACAGCCTAAGACAAGCAATTCAGTCAGCCCAACAAGTATTTGGCCACCAAACTGCTCTACCTCGATCTTAGGTCTGCTTTCTTATTCCATGATCTTCATCCTCTGCTGTCTTCTTCTTCTGGCTGAACACCAAGCACCAACAACTCCAACTGTTCCTCTGCTGACCAGCACATGGCTTTATATATACTTCCTCTGTGTCCTCTAGTCCAGTCCCAGCCAATCAGAGTGTCCAGCTGAAAATTCTAAACCTGCACCCACCAATCAAAATCTGCAGGCATTCTATACTTCTTTTGCATACGGAGAATTCTAACACTAGCCTTTCTTCACAGTTGCCAGTTAAGGCTGCTGTTGGCAGCTAAACTGACTTTGGCCATACCAAGACAGAAAACTTCCCACCTAAAATACATTATAATCAGTGCTTTTATTCTAGAAAAAAAGGTGCTAGTACTGCGTACCCTTGAGTACACCCAGAAAAAAAGAACTGATTACAACGTATATTACAATACAAATGTATTGTACACATTACACAATGCTAATTGAAACCTGATTCAAATAAATAGGATTTCCCTCCATACATTCTCAAGAAATATGGCGAACCAGATGTCAGCCACTAGGGGGGAAATTGCTGTTACTAACTGTCGGGACTCCAAGGAGTTTTGTCGCTGTTGCTGTCACAACTACAAAACACATGGGCCCTATAGTGCAAAAATTTTGTTTGTGTGTAGGGGGATATTCAGGGAAACTTCGTGCTCCTTCCTAAAATTTGCTGAAAAATGTTCCAGTAGGAATATTTAGCTCAGCTTTCATTACACCTGCCTGGAAGTCCTTTAGCCTAACTCCCAAGGTAGGTTTAGCCTGGTTGTTGCTTCCTAGTGTGGAGGAGAGGATGTTCTGTCCATGCTCAGAGGCAACTTGGAAAAGGGACTTTTTTATTCTAGTTATACCTTTAGTAGGCACAAGACATAGGTGACAGAGTTCTTACCCAGGGAGATGGTTGTGTGTGCAAATGGAACGTCCTGGCAGTGGTTGGCTGGTAGCACCAGGCTCAACATAAAACAGATAAGGTCTGGAGCAAGGGCCATGTTACAAACTCTCACCAGCTGCTTTCCTTAACCTAGGGCGACTCCGGAGGTCCCTTGGTCTGTCAAGAGGATGGTGCTTGGTTTGTAGTGGGCATTGTGAGCTGGGGTGAAATGTGTGCCATCCCCAACCGCCCAGGTGTCTACACCCGTGTTGGCTTCTACGAGGACTGGATAAAGAGGCACTACGCAGGAGCTCAGTTCGGCCTCGTGAATGTCACTTATTACAGAGACGCTTCATCTGCGTTGGCCTCTACCCTTGTCCTCAAAGAGTTCCTGCTACTGCTCACTGCCTCCTGCCTCACTGCCATCCTTCTGACATAGAGGGATATGAGTGTGTTCCAATGTTTCCCTCACTCAGACGAAGTGTTATGGGATACAAACGAACAAAAACCCAGGTTATTTTCACAAAAAAGTGTCTGAAGATTACTGGTAGTTCAGTAGCTTCTGCTGTTCTATCATATACCTTGGGGATGTATCAGGAATGCAGTTCTGAGTGGATGGATTCTGGAATGTTCTGGAAAGTTCCATGTTTTGATGAAGAGAACAACAAGAAGGACAACGTCAGACTTTATGGACTTATAGAACATTGGAGGTGTGGGGAGCGATATTTTCTGGTGAGGGAGCAGGACTTCTTCACTTGGAACACTGCCCTCTAAGCTCTCCCCCTCTCCGCTGCTTAAAATATCCCTTACATTGGAACAGGGGTTCTTGCATCCTGCCCTAAAAGGTGCTAATTTTGTAACTGTTGACTATACATATGCACATTTGCACAGTCTATGCAGGCCACAACATTTCTTACTTCACGGAGTAGAATTTGAATTCTCTTATTGAAATCTCCTAACAGCTATGGCTGTTGGGGGGGAGCCCATGCATTAAAAGGAGGAAGTTGTGGGCTGTATGAGCAAAACACCCCTCACTGCCACCTCCATGCTCCCTGATGTCTGCGTCTTAATCAAACGTTTTATTCCTATAGTGATACAAATACACCATACATTTGAAGCAATAGGATACCTGGGACCTCTGTGAGGGGAATAGGGGTCTCCCAACAAATCTCAGCACCGTTAACAAACTACAGGTCCCAGGATTCCTTGGGGAGGGGGAAGCCATGACTGTTATAATGGGTATCATACTGCTTCAAATGTATGAATGTGAATGTGGCCAAAATGATCCTCTCTGTGAAAAGGGACCCTGATTGGGCCAGGGCCTCTCCTCACATAGAAGAGCACAATGCACATGCATCACTACACAAACAACATTCCTTCTGTTGTAGTTTGAGCACATGGATGCCGTGTGTGTGTGGTAGTGCTGTGTGGAGCATGCAGGGCTTATCAGCACAGCCTTTGAGTTCTTTTGACATGTGGAGGGAATCATGTGAACCCCCATAAACTGGTCCTAATCAGGGGAGTGACTGGAAGGTAGTTTTGTACAAGGGTGTGTGGTGTGGTGAGGGACAGAGATGACAACCTCCTCATGTGATTACAGTGGTACCTCGAGTTACAAACACCTCAGGTTACAAACGCTTCAGGTTACAAACTCTGCTAACCTGGAAGACTTACCTCGAGTTGAGAACTTTGCCCCAGGATGAGAACAGAAATCATGTGCTGGTGGCACAGTGGCAGCAAGAGACCCCATTAGCGAAAGTACACCTCGAGTTAAGAACAGTTTCAGGTTAAGAACGGACCTCTGGAACGAATGAAGTTCGTAACTAGAGGTACCACTGTAGTTTGGCCTCTTTCCCTCCTGCCCTATCCTGCCCTACGTTTTCCAGGGCAAAGATGGCCTCAGAATCCAAAACTCAGCAGCACGCCATCTTGCTACCCACTTCCTTCCCTCCGTCCTTCCGGAATTCACTGCTTTGTGGTGTGTGAAGAGTTGGGGATGGGTGAGGAAGGGTGTCATTTCAGCGTTTAGCAACTTGTGCCTAAAAGACTAGGGAGAAACACACACACCCCTACTTCCTTACATGACATATTTACTAGAAGGAAATTACAAAGCCTATGCCAGAGAGCCACATTCAGACCAAAGAGGCTAGTCCCCATGGTGCTTTGAAACGTCTTGCCACCAGCACCATATTGTTCGGCTTTTAGCTGGGCATTGCTGTGGTGCATTACCTCGTCTTATTTGTAGGGAACCAGAAAATAAGGAACCACTGCTGACTCCTATTTTGCTCCCACCATGGTATGTATCTTTCAAAACCTGTTACCCACTGCCACCTTATATCTGTAACATGCTGTTTACCAAACCTTTCAGTGTAATCCAGTGGCTGTGGTACTTTAGATGTGATACAAAAACCAAGCAAACAACTTTATCAGTAGTAAATACAAATAACAAGATGTTCTTTATTTATTATTAACTATAAAAGTAAAATAAGGCAAAAACTATGCCTAAATTGGTTACTGTTTCTCTGAGACTTGTGTTTTTTTATAAGGGTACTACTGTTATAAATGGCAGCTGCTTTCAAATACAGAAAGTTACTTATGAGTAATTTGTAATGCATAGTTCCTATTAAATTTATATGCCAGTTAGTCTCTCTTCTCACCACTGCAGGGCAGATAGGACTTCTGCTGGTTTCCTATGAACCAGGCATGCAGGCACTTCTCTCTTTGGTCAGCTTCAGAAGCCTCTCTGCTAATCTTTGTCTTAAGCCAGTGTTTCAGCTTCTGGAGGGCAAACTCAGTCTCAGACAATGATTCTTTGTGAAGTGTTAAAACTAGCCTATTTATGTTCCATCCCCACTGCAATTCAACCAGATTTGAGTGGCACATAATTCTCTCCCATCACCTGACTACTTTTCCTATCCAATGAGTGACCAAGGACTTCAAGCCAATCAAGAAAAACCCACTCTTTAGTGCTAAATTGGAGCAAATGTCAATCTGGAGAAAACCTGAATTCCCGGTTTGCTCTGACTAAGCACTAAAGAGCAGTTTTCCCTGGGGGTGGGGGGAAAGAGGAAGTGTGGATAAGCCCTAAGCAACCACCAGCCACCAATGGATACTTAGCATTTTAAACTTAACCATTCACATGACCCCCAAATGCACAATATTGTAAAAGGTGATTTCTCCACAATTGCAGAGACATTGCTGCTTTCTCACTGAAACACATGGCAAAAGATGTTTGTTGCTCATTGGGTAGTACAGATGTCTAGTGGTTGACAGCTGACTCATGGCACTTTATTGTTTCCAACCACTCTTCCCAATTTGTTGGAGTTCTGGTTGTAACTGAAAACACACCTGCCTTTTGACACCGCCTTTGTACGTTTTTAGGACACACCTAAATTCTGTGATTGTAAGTTGTTTTAAGCTATTTTTAAATATTGTGTTTTAATTGTTGTAACCCGCCCTGCTGCTGCAGTAGCAGCAACAACAACAACTTCCACATCCCAGCCCCCAACTCTGAAATCTACAAGTGAAAGAGGGAGTTTTTGCAGTGGATTTGATTTGATCACAGGCCAAATGTATTTTTATTTCCATACCACAGAGAGTATCGCTATACTACAAATATTGGTTTGATATCATTTGAGAGGGGTTCCCCGAAAACTCTAGTTTGGCTCAGGTACTGAGAATTGTCTCTTTGAAGCACCTCCTTGCCTGCCACCCAAACTAGGCATTGCCTGAGAGATGTGAGATGTCTCCCAGTATGTGTGCTCATAAATCTAAAGTTGTTGTGCAAGTTTGCCTGTTTGAGAAGAAGGAAGAAGTGGAGGCTGCTGGACAAGGGGCTGTGTGGCCTGAAGGGCTAACTTAACCCTTTCCTTTCTTGCATTTGCCAGTTCGTGGAACTGTGCACTTGTAGGTTATTTGCATGTATTACTCAATTAGTGTACTGTCTGTGTACCTTTATTTCTTTAGAGCTTTTGTACTAAGCTCTTCAGCCAAAAAGGCTCTCTTGAGTGGTTTATATACCACCCATTAGAACAAGACAGTTCCTGTCTACAGGCTTACACCTCCCCTTTTTTAAAAGACATACAAGGGAAAAGGGACAAGGAGGGAAGAGGGGAAAAAGCAAACTCAGGTACCAATTCCTAAATAACAGCTCATCTAATGACCAGATGGCATAGGAATAGTTCAGGGGAAGGAGGTGTGTGGAATGAGGCCTGCTTCTCATTTCTCCCACTGAGGCAGCCTGATGGAAAGGCTACCACTGGGTGGCACCTAAGTTAGTTCTTGGTATGAGCTTTCGTGTGCATGCACACTTCTTCAGATACACTGTATCTGAAGAAGTGTGCATGCACACGAAAGCTCATACCAAGAACTAACTTAGTTGGTCTTTTAGGTGCTACTGGAAGGAATTTTTTTTTATTTTTTAATTTTTTTATTTTGACTATGGCAGACCAACACGGCTACCTATCTGTAACTGGGTGGCAGTAGAGGGAGACGGTGCCCTATTGGAACAAATTTGAGTTTTCTCCAGATAGACGTTTGCTCCAATTTAGCACTAGAGAGAGTGGGTTTCCCCTGGGAAAGGAGCAGGATAAGGGGAAAACTGCTCAGATCCATACCTAGAAAGTGTGGGTCAAAGGGAAAACTGCTCATACCTGTGCTTTCTCAGCACGGGATGAGTGGAAGTATGAACGAGCCCTAAGTCCTACTTCCCATTTCTCCCACTGATGTAGCCTGATGGAAATAGCTGAGCTGTACACCAGGAGTAGGCAACCTAAGGCCCGAGGGCCAGATGTGGCCCAAGCACCTTCTCAATCCAGCCCGCAGATGGTCTGGCAATCAGCATGTTTTTACATGAGTAGAATATGTCCTTTTATTTAAAATGCATCTCTGAGTTATTTGTGGGGCATAGGAATTCGTTCATATTTTTTCCCCCAAAATATAGTCTGGCCCCCCACAAGGTGTGAGGGACAGTGGACGGGCTCATGGCTGAAAAAGGTTGCTGACCCTTGCTGTACACATTAGCAAGTGTACACAAATACTTGTATATGGGGTGTCAAGAATCTGGTGATAGAGGTGAATGGCTGCTTTGTGCATTCAAGAGCAGAATTAAATATTTATAACATTTCCTAAGAGAGTGTCACAAGACTATTTCTCTCCTAACCCCCTCCCCCCCTGCATTTGATACTATCGCCTAATAAAGGCTTGCAGAGCAACATTGCTCAAATTCCTCTCAATTTAAGAGTCACCTCAGGTCAGAGAGAAGTATTTCTCAATCCAGGTGTCAAGGTTCAAAGAGTTTATTGTGAAGGGAAGGAAAGAGATAGACAAGGAAATGCGGGAGCCCACATACCAGACGGGGCTCCTTTACTCACATGATGGGTGGGGAAGAGGATTTCACCACAGAGTTACGGAGATACGTGCGTGTTACAAAAATATGTCACATGATACACAGTACAAACAATAAATAAAGTCATAAATATATACACTTGGCACCATGCTGGTAAATCAACTTCATGTCATGAAATAAACCAGGCCAGAATGTCTATAGCAGCTGAGATTTTGCATTGGTGAGAACAGCAAAACCCCATGAACAGAGGTAGCGAATGGTAGGTTTGGTGTATCTGATATATATGTTGTTGAAAGGAAGAAAAGGCCCTTGGGTATAGGGCAGTATATAAATTCAATAAATAATAATAATAATAATAATAATAATAATAATAATAACTCCTGTGCCCCCTGAACATCCACATCATACATTTGAAGCACTCTTCTATCCCTTTAACAGTCATCATGGCTCCTCCCCCAAAGAATCCTGGGAACTGTAGTTTATTAAGGGTTCTGAGTCCACAGACCTACAGTTCCCAGCACCCATAAGAAACTACAGTTCCCAGGATTCTCAACGACTGGTATAAGAGTGTTTTAAAGGTATGGTGTGGTTGTATGTCGTAACATACTTTTTATTCAGAAGCAAGAAAGAACTGGTTTATCCTGAGTGTGAGGCTAGCTTTCCTCCTCTGCTATATCTTTAGGCAGTATAATTCCCAGAGGGGGATAGTCTGGGCTTTAGACTATCCACCCCCATCTTTTAAGACACCGAGGATCAAACTGCACATGTTGTTAAGAGATCTGTCCAATTTCTGTGGTTCTCAAAGTTACAGCAACTGTGAAGCCCCCCTAAATTGGATCAAAACCACAGGAGAGATAAGGGGCAACCTTTCCTCCACTCCATATTCCCTGCTCTTTCCAGGAAGAGGTCTGCTCTATACAACACTGTGTTCAAGCATCTCTTGCCTACCTGTCAAGCTTTCCCCATGAAAACCCACCCCTTAAAGTTGAATGAGAGCAAACATCAATTCGGGTTTTCTGTGGATTGACGCTTGCTCTGATTGAGCTTTAAAGAATGGGTTTTCACAGGGAAAGCTCAGGAGCATAAAAATGGTGCTCAGTTTTAAATCGCAGACTGTGCCTGGAAAGAGCAGAGGAAAAGCTAAGTGTGGATAAGCCTAGAGTGTGTGTAGTCCCATCTACGTTTGGCTCTGACTCCCTGCACCCCTTTGACTCTGAGCCTGAAGGCTTTGAAAGATTACCTCAAGGGAATGCAACCTGCAACAGCAAAAGGTTGCCCATCCCTGCTTTAGTAGCCGTGTGACAGGCAGAAATCACATGGTTGACATGAATCATTAGGTTGGTTGTTTTTTTTTGCTGCTGCATCACATGGTTGACACGAGACAACCATGTGATGCAGCAGCAAAAGAAGCTAATGCTATTCTGGGCTGCATCAACAGAAGTGTAGTGTCCAGATCAAGGGAGGTAATCGTACCACTCTGTTCTGCCTTGATCAGACCACAACTGGAATGCTGTGTCCAGTTCTGACAGCCAAAATTTGAGAAGGCTATTGACAAGCTAGAACGTGTGCAGAGGAGGACAACCAAGATGATCAAGGATCTGGAAACCAAGCCTTATGAGGAACAGTTGAGGGAGTTGGGTATGTTTAGCCTGGAAAACAGGAGACTGAGAGAAGATATGATAGTCATCTTTAAATATCTCAAGGGCTGTCACATAGAAGGTAGAGCAAGCTTGTTTTCTCCTGATCTGGTGGGTTATGGGTCAATGGCTTCAGGTTACAAGAAAGGAGATTCCAACTAAATATCTGGAAGAACTTTCTGACAGTAAGAGCTGTTTGACAGTGGAACAGACTCTCTCGAGGGTGGTGGACTTTCCTTCTTTGGAGGTTTTTAAGAGAGGTTGGACTCCATCTGTAATGGATTCTCTAGTTGAGATTCCTTCGTTGCATGATTTGGACTAGATGACCCTTAGGGTCACTTCAAGCTCTACAATCTATGATTCTTTGAAATCAACAATAGGTGATATTCTGTCCATTGCATCTCCTCCATGCTAGGAGGAAGGCCCACCTGCTGATTTCAGCCTGCTTGCTATCTGCTAGAGGTGATGAACCCTGAGGGAGGGGGATTTTGCTCAGTGAGATACAACACATGCATGCAGAAGCTACCTGGTTGGACACCTGGAATTTATTGATAGGGATGGGGAATGTTCCCACCTGAAACCCTGGAGAGCTGCTGCCAGCCAGTCAGTAATGAGATAGATGGACCTGACTTGGTATAAAGCCACTTCTTGCACTGACTGGCTAAATGACAGCAACCCTATGACCTTTTCCTGGAGCTTAAGACAGATCTGAGCATGGATATGAACATAAGAAGAGTCAGCTATCTTAGGCCAATGGCCCACCTAGTTCAGCAGAAGAAGATCAAAAGAACCGTTCTTGGGAACTGGAATCCTGCCTGCATATCCTCACATTTTAAGGAGAGAGGCCTCTGATAGCCACAAGAGCAGAGCCACTTCCAGATTTGAGGGGTCCCCAGGCAAAATGCCTTCTGATGGGCCCCTGACATTAACCCTACAACAAGCTTAGTAGTGGAGGGCAGCAGGAGTAGTGTGAACTGTGGTGAGTGGACCACAATTGTAACTACCCACATTGTCCCAATGGAGCACCACTCCATAGGCAGTTTAAGCCAGCAGCTTCCCAGCCACCGGATAGGTTTTTTTGTAAGCCTGAGCATGGGTTGAAGGAGGACCAACAGGGCCACAACATGTTTTAGCATGGATATGGCTGAGGATGCCAACTGAGTACTATCGCTGGGCATGCTCAGTGGCTGAGAAAAAAATATCCAGGTGTGAATCTTTCTGCTCCAATCCCTTGCAGCAAAACTTGTTTCTGGAGTGGAGGACTGAGTCCATGAAGAAAAACGTGAAATAAATTTCAGAAATGGTAATGGGGATGGGATATCCCCTTAATTTCTGAATGCCCACAAATTTCTGTATCAGAAAGGCCAAGAAGGACTGCTTTAGCCGACAGTCACTTCTTAAAACCATACAGCGGCAGAGCTTGAAGTCTCCTTGATGGCCTCACTGGCAGTTCTGATGATCTCCATCCTCTTCCAAACTAAGCCTGCAGGATTAGCACAAAGGTCTCCCCAGGAAAAAGGGGCTGCCCTCCTTTTCCAGAGAGTCTACTCAGAAGATAGTAGCAAAACGACAGTGGCTATGATGATGGAGATGAAGCTAAGACTTCCAGCTGATGCTCCATTGATGGTGCTTCTGTTGTTCACCGTTGACCCATGGCCCTTGGTTTCCACACTGGTGAAAGTCAGCTCTGGTATCAGGCTGTGGATCCATGACTGATAGGATGTGACACGGGCATAAACACCAGGGCGATTCTTCTGTGCACACCCTTCTCCCCAGCTCACCACGCCTGCGAGGAGCCAGGAGTCCCCCATTCGGCAGGCTAGTGGTCCTCCTGAATCACCCTGTGCAGAGAAAACCCAAATAGATTATGGGAGATGCAGGCACAGGCAGTGGGCAGAGCAAGCCAATTGGCACCTGGGGTGGCGCGCGTGCCCTGCGCCAAGGGCCAGGGCCAGCCGCCCACGGGGCAGGGCAAGCCAGGGCAGGACATTCCACAGGGCCTCCAAGGAGTCTGCCTGCCTCCTCCCATTGAGCCACTCTACAGCTGAGGCGGAGGCAGTGGGTGGGACAGCACGGAGCCTGTGGGTACCCAAGCCATTGTGTCACTCACAGGAGAGATGCGTGGCTCGGCTGCACTGCAGGCTCTGTGGTGAGTGCCGCCACGCATTTTGTCACCCCCCTCAGTGGTGACACCTGGGGCGGCCCACCCCCACTGCATCCCTCTTCCACCGCCTCTGGGCACAGGGAAGGGAGCTGATGCCCAAGAGCTATGGCAAGGGCAGTAGCTCAGTAGCAGAGCATCTGCTTTGCATTTGGAAGGTCCCAAGTTTAATGTCTAGCAGATTCAGGTAGGACTGGGAGGGAGTCTTAGCTGAAACACTGGCGAGCTGCTGCCTCTCAGTGCAGGTGAGATTGAACTAGATGGACTAAAGATCTGGATGTACTAATAATGGACTAAAACTGATCTGGGTCTCACCTGGCAGGCATCCCGATGTCCAGCAGCAAAGCCAGCACATATCATGTCATTTTTAATGTCCTTTGTGAGTTTGAGCTCTCCGGAGTCTTGGTGATAGAGGGCATTGCATGTGTTTGTGCTGATTATGGGGACCTCTATCTTTTGGAGTATATCAGAGGTTCGCTGTTTGTCTGAAACAGGAGCAAGATAAGAGAATCAGTGCCATTGTATAATGAAACATTAAAATGGTGATGCTCTGCAACCAAAGGGATTTCATTTCTGTCTCCCTGGAGTTATTGGAACAGACTGGGAATGATTGCAGACTGCATTCTTTGCAAATCCCTGTGCATGGACCAGGTCTTTGCTACCTACCAGATTTTGCATGTCACAGAATGGTCACTGCATTTATCAGAAATTTAGAGCTATGCAGATTGCAGATTTAAGTTTCAAAAGACTATATATATAAATATATATCCGCTTCAATATGTATTTTGAGAGAAGATACACTTTATAAATCCATTTTTTAAGAGGATTTCATAAAACAAACAAATTCAAGTACAAAATGGAATTATGGTTAAAATTATGTGAGTGACAGGTTCTAGACATATATCCCTGTTTGTATAATTGGCTTACAAGTTGTCACACATCACCCAAAAGATTTCAAAGAGAGACTCCTTTGTTAGCTGCAATTTATTTGCAGACCTGACACTAACAGACTTTGGATTCAATAGGGGATTAGGAATGGCTCACTCACCACAAAAGGTAATTGTCCCTGTTTAGGCATTAATGTACATTATTCATCTTGCTTGGCCAATTCATCACCAGTTGGGAGCGTGTCACACCCACTCTTTTTCCTCTTTTGATGGGATCTCATTTTCATTTTTCTTGGCATACGATTGTGGCACACCTGTCTCTTAGATTGCTCAGCTTTCGGGCCTCGCTTTCTAAAGACATTCTGACACTCTATCATCTTTCTATCATCTTTCTATCTATCTATCATCTATCTATCTATCTATCTATCTATCTATCTATCTATCATCTATCTATCTATCTCTATCTATCTATCTCTATCTATCATCTATCATCTATCATCTATCATCTATCATCTATCATCTATCTATCATCTATCTATCTATCTATCTATCTATCTATCTATCTATCTATCATCTATCTATCTATCTATCTATCTATCTATATCTATCTATCTCTATCTATCATCTATCTATCTATCATCTATCTATCTATCTATCTATCTATCTATCTATCTATATCTATCTATCATCTATATCTATCTATCTATCTATCTATCTATCTATCTATCTATCATATCTATCTATCTATCTATCATCTATCTATCTATCTATCATCTATAATCTATCTATCATCTATCTCTATCTATCTATCTATATCTATCTATCTATCTATCTATCTATCTATCTATCTATCATCTATCTATCATCTATCTATCTAATCTATCTATCTACCATCTATCTATCATCTATCTATCTATCTATCATCTATCTATCTATCTATCTATCTATCTATCTATCTATCTATCTATCAATCATCTATCTATCTATCTATCTATCTATCTATCTATCTATCATCATCTATCTATCTATCATCTATCTATCTATCATCTATATCTATCATCTATCATCTATCTATCTATCTATCTATCATCTATCTATCTATCATCTATCTATCTATCTATCTATCTATCTATCTATCTATCTATCTATCATCTATCTATCTATCTATCTATCTATCTATCTATCATCTATCTATCTATCTATCTATCTATCTATCTATCTATCATCTATCATCTATCTATCATCTATCTATCTGTCTGTCTATATCTATCTATCATCTATCACCTATCCATTCACACCTTGAGGGTCCCACACCATGCATCTAATGAAGAAGGCATGTGAAAGCTTCTGGCCCCATAGATGTGCTAAGATGGAATCCTATTCACACACTTGCCAGGGCATAAGTCACATTGAGCTACATGATTTTTTTCTTCTGAACAGACTCATTGCATTGTTCATGTTTAAGGTGCCATTTGGTTCATTGTTTTTAATGAGAACTTATATTCTGTTGTTGGGAACTAGACCATTAGGGTAGAGATTACATCCCCTGGCTTTCCCCCTAATGGATTTCTATTTTGTATCTATATTATCTTACAATTCATCTTTTGTAAATTGCTATTCCCATTATACAATAGTGGTAGTAACAGTAACAATAATTAAAAAAACAGTAGTAGTGGTAGTTTATTAATGCTTGGGCCATAGGCCATTCACATATAAGATAAATAGGTACAATACAAAAACCAATAGTATAAAATACTGCATAAAATCACATTGCTACCTAGCAATGATAAAAATTACAAATATTTTATAGGTGATATAGAATATTTTTTTGATTATAGAATGCTCTTATGAACTAAGCTGGAATTATCTTTAGTTTGGAACCAGGCATTCAGGAGGAAACAATGGTTGCTACCAACCAAACTTTTTAAATAGCTTGACAACTTCTCTCCTTGCCTCTACCACTGGGCACAACTTAATTTGCCTTTAAGAGCTGTATAAATAAACAGAAATCCAGCAAGTAGAGCATTTCCTGACCTGCAGATGGTGCTACAGCTGGATTTCTTCACTTGCAGGACTTCTGCCTGTCACAAAACTGTTAGAGACACAGTAGCCAAAAATTACAAACTCCAGACTAGACCTGCTGCCTTGTGTCTGTGAACTGCTATTGTTAGGGATTAACTGGAGAAATCAGAGAGAGAGAGAGAGAGAGAGAGAGAGAGAGAGAGAGAGAGAGAGAGAGAAGCTGGAGCATTATAGACTCAGGCGTGCAGAGCTAAGGTCTCTCACTCCCTACCATAAAGTATATATTGGTTTCATAACACTAGAACTGCCGGGTCTTCTTCCAGAAGGATCTTGGGAATTGGAGTTTGGTGAGGGGTGATGATTCTCTGTTAAAGATTCTTAACTCCTCCCACACCCAGAATTACAATTCCCAGGACTCCCAAGAAAGAGGGAATGGCTGTTAAACCACTTACAGTCTGTAGCATAAATTCCCCTCTAATGCAGCCTTCTCCAACCTGGTACCTTCCAGATGTTTTAGACTACTGTTCCTATAATTTCCTCACCATTGGCCATGCTGGGGTGGCTGATAGGAGTTATCCCCAGTTTGTTTCAGCAGAGGGAGTCGATCTGCTAAACGGCCTCGGTCCAGTATACCTGAAGGAGCGTCTCCACCTCCATCATTCTTCCCAGACACCGAGGGCCTTCTGGCGGTTCCCTCCCTGCGAGAAGCCAGGTTACAGGGAACCAGGCAGAGGGCCTTCTTGGTAGTGGCACCCACCCTGTGGAACGCCCTCCCACCAGATGTCAAGGAGAAAAATAACTACCAAACTTTTAGAAAACATCTGAAGGCAGCCCTGTTTAGGGAAGCTTTTAATGTTTAATAGGTTATTGTATTTTAGTGTTTTGTTGGAAGCCGCCCAGAGTGGCTGGGGAAACCTAGCTAGATGGGCGGGGTATAAATAAATTTTATTATTATTATTATTATTATTATTATTATTATTATTGTTGTTGTTGTTGTTGTTGTTGTTGTTGTTGTTGTTGTTAATTATTATTATTATTATTATTATTATTATTATTATTATTATTATTATTATTATCTCTCTCTTTTGAACCTACCTGTGCCTTGCACATCTCCCCAACCCGTGACCCAACACATGTGTCCTGGGGGGAAGACGACATCGGAATCAGGGACACAGATGGGGACGATCCATTGAGAGAAATTCACTGGCCTGTCCAGCTGCAGCAGAGCAATGTCTCCGGATTTCACATCCCCCTCATATATAGGATTGAGGATGATACGTTTCACAGCGGTGGTGATGGAATGGGGACCAGGACTGGAGAGTTTCAGTGCTCCGAGCATTACTGTGAAGTTGGAAGGGGTGCTGAGCCTAGAGAGACACAATGGGGTTGAGGAGACAGAGAGAATGTCAGTGAATTCTTATCCTTAGGGTTAAGTGGATGGAACAGGTTAAGGAGTTGGGTTGTGTGAAACAAATCCCATTATTTCCCATTTTTAGTTTGCACCCCCAATTTAAAAAAAGTTCAGTTTGATTTTTTTCAGCTGATCTTTCAGGATTATCTCTAGATAAATAAAACTATTAAGTAAACATTCAAAATAATGCTGTTATTTTAAAATAATGATTTTAAATAATTTAAAAATCAGCTGAAATCTATTCAAAAACTAGTTAAATAAGAAAGTTTTAGCCTGGTGCTGAAAGCTTTTCAAGCTCGTTGGCAGGCAAGCAGCCCAGAGAGGTATATTCCAGAACCAGGGAGCCACCAATGAAAAGGCTCATTTTCCAATCACCATCCACCAATGTTCTGAGGGTGGGGGCACCCAGTGAAGGGCGTCTGAGACACATCTTGGAGTATGGGCAGATTCCAGTGGAAGGATGTAGCACTTCGGTTCTTTTCGTTGCAAGCTCCTTCAATAGCCCTTCAATTACTGTTGGGTTTAGAGATTTGGGGAGAAAAAAAACACCACCAATGTGTAAAATGGTGGTGTAAAACATCAGGCTTTGTGGAGGGTGGGGCAACTTTCACTGGCTTTCCTTCAGTGCTTTTGCATGGCTGGAATGTGAATCATGAAACTCCCACTTGCCTGGATGGACAACAGGGAGATGTGTCTATATGCATATAAGGTAAAGGGACCCCTGACCATTAGGTCCAGCCGTGGCTGACTCTGGGGTTGCGGCGCTCATCTCGCTTTATTGGCCGAGGGAGCTGGTGTACAGCTTCCGGGTCATGTGGCCAGCATGACTAAGCCACTTCTGGCAAACCAGAGCTGTGCACGGAAATGCCGTTTACCTTCCCGCCAGAGCGGTACCTATTTATCTACTTTCACTTTGATGTGCTTTCGAACTGCTAGGTTGGCAGGAGCAGGGACCGAGCAACGGGAGCTCACCCCGTCACAGGGATTTGAACTGCCAACCTTCTGATCAGCAAGTCCTAGGCTCTGTGGTTTAACCCACAGCGCCACCCGCGTCCCTCTATATGCATACAGAAGCCTCCATCTTCAGTGTGGCTGCAATGCAGCCTAGCGTATAATGGTAAGAATCACAGACTTTGCCTTGCATACTTTTGCCTCTGCTCCTCTCCCCGCTGACATGTGTCCCATCGCAGGAGATTGTCCATGAGAGTATGAGGCCCTCAGACTGGTTCACCATCCCTGCTGTAAAGCACTGGGCTGGTCCAACCCAAGTTAGTAATTTATAGATAGTACTGGAATCAGTGGGCATTTTTGAACTCAGTGCTGTCCACCAGTGCTGTCTACAGCTGTGCACAAGCGATTGACCAGTGCACGTAGCTTAAGTTCTTCATTTTGTTCCAAACAAGCCATGATCTGAAGGTTCATTCTTGGCTTCCTGCTTGCCGTTCTGCATCTATTTTCACACAGCTTTCGCTGAAATCGATGCATTGAAGCCGAAGTATGGACAAAAAACCCCCCACCCCTGACTGAATTAGGCCAGTTATGATAAACAATATTGTCCTGAGAAATCCGTGAGCATGAAGCGAAGCCCTTAAAAATGAATATTTCAACATTCAGCATTGAAAGCTGACTTTGTAAAATGTGTGTGAAATCTAATTTCAGTGATACTTGAGGGATGGATGGGATTGGAAAGGCATACTTACAGTTTAAAACAATGTGAGGCTGTGATGACCCACTGATCAGTGATGAGGGACCCTCCGCAGTGGTACGCTCCATCCAACCTTATGCTGACCTGCCAAGGCCATTCTCCATCCTGCGAGTCTTTCCCCCCTATGATCCGGTTTAGGATTCCCTGTTTTCCACATACTGAGGAAGATATCATTATTAGGGCAGGTCTCTCAATGGCTATTAAGCATAATTGTTAAATAGAGCTTCTGTGTTCTAATGCAGCAGACCAGTATATATGGCACACCAGTTACTAGTATAACTGTGCACCAGTTGCTAGGGGACAAGGCAACACAGGATGCTTCTATGGTCCTGAATGCATCTACTTGGCCACTGTAGGTTGTGGTGTGGCTCAGGGAACCAGCCAGTCTGCCATGCCCCTTTTCAGGCTACTCCATTCCATCTTCTTTTCCCTAAGTTTTCCACCCATCCCCACACAGTGGACATACCATTCTGTAGCCATTGAGCATGTCCAGTCCTTATTATAATATTTTTTTCCAGCCCTTCAGTTCCTCCTCCCATATATATATATATATATATATATATATATATAGTTTCTGCAAACCATGGGATTCCCCCAAACTTGCCAATATCACCCACTTGACAGTCACATTCTGGCACCATAAAGAATGGCCCTCAGAGAATCAGGCTATGTGCATATCATACATTTAAAGTATCCGTCCTTGTAAGACCAGCAATTCCCAGTACCCTTAGTTAACTACACTTCTCAGGTTTCTTGGATAGGAAATGTGCTCTAAATGTATGGCGTGTATGCAGCCTGTGTCTCATGTTCATCTATAGGGTGATATTGCAGTTTTAGGGTGCATGTCCTTGTGAGGCAAGCCACTAGTACTAGTCTAATTGGTTAGTGTTATAGCAGCCACGATCCACAGGGCTCTGTGACCAAGACCACCCTTCTCCACAGGGATTCCTTATCTCTAAACATTTTAATTGAATAATTTTCCTAATTAAAAACTCACCGGCTTCAAGCACAATAAAAGCATATAGAAACAGTACTCACTTCTGCTTGCATAACTTGGGTTGGCATCTGAAAAGAAAAGAAAAAGGGGTCAAAACAAAATCAATGCAGAAATCCTTGGACTTGCAGATCTGTGTTGTTGGATTCAGCCCATTATCTTGAAAAGACTTGCCAGATGGCTATATTAAATGTAAATATTGTGGCTGAGAGCTATACATTCATCCCCCATGTTGTTTTGGATTCAGAACTAGCCTGCGTTGGGCATTGTAATTGTTGCAACTAAGACGTGCCTTCCTTGATTCTGCCAATGCATTTAAGGAACCAGCCAAATACTCAAAACATGGCTCATCTTCCTGACTTTCAAGTCCATTCTACTCTGTTCATGGTGAGAATGAAGTGAAAAAAGACAAGACAGGCGTTTAATCATCACATTAATTTATATCAACACAGGAAATTGCTTTATCCTAAGTCAGAACCTGGGGCATTTTGCAATCAAAACACATGCTCTACCACTGAGCTACAGCCCTTCAGACTATATACTGACAAGTATATTTTTTTAAAAATACTTCATTTTTTATTTTTTTATAATATTTTATTAGGTTTTATCAATAGAAAAGTTCAGAAAAATACAAAAACAGAAAAATACAAAATTACAAAATACAAAAAATACAAACATTAAACACAAAAAAGAAGAAAAAACACATATAAAAGAAAACAAAAACTCCCTCTTTCTTTATTTCTCATCTTTAGTTAACTTATTTTCCTGACTTCCTCACGTCTCCCTTTTTTGTATTCCTTTTTAAAAATTGGTTCAGCAAATTCATGTCCTATTAGTTTATCTATTATCAATTCCCATCTTACATTTTACCTTGTTGCTAGAACCCCTTCAATTCATTTCGTTTTTTTAAAAATACTTCAAAATAAATTGCTTTAAGAATGAGCAGTTGATTACACTTGTCATTAGTTCTATCTTTTTTTTTTTTGAAAATTCTAACGTAATCATCTCCTATTTGGGTTGAAAATATAGCCTACTTGTAAGACCTTGGAACTGGGCCCTCTAGAAACTCAGATTCAAGATGACTAATTTTCACTAAAGCAGTTAAGGTCTTGCAAAGTCTGCTTGCCACACATCGATCAGCACCAACTGGCAGCTCTGGTTTGGCAAATGATAACTTGACTTCAAGATGTATTGTAAACATTTACACCCCTTGATACCGCCACTAACAGCTTACAATACCCTAAGCCAATAAAAACATTAAACAAACTAAAACGTTATAAGTAAAGCTTAAAAGCAAAGACATATAGAAATAAAAACTTCAACTTTGTAATTAAAACCCACTAAAATTCAGATAAAGTAAGGCACTTTTTTCTGCCCACCTAAAAGTCATCTGGGTGGGACTAATCTAACTTTTCTTGGGAGTGAATGCCGTAACCAGGATCCTTCCAAAGAGAAGACTGACTCAAGCTCCTATTAGCCAAGTCTCTTTAGGTGGTGAGATAGAAAAAATGAACTTTGATGATAATTGGAGCCAGTGTGGTGTAGTGGTTAAGAGCGGTGGACTCGTAATCTGGTGAACCAGGTTCGATTCCCCGCTCCTCCACATGCAGCTGCTGGGTGACCTTGGGCCAGTCACACTTCTTTGAAGTCTCTCAGCCCCACTCACCTCACAGAGTGTTTGTTGTGGGGGAGGAAGGGAAAGGAGATTGTTAGCCGCTTTGAGACTCCTTCAGGTAGTGAAAGGCGGGATATCAAATCCAAACTCTTCTTCTTCTTCTTCTAATTGTAACCCTTGGGCAGGCTCATACAGGAAGAGACAGTCTTTTGGATAATCTGGTCCTAAACCATTTATGACTTTATAAATGATGGCCTAGGCCTTGCAAACTTGACTTGGTTTGCTTTGTTCTGGAAAACCTAGCTCAAACAAAGCATATCTTAATTTCAATTGATTGAGTTTAAAAGAAATTTAGGAATGCATATCCTATTGTCCAATGACCAGGCTGATCCAATGTGGGGAAGTCCTCTCATTCTTCAGGGTGGAATACAAAGGGCCAACAAGCCAAGTGAGGCTCATTCTTACAGTCTTTCACAATGCAATTCACCACCCATCACACAGTTTTTAAGTCGGTCCCCAGGACAGGCATTGGTGGTAGGCCCTCCTGCTGAGGTGCTGATCATCTTCCCCAGATTACTGTGTGGTGATGTGGGGTGGGGGTGGGGTCCAGTGTGCCCCCTACTGGTGGTGTGGAATATTAACTCATGCAGAAAAATGTTCCACTTACCCATCAACACCTGCAGAAGCATCAGTACCGTCAATCCCATTAACCTTCTTTTCCCTCGTGGCACTTGTCCTTGATGCCCCATATTGCTACAGCTTTCTTCTTCTTCTTCTTCTTCTTCTTCTTCTTCTTCTTCTTCTTCTTCTTCTTCTTCTTCTGCTTCTGCTTCTGCTTCTGCTTCTGCTTCTGCCTTTTTAAATTGATTGTAGGTAAGCAGAGGTAGAATAATGCACTATTTCAAGAAGGAGCATCTGAGACACACTTTACTATTTATGTGGTGCAAGCTTTGGGTGCTTATATATGGCATCCCAGGAGGGCGTATTCACACTGGGAATGCTGCCAGATATGGGAGTTTGTCAGCTGGGAATGTTACGAAACCTGTTGGGTAAATGCTGCTTGATGCTTCTCACCTGCCTCCTTCCTTCCAAATGTCTTCATTTCCCTGTTTCTAACTCTATTGTATATCCATTTCCCTGTTTCTCATGACTGCTATGTAGCCTTTCTGCCAGAATCCTTCCTTCCCACTCATCACAGTGGTTTCTGCATGCACCATAAGGTCAACTCTCTCTGTCTTCAAAGACATCTCTACAATGTTCAGTTTGGTTTTCACTCCCTGCAGCTAGGAGTTTGTGTATTCCTTCCACTTTTCATGGGAAAGTGCCCACACAGTGTCATTTCAGCTATACCTTAACATGTTCTAACCCACCTCAACATTCAATAGGGGTGGTTCATGGGTGGACCTCAAAGTCCACTGTTAGAATGGTGGGAGAGGTACCGGTAGGTAGCTGATGATGGTGTTCTCATCTGTGTTACTGATCAAGCCTATTGCTGACCAGTGTGTTGGGATGCGGGTGGCGCTGTGGTCTAAACCACTGAGCCTCTTGGGCTTGCCGATCAGAAGGTTGGTGGTTCGAATCCCCATGATGGAGTGAGTTCCTGTTGCTCTGACCCAGCTCCTGCCAACCTAGCAGTTCGAAAGCACACCAGTGCAAGTAGATAAATAGGTATTGCTGCAGCACTCTGTGCGCTATGGTTTCCATCACGGTGTTCCATTGTGCCAGAAGCGGTTAAGTCATGCTGGCCACTTGACCTGGAAAGCTGTCTGTGGACAAATGCCAGCTCCCTTGGCCTGAAAGCGAGATGAGCACCACAACCCCATAGTCACCTTTGACGGGACTTAACCATCCAGGGATCCTTTGCCCTTAAAAAAAACAACAACAGAACAAAAACAAAAAAACTTTTAACCTGTATTTATAAGAGTATTGGACCAGGATTTAAATCCGCACCCAGTCTATTGGGTGTTCTTGGACTAATCATTGTCTCTTAGCCTATGCCACCTTACAGGGTTGTTGTGATGATAAAATTGAGAGGGGGGGGACCATGTATGTAACCTGGAGCTTATTGGAGGAAAAGTGGGATATACATGTAAGATCAATGTGATGTGTTCAGTACTAATCCTCATCAGAGTAGAACCATTGAAATGAGTGAACATGAGTAACTTAGGCCCATTAATTTTAGTGGGCCTCCTTTGAGTAGGACTAGCACTGAATACAACCCATAAATATGATATGACATTTTGCTGCAATAGATGGACAAGATGGTGTCCTTCTTCATTCCACACACAGCTGACTAGATTGGAAGTTGAATCTCATTTCAGCACCGGCAATGGGACAGCATCCACTACACTTGAAAGCTGCAGGCTAGTAAGGGTGCAGGCACACATAGGGTGAGATGTGACTAATAAATCCCATCAGTGGAAGTCTGCACAATGGGGCTTCCTCCTCCTCCCCCTGCTCCCTCCAAAATTGGTTCTGGCAGGGTGGGGGAATGCCCAGAACTTCAAAGGGTACCTCCCAAAGCTCTGCCCTCCAACAGAAGGGTTCTGGAGGAACAGCACCTGCAGCCTGAGGCAACCACCTCACCTTGCCCAATGGTAGGGCCAACCCTTTTACTGATTGTTTGTTAATGTACTTGCAGATGATAAACACGGCATTGCCCAAATAGTCTTATGCCCTCCCAAATATTCTGAAAAATTAATCCTGTGTGTTGACTCCAGTAATTAATACAGTGGTACCTGTAATTAATTAATTAATACAGTGGTACCTCAGGGACGTGGGTGGCGCTGTGGGTTAAACCACAGAGCCTACGACTTGCCAATGAGAAGGTCGGCGGCTTGAATCCCCACGACGGGGTGAGCTCCCGTTGCTCGGTCCCTGCTCCTGCCAACCTAGCAGTTCAAAAGCACGTCAAAGTGCAAGTAGATAAATAGGTACTGCTCCGGTGGGAAGGTAAACAGTGTTTCCGTGTGCTGCTCTGGTTCGCCAGAAGCGGCTTAGTCATGCTGGCCACATAACCCGGAAGCTGTATGCCAGATCCCTCAGCCAATAAAGCGAGATGAGCGCCGCAATCCCAGAGTCAGTCATGACTGGACCTAATGGTCAGGGGTCCCTTTACCTTTACCTCAGTTTAAGAACAGCCCTGTTTACAAACAATTCAGTTTACGAACTCCACAAAACTGGAAATAGTGTCCCAGTTTGTGAACTTTACCTCAGTCTAAGAATGGAATCTGAATGGCAAAGGGGCACCGGCGGCAGGAGGCCTCATTAGGGAAAGCACACCTCAGTTTAAGTACAGTTTCGGTTTAGGAACGGACTTCCGGAATGGATTAACTTCGTAAACCAAGGTACCACTGTATGCTTTGTTTTTAACTACAGGTTTTTACCCCATCCTGATTTTGTTTTGCTGTTCTTTTTATTGAATCTTTGTAAAAAGCCTTGCATGTTGGGGGGGGGGGAGGAGAATGCATATATCTTCAAACATTCACATATTTTAAAGGTATAATAACCTGTGACACGTGTTTAGTTATGGAGCGGCCTAATTCAGCAATGAATTACCATAATATGTACTTTAACTATACCAAATGTTATCGACAAATTGCCACAAATTGAACCCCAAGTTTGTTTGTTTTTTGTTCTTCTGTGGAAAAACCAATAAAATATATATTTCAAAAAAGAAGTAGTATCAATTGTCCTGTATCCAGACTGCAGATAAGAATTATGATGGATTTCAAAATTACTCCACTTTAACAGGGGTAGTTGTTGTTTTAAAGATTGTATTGGTATCACACTCCAAAAAAGTAGTCTGGAAAGCTGCTTGGGGAACGTTTGACCCCACAGTGTTAAAAAAACAAAAACAAAAAAGAACAAAGTTGAAGTAGATCGTCTGAAATCAAGTGACTTCATTTACTCATGACTAACTAGTGCTCACTGGTTTCGATACATCTAATTTGAGTTGCCTTCAACCAGGGCTTTTTTTCAGTTGGAGCTCAGTTCCAGCACCTCTCAGGTGGGTGCCATTGCCATTCAAAGAGAACAAGGGAGAAGCTCTGGTGAGCTCTGGCACTACTTTTTCCAGAAAAATAGCACTGCCTACAACCCAAAGTAAACAATGGAAGGGTTCCAACGTGTCTTGATTTTTCATTGACACCATACCATTAAAATATGTCACTTCCCCTCCCCCCCAGAATCATGGGAACTGTAGTTTGTTAAGGCCTCTGGGAATTATATCTCTGTGAGGGGTAAACTGCAATTCTCAGAATGCTTTGGGGGAAATCATATGCTTTAAATGTATGGTGGTGTACACCATACAGTGGTACCTCAGGTTAAGTACTTAATTGGTCCCGGAAGTTCGTTCTTAACCTGAAACTGTTCTTAACCTGAAGCACCACTTTAGCTAATGGGGCCTCCTGCTGCCGTCGCGCCGCCGGAGTGCAATTTCTGTTCTCATCCTGAAGCAAAGTTCTTAACCTGAAGCACTATTTCTGGGTTAGCGGAGTCTGTAACCTGAAGTGTATGTAACCTGAAGCGTATGTAACCCGAGGTACCACTGTACACCTACCTGGAAGTGTAGATTATCAGGAACAGAACTGTTACATTATACCTCTATAGCTATCTAGAGTTATAATGTACTTTGCGTTTAAGCAAATAAAAATAAGAGTGGACCTTTGTGTGAACATCAGTTCATGGAGTTTCCTTCCTCATAAAACACAATGCCACAATTACATGGACATTTTTGATCTGACCTCTGCACTTATTTACGCTAGAGTGTTGCTGGCCTGGCTCATCACACTGCATGCTTCAGTTGACCACGCCAATCTCTTTTTAAATTACAGCCTCTGGATGCACTTGGTGAGAATTGCAAGCTGAACTGAAAACCAGAGAGGCCAGGCAGGGCTTCTCCTGACAGAACCCCGCCCCCAACTTTTTATTTTTTTGCAAAAATAAAAAAGGAAGTAGGAAGAGCCTCCTCGTTCCTTTCTGCCACCCACAACAGTCCAAGAAAACTGTGGGTAAGTATTATTCACTCATACTTTTTCATGTTTCTGTGGAAGACCCAAAGCAGTAGAAAGCAGTGTGCAAGTGGTGAAACCTCCATTATAGGTTTCTAAGGAGAGGCTGGATGGCCCCCTATCAGGGATGGTCTTGCAGCAGCAGATTTATTGCACCAGAAGACAGCTGGACTAAAGGACCTCTGAGATGCCTCCCAAATCTATAATTCTGTGTATCCCCCACCAAATGGGGCAGTCAAGCCATCACAAGAGACAGGGGAATTGGAAGCACAAATGCACACAATTTAACACACAGGATTATCTTTTAATAGCTTCATTTCTACCAGAAGGAAAAAATAATAATAATTCCAGCCAGGTTATTCAGCTCTCCTTTGTGTGATTCAGCCCTTTGAATGTTTATGCCTGTTCAACTGGCAAAGGGTCTATGTGGAAAGATGAACTTGTAAGCTCTGGGTGTGGAAATACATTAAGAAAGACATTTTCATGACTGTCTTCTCCACTAAACAGTTCAGGGGTGATTCATTGAGGGAAACATCTATTGCTGTTCCTCATGTCCTGAGCTTTACAAAATCAGGACAAAAGTGATGTCATGACATTCTAACCATGAATCATGCCCCCCACCCCCGAAAATGACTGAACACAAAAATGAGGTCACAAAAAAACAAAAAACTCTCAAGGCACCCACCTGTGGAATGCCCTCCCATCAGATGTTGAGGAAATAAACAAATATCTGACTTTTACAAGACATGGGAAGGCAGCTCTGTTTAGGGAAGTTTTTAATGTTTTTATGTTTTATCGCTTATTATTATTATTAATATTAATATTCTGTTGGGTGCCACCCAGAGTGGCTGGGGAAACCCAGCCAGATGGGCGGCGTATAAATAATAAATTGTTGTTGTTGTGACAGTTTGTTTACTTTATTTATTGACATTTGTAGCCCACCCTTTAGCCAAAAATGGCTTACAAAAATTAGTTATGAGATTCTCCCTGTCCTCGGGTTCACAATCTAAAAATAAATGATACACAAGGAAAAAGGAATGGGAGGGAGAAGGGAACAGCAAGCTCATGCAGAAGTTCTCTAAGTTACAGCCAGTGTCAGTGGTGATTGTGGCTGCCTTCACCTTGATATAGAATAGTTCCACCCCCCTGATGCTCTCTTCCTGTTCGGATCAGATCCAGGAGTAGACAATGGCCTGGTGATAATGTCCTTTGTTAGCTGGATAGCTGGTCAATGACTGTTTCTTGTGTGGGGAGCAAATGGTTAGAAAAGGGCAGTAGTCCAAGCTGGAGATAACCAGAGCATGTACCACTCTGGCAAACAGTGCGCAGGCAGGTAGGGTCTCAGCTGTACCAGATGGAGCTGGTAGACAGCTGCCCTGAATACTGACCTGTGCCTCCATGGACAGTTGTGAGTCCCAAATGACCCCAAGGCTGAACACCTGGTCCTTTAGGGACACAGTTACCCCATTCAGGACCAGGGAATCCCCCCCACTTGCCCCCACAAACAGTATTTCCGTCTTGCCAGGATAAAACACAAATGGCTTGAAATAGATGAAGTTCATCCATTGTACACTTTTACAGATTCCATTATTTCAAAAACTGGGAGACAAGTTTTATCCTTTAGGATTAAGACCAGATTCAAATTATCTTATAAGGAAATTTTGACAAGAGCTGCTTGGAGTCTCCTTGTCAGCACATACTACAAAAGTATAATGTGTGTGTAAATGTATGATTATTTCCCTAAGAGCAGATCTGAGTTCATATTTCCAATTGATTTTCAATTAGGGAGTATTGATACTACAAGCCTTTATACAAGGGAACTGCTGAAGACATGTGTGCAAATATTCCATTATAAACACAGAAAACCACCCCTTCTGATTTACAAATAATAGCAAAGGACAAGTTTTCTGTTTCTTTAGTGTTTCTTTCTTATTAGCTGTTCCCTGCTATTCAGCTCTGGCTTCAGCAGAATTATATAACATTTTGGGGAAAATATGAAACTCAGCAACCCAACACTGAAGGCTAAGATAGAGAAGTTCTCCACAGCTACCATGTATTTCCCCTTGATACTAAGGTAGGAGGGAACAAAGGACAGCCAAACACTGCAAAAGACCAACATGCTGAACGTGATAAACTTGCCTTCATTAAAACTGCCTGGTAACTTCCTGGCAAAGAAAGCCACAGTGAAATTGCCAGGCAGCTCATGTAGATGAGGACACAGTAAAGCATTGTCAAAGACCCCTCATTACATTCTAGTATAATTTCTTCAGTCATTGAGTGCATCTGGGAATGGGGGAGAGGTTGCCAGCCACACAGTACGGATGCCTGCTTGAACAATGGAACAGGAAAGGAAGAAGGGACAGGCTTAGCCTTTCTGCCACCCAATTCTTCATCCTGGATTCTGGTCTTGTGGCCACGAAGGCCAAAAGCACAGTGAAAGTTTTTGCCAGTACACAAGAAACAGCAATTGAGAAGATGATACCTGTAATGGGTTTAGGGGTTGCTCGTGAATAAGTTGCCGCCACTCCTGGCTAGGTTACCTGGTTAACCCTTTCTGATTGAACAGCCTCCAGCATCGTGACTGTCTCAGTCGCTGGCAGCATCCGTCAGTGGGCGTTTCTTAAACTTCTTCCAGCACAAAAGTTCCTTGACGCCAAGTCTCCTCCTACTCTCCCTGCGCGGAAGTCTTCTGCGCAGGCAGGGTGTGGGCAGTGGAGTACCCGTACTCTCTCCGCTGGTCTCCAGCGAGGAGTCTTAGAGCCTCCTCCCCGATTCCCCCATCTGCCCCCCTTCTCTACTGGTGTTGCGCTGATTTCCTTCCTCAGCAGACGGGCTCCCTCTCTCCCTACTGGGACCCTCTCCGCCATCCCTTTGGAGCCTTCCCTCCGCTTCCAGCTCCAATGGCAGTTCCCTGACATCCATCTCCCCCCCAGGACCCCCCCACCCTCGGCCCGACCTTCTGATCCAACCTCATCCCTTTCCTCGGCCGATGATGCGGGGAAACCCCTGAAGGAGCTGTCACCATCCTCTGAGGATTCAAAACCCGCTTCCCACCCGCTTCGAACTCTTGCCGCGGGGTGGGCCTCCCAGTCTGATTCTTCTCCCTCTGACATTTCCCCTCCTTCCTCTTCAGAGGCAGGAAAACCCACAAATTCCTCCTCATCGTCTGTGGTACCAAATTCTTCCTCCCAGAATCTCGCTAGTGGTTTTGGTTTGTCTGGGAACAGGCTGTGGAATTCTTCCACTAGATACCCATCATTGACTGCCTCCGCGGGGACCCAAGTGTTTTCTGACTTGGGTTCTCCTTCCCAAGCCACTAAGTACTCCACCTGGCGCCCTCGCCACCTTGAATCGAGTATTTCCATGGCTTGGTTGTGGAGTTCCCTCTCCTCTACCCGCGGGTGGGCGGTGACTCCTCCCTCCCACCCCGGAAATTCCCGCCCCTCCCTGTACGGTGAGAGTAGGGACCTATGGAACACCGGATGTATCTTCATGCTGTCAGGCAACTTGAGCTTGAATGCCACAGGGTTCACCTGCTGTGTTACCTCAAAGGGTCCCAGCCGCCTTGGCTGCAACTTCTTGCACCCTCCCTTTAGGGGCAACCCTTGGGTTGACAACCACACTCGGTCTCCCACCCGTATGGCATCCCCCTCCCGACGGTGCTTGTCTGCCTGCCTCTTATAAACTTCCTTGGCCCGCTCCAAGTTCATCTTGAGTTGCTGGTGCAATGCCTCCATTTCTTCCACAAACTGCTCTGCCACAGGTGCACTCCACCCTTCCTCCCCCCCTCCCCGGGAAGGCCCTGGGGTGACACCCATAATTGGCCATGAACGGGCTCATGCCCGTGGACACATGTTCAGCGTTATTGTACGCAAATTCAGCCAGCGCTAGTTTCTCTACCCAATCGTTCTGTCTCTTGCTGACGTAGCAGCGTAGGTATTGCTGGAGTATACTGTTCGCTCTTTCTGCTTGCCCGTTGGTTTCCGGGTGTCGCGCCGTCGAGAAGCCCACCTCTACCTGCAGCAAGCTCATGAGCTTCCTCCAGAACCAGGAAGTAAATTGTTTCCCGCTATCTGAGATGACCCTCGAGGGAGCCCCATGCAACCTGAAGATGTGATCCACAAACAACTTGGCTGTCTCCTCTGCTGTCACCGCATGTGAGCAAGCTATGAAATGGCACATCTTCGTCAGTAGATCGACTACTACCATGACTGCTGTCTTTCCCCTGGACTTGGGCAAATCTGTCATAAAATCAATGGACACCACTTCCCAGGGTCTTCCCAGCGTGGGTAAGGGGGCAGCCCTCTCCCCCTTTGCCCTTTGGCAGCGGTCGCACCCCCGTACATATTCCCGTACATCCTCCCTCACCCTTGGCCACCAGAACTGCCTGGTGACGAGCAGCAAGGTTTTGTGCTGTCCAAAGTGCCCAGCTGTGGGGTTGTCGTCGAGTTGTTTGAGTACCTTCCCCCTCAGGGTTTCCCCCGGTACATACAGCGCCCCCTTATAGTACAGCACCCCTTCCTTTTCCTCAAACCCCCCATGGTTTTCTCTTCCGTCTCGGAGTTCCCGGATTTTAGTTTGAGCGAACACGTCGTTTCTAGTAAGCCCGGCCAGTTCTCGTTTCCCAACCAAGGCTCCCCCACACACCCATCGGTCCTCGGGGATCACGTGTCGTATCTCTGGCGGTCCCTCTCCTTCCATGTACTCCAGCTTCCGGGAGAGAGCATCTGCTCTTACGTTTTCCTCTCCCGGCACGTATCGGATCTCGAAGGAAAACTTGGAGAACTCCTGTACCCATCGAATCTGTCTCTGGTTGAGTACTCGTGCGGTCCTCCAGTATTCCAAGTTCTTGTGATCAGTACAAACCTGGATCTTGTGCTGCGCCCCTATTAGCAGATGTCTCCATCGGCGAAACGCCGCATAGATCGCAAGCAGTTCGCAGTCATACACCGTATAGTTTTGCTCCGACTTGCTCAGCTTCCTTGATAAAAAGGCACACGGCTTCCATTCCTGCTTGCTCCTCCCTGGCTGCAAAAGAACCGCCCCAATGGCTCTGTCGGACGCGTCGGTCTCTAGCCTCATGGGTTTCTCCAGATCAACGTGTAGGAGCTGCTCTTCCGAAGCGAACGCCTTATTCAGTCTTTCAAAGGATTGCTGAGCACTTTCTGTCCAGGTGAACTTCCTTTTGCTACTGAGACAATCTGTGATGGGCGCCGTTAAGTGGGCGAAGTTCTTGATGAACTTCCTGTAGAAGTTGCTGAACCCTAGGAACCTCTGCACATCCTTCCGGGTTTTGGGGGCTTTCCATTCCAGCACTGCCTGCACCTTGCTTGGGTCCATAGCCAGTCCCTTGTCTGACAACTTGTACCCCAGAAACCCGACCTCTCTGGTGTGAAATTGGCATTTTTCCAGCTTGATCCACAAGTGGTGCTTCTGCAGCCTCTTTAGCACTTCCCTGACGTCTCTGACATGTTGCTTCTCATTGTCTGAATAGATTAAGACGTCGTCCAAGAAGGCTACGCAGTTCTTGTACGGCAGGGGCCCCAACACGTGGTGCATGAATGCTTGAAAGCAGGCGGAGCCCGATTGTAATCCAAATGGCATGACTAAGTACTCAAAAGCCCCCAGGGGGGTGAACATGGTGGTCTTCCATTCGTCCCCCTCCCTTACCCTGATCAAATTGTACGCTCCCCTGAGGTCCAGTTTGGTGAAAATTTTCCCCTGCCTCACCCATGTTAAAATGTTGTCAATCCTGGGCATTGGGAAGGTCACGGGTTCAGATACCAGGTTTAGGGCCCTATAATCTACGACCAGTCTGGGCTGATTAGTCCCATTTTTGTCCACAAAGAACACCGGACTGCCCCCCACCGCCTTTGATTCTCTTATGAATCCCCTCTCCAGGTTCTTGTCAATAAACTGCCGTAACTCCTGCATCTCCCTGTCCGACATGGCATACAGCTTACTCACCGGCAGCTGAGCCCCTGGGATTAAGTTGATTTGGCAGTCAAAGGTCCTATGGGGGGGTAGTCTGTCCGCCTCCTTCTCACTGAAGACTTCCTTTAGGTCAGCGTATGGTGGTGGCACCTCTCCCTTTGTTTCCACCGCCAGCCCAGCCACCCTGGCCACTGTCCTTCTCGGGGTCCCCCCCCCAGACAGTGTTCCAAACAGTAAGCTGACCCAAAGGTGACTGACCGCTGATGCCATGACACTACTGGATCATGCAGTGCCAGCCAGCTCATTCCCAGTATTATTGGGGGTCCTGCCAGTGTGGCCACGTGAAAGGCAATGGTCTCTATGTGCCTGGAAACCCTCATTCGCATTGGCGGGGTCTGGTGTGTCACTTCCCCTCCCAGAAGTTCCCTGCCATCGATGGTGGTCACTTGCAAGGGAAAATCCAGGGGTAGCAAGTGTATTTGGTGCTCCAAAGCGAAGTCCCTGCTAAAGAAATTGCAGGAGCTGCCCGAATCCAGCAGCCCCTCAACCTTGACTGGGTGCCCATTCGGGAGTTCTAGCACCACTGCTATGACTATCGCTGCCCTGGGGGGGGGGTCAGGCTGGGGCACTTCTTTTGGTTGCTGACCTGGCTGCTGGCCCCTTTCGTTGGCAGCCAGGCGCTGTCGTTTCCTTGCGCCTGCCCTTCGTCCCCCTTCTCCTCACAACCAGCAGCCCCCACCATCCCTTGCCAGGCCTTTCTTTGAGGGCAGACCCTTGCAAAATGTCCCGGCCGTTGGCAGAGGAAACACTTCTTGGTGGTTTTCCAATCCTTCCCCTCCCTCTTGCGACCTTCACTGGAGTTTGAAACCTCGCACACGCGCGCGCCATCTATTTCCATTGGCTCAGCCTCCTGGGGAAGCTGTCTTGGTATTTCAGGAATGCGGTAGTCATGGCAACGTTCCCCTCTCACTTTGCGTTTCTCCTGAGCCCGCGCTTCCTGCCTCACTCCAATCGCAAGCACAGCCTTGGTCAGCTGATCCATCGACTGCGGGCGGAGCGCGCGGGACAGCTCGTCCTTCACCGTTGGGGACAACCCCTCCTCAAACAACATTTGAATAGGTTCAGAGTCCAGATCCCACCCGAGACGGTGGATCAACATCGCAAAGCGAGACCAGTAGTCTCTAACTGACTGGCTCCCCTGCTTGCACCCCATCAGTTCTCGCCGAGTCACACTTTGCTGGACTTCACTGGAAAACATCGCATCCATCGCCTGAAAGAATTTCTTAAGGTCCTTCAAGGCATGATTTTGCGTCACCATAAGGGGCCTAATCCATTCCCTTGCCCCATCCTCCAGATGCCCCACAACGTAGGCCACCCGTTGCTCATCGTTAGCAAAGTCATCATGCTGCAGTTCCAAAGCGTACTCAATTTCCGTTCGGAACACATTGCAGTCCTGGGGTTTCCCCCCAAACTTGTGTACCAGCCCCGGTACCTTCCTTGCGATGGGGGTGGGTCTGACCTGAGCATCCTGAGCTCGTCTTTCATCCAGCCGCGCTGTCAGGAGAGCTACATGCTGTTCCAAATCTCAGTTTCTCTCTACCAGACCTTGCACTGCAGCTGCTTGCTCCGTCTCTCCGGCTCCTCCGGTCTGGCTCATGGTGCTGCCTCTCTGGAGCTACGCACAAGCAACGTCGGTGACTGATGGATTGCTGTAATGGGTTTAGGGGTTGCTTGTGCGTAAGTTGCTGCCACTCCTGGCTAGGTTACCTGGTTGAACCCTTTCTGACTGAACAGCCTCCAGCATCGTGACTGTCTCAGTCGCTGGCAGCATCCGTCAGTGGGCGTTTCTTAAACTTCTTCCAGCACAAAAGTTCCTTGACGCCAAGTCTCCTCCTACTCTCCCTGCGCGGAAGTCTTCTGCGCAGGGAGGGTGTGGGCAGTGGAGTACCCGTACTCTCTCCGCTGGTCTCTGGCGAGGAGTCTTGGAGCCTCCTCCCCGATTCCCCCATCTGCTCCCCTTCTCTACTGGTGTTACGCTGATTTCCTTCCCCAGCAGACGGGCTCCCTCTCTCCCTACTGGGACCCTCTCCGCCATCCCTTTGGAGCCTTCCCTCCGCTTCCAGCTCCAATGGCAGTTCCCTGACAATACCAAAGGTTGTTTGTCGAAGGAAACATGTCATCTTTGAAGGTTTGCCAAAGAAGAGCAATGCACAAAGGAAGCAGAGCAGGAGAGAAATGAGGAGAGTGTAGGTGAGGTTCCTATTGTTTGCAATGACTATGGGAGTGTCATGGTGCTTCATAAATGTACCCAGCTGTGATCAAAGAAAATGAAAGCTAAAAACAGACTAAACTGATGCCCAAAGGTTCTTCATAAGACAAGAAGCTTATATCCTTGGGAATGCATGTATCCAGATTCTTGCCCGGATAGTCTTTGTCTGAGCACTTATTACACTCATTCATATCTGGAAAATACAGGAAATGGCTAGGTACTGTGCCTGTGGTATAGTCTTGTTTAATCGGTTTGGAGCCATGCGGTGTTGCAAGGAAAGCGTATCAAGGGGGAGGGTGGGGCAATGCCACAACCAAGAACATTCATGTTCATGCTATCTGAATGTATATTCACTACAGCCTGGGTGGAGCCTGTGGAAGTCAGAAAGAGTGAGAAGTCCCCCTCTAGATGAGCTGAACCACATACCATCTGACTACTCTCAATGCATTGTCATTTTCTTTTGATTAACATATTTAGAATATCCCAAGGGCAATGATCAAAAAGAGATAGACACACACACACACACACACACACACACACACACACACACACACACACGATTATCATATCTTCTGAAATTGAAACCCAGCTGTCCTTACATCACTGTTCATTCATAAGTACTGAGTCTGGATCCAATGAGTCTATTTATATCTCTTACCATCCTGGTTTGCAATCTTCCCCTCTGGGCATGGGATGCAATTGTAGCAGCAAGGTGGCTGTCCCTCCTACACTTCTTTGAGATTTACAACTCTCAGTACAGACAAAAAGAGGCTGGGTCTAATCCATAAATGAAACAGCAGAAGGGTCATCATGAGAATAATAACTTTGGAATCCTTCAGGTTCTGGGGCTCTTCCCTATGCTACTAAACTAACGCAGCATTTCAGTAAGATGTGGAACTGCTCTATGGAGAACATTTCTTCTTCTTCTTTTATTACTAGTAGTAATATCTGAAGTGGTGTTATAGGCTGGATCTAGACACATCCAAAAAATGTTTCAGGTAAATGTGTTATAAAGCTCATAATGGGAAATTACGTTGCTGAAGGACTGAACTTTACAGCACTATTTGGTGTCACAGTGTTAAAAAAACTAATGTAGCTGAGTCCATAGTCCTCTATTGTTCTGGGATATGCAGGTGTTGTACTTGCATAGCTATTGGAAACATACTGTGATACAGTGGTGCCTCGCAAGACGAAATTAATTCGTTCCGCGAGTTTTTTCGTCTAGCGAATTTTTCGTCTTGCGAAGCACGAAATCCCATAGGAATGCATTGAAATTCAATTAATGCGTTCCTATGGTCAAAAAAAGTCCAAACAAAGCCAAATTTGGTACAACAAGAGTTTATTAAGTGCTCTTTAAAGTCACACATACTGTAAAGAGCATTTCAAAAATTGAAGGAACAATAAATTAAGTTTCTAAACATGACAGAAAAACATTTAAAAATCAACAAAGTGTACAGTACATTTTCTAAGACTCTGGGGGACCACTCGAAGAAGGTTCCTCTTCCACTCTTTGCTTCTTGCTGAAGAATCTGTCCATGGTCTGCTGCTTCATCCGCCTTTTCAGCACCTCCCTGAAAGGCGACATGACCCTCGTATCAAAAGTGTTCACAAGGTCATGTGCCACGTGCTTGTCAGGGTGGTGCCGCTGTGCAAAAGCCTGCACATCCTTCCACTTCATGCAAATGTCCCTCAGTTCTTTGGAGGACAGCCGTTCCTCAGTTGCTTCCTCCTCTTCCAGCGAGGCCTGCTCCTGCGCAGCCTCTGCCTGCAGTTCGACCAGCTCCTGGGTGGTCAGCTCGTGGTCGTGCTCCTCCACCAGCTCGCTGATGTCCTCCTCTGTGACCTCCAGGCCCATGGTCCTCCCCAAGGCAACAATGTCCTGCACCACTGTTGACTCTGGTGCATCAGAGTCACTTGGTGCCACACAGTCCGGCCACAGGCTGCGCCAAGCGCAATTCAAATTTCTCTGGCTGATCCCGTTCCAGGCCATGGTGATCATCTTCAAGCAGGTGATGATGTCGAAGTGGTACTTCCAGAATTCCCGCGGGGTGATGGTGGTGCAATCAGTCACCTCGAAGCATAGCCTGAAAAGCTCCTTGGTGTAGAGTTTTTTGAAATTGGTGATGACCTGCTGATCCATCGGCTGGAGCAGTGGCGTGGTGTTAGGCGGCAGGAACATGATGCTGATGAAGCTGAACTCCTCCAACAAGTCCTCCTCAAGGCCTTTAGGATGAGTAGGAGCATTGTCCATCAGAAGCAAAGCCTTCAGTGGCAGGTCGTTGTCCAGCAGGTACTGTTTGACAGCAGGGCCAAAAGCAAGATTGACCCAGTCCACAAACAGCACACGTGTGACCCAAGCCTTACTGTTGGATCACCACATGACACTCAGCTGCTCCTTGTCGACCTTGTGTTTCTTGAAGGCCCGTGGGTTCTCCGAGTGGTACACCAGCAGGGGCTTGATCTTCAGGTCGCCGCTTGCATTGGCACAGAAGAGCAGGGTCAGATGGTCCTTCATGGGCTTGTGGCCAGGCAACTTGGCCTCCTCCTGTGTGATGAAAGTCCTTTTGGGCATCCTATTCCAAAACAGCCCGGTCTCGTCGCAGTTGAAGACCTGCTGTGGAACGTAGCCCTCCGTCTTCACAGCCTCCAGGAACTCCGCTGCAAAGTCTTCAGCCGCAGGAACATCAGAAATGGCAGCCTCTCCATGCCTGACCACGCTGTGGATTCCAGATCTTGCCAACCTCTGCTTGCCTTGAAGACTTCTGGCTCACCTTAGATTCCTGGCTGTTCCCGGACGAGGTCTGCGTGCAAGGCCTTGGCCTTCTCACAAATGACGGCCTCAGTCACTGTGTCCCCTGCACGCTGCTTCTCTTCTAACCAGATGAGCAGCAACTTCTCAACCTCCTCCAGAACAGCTGGGCGGTTCTTTACGATCCTGGTGACTCCCTTGGCTGCATTAGTCGCAAGGATCTTCTCCCTCATCTTCAGGATGGTCCCGATGGTCGATGGATTCCTCCCGTACTCTCTGGCGAGGTCTGTCACACGCATTCCACCGTCGTGCTTCCGGATGATCTCCTTCTTCATTTCCAGTGTCACCTTCTCCTTCTTCCTCTCGCCAGCCTCTGCAGCAGCAGTCTTCTTGGGTCCCATGGCAGCACAGCTCCTAGCTTCGCAAACTCAGGGGAAAAAAAGAATCAGTGCTTCACATCCAAAAAATTCAAAAGCACCCAGCCACCCACCACACAGAAATTCAAACCCAGAACCAAGTCCTTGAATTCCAAACACCCAACCCAAAATCCAACCCCCCCCCAAAAGTTTTAAAAGTTTAACTTACCAAATGGCTGCAAAAGAAGTTTGGGAAAAGCTTCAAAAATCACCAAAGTCTTCTAAAACCTCAAATGGCTGCAAAAGAAGTTTTGGAAAAGCTTCAAAAATCACCAAAGTCTTCAAAAACCTCAACTGTTCCCCCAGCCACCCACCCACCACACAGAAATTGCAATCCCCTCCCCAACTGTTGCAAACCCCTCCTCAAGTGTTCCCCCAGCCACCCACCACACAGAAATTCAAACCCAGATATTTTTTTAAAAAAACAACATGGCCCAATGGTCACAGAAAATCATAAAAATGCAGAAAAAACCACACAAGCTCCCAGATTCTTGCAAACCCCTCCCCAACTGTTCCCCCAGCCACCCACCACACAGAAATTCAAACCCAGATTTTTTTTTAAAAAAAACAACATGGCCCAATGGTCACAAAAAAACATAAAAATGCAGGAAAAAACCACACAAGCTTCCAGATTCTTGCAAACCCCTCCCCAACACCAAGTCCTTGAATTCCAAACACCCCAACCCAAAATCCAAAAACCCCCAAAAAAGTTTTAAAGTTTAACTTACCAAATGGCTGCAAAAGAAGTTTTGGAAAAGCTTCAAAAATCGCCAAAGTCTTCAAAAACCTCAAAAAAGGCTACCACACCGCGTGCTATGAGTTGCTCCTCGAAGTCAAGTCGCAACTGCACCTCTTCAAGCAATGTACCTTGGGTTTTAATGGTTTTACGAAAAAGGAAACAAACTTGCAAGACGTTTTCGTCTTGCGAAGCAAGCCCATAGGGAAATTCGTCTTGCGAAGCACCTCAAAAAACGGAAAACCCTTTCGTCTAGCGAGTTTTTCGTCTTGCGAGGCTTTCGTCTTGCGGGGCACCACTGTATATCTCTTTTCCTGAAGACTGGTGCATCAATTCCTAATGCCCTGTCTCTTGCTCTTCAAACCTTTCCTGTCAGATGCTACTTCACTCTCTCAATCCTCACCCCTTCTCCTGCTTCCACCTTTTCCACTGGTCTCCTTCGAAATTTATGAGTCTTCTGCATCTGCTCCTGCCTGTTTTAAGATTTTCTCTCTGGAATTATTATGCCTCCTTGTGCACCTCATCACTTCCTTCAACCAGTGCTTTGTTGCTAGAAAAAGAATAAGTGTATTTATGCATTTTAATTCTTAATGCTTCTTGTTTATTTACCGTATTTTTCGCTCTATAACACGCACCCGACCATAACACGCATGTAGTTTTTAGAGGAGGAAAATCCGTAGGCATGCCACCCGTAGGCATTTCCTCCATAACACGCACAGACATTTCCCCTTACTTTCTAGGAGGAAGAAAGTGAGTGTTATGGTGCAAAAAATACGGTATTTTTGGATTATATCTAACATTAGCTATTTTCAGAATAGTCCCATTTAGATTAAAGAATATGACTAACCTAAATCCACTAATTTCAATGGCTATACTCCAAATAAAACATAGTTGGATACAGTGCTCTGTTTTTTGCTGTTTGTGGCAGCTCTTATTTATCAGGTTTGCCCCCCTATGCATGTTGACACAGAAGTAAGCCCTAATGATGTGACTTACTCCCAGGTAAGTGTGTGATGGGATTGCAGCCTTGGCCACCTTCATCTAATTGGCCAGGAATCTCTCAGTTCGTGGCTGTTTGTTTCCTGTTGTTTGTTGCCAGGGGTTGTGTCATCTGTTGTTGTTTTCTTTGTTGCAATTTCCTAAACTGAGTTTCCTTTTACTCATTTTGGCAACATGACAAATTCAGAAAATAGATACTTGATGAATGATATGCCTTGCCAAATTCCTTCCTTCTTCCCTCCTGCGGTGTCGTCTTGCAGTGACAGGGGCAGAACCCCAGTCCAGAGACCCACACAGATTGCGAGTTGCACAGACATCACAAAGGGTTACATTGCCTTTCCCCTCAACACCAGCAAGGGCAGTCTGAGTCCTCTCACTCTACAGCTGCTTTTTACAAAAATAAAATAGAAATAAATACCAACAACCCATATGGTGTTGGACCTACAAATATTTCTGGGGTGAAGGATGGATATACACCTCTCTATAAGAACAGGGGTGAGGGACACATCTTAGACTGAAGGTCACATTCTCTTCTGGGCAAATTTTTGAGGACCATACAGTGGCGTAGCGTGGCTTGTCAGCACCCGGGGCAAGGCAAGTAATTTGCGCCCCCTAACCCGTGGATTTGCGCCCCCTAACCCTAACCCCCAGATGTTGCGCCCAGTGCGGCCGGCCCCCCCAAGCTACGCCACTGGGACCATATGCCAGTAGTGGGCAAAATATCTCCCGGCCCTGCTTGGAGATGCCAGGGACTGAATCTGGGCCTTTCTCTACTACTGAGCTTTGGCTCTTCTCCTAGCCTAAAGGAGAATAAGATTTGAAATAGGTGCTTTGTGCCAGAAAAAGAATGAAGGCTGGAAGGATTCTGCTTCTGCCCATTCAGACACAAGATTGAATTGCCCCCATCCCAACTTTACAGGGAGTGGGAAGGCACTCGGTTGGCTTTTGTTGCTCTCACATGGTGTCTTGATGCACCAAGTGACCTCAGACTGGGCAAATACTTTGCAAATTGAGATCATGGCTTTTGTTTTGTTTTGCTTCCCCTTCCTTCTTCTGGACCTTTTGTCATGTCCAAGAGGAGGAGCAGCAGGGGACATTGTAGGCAGCTCTTTAGTAGTTATGGTGAGAAGTTGGCAGGGGAAATGGGATCACAGACTTGAATCACACCAAATGTTTTGCAATAGTAAAGGTATGAGCAATTATTATGGGGCCCAAGGTTGCCCTCTGCAGGGCAGATTGAATGTCGCGGATGGTGTGTTTGTATGTGTGATATCCTGACAGATAATTTATTGTACAGTGTTAATGGCAGTGGACCATGGTAGTGGAGCATGAATCCATTTTTTGGGGTGGGGTGGGGGAGTTACAGCAGTCTAATCCCATATATCAGTTGTCTCCTACCCACAACAAATGTGTTTTTTTTGTTTGAAAATTTGGAATAAAGGTTGCAAAGCAAACAGTCTCTTGATCTTAAGACCAGTGGGCCAATTTTGAGAAAAACAACTCTTACTTTTCTTTATGGTATCATCAAACAGGATCTTCAGCAAAATGTTGCAATAGGCAGTGCTCTTGTTGACAGTGCCAGCTAGCAAGCCCATGCTCCATTCTATTTTCTCCCTTCCACCCAGTTTTCTGAATGCCCCTCTACAGTCGGGGGGTATTCTGTGGCCACTCAGTGCTCTGTTGGCTGTTTGGGGTTTCCATCCTCCTTAGGGTTTCCCCCTACTAAAGTTTGTTGTTTGTTTGTTTTTACTTTGAGAACTTTCGGGGTGGGTCATATCTGACTACTTGTTAATTTTAAATTTGTCAGAAAACTTTGGGTCTCTTGTTACCACCCAATCCAATCCAATAGTTATCATGTTACCATGGTTTATTTAATTTAGGAATTTATGCCCTGCTTTTCAACATTGTTGCGTGCCACCCCATTCTCTAAGCAGAAAGGAGATTCCAGGGGTTCCAGGCACTTGCCCATGGTTTGGTTTCCTTGGAATGAGGGACAGCAGAGACTGTGGTGTCTTCATGATATACGGCTTATTGACATATACCGGTATATACAACCTGAGCCTACGATGGAGGGGCTCACAGCATTAACACCCCAGAAGGTGTTACTTCTCTTCAAGGCTCTCACTCTCAAGTTTCTGTCCACTTCTTGCTCAGATTTCTCCCACACTCCGTCTGTAGTTATTCTCACTGCCAGCTAGGTGAGGGATGGGCCATCCATTTGCCTTCTGGCACAGAGCAACTTCCTTTCTTATACCAATGACCCATACTTAGGGGCCATTATGACCCTTGCCTGGCTAATTCAAGAATTGGGGTCCTCCGTTAGATTTTAATCCCTGCTGGATCCAGGAATTAGAAGAGACTCAGGCATATGGTCACCACCTTTGTTCTGGCAGAATACAGGACAGGGTGGGGTGGTTGGAGCTGTTCCCCCCTTTCATCTAGTGACTTCAAAGCAACCCATTACAATCTATTGCAGCCTAACAGGATGGAATTTCTCCCTCCCCCCCTCTCTCTCTCTCACACACGCAAACACACTTGCACATGAATTTGTAAATCTGTTTGTGCTTGGCTACCCAGAGCTTAAATATATGACCTTTCACACACCCTTTCAAACATGCATTTGGAGAGGTTCTCTAACTTGGCAGAGAGAGAGAGAGAGAGAGAGAGAGAGAGAGAGAGAGAGAGAGAGAGAGAGAGAGAGAGAGAGAGAGAAGTTGAAATGCAGGATAAAACTGTATCAATACAAGATGTAGCATTTTACATTGAAATGAGGGATAATCCTGTATTATACAGTACAGGTTGGCAACCCTACTCAGGCATCACACATCATACTAACCCCACCTCCCCAAACTTACAACAATATGTTACCAGTGTGGCTGATAACAGCAACAAAGCAATAATAGCTACAACAATCCTATTCAGCCAATTATTTTTACGATTTCAGTGCAAGGCCTTGGGCACTAGGTGGAAGCAGATAGCCGTGAATGGAGAAGCAAAGTCACTTTTGCTGCATTCCCTTGGAGTGAAGGAGCTGGGAAGAAGGAGAGGATAATGATGAATGAATGCCTGTGTTTCCGGGATAGCAATACATCTGTTGTTAGAAAGAGTGGTGGGAGGGAGCGACCTTGTATTACACAGCAACTGATGGGAACGGGTGGGTGGAGGAATGCATATTTCAGGGCTGGTCAGGGTTCAGGACAAGTGGGGCTCAGTCATTCAACAGCAGCTGTTGAATTCTGGGAAATTCAGCATTCTCAGACAACTCAGAGTGGGTGATGGTACACAGCCAAAACTTATTTAGCTAGTTTCGGTAACGTGTCTTGATGTCTCAATTTGTGGACTAATTACATACATTTTATTCACTAAGATTTTTTTTTTAAAAATGTGTGGTGCCAGTTTTAGATCCAGTCAAACTCATTAAGACATGCCAATGCCTTGAATTGATGGGTTCCTTCCGAACAGCAGTAGGAAATATGGAATGAAAACAGCAAAGATGAATGTGTCTCTGAACATGGGCAAAGTGCCAGTGGAAACTTACAAGAGAAAGGAATTCCAGTTCAGGAGGTGGTTCTTGATAGGTCTGACCCTCTGTGGGTCTTGGTATAGAAAGCAAATCCTCTGTAGCTGTGGGATGGGATTCAATCTGCTTCACATTTTAATGCGAGCCTACCTCATTTGCATTTCCTGAAACAATGCTCAAAGTGCAATGCATTCACACTTCTCCAAATGTTGCGATGCACTTCCTCAAATAAAAAGAATGTGGTGCAAAAATGAATATATTAGGGTCAAATGTGCATAATAACACATCTATTGCTGCAAACAGCATACAAAATGCATCACATCAGGGAAAATAGCTTGCTAGAATATGTATATCGGGCAACACTGCATACAAAAGTACCGTATTTTTCGCACTATAGGACGCACTTTTTCCCCTCCAAAAATGAAGGGGAAATGTGTGTGCGTCCTATGGTGCGAATGCAGGCTTTTGCTGAAGCCTGGAGAGCGAGAGGGGTCCGTGCGCACCGACCCCTCTCACTCTCCAGGCTTCAGGAAGCTATCCCAAGTCTTGCAAGCCCGGCGGGATGTCCCGCGGGCTCGCAAGGCTTGCGGGCAGCAGCCTGCACCCAAAAGCTGGGGACAGCGGGGAGGTGCAGAGCCGCCACCCCGCTATTCCCCGACCTGATCTGGAGGCTGGCGGGGGGAGAAGCAAGCCTGCTTCTCCCCCCCCCCAGCCCCACAAGCTCGATCTGGAGGTTGTGGGGATGGTCTGGAGGTTGTGGGGATGGTGGGGGGGGGGGAGAAGCAGGCTTGCTTCTCCCACCCCCAGCCTCCAGATCAGGTCGTGGAATAGCGGGATGGCAGACCGCTGCCATCCCGCGATTCCCCGACCTGATCTGGAGGTTGTGGGGATGGTGGGGGGGAGAAGCAGGCTTGCTTCTCCCACCCCCAGCCTCCAGATCAGGTCGTGGAATAGCGGGATGGCAGAGCGCTGCCATCCCGCGATTCCCCGACCTGATCTGGAGGTTGTGGGGATGGTGGGGGGGGGGAGAAGCAGGCTTGCTTCTCCCACCCCCAGCCTCCAGATCAGGTCGTGGAATAGCGGGATGGCAGAGCGCTGCCATCCCGCGATTCCCCCACCTGATCTGGAGGTTGTGGGGATGGTGGGGGGGAGAAGCAGGCTTGCTTCTCCCACCCCCAGCCTCCAGATCAGGTCGTGGAATAGCGGGATGGCGGAGCGCTGCCATCCCGCGATTCCCCGACCTGATCTGGAGGTTGTGGGGATGGTGGGGGGGAGAAGCAGGCTTGCTTCTCCCACCCCCAGCCTCCAGATCACATCGCGGAATAGCGCGCCATTCCCGCTGTCCCCCGACTTGGTTTGGAGGCTGGCGGAAGGCTTCCTCCTCCCCCAGCCCCGCAAGCTCCCAGAGCGATGCCAAAGCTGCGCGCAGCTTCGGCATGGCTCTGAGTCCCGTTCTGGGGGAGGGGGAAGCTCGGGCTTCCCCGCCCCAGCCCCGCGCCTGGCGGGGGGGGGGGATAAATTTTTTCCCCCTTTATTCCCCCCCCCCAAATCTAGGTGCGTCCTATGGACCGGTGCGTCCAATAGTCCGAAAAATACGGTATGTTTATTAGTAGAAATAGGCTCTAAAATGCTGACATTTTTTGTGACCACTTTTTAATTATTAAATACAAACTGGTGCAGAAATATGACGAACTGCACTTAAGACAGAGAGAAACTGAAACTGACAGATTTTTTCCACCCCAACTCCAGAGGTACTCTTATTTCTGTGGCAGACCCAGTTGAGATTTGAAATCAGAGTTGTCTCCAATGCTAGTCCTACTCAAAGTAGACCCATGGAAATGAATGACTTGACATTGGTCGTCCATTAATATTAGTGGGACTACTCTAAGTAAGGCTGGCATTGGACACAACTCATAAGTACCTCCCTACCCACTGCCACAAATCTTAATTCTACCTTTATTACATTTCCTTCCAAAGGGGTGGAGGTAGAAATCTCTAGGTCTCTTAGTTCTCAGACTACTTGGCAATCGCTCACCACCCAGGAAAATCCAACCGCTTTCCACACTGGCTGGAACTCTTGTCTTTAAGCCACAAGTAGGTGGAAAGACAAACATAGTGTTCTTTTTCCTTCAGTTTCTGCATGCAAATTGGCTTGCTCACCTCTCTCTTTTTTTAAAAAAAGAAATAGCAGTGTTTTATTGCTTTACCGGGAAGGATGGGTTGGATGTGTTGGAAAGCCTGAAGGTGCACACCTCAATAAAAAAAAAGCATTTTTATAGCCTGGTAGTGTGAAGCTGAGGCAATCTGAGGTAAAAGGTGCAAACTCAAGAATCTTGGTTCTGTTCCCAGCTTGATAAAGGGATTAAAGTTTTGAAGAAATCCTACATGTCCCTCTCAATTAGTGTTGTCCCTGTCCCTGTTTGTTTGGCACGGTAGAAATATTCACTATCCCTTTAATTCACAGCACTTCTGCCTTTTGGCCAATATGTTCAGAGTTTAAAACAATGGCCTACATATTTAATAGACATGATACAAAGTGGTAAAGGGACTGGGAGGGGAGAGGGAAACAAGCCAGTTCAGGTTTAATGAGGCAGTTATGGCATGAAAGGAGCCAGATAGCAAAAGAGTCCAGCTAGGCTGATGAAATGGGCCTTGCTTTCTTACCTCTGTCTCTGATGGAGGCAGTTTTGGGAGGAGAGGAGTCAAATAACAGTAAGTCCTAGCCAGGGTTATAGAGGGGGACTCACTATAAATGAGGAATGGAGACTCTCTGGCTCCAAGTCCCATCAGCCTCAGCCAACATGGCCAATAGCTAGGGTTGATGGGAGTTGTAGTCCAACAACATCTGGAGGGCCACAGGTTTCCCATTGCTGGGCTTGGTCTAGTAATGGCTATTAGTCATGGTAGCTCAATGGAGCTTCCATATTCAGAGAAATCAACCTCTTCTTGGTAGTGGTTCGCTTACTCTGTTCTTCCCCCTCGCTGATTGCTGTTCCAATTGTGAGAAGATGATCTAATCACTGAAATATGAGCTGGTGTCTGCTTGCCACATGGAAACAGCTTGGCAAACAGTATTACAAAGGTTTTGGAAATTACTTTTACATTTTGCCTCAAGCCGTCCTTGAGCTTGAGTCCTCTGCCCCTCTTTTGGTTGCCCAGATGCTGATATTTGATTCTGTACACATTGGGTAGGTACAGAGAAAAACAAGATGACCAAAGTACCCCGCCCACCACACTTACAAAATACATTTTACTTAAAAGCGTGCTTTCTCTATGGATGAAGTACGGGGCTATATATTCACATAGTTTTAGACCCAATGGTCTTATGCCTCTGGACTTCGTGATCTCAGGGGTGGGAGTATCTTAGATGGACTTCACTTACTGCAAACGATCCTACAGATTCCTCCCTCTTTAATGGCAAAGTGAGGTGCCCTACCTAATCATGTGGTTGCTTGTTCTGCTGTGTAGGGCCCTAGGTGTCCTCCTGCCAGATTCTTCCCTGCCAGCCTCACTGGCAAATAAAGAGTTACACATTGGGCTGTGCACTGATATCATTCACATAGTGCCTCCCCCAGAGACAATGGCTACATTTTACACATACCCATTCTATGCATGAAACGAACAACTCATAGCCACTTTTTACAGTAGCATTGACCATGGAGAGGCAGCGAGTAACAAAACAACCATTTTGTTCATGGCTTTTAAATTTCTGGATCAGACTTGCCAATTACCAGGGGTACTGAGTGGGAGATGGATGAACAGGGGGCTAGGCCCCCCATTTCTGTTGAAAGGGTCCCCCCAAAGTTCTGCAGTGGCCGCGTACACACACCACAGGGTGCATTTGTGTCCAGCTTGCAAGCTGTGGGGCATATGCACGACATGTCAGCATGCTTCATGGCATGCGCGAGTGACGTTGCTCGGCCCTGTGGCCCCTCAATTGCGGGGGCAAGGCGGCGCGTGTGCCAATTACAAAGGAATCTGCCAATAAGTGCTGTGCCTTGGTAGTGCAATTAAGTCCAGGATGATTAATCCCAGCTGTTTTCATAACACAGTGACACAATTCCTTGAATAAGTAAAAGAGAATTCAAACACTCCCCAAATCCCATGGGGGAGCCCAGCAACACATCGCTATTACGATGCCCAGTGTACCTCATTCAGGCAAGCTCTCGGTTCAGGAATGTTTCCAAATTCATGCATAAACAGATGTGGAATGTATACATTTGCAGCAAAGAGTTGGAAGAGCAAGGAAGCCAAGACCACACTGGAAGGGAGAACGGCTTTCCGGGGGGTCTTAAGGAATTTGCTCTAGCTACAATTGGCTATAATTAAGGTTGGGACACAGTACTGTCAAGCCAACACATGCATTTAAGATAATACATTATGACTACACTGCAGATGTAGTAATGACAGATTGGGAGGGCAATTTGGATCAGGAAAATGGTGGTGCTGGGAAAGGCATTAAATGCCCCCAGCTAGACTGTTTCATTTTATTATTTTTCAAAATAAATGTCTAGAGATCATTTCTGGCTTTCCTGATGTATTTTGTAGAGTGGCCCTAAAACACCTCCAGGTGTGTTTTCTCTCACTCCTCTCATGCAGGGATAGATGGATGAATCTGTCAATTTCATCCCCCCCCCCAGTTTCTCATTTTTCTAATCTTAAGTTCAGTTCTTCACATTTCCAAATAAGTCTGCATTCTTTTGTTAAACTTCTCTTGAATGTTCAGCAGATAATTTACTATACTTATATGCATGTATGTTAATTTCACTATACAGTGGTACCTCGGATTACATACACTTCAGGTTACATACACTTCAGGTTACAGACTCCGCTAACCCAGAAATATTACCTTGGGTTAAAAACTTTGCTTCAGGATGAGAACAGAAATCATGCTCTGGCGGCGCAGCAGCAGCGGGAGGCCCCATTAGCTAAAGTGGTGCTTCAGGTTAAGAACAGTTTCAGGTTAAGAACGGACCTCCGCAACAAATTAAGTACGTAACCAGAGGTACCACTGTATACATTTCACGCACGCTTTGTCCCGTACATTTTTGCACACATTGCTTGGAGGGACAACCACACTGCACAATTTCAAAGGATAGTTGTGTTTAAGTTTGCTTATCGTTTTTGAAAGTTCAAATTTTGATAGATTCGGCTTTCAATGCATAATGAACTGAATTTCTTCTCCATCACAATACTTGATTTCCCTTAGATATGTGCAACATGTAATGAAGAGTTCTGCAGTCAATAATTTTAATCAGCTCATTGTTATATATTCCTCAAACCACCAGCATGTTTTTCAGGACACTGAAGCTGCAATTCCAAGCACACTTACTTGGCAGTAAATCTTTTTCTTCTTCTTGAAGCATACTTCTGAACAGAGATACATTATGTTGTGCTGCCAGGAGAACAACAGTTCCCACATCATGCACATACACTATGCAAGATTTCCACAACACCCTGCCATGTCATCACCTCAGTTTACCTAAATCCTGCAAGTCACACCCATCTTGCAAGTTGCAGCACTGGCCATTTTTATATAAGCTCCAAGAGGTGGCGAATTGCTTGATGCTCAGGGGCTTCTCCTGGTGATGGCAGTGTAGCTTCTGAGTCCAGGTGGATGCTTTGGGTCTTTCCAGACCCCACACAGACACACACAGACACATTTCATGATAACTCTGGATGCATTGTCACCATTACGGCTGATGTTCCAAATCTGGCCTGGATCTGAAACGACATTTGAAAATTCGCAGAGGCCCAAATCCTGAGCAATGCTGGATTCTTCTCTTTTTTTTGTAAAGTTTTTTTTATTTGATTTTACATTTAACATTTACATTCAGACATAAGTCATAATCACAAAAATATAGGATTCCCCGAATCCTTGGACTTCCCTCCACCCCTCCGTGGGTTCCATTGTTAATCCCTTTCCGCTGCAACTTACATTGTCCTCCATTTTTTTTAACCTTGCAAATGTTATTACAGTCCTGCTAATGTTTTTAATTGTTTACAGTGTTCTCTAAGGTAAATTATAAAATTCCCCCATTCCTTATCTTCCTGGTTTCTAATCTTTCCAATCATTTTTGCCAATTTTGCGTAATCCATCAACTTGATCAGCCACTCTTCTCTGGTAGGGATTTTGTCATCCTTCCTGAGCAATGCTGGATTCAGTGGGAGTCTAAGATCAGTGTAGGCAAGATGAAGCCAAGAGCTTAAGTAGCCTCAATATGTAACAATCAATTCAATCAAGATGGTTTAATCCTTCTCAGTCAGTTTCAAATTGGGCTGGCAACTGGTCCTCTATCTTGTGGTGGCACTCCTGTCCCGCTTACAAGTTTCACATAGCCATCTGTAAGAACAGAATTCTGGACCTGTTGGGTTTTTGGCCTGATCCACGAGGCCTCCTATGTTATGTTCTGACCTTGAGCCTGTCAGAGGTGGTTTTAGGGTAGTGTGACCCACCAGTCACAGTGGGTGCCATACTACAGGGGATGCCACAATGCTATAGAACACAGTACAAGAGTTGGGAGGATTTTAGCATTGCAGAGGGCACTGCTGAAATTTGAGAGCCCAAAGTCCACCACTGAGCCTGTGCTTTCAACAGTGCCCAATAAATCCTGCCAGTAGAACATTGCCCACCCCTGTACTTCCATGCCAGGAAAAAGCCTCTACTGCATTATTTCTGCTTGTCAGGTTGCTATTACAGACCCAGGAGCATGGCCCAGTAAACAAGACAGCCAGAAAATAAACAAAACAAAAACAGTGCTGGCAACACTAAAAGGAACCTCGGAATCCTAGTACAGTGGTACCTCAGGTTACAGACGCTTCAGGTTACAGTCTCCGCTAACCCAGAAATAGTACCTTGGGTTAAGAATTTGCTTCAGGATGAGAACAGAAATTGCATAGCGGGGGCATGGTGGCAGCGGGAGGCCCCATAAGCTAAAGTGGTACCACAGGATAAGAACAGTTTCAGGTTAAGAATGGACCTCCAGAACGAATTAAGTTCTTATTCCGAGGTACCACTGTACCTGATGACCTCCTCCCCAGTCAACTGCATCCAATTCACAAGATTATAAAAAGCTAACTTACATTGGTCCATTTGGCCCAATAATGTTCACAATGACTGGCAGCAGTTCTCCAGGATTTCACCAGCCCTAACTGGATATGCTGGGGTTTGAAGACCTTCTGCAGGAAAGCAGATGCTCTACCACTGAGCTACAGTCTTTCCCCATGTCCAGATTCCCTGCCCAGATCTGGAGGAGGAAACCACTGCATCTCCCATTCACCTTAGCTTTCAGTTCACCACATGTAACCCCCCAGTCCTCTCTTGCTTCCCAGATATGGCAACGAAACCCAGACATTTTGCCTCATGTTGCCAGACCCCACATCTTCCAACAATGAAAACTGGGAATCTTATGTTCCAAGAAATCCTATGTTCCTAATAGCTGGGTTGTACTGGAGTTGTCTGAGTTAATTCTCCGTGGTGCGTAATAACAGTAACTATGCTTGCTTAGCACCTCTGAGCTGTTTTATGAACGTTAGCTAATGAGCTCCACCACACCCTAGCTTAAGAAATGATTGTTATCTTCATGTGACAAGGCTGAGAAAAGTAGGCAATTGAAAACACTGTGACTTCCCTACAGGCAAATTTCTCTAATACAGAAAGGGTCCCTTCCCTAAAACAGGTAAATGCTATAACATATGCACACTTACTTGGGAAGGAGACTCCCAAGTGATTTACTTCTGGGTAAATGTGCATAAAATCAGCATGCCTTTGTGCCCTTTGCTCCTCACCCCATTTTCTCGCTCTCCCTTTTGGAACCTGTATGTAGATGCAGTTAATGCAGCAGATAATGGTGACCTTTTAAAATGAAGGCTAAATCTTAAACTATGGAATTCACGGCCACAAGATGTGGTGATGGCTGCCAATTTAGATGACTTTAGAAGGAGCTTAAACAAATTCACGGAGCATAAGGCTATCAAAAGCCATTAACCACTATCGTAATATTTTGCCTCCGGTGCACCTCTAAATAGCAGTCATTGGGGAACAACAAAAGGAGGGTGAAATTGCTTGTGGGCATCTGGCTTGGCCACTGTGGGGAACAGCATGCTGGTCTAGACAGGGCTTTGGCTGGAGCCAACAGGGCTCTCATTTTTCTTACCTGCCTCCCTTTCAGTGCAATGGCTCCACTCTGATTCAGCACCCCACACCCGCCCCTATGCAGTTGTCCTTAATCAAAACCACAGAAGATTCAATCCCAAAAATATTTTCACAAGTTTGGCCCCAAAGCTTCTGAACTGATCGCACGAATCTTCTGAGAGTTATGCTTTTATTTATGTCTTACATCTTTGCCTCTCCTTTCTGCCATCATGGAACTGAAGTCAGTGTGTGCACAGTTCCTTGGGTGGTCTTGCTTAACTTCAACATGCTCCTGTGCCCTTAAATTGTGCTCTGGAATTTTATGTAATGGAGCTGAGTCTGGTTGTTGTCTAAAACTTCTGGGGGGGCACCAATTTGGTGAAGGCTGCCCTAGAGAAACACTACCAGTCCAAGTAAAGCAGTCCCGGTCTAGATAGCCCAATAGATTGATTCAGTGCTTTTTTTTCTGGGCGTATGCAGGGGTACACATACCCCTAAACATTTTGTGAATCTAAGATTGGCCTCATTGAGGGGCAGTATTTCAATATGAGTGGGAAAATGAGAGTACCCCTAACCTTTTTTTTTAGTAGAAAGAAAGCACTGGAATGATTCTGTATATGGCAGAGTCATACAGAAGTGTGTGTGTGTGTGTGTGTGTGGAGATGAAAGGACAACTTCCTTTATGCCTGCTGAGAAATCAGAAGCTTGAAATTCTACTTTGGCTGATCCACCTAGATCAGGGTTGGCCAACCTACAGCCTTAGGCCTAATTTCAAAAACCTTCTACAAGATATCATATCAGACCTCTGGCTAGCAAGAACGATGCTCCACCCACCTCTGGCTGCAGTCTTCCCCCTTATTGGCAAGAGGCCACTGGCAGATTACCCCTGAGGGAATGTGGCCACTGACAGACAAATGGTTGCCTACCCCTGATATAGAACATCTCAAGTGGCCCGACTTGCTAGTAGAACACCCTTGGCAGCAGTTGGTTGATGTTCTGGGAAAGCACATGACTATGCTTTCAGCATAGCATAGAGAGACTTTTTGTTTAACATTTCAGGCATGTTAATTTAGGATGAGAAATGAGTCCTGCCAGATAGAGATCCATCAAGGTAATGCCATTGATTCCAATCTTTGTAACCCTACGGTAAAAGCTAAACCTCGTTCCCTGAAGAGCCAGATTTCTTGAGGGATAAGGAAACATCACATGTATTTTCTTTTTTCTTTTATGTCTTAGTTCCTGTTAGAGAAACCACAGATAGAGAGATACTTCTGTCTCTCCGTCTCATATATACAGTAGACGCAATATAGCCAGACATATCAATTAGAACATTGCAATAATCCAACCGATACATGATAACAAAACCATGATGTTGAATATTTATCGCCGGGCAGATCATGGAGAAACAAAGGCAGCACGCCGTAACGGTTCGCCCACATGCCGTGCACCTGATAGCGGATCTCGGAGGCTTTCAACTAAGCAACAGCCTATTTGCAAAACTCAATGGGAGAGTGGCAGCAGCCACAGCAGAGCAAAAAATCAACAGCTCCAGCTCCATCAGAGTGCAGAAAACACCACAGAAAACCGCAAAGCTGATGGTTGGCCAACTCTCAGTCTATGGAATGTGCTTCCCTTGGACACCAACTGTGTTTAGCGTCAGGGGCCAGCTAAAAACCTGCCTGTTCTGTCAGGATTATTATTTTCATTTTTTATGTAGAAGGATGGCTGGGTGGCTGGAAAAGTGACCAATGCTCTGTTTTACTATATTCTTGATTTTCTTTTCTTTTTATTACTGATTGTTGTATGTGCACATTTAAAGCATTTACGAATCCACCATAAACATAGATCTCTAAGCAATTTGCAACAAAATAAAATACAGAATAATTTACCTCATAAATGAAACAGTAGAGTACTAAAAGTGACCGGACAAGTTAATGTTTCAGAAATGAAAATGTTTTTGCAGCACATCAAAATCCGTTCAATGTTGGCATCTGTTTCACCTCCACTGGGCAGGTGTTCCGTCATGCAGGGGCTAATGCACTGAATTCTGATTATAGAGATTTGATTTTGGGAGCCAGAAACACCTCCTAAAGCTCAGCCCCTGTCAATCTCTGTGATCTAGCTAGCCTATAGGGAACGAGGTACTATGTATTTATTCTTGCAAGTCACCCTAGGATGAAGGACGGAATACAGTGGTACCTCGGGTTACATACGCTTCAGGTTACAGACTCTGCTAACCCAGAAATAGTGCTTCAGGTTAAGAACTTTGCTTCAGGATAAGAACAGAAATCTGGCTTCGGTGGTGCGGCGGCAGCAGGAGGCCCCATTAGCTAAAGTGGTGCTTCAGGTTAAGAACAGTTTCAGGTTAAGAACGGACCTCCGGAACAAATTAAGTACTTAACCCGAGGTACCAGTGTATACTCATCATGTCCCTGAAGTTCAACTGGCCTTTACCAGAGGCCAAGCTTTCATTGAGGCAGGCTCATTGTTGTGGAACTCCTTGCTAATAGAGGTTCAGCAGGAGTTATTTACCTCCTACATATAATTTCTAATCTACTAACCTCACCCTCCTGTTCCTCAACACATGGATGTATTGAAGGCTAATTGGCCCATAGAATCAGCCCCATCTTTTCCAAGAGCTGTGGTTTGGATTAAGCAGCCTCTTATATCTTTCTGGCTTTGCCATTTCTCCACCTCTTATATCTTCCTGGATACCATTTCTCCACCAGGTACTGGCACATCCTCCAGGGATGCAGGAGCACAGCTGGCTGGATTCTCTGGATGGATATCTTAGGCTTCATCAGCCGGCTTCCCCACTTGGCTGCCAGACGCCACACTCGCAACCCAGCACATCAGTCAAACCAGTTTGGTGACATTGTGCCCGCCCTTCTGAGGGCTAGGTATTAAAGCATCTGCATCTTGGAGAGAAACAAGCCCTGTCACCCCAGAGGGCATCCCTCTTGCCGCGCTCTCCCACTTCGGGGAGGACTGAGTGACAGCAGATCCGAAATCAAAAGAAAAAGAAAACCAGAATCATGGCAAGACAGCAAGGAGCAGCCAGATTCGGCACCGCAGGAGTTCTGCTACTGATTTTGGCTGCCTTGATGATTCAAAGGGGGATCTGCAAGCAGTGGCATTATGGATATAATTCTTGTGAAAATGACCAGCAGATAATACCCGACAGAGGTAAGCGTTAGAAGCTCCCATTGCATTCATTTAGGCCACCTTTATTTCAACAATTTATATACTGCTTAAACAGCAGAGAACAAGCTCAACAAATGCAAGAAAGATTAAAACAAATCGGGTAATAACTATCAGATCAGAAATGCCTTAAAATGCTCTATGGGGAAGGATCATAGCTCAGTGGTAGAGCACTTGCCTTGGGAGCAGAAGGTCCCGGGTTCAATCACCCACATCTCCAGGTGGGGTTGGCAGAGACAGCCTGCCTGAAATCCTGGATAGCTGCTGCCAGTCAGTGTAAACAGTACTGAGCTAGATGGATCAATGGTCTGACTTGGTATAAGGTACTTTCCTATTTGCCTGTGCTTTCTGAAATATAAGAAAGTATTCAGTAGGTGCCAGAAGTTTAACAGGGAGGGTCCCCCTGTCTGATCCCATTTGGAAGAGAGTTCCACCAAAGATTGTGGGATCGAGACACCTAAGAGTGCGTCTAGGATCCAGGATTCCTGAATCCTTTCACCAGTCCTGGGGGGGAAAGTAGTACTTCGGGTGTGGTGAATTTGGGAGGCAAAACACCTAAGGCTTCAAGATCCTTAGAAAAGTGATCCTTTAGCCAGCTTCGTTTTTATTATTCTTAATGAACAGAGTGATTAAATGATGATCAAAAATGATATTTCTGTCCTTCTAGTGCGTGGTTAGGGCCAAAGAATGAATTCTAAGCTATGATTTTTAGTACAGAACCAGTAGTTGCCAAATGATTCTGGAGTAATTAGGTTAGTGCGGCCAAGCTGTGTGTCAAAATAAAAAAATTCCTTCCTGTAGCACCTTAAAGACCAACTAAGTTAGTTCTTGGTATAAGCTTTCGTGTGCATGCACACTTCTTCAGATACACTGTGTGTGTGTGTTTTTGTTTTTACAAGCTGTGTGTGTTTTTGTTTTTTTGGGGGGAGGGTGGCACACAGGAGAAAAGTCTCTCTTGACCCACTGTGGAAAGGCTCCTGCTTTTCCTAATTCGACTCTATGGTAGTGATACCGAGTGGGTGTGTTGATTACTTTTCTTTTTATTTATATCTCACTTTCTTTTTATTTATATCTCACTTTTCTATTAAAATAATAACCAAAGCACATTACAAAAAAGAATACATGCGCACGCGCACACACACATAATAAGAGAGTGCAATGATACATCATTAAAACAAAACAACAGTAGGAGACCACGGAGGAAAACATCAAGAGGCAGAAAAACTAAAATTAGACTTAACAATTAACAATAATTATACATTTAGTTTTTCTGCCTCTTGATGTTAATTGCTGCTTGAAATATTATTGCTAGATACTGGACAGATTTACTAGGGGCCACACTTCCAGCAAGTAGGTTTACTAGGAAACTCACTCATAAGCTAAGTAGCGAGAGGACAAAGCAAGACATTCCCCCCCCCCCATGGTATGATTTTATTCAATATGTAAAAGATGACTCTTGCATTCTGAGTCCACATCCAACTTTTCAAAGTATATGGCTTCCCTGAGACAATGCAGTAAACCATTCTGTACCTCTCTCCTCTTCCACACAAACTCTCAATGCACATTGCTGTATGGGTTTGTAATGTGACTTTTTAAACTTTTAGCCTTTATCAGCCTGAGAATTCCGTAAAGATGCTCCTGACAGTATCCTCTTTCCCCTCCCCTCTCCAACCCAGTTATTCTTTTTATTGCTAGTTCCTTGTTATGTTTGCATTTATATTTGCTACTGATCTCTGTATCCTATTTTGAAACAAAGTGCCTCCTTGAGATATGCAAATCTGTAAAAATATGTTTGTTTTATATTTTTTATTTTAAAAACAACCAACAAAAACCATTGATATAAAAACTACAATTATATTGAGAATAGGGAAGAGTATTTTTCAATTCTCCACATTTCCACAACGGCTTTCAACATTTTAGTGCTATTTTATGCTACCATAACACACTTTTGTGTGCAATTTTGCCTAATATACACATTTTTTGCAAAGCAACTTTGCCCCATATGCATTTTGTATGCATTTCCACTAATATGTGCATTCATATGCACACCTGCATTTCTGTGCACATTACTTGGCTCGAGAACTGCATTGCAAAAAAAAGAAAAAGAAAAAAGGAGAAAAGCTAATTTCAAAGGATGGCTGTTCTCCAGTCCATATCTTGTTTCAGAAAGTGCAAACTGGGTAGACATGCCTTTAAATACAAACTGAATCAATTCCCCCCCCATCCCATCATAAAACTAGCAAGTTACTGATTATGGAAGAATGTAATGAAAGGGATGGTAGTCATATGGTCTTTGGAAATTCCAGTGCTAGGTGAGGTGGGTGTACATGGATCGTATAACAACCCTTATAATTTCCCCCTATTTAGCATCATTCTGAAGCATTGTGGGTGATTAAAAAGGGTGGCTAGACACGGCTGCCCAGTCCTGTTTGGGTCACTGCTACTGCAGCCAGGTAAGCCCACTAACAGAGGGAGTCCATCTCAAACTTTGAGCTAACCCTCCTTCCCACCCTGTGTCATCTTGCATATGGAAGGGAATTGAGACCATTGATGTCCTAACAACTGCAGTGTTTACATGTGGATGCACAGAAAGAAGAAGAGAGTGAGAAAGGGAGGTTGATACCAGAGAGCATTTCACACAGACTAAACTTCTTTGGTCACCATCTCTCTTTCTCCTACAACACACCGTTTATGGTGATATGTGGTTAAGCCTGCCTAGTGCTTCCTCCTTTGTTAGAAATGGGCAGAAAGTATGTTGCCAAGTTCTGAACTGGCCCCGGGAGCATCACTTCAGGAGCAGGCTGGATCAACACCAGCTAGCAGGTGATAATGCTTATCTCTACTGCCTGGAAAAAACAAACACCAGTTGCTGATTTCGGCATATCAAACAACTGCTTCAAGGCATAATAGCAAGCTAGGCTAGATTGGTTTCCTCATCTCCTGGCCAGTTGCCATCCTGATGTACAAATGTGAAGCTTAAGAAGGGGCCCATCCTGCTGATCCTAAAAGATGGCTGAGACGAGGAAAAGTGCTGTAGCTCAGTGGGAGACCACCCGCTTTGTGTGCAGAAGGTCCAAGATTCAACCCCTGGCCTTTTCAGGTAGGGCTGCAAATGCCCTCATTTGGAAGCCATCCTTATCAGGTTGTCCCTAGCATCTGGTGTCCAGATTTTGCTGCCACAGAACATGGAATTTCAATAATAATATAATAATATAATATAATATAATATAATATAATATAATATAATATAATATAATATAATATAATATAATATAATATAATATAATATAATATAATATAATATAATATAATATAATATAATATAATTAATAATTTATTTATACCCCGCCCATCTGGCTGGGTTTCCCCAGCCACTCTGGGCAGCTTCCAACTGAATATTAAAAACAGTACAGCATCAGACATTAAAAACTTCCCTAAAGAGGGCTGCCTTCAGTTGTCTTTTAAAAGTAAAATAGTTGTTTATTGCTTTGACATCTGCTGGGAGGGCGTTCTACAGGGCAGGCGCCACTACCGAGAAGGCCCTCTGCCTGGTTCCCTGTAACCTTACTTCTCGCAATGAGGGAACTGCCAGAAGGCCCTCGGCGCTGGATCTCAGTGTCCGGGCTGAACGATGGGGGTGGAGACGCTCCTTCAGGTATACAGGACCGAGGCCGTTTAGGGCTTTAAAGGTCAGCACCAACACTTTGAATTGTGTTTGGAAACGTACTGGGAGCCAATGCAGATCTCTCAGAACCGGTGTTATGTGGTCCCGGTGGCCACTCCCAGTCACCAGTCTAGCTGCCACATTCTGGATTAATTGCAGTTTCTGGGTCACCTTCAAAGGTAGCCCCACGTAGAGCGTGTTGCAGTAGTCCAAGCGGGAGGTAACTAGAGCATGCACCACTCTGGCAAGACAGTCTGTGGGCAGATAGGGTCTTAGCCTGCGTACCAGATGGAGCTGGTAAGCAGCTGCCCTGGATACAGATTTGACCTGTGCCTCCGTGGACAGCTGTGAGTCCAAAATGACTCCCAGGCTGCGCACCTGGTCCTTCAGGGGCACAGTTACCCCATTCAGGACCAGGGAATCCCACACCCGCCCGCCCCCTGTCCCCCAAAAACAGTACTTCTGTCTTGTCAGGATTCAATCTCAATCTGTTAGCTGCCATCCATCCTCCAACAGCCTCCAGGCACTCACACAGGACCTTCACCACCTTCGCTGGTTCTGATTTAAAGGAGAGGTAGAGCTGGGTGTCATCTGCATACTGATGAACACCCAGCCCAAACCCCCTGATGATCTCTCCCAACGGCTTCATATAGATATTAAAAAGCATGGGGGAGAGGACGGAACCCTGAGGCACCCCACAAGTGAGAGCCCAGGGGTCTGAACACTCATCCCCCACCACTACTTTCTGGACACGGCCCAGGAGAAAGGATGACTTTAGAGCCATGACCTTAGAGCCATTGATAGGCCTATTTCTTACCCCTCAGAGCAAATGTTTGGAGTCACTGATGATGTGGCTGAGTTAGGGGTGGGTGGCACCACTTTGCAATAGTTCTGGTCCTACTTGGATGGTCATTTCCAGTGGGTGATGCTTGGTCAGTGCTCTTCAGCCAGGTGGCGCCTTCAATATGGGTTCCCTCAGGGTTCAATTTTATCCCCTGTGCTATTTAACATCTACATGAAACTGCTAAGTGGGGCTATCTGGAGTTTTGTCAGCAATATGCTGATGACACAAAGATCTACTTCTCCTTTACATCTGCAGTTATGGCAGTGGATGTGCTGGACCATTGCCTTGCTTCGGTAATGGACTGGATGAGAGCCAACGAACTGAAGCTCAATCCAGATAAGACTGAGACACTGTTAGTGGGTGGTTCCCTAGACCACGTGGGTACCTGCTCTTGATGCATAGTTTGTGGGTCCTTCTGGATCCTTTGCTGTCACTTGAGGCTCAGGTGGTCTAAGTGGCCCGGAGTGACTTCCATCAACTTCAGTTGGCGGCCCAGCTGTACCCCCATCTGGCCAGGATTAGCCTAATTTCTGTTATCTATGCTCTGGTAACCTGTAGGCTAGATTACTGCAATGCGTTACACCTTGGGCTGTATAAAATGGTTCGGAAACATCAGCTGCTGAAGAATTCAGTGGCCAGATGGCTCACTGGGGCAGGGCAGTTTGAGAATATTACACCAATCCTGGCCGAATTGCACTGGCTGCCAATTAGTTTCTAGGCCCAATTAATAGTGCTGGCTTTGATGTTAAATGGCTCAGGACTGCAATACTTGAAAGACCGCTTCTCCCCATATGAGATGACCTGGACCCTGCGATCATCAGCTGAGGCTCTTCTTCATGTGCCTCCTTCATGAGAGGTCTGGAGGGTGGCAACATGAGATCAGGCCTTTTCTGGAGTGGTTCCCCATTTGTGGAGTGGTTCCCCATCTCTCCAGGGGGATTCATCTGGCGCCTTCATTATACATCTTTTGGTGTTTCTCTTCTGCCAGGCCTTGGGCTGATTAGCATTCTATGTCCTTTTAAATGTGTGTGTGTGTGAGAGAGGGAGGAGATTATGGGTTTATTTTGTTCTGGTTTTAATATGTATTTTGTGTTTTTATTTTGTATTTTTATGCTGTGAACCAACCTGAGATCTTCAGATGAAGAGCAGTGTATAAGTAATAATAATAATAATAATAATAATAATAATAATAATAATAATAATAATAATAATAATAATAATAATATTGAGACCTGCCTAGCCCTGAAATAGAGAATTTGCTACTCTTGGTGACCCTTGCTTTCATGAATTCCCAGCTGCACACATATGGGTGGAGCTATTTGGAAAAAGAAGGGTGTGTGAGGTTTCTGGGAATGTTACATGATAGTCCAAAAGATTATGGGATAAGCTGTTTGAGGACTTCTTGAGTGTGCTGTGTGCCAATCTGGGTGGTGTGGCTGATTGGATTAATTATGTATGGATTGTGTGCATATGGGGTGCGGATAATGTGTCTGTGATTCTGGTCCTGAATGATTTATGCAGTACTCTCTCTCTCTCTCTCTCTCTCTCTCTCTCTCGGAAAAAAAATGAGATGCTGGTACTCATATCTTGATAAAAGTGTCATGGGTGTCAAAACAATATAGTTGCCATGGGCACCAAATAAGAAGGAGAAGGAGGTGATAGTACTTTCTACTGGTGGATATCATTACCCTTTGATCTAGGACAGAATGGTTGTTGAAGAAGCTTCCAGGAAAATCCTACAGCCATGAATATTTTCCTGCAAAAGTTGTAGTTTGATGAGTCTGCCACTGGAGTCCCCTAGTTTCTTTTCACAGAATTGAAGTTCCCAGGGATTCCCCTGGGAATGACTGTCAAACCAGTTTACATATGTAGCATCAATAGGCCCACATGGAAGTGGGAGGCAGCAATAAATAAATAAATACTTGGGAATAAAATTTTCATTGTATTTATTGCTACAGTTGTCTGCAAATTATTATATGATGCAGGCTTCCTTGTTGTGAAACTCCACTGTGAAGTCTTCAAGCTAAAACCTTTATGCTGAAGAAATGGATGGTTAATTAGCTAATGATGATTTCCATAATTAGATCTGATATAACTTTATTTGTTCGCTTGCTCCTCTATGGCAGGTTAAATAGCTCCGTGACCACATGATTGACAAGCTGTAATTTAATCCTGAGGTTGGGAGAGTGGTTTTTAAACATTCCATGGCATCAGTTTAATGAATTCAAAGTCTGGCACTAATTGAACTAATGAATACTGAACACCAAGCTAATTGCACTAGATACATTTGCTCTTCAACTCATCTGACATAAGGGTGCCAAGGTTCAAGGGAAGATTCCACTTCCCTTGAATTTAGTTTAAATACAGTGTTTAAATAATTTGCTCCCACTTAGCACATCTTATGCTTTCGTTCTTCTGTTGTCCTCCTCATGAATTTGGGTGGTATTCATATACCATACAAATAATAACAGATTTGAAGTTGGCTTTTTCTAGGCAAATCAAAGTTTAAGCTAAGCATGATTTATTCTTGGATGGGTCAAATGTCAAACTGTGATTACATTTGCACATGGTTTTGCTCTTGTCCTTGTGACCATGCCAGAGGAGGAGCAGGGGAGTGCAAAAGGGAGGTGATCTGGGAGCCTGAGACTCATTTGTGTAGTGCTAATCCAGGGGTAGCCAATGTTGTAGTCTCCAGAGGCTGTTGGACTACATCTCCCACAAGCCCCTGCCAGAATGGCCAATGGCCAGGGATGATGGGAGTTGCAGTCCAACCACAGCTGGACTGCCCCTGTACAAATCAATGGATAAAGGTGTATGCACATATCCACCCTCTTTCACCCCTTCCTCCCCCCCCCCCGCCTGAAAGAACTGCATGCTAGTGCACGCCACAGCCCAAACCTCCAAGGGATATGGCACTCCCAAGTTCTATATAACCTTCCAACCTTTCTGTTGCTTGGGAGATTTTGTTAGCAGCTTGTGGATCACCTTAGTCATCCTGTCTTTGGATGTGACTGCACACCTCACCCTTTCCCATCTTGTATCTGTGGCTTTGCCATGGGTTGGGAAATCACTAATCTCACAGAACGGCACACCCTTATTTCTCCCATTGTAACAAAGCAAAAAAAAAGCAAACTGGAAAACAAAAAACCTAAAGCAAGATTCAATTTGTGTTGAGAAAGATAGTTCTGGCTGACGAATGGATTAGGATGATGTGAAATCATGAATATTAAGATGGTGGGTTTTGACTCTGCATGTGTGAGATATATTAGAGCTGCTTGTCTGATTAGGAATATCCGTCAATTAATTGCATCCCTTTTAGTTTACTAATCTTAACTGAGGTTGCATATGTTGCACATCAGGAAAAATCTGCATATACTACTGAGAATCGCATACAAAACTACATTATATTCTGGAAAGCTGTGCAAAACTATGTTTATTGGGCATAATTACATATAAAACTGTGTATAGTAGGATAAATTTGCACTAAAATGCTGATGAATTTTCACAAACTGTTGCAGAAATGTGGAGAGCTGAACAATGAAAAAATGAGAAACTGAAACTGACAAATTCGCAGTGCACATTCAAAACGTTGTCTCAGAAGGAGTCCTGGTCAAAGCAGATCCCTGCAATTGATGTGCCTCAGTTAGTAATGCCCAACTTAAATCTTTTTCCTAGTTTAAGGCATCCTACCTGTAATTTATTTGTCAGATTCGGCATTCGTGCAGCCTGACATAATTTGACATGGAAGTTTGACCTGGTGGTTATGGGCAAAGTGCACAGATCTTTCTTGGGCCTGACCGTGGGTTAGCAGCCAAACCTAACAAATGCATATTCTTGCTAGTTAGCATGAGAAGGGGCTAAGTCCATGGAGCTGTATGGCTGATAGGCAGATACTCAGACCATAGAAATGCAATTGGTACAGAGGGCTCAGTGTAGGGTTGGCATATTTCAAAAAGTGAAAATCCATCCACAAAGGTTTTTGTCCTTTTTTCAGCAAAGTTGTCGAACTTTTCTTTTTTATTTTTTAAAAAGTTTTTGGTAAAATCTCAACAAAAAATATATTTTTGAGCTAATTTTCAAATGAAAATCACCAACATCTACACTACTGACATGGGCTGCCATATGTCAGAATTTCCTGGACATTTCAGTGATTTTCGCCTGGATGCTGCTTAAGGGGGCTGAATACCAGCTATGTCTGGAAAATTCTGGATGTATGGCAACCCTAGCTCCGTGCATATAGTATTTTGCCTATATAGTTTTTACTGCTACTGTTTCTGTGAACTGAAACTGAGAAACTGTAAACTGTCCTGGTGGTAGAGGGAGTAAAGCACATAGACTCTCCTACCTGAATCCTTGGCTTCCTTTCCAATGTAAAACAAAATACATTATACCAGACAATCAATGGTGATTACATGTTATAATAAATTGATTAGGATTGATTACATTTTTGGTTATGTCAGACACAGGTGATTAGTTAACATATATCATAATTTTTTAAAAAAGCAATTATATATGATTTGGAATGAATTAGATTGTGTGCATTTCTTGTAATCAGAAAGTACCACAATGGTTGGATGTAACTGGGATATATATTTAGAGAGAAAATGCTATACTTAAAATGAAAGGTTTTCTAGCACTGGATTCTTTTTAGCTTGAAAGGTATACAATTGATAGGCATATTTCAGATCCCTAATGGTAATCAGGTAAGTGCCTAATTTTCTGGGAGAGGATGATCTTCAAACCAGCTATTGTTTCAGGAATTCCAAGAAGAAACTTCCAGGCAAAGATTTGCAATTCAAATTTATTGTGATGTCAACAGACTTGCTGTGTGCTCCCTGACAGGGTGGACTAATTCAGGGTGACTAATTCAGGAAACACTGCCCTGCATCTCAGTTGTCCTCATTTGCCCTCAGTGATGTCAGTGCATAGCTAAATCTGTTTAGCTATGTAATTGTGCTGCACCTCAGTCAACCCAAATTTAATATCTTATATACTGCTTGATATAACAAAAACTCTAAGTAGTTCACACAAGCTGCAATAATAAAACTGCAAGCAAAAACAAGTCAGTACACAATATCAAAATGCAATAAATATCCAGTAAAGCATTGAGCAAAACGTTAAAACAAAAACACTGAAATTGCAAGTGCACTATTACCATGATTTGGAGAAAAGACATGGTGGACCACATCCCTGAAGCATCTCTGACAGCAAAGGAAAAACTGGGCAAGATGGACAAAGCGTCTTCTGTCAAGGCAACTTCATGTGCTCCTTTCATTACATCATTAAATGATATTAATTTGATATCTACAAACTTAAGGAGTGCCCCCTTTCTTTTAGTAGGAAACACTTCCCATGAAACACTGTGCAGTTCAGTTATTAGATCAGCTGTGCTCTCCTCCAACAGTGCATTGGCTGATGCCATTCACATTCAGTTGACATCTTATTGGCCAGCATCTTGTGTTCCCACTGCTTGCCCTTGTCTGAGAGCTGCAAGATGGAGATCATGTCTCCTCCTGTCCATTTCACACCAAGGCTTAGGTACAAGGTTTAAGCACAGTGCCTGGGGAGGTGGGGGAGATTTAAAAAAGCAGTCTCAGCAGCAGGAGCTGGGGAGGATATTTGGGGCAATCCAATCCCCCCCCCAATTATTTTCTTCTTGGAATAAAAGTCCTGTGATTACTTCTGGTTTTTGATTGTGTATCTTTAGCTTTAAGCCCTGGGTCACAGTTGTCCCTGTTGATTCCTCCTCTTTCTGTTGCAGGTTATCATATGACCCGTTCCCATTGGGGTAAGTTTTTATCATCAGACTTTTTAACCTTTTACGCTGGGTTCTGGGGATAAGCAACCTATGGCCCTCCAGATGTTTCTGGTGTGGGCAATGGTCAGGTATAATGGGAATTGGAAAGCAACAGATTGTCCGTCCATGTCTTGTACATTCCAGGGGACCCCACTAAGCAACACAATATGGACATCCACATCCTGCTTCTCTACTACAGATGTACCTTAGATCCTGGGTTTAGAGGTCACCTATGACAAGGCTAAAAGTGCAAATCTTTCTATTGGGATGCAACAAATTCCCTATGAGCACAGGAAACCCAGGACTCAGCTATACAGCTGCAAATAAAATGTTTTAAGTGTGCTGTAAAGTGCATTATACAAATGTGACAGTAGATGGTGATGGTGAGCTATGGCAAATTCAATATATTTTTCAAAACGTTAAAAAAAAGCATTTTCACTTATTTCACTAAATATGTGTCTAGATTACACCACCATTACTTCTTAAAAGTTGTTTTAGCATGGAATTTGGTCTCCATAGTTGGGGTAGATGGTTTCAACGCCTTTCATCTCTTGATATAAGGCAGCTTCCTATGTTCAAAACATGGGAGAGGTCTTGGTCTCCCCTTTGTTGTTCCCACAAAGGTTGTCTTTTCAGTTAGGGCAACATCAGTCCCTCACACCTGTTAAATTTGAAGTTTGATGCAAAATTCAGAATGCTGAGAATCTTGTAGTGTCTTTAAAAGCAAGCTTACGAGGTCTCGTGGCTGAAACAAAATCAATCTGAAAATGAAACATAGTAAGGTGACGCAGTTCAGTGCTCTGTGTTATCCTTTTCCCCTCTTTGTGCCTGGCAGAAATAGAATAAGACTGCAATCCCTTTACACACTTGCCTGTGTTTAAGCCCTCTTGTCAGTGGAACTTACTTTCCAGTTCATAGGCTGCGCCGCATATTAGACACAAGATGTAGACATGTGCCAAATCTACTTCCTTTGCAAAATGCATTGTCTAGACTTTGGAAAAAATGGAAATAAAACCAGTATCCCTCCACAAATTTTCCATTCCCCACTCCTCCATGAGTGATTTTAAACCTCTGGTCACACAAGAAGGCATCCATTGAAAATATCACCATTCCAATCTCTGAAAGGCTTTCAGTATCATCACCAGCACTTGAATTAGGCTCAGAAACAAACTGGAACCCAGTGCCATTGCCTTAGCAAGAGAAGCACATGTACCCAGCAGGTGGGCCCCTATTAACAGTTGGCCCACTGAATTCTAGACCTTTTGGAGTTCTTGGAGCTTTTCAAAGGCAACCCCAAATAGAACACAACAGTAATCTAGGAGTGATGCAACTAAGGCCTCAGATGATCACTCAGAGAACAGGATGCTGGGCCAGATTTGGCCTTTTGTCAGATCCAGCAGGGCTGCTCTCCTGTTCTTAAGGAGTGTGTTGACTTAGCCAGATGTGCAGTGTGCAGAACAGATTGCTCCCAGTGTTGAGTTTAACCCCGCCCATCTCTTTCTTTTCCTAGTATGTGGGCGACCAATCACCCTGAATAGAAATGTTGGGGGTGAGGACTCTGTGGAAGGTGAATGGCCATGGCAGGTCAGTGTGAAGAAGATGGGCAAGCATATCTGTGGAGGGGCTTTGATAACCCATGACTGGATTGTGACCGCAGCACATTGCTTCCCACCGTGAGTAACCCAGAAATGGCTCTTTTCCTCCCACCTGCAGTCCACTGAGCCCAAGACTCTTTACAAGTCAGGTGGGAGACTATCCTATAACTGCACCCCCCAATGAAAAGGCCCTGTTCTCTGTGTCATCCATGTCATCTCAGATGTTGTGGGAACTATAAGAAAAGCCCAGAAGATATAGGCTGTTTTCAATATATAGATAGGTTCGCCTGAAGATGTGTCATCCTTTGGATATCCTGGCCCAAGCCCTGCAGGTCTCTGTGTTAGACTACAGTCTTGGGGGTAATGCAGATTATGTCCAAGGCAAAGAATCCAGTTGTCTATAGACTACAACCCTGGTCATCTATCTTTCAAAAATAATCTCTGCTGAATTTCTCTCCTGACCATTGTAATTCCCCACTCAGCATTCCTATTCCTTGGAAACCAGGTTGCATATTTTAATTTATACATCCACTGCATTTCTGTTTCTAAAAATAAACTGAAGGCAAAGATTATGAGGCAGCTTCATATTGTTTTAATGTTTCACAGTATGTTAAAGCTTATAAGGTCCTGCAAATTCTGCTTTCCAGACCCAGGCTTAAGAATAAAGTATTAAAGTTCAGCACCAGTTATCTTGATTAGTTTGCAAAAGAGCTGAGATATAGACACATGTTTCTATTAAAGTGCCTTAACAAAAGGTATTTTCAGGGCTTTTTTCCCCAGCTGGAACTCATCGCAAATCAGTTCCAGCACCTCTCAGGTGGGTGCCATTGCCATTCTAAGAGATTGAGGGAGGTGTTCATGATTAGTTCCGGCACCTATTTTTTGAGAAACATAGCACTGGGTATCTTAATGAACTTCCCAAGGACATAAAATTAACAAGGAGCTCTGATCCAATCTGTTAGCTCAACTGCTGCAAGGCTTATTTTAATTAGCTGAAAGAATTGTTTGGCAAGATGATTTGTTTTGATCTGGTAAACTTTGCTCTTGGCAAGCTTCCTAGCTGTAAGATGCTTCAGATAAAGTGTACCCAGAACAAAGGCAGAATGGGAAATCAGAATCAGAATGCCCATGGGACCATCTCAGGCTTAAAGTGCAGGTTTGCCCAATGTGGCCCTCCTTTTTGTTGTTGTTGCAAATTTGAGATAGTCTGAATGCTTCCCTGCGTCTAGTAGCATCCCAAAGCCTCCTGATCCCAGCCAAGTAAATTGTATGCAATGGCGACAATGTTCCTCATAGCAATTTTTCATCCATCCCCTTGCAGAGAAGGTGATCTCTCCCAATACTCTGTGCTGCTAGGGGCCAACAAACTGGAGAATTCCTGGCCCCACAAACAGTCCATAGGAGTTGGAGACATAATCAGGAATCCCCGCTATGCAGGGGAGGCCACAAGCGGAGACATCGCCTTGGTGAGGCTGATCTTCCCAGTGAGATTCACCAATTACATCAGCCCAATCTGTGTACCCGCACCCAACGTGGACTTTCCTGCAGGCATGATGTGCTGGGTCACTGGCTGGGGAGATATCAGTGAAGGACGTGAGTACTGGGAGAGGGGAAAATGTTAGAACTGGACAAGGTTTCCTTTCTTGTCCAGGAAAATGCAAAATAATAATGATGCACCCTTCCTGCTCTAAAAAGCCTGTTTCTAAGATCCGTGCCCCAACTTTCCTTTCCCTTGTAATGGGATTTGCTGAGAATACGTATGAATGCTTTGAAAAAAATACTGTGATCAGTGGTTAGCAGTCATGATGGCTGTATGCTAATTCTGGGATCCGAGGGAGAAGGCTGCTGCCCTTGTGTCTTGCTTGTAGGCATCTGATTGGCTAGTGGGGGAAGCAGAGTGCTGGAGGGGAAAAGCTGAAGCTCAGTGCTAGAGCAGATGCTTTGCGCTCCAGCATCTCCAATATATTACAAACGCCCAGCCTGCTTGAAGAAAATTAGGAACTTGACTTACATGTGGAGCCTGGTAAGTATGCTAGAAGTAAAGGTTGGTCTTGCATGTTACCCAACAATTGGAAACTAGTAAAAACTTTGTTCCAGCTGATTGCATCTATACCCTAAAGGTATACTTGACTGACCTTCTTGCACATCTGTTTACGGTGTGCCTTCCAACTCACAAATGGATTGTGCAAGTGGTAAATGAAATATAATAAAATGATAACCGTGTCTCCATGTTTCTGCTTCACTATCCCATGTTCTTCACTTCAGAGGATCTGCCTTCTCCAAAGAAGCTCCAGAAGCTTCAGGTACCCATAATAGATCTTCAGACCTGCAGACGGCTCTATAGTATTGACATGGGACCAAACCTGCCCCAGAAACCCATCCAGGACGACATGATGTGTGCCGGGTATGCTGAGGGTATGAAGGACACGTGTAAGGTGAGGGATTTCTCTCATCAAGACCTGCCTTCAGTTCCACATGGTTAAGGTCCTTCCTGTCTCACTTGCTATCCAATTCTATTATTCTTTAAGACATTTGATATTCAGCCTCGCCATTGAAAAGAGACTGCATGAGATGGCATACATTAACTGTCCAGGGGTCCTTTCCCTTTTCCCTTGTGGGTCCTGCTTGTGGGCTTTCCTGGGGCATCTGATTGGCCCCTGTAAAAACAGAATGCTGGACTAGATGGGCCTTTGGCCTGATCCAACAGGGCTCTTCTCATGTTCTCATCCCCTCCCCACAAAAAACTATGCATTCCCAAACATCTTCTCCACCCTCAACATATGCTTCTTTGTAAAATGCATTTTGCTTTAGTTTCTAAGCTGAGAGCTGCACTGTTGGGAAGTATGAGAAAGTTTCCCCACCTCCTAACAACCATGCCACACTGAATCACAAATGCATCTAACACCCATCTTTGTGTTGGCCTAGGGTGATTCTGGTGGCCCACTGATGTGCAAGATAAACCAGGAATGGCTCTTGGCTGGTATTGTCAGCTGGGGAGAAGGCTGTGCTGAGAAGAACCGCCCTGGCGTGTACATCCGCCTTACCGCATACCACGACTGGATTCACAGGATTATCCCCAATTTGGAATTTGTTGAACCTAGGAGGGGTTACAACACCAGGATCAGGAATCAAGGCACTTCTGGAGCTGTTGGGAGGGGACAGGCCTTCATAACTGCCCTGCTCCAGGTTTTGGTGTGGACCCTTATTCATATCTTGCCATAGGATCTGTGGGAAAAAGAAGTTACAAGTGGTCAAGTGCTGCAGGGTTACCTCTCATCTCATCTTTCTCCCATTTCTTGGTCACTCCTAACTTCATCTGCCCAGGATTCTAATAACTACTATCCACTTGGCCGTGAGCAGCACTTGCACAGGGAGATACAAATGCAGTGAGCGCATGGATGCCTCTGCAGACATAGAGATGGTTTGGTGCTTCCTTCTCAACAGTGGGATGCAACACCCTTTTTCATGACCCCTACTAGCCACTGTCTCCTTTCTTGCCACAAAACATTTACATATGTATGGTGCAATCAGAAATCATGGGTAGCTGGGACGGGGAGGGGGGCATCATCATGGAATCATCATGTGCCTGTTGGGTGATGCCTTAAGGCAGGGGTGCCCAAACTTTTTTCAAAGAGGGTCAGATTTGATGAAGGCCTGTGAAATGGAATTTGGACATGCCTGCCTTAAGGGACAGAGTTGGACCTCTGAGGCAAATTAATTGAGGCTCAAACTACAGAAAGCGCTCAGCTGTCTGATTCCCCCACTTCTTGTTGTTTTTTTTAAGGCAAAACAGCTTTGTATACTGTCTTAAACTTTTCATGACACTGAAAATCAGCTACCTGAGGTAGCTGCCTGACTCATGATAAATGCCAATTCCTACCTCTGATACTGAACTTGCTTTTTACTGGATCAAAGTTGAAAAGCAAAGTAATCAATGTATTTGATACATTCAAATTTCTAAAGATTAGCATTATCTTCACCTCTCCTTCCCCTGCCCAGGTCAGTGTATCACAATATGCATTAAAAAAAAAAAGTTTCAACTTTAGGATGCTAGTGTTATGACTATTTTAAAAGTCCATATTTCAGTCTATCACAAAACTGTCTGTTTGGAATACGTATGCTTGAAACAGGTTTGTGTAAGAGTTGCTTCAAGGAATCCTTACCTTTACTCCCTCTTTATCTATTTCTATCTGCCCACATCACTTTATGTTTTCAAGTATACCTGAAATACAAAATTATAGTGATTTTATGACAATTTCATTGTCATGGTAACCTGGGAGTTGCAGTTTGGGAATAATGGTCTGTTAGGCAGTGTTTCCTCAGAGAACTGCAATTCTCAGGAGGAAAGAATAACTTTCAAAGTAATTAAAAACTGTGATGTAGATGTGCCCTTAATTAATCACATGCACTATTCCTCAGCTGGCCATGACACCAAGCAGCAGCCATTATCCTGTCTTCTATGGGTTTAACTATTTTCCATTACACCAACCAAATTATTAGCAATCATGTACAGTGGTGCCCCGCAAGACGAATGCCTCGCAAGACGGAAAACTCGCTAGACGAAAGAGTTTTCCGTTTTGGAGGTGCTTCGCAAAACGAATTTCCTATGGGCTTGCTTTGCAAGACGAAAATGTCTTGCGAGTTCCTGCTGGTTTTTTCCCCTTCCCCCCTTTTTCTAAGCCGCTAAGCCGCTTATCAGCTGATCTGATCAGCAGATAAGCCGCTAAAAGCCGCTAAAAGCCGCTAATAGTGCTAATCCGCTAATCCTTCAATGGGCTTGCTTCGCAAGACGAAAAAACCGCTAGACGAAGAGAATCACAGAACGGATTCTTTTCGTCTTGCGAGGCACCACTGTAGTGGGTTTCGGAGAAAATTGAAGATGAGGCATGGACACCCTGATGGTGACTGGCACCACAGTACAAGGGCAAGGGAGATCTAAGTCTTCCCTCCACAACTGTGATTTGGTAAATATAATCTCCCATACAGTAGCTAGCATTAAGGAAAAAAACCCACTCCCATTGACAGCAGTACTTCGCCCCCTCTAATGTTATCTGCTGGACTGGGCAAGGGAATATTTTTGCTGAGACCAGAGTTGGGGAGGGATGACTTAACCCTCCCCTCCCTCACATGCTGCAGTGGTGATTCCAGCTGGCTCGACCCCGCAGCCAGGTATTTAATTAAAACAAATTCACGACATCATAGCTAATCACATTGCTAGCACAATGTGTAGTTAGGGGTCTTACATTTTGCTTCCTTTATGGAGTCCAGAGCCAGATGCCCTTAAACTTTTGCTCTCAAAATATGCTCAGGAATCTTGTAAATGAATGAAAAGTGGAAAAAATTAAAGGGGCGGAAAAGTGAAAAAAAATGAGGGGTGGGAAAATTAAAGGGGGAGTGTTTAAAGTGTTGGCCACTGGAGTGTATGGTTTGTGTGATTTGCAAAACGTCACATATTAATAAAATACTTTGCTTAATAAAACCCTTTGTTGGTGTTCAAAGGCTCTTTAATGGTGTATTAAAGTAGCTGGAATAAACAGCAGCACTGATGAAAGATTAAAGCAGAAGGGGAAAATAATGTAATGCACATTGGATGAAAACAGCCAAGAAAAACAGTCAGATGTCACTTATCAGCTTTCAGTATATCCCTTTTCTGCCCAAGGTGGAACAATTAATATAAGCTATGAACACCTTTCAGTAGCTGTATGAGATGAAATAATGTTAACATGTTGTTTCAACAAGTGGGCGGAACGAAACCCAGGTGCCATGGCCGCCAAATCTATGCGGCCAGCAACAAGGGCAGAGCAGGAGCAGAAAGACATACTGTTCTGAAAAACACACCACAGAATGGCAATTATGGCCACAACCCCAGCATCAGTTACACCACCAGCAGCATCTCTCTATCATGGCTCACTGCAGTGACAACCTGCCCCCCCCAGATGCTCAGACATGTAGGGAACCAGTACATTGGTGCTGGCAGGCACCTCCACCCACTGACCCATCTAAATAGTAAGTTGCCTTGTGACTGCTTCTAGTTGGAAAAATCAAACACGAACATACCTAAATAATAATGCCCTTCATTATGTGCACAATGACACCACAGCACCTCCATGCTGGGAGACCTTGCTTCTCTGAGATCCCAGGTAGCCCGGAAGGAAGAGCTGGGGTAAGACATTTTTGTGCCTGAGGTAGAGCAATGAATGGCACATCTCTCACACCCAAGTCTAGGTGCGTAGTACCCAAGGCTGGACTCCTGAGGCAGAAAACCCTCACAAGCAACTCTCTCTGACCCTAGCAATCAAAATGGATTGGGCCAGATTAAACGAACTTGGTGTGCTAGTAAAAGACTGCACAAGGACTCCCATGAGCGTAATGGGGCTTCCTCCATTCTTCCTGGCCACTTGTCCCCACATCTCCCCCAAATCTGCTCTGGGGAGTCAGGAGACCTCCCAGAACAGCATACAGAGGGAGGAAAAGGGAGACAAACACCAGAATGCTGTTGCTACCCAAACAGCCACCGTCCTCCTGCCAACCTTCCCCCTATTGTCCTGAATTTTATTCCGTAGGTGAGGGGAACCTGTGGTTCTCCAAGTCCCATCCGCCCCAGCCAGCATGGTCAGGGTTGATGGGAGTCATAGTTCAAAATATATGGAGGGCACCCGGGTGGGGAGGGATGTAGAGTGCCATGTACATTGATACTGCTGTATCAACAACAGTTGTCTCCCTAGCATCTGTTATATGGAGACTTTTTGAAATATGGCAACCATACTTCAGATATAAAATGTGTGTTTTCATATAACAGTGTCCTGGAACGGGTTTTCCAATGCTTTCCAGATATAAGCCTTCAACAATCTCTTTAAGAAATGGAGCAGCAGTCAGAGCATGATGATGATGATGATGAATAATTTATTTATACCCCACCCATCTGGCTGGGTTTCCCCAGCCACTCTGGGCAGCTGCCAAGAGATTAAAAACAGAATAAAACATCAAACATTAAAAACAGGGCTGCCTTCAGATGTCTTCTAAAAGTCAGATAGTTGTTTATTTGCTTGACATCTGATGAGTTTGAAATCCATTGCTTTTTTCTTGTTGCTGTTCTTTCACCTTAGCTATATGTACTCATATGTTCCCTGCTTCCCTGAAATGCACACTTTAACAAAATCATTGGATGCTGTGTTCTACAAAGCTGGAAAGACACAGCTATAGACATTTCAAAACACGCCTCAGGGCTTCCATGTTCCAGTTCTGAAGAACATTCTGCTTTCCTCTAGTACAGCAATTGTGCACTTGGTAGTGATGAAAGAGGCTGCATATTAATCTGCCAAGTTTCAAAAAAATGAAGAAGTGGTAAATGCAGCCTCCTCACAATCTTGACATTGTTTAACACTGATGAAAGCAGAGTTGCGAAAGTCTAGATTATTTATTAGCATCTGCAGAGCCAATCAAATCATATTATTAAATATATACTGCAAGATGCACAAGACTCCTACAAATCAAGGTCAAAAGGTTGACCGAGGTTACAACACTATATACACTTACCGGGGAGTAAATCTCATTGAACTTATTAGGGTTTACTTCAGGTAGACATGTATAAGTTTGTACTGTTAAAAAATAAATACCCTATACTATGTATCACATGCTCCGAACCTGGTTGTGCATTGGCCACAACCTTTTGTACAGCAGGCTAGTTTCTTCATACTCTCACACCCCTCTCTACTCTACCCCCCCATTCAGGCAAACAAAAATCCGAGTTCAAAGTTTTATTATTATTATTTTATTTTAAAGTTTTTACAGCCATACCTAGTGTTGAAGTAGCTTCAGGACACAGTCCAGCCAGGCAAAAACACCTGAGGAAGGTACAAAGCAGGGCCAATAAGTGGTGTGATTCAAGAGGGTGTGGGGTTATGGGGAAAGCCCTGAGAGCCAGACAAAGAGACTCCTGGACCTGAGGTTTCCCTTTCTCTGAACCAGATGCCCAGCTTGTTAAAAAAAGGAAAAGAGTCAAGGTTGCATTTTCAGCCAGCTGCATTCCTCTTACAAGTATGATGTAGAATAGTTTATACAAACCTCATTAAACGGTAAGTTTTACAAGTCCTTGGAGGCAGCATCCCCCGAGTGTGATTGGTGGCTTGTCAGCTTTAGACTGTGTTGCAAATGAGAATTTATGAGATGACTATTCGTGACAGAAGATAAGAAAGCAAAGTGCCTGTTTCTCAACATGGAGGCTACTCTGATTAGTGCCTCTGAAATCCCCAGCTCTACAAATATTTGTAGCTCTTTAAACCTGGTTTGCACAAGCTACATCAGTTCCCAGGCCCATGGGCTGCTAGGGATGTTAGATATCTGGGAGGCTTGCTTAAGTTTGTGGGGTTTTTTTTTTTGAAACCTAAATTTAAGAGAAGAAAAACACATGGCACCCAGTTTATTGAGGGTGGGTGGAGATGGAATTCTGAAGCAAGAGCTAATCTCATCAAATGCCCTATTTGTGGTCCTCACCACTGTTTGGTTTGTTCTTTTGATGGAGTTTTTGTTTATATTATTTATTGAAATTGTGTTTTTTTTAATGGATACTGCAAGTTTTGTATATTGGTATCTTTCTTTTCCTGTATATTTATATTGTTCTTTTATTGCACTGTTCCCTGCTCTGGGATTGAAACATTCAGCGTAGAGTGGGTTATAAATATTAGGGTTAGGCACTGGATTTGGCTGAGTCCTGAGGCAAATTGGGTTTATTTGGGCATCAGCCAAGTTAGGTTAAGAAAGCCACAGGATCGCTGAGTGTCTGTGTCCTGCCATTTTTGGAAGTGGGTCCCACATTATTTGCTGCCTAATGCTCCTCTTTTTTTTTAGTATACACTGTGCTGCTTTGCTTTGCCTTCTCCACTCCCTCAGTGCCAACAGGAAGAGGTGAAACAGCACACAAACAGTGCACACTCAACAATCATTGAAGTACAAAAAAGGTAGATTGCTCTGAAAATTTCTTAATCAGCAGATCCCATGGGAGAAGAATTTGAGAAGCAGCTCATGGATTTCAAGAAGAGCTGCTGAAAGGGAGATGAGAGTAAGATGTATGGGCTCCATAGTTTCCCTTTAGACAAACCTTTATCCAGTATTCCAAATGAAGTTTTAACTTGGGGTGAACTGAAAAGCTCTTAAAAGAAAATGTGAGATAGAAATATAAGGATATATGCATTTCCTGCTTACGAAACACAATGTGTTCCTGGAAATCATTCATTAGGCAAGTGTTTGCATAAGAAGTCCATAATTTCCATTATTTCCTATGGAAACATTTCGAATCAGGGATTTGTCCAATCCCCATCCCCACCTGATTTCTTCCTGAAATGGCTGCAACCAATCAGTAAAAGAGAGACAAAGGCAAAAATTGATTTGTCCAGTTCCCCTGGACTCTGATTCATCTGTTCAGGTATCTGAATTTGCAGAGTGTATAGTGAGGTTTGGGCATAATTCTTTATGCTTGAATATGTAAATTTACAAAAAGTGAGGGGGCGGATAGTGGGACCTCTGTGTTGATAGATAAATAAGATTTATCTGTGCTGACTACTATAAATATTCTGCTCTGCATATTTGCAACTCTAGATCATAAACTGAAACAAAGGTTGCAGGTTCTTAATTTTTTCTGTATTTTCTTCTTATTAGCTCTTCCCTATTGTTCAGTTCAGGTCTCCATAATATAATGTAACATTTTGGTGAAAAGATGCACCCTAGCACCCCAGCGCTGGAGGCTAAGATAGAAAAGATCTCCACTGCAATCATGTATTTTCCTTTGGTGCTCAGGTAGGACGGAATAAAGGACAGCCAAACACTGCAAAAAACCAACATGCTAAAAGTGATAAACTTGGCTTCATTGAAACTGTCAGGTAACTTCCTGGCAAGGAAAGCCACAATGAAACTGATAATGGCCAGGAAACCCATGTAGCCAAGAACAGAGTAAAACAGAGTCACAGACCCCTCATTACATTCCAATATGATTTCATCTGTTACAGAGTGCATGTCCACATCTGGGAATGGGGGGGAGGTTGCCAGCCACACCATACAGATACCTACCTGAACCAAGGAGCAGGACAGAACAATGGAGCTGGCTAGTCTTTTCCCCACCCACAGCCTCATCTGGGATCCTGGCCTGGTTGCCATGAAAGCTAGAACCACAGTGATTGTTTTTGCCAAGACACATGAAACAGCCGCTGAAAAGATTATGCCAAAAGCAGTTTGTCGGAGGAGACATGTTACCTTCTCAGGTCGGCCAATGAATAGCAGTGTACAAAGGAAGCAGAGCAAGAGGGAGATGAGGAGAGTGTAGGTGAGGTTGCGGTTGTTGGCTTTCACGATGGGTGTGCCATGGTGCTTCATAAATGCTCCTAGGATCAGAACTGTGATCAAAGCAAAGGAAAGAGAAAAACAAGCTAAACTGACCCCTAATGGTTCTTCATAAGACAAGAAGGTTACAGTCTTGGGAATACAGAAATCCTGGTTTTTGTTTGGATAGTTCCCATCTGTGCATTTTTGGCAGTCGTTCATATCTGCAACATGAAATGATTTGGTCAAGCCATTAAGCTTTCTGGCACCAGTTTGAAGAACATGCCAGCGCTCCAAAACATTACAAGTTCTCTGTTTAAAATTAGTGTAGATATGATGAAATGTAGCGGAGGTTGAGTAGTTAAATTATTTTTAATGGCCAGCTTTTCACTGATTTTTTAAAAAATTAAATAACAGATCACAGACACACTCCAGATTATTTTGTCTCCAGTAGCTTCCCCACAGCCTCTCCTTACCAAACTGTTCAATCATGCCACCTAAGAAAAGTATTGCTATATACCTATTCCTCTTAATTATATATGAAATTTATTTCTTACCATTCTGGTTTGAAATCTTCCCTTCTGGACATGGGATGCAATCATAACAGCAGAATAGCTGACCCTCCTTCACTATCTTGCTGTAACCAGGAGCACAACTCTTGCTACATATTGAAAGGGGTCGTGTCTAATCCATACATGAAAGAGAATAAACATGTTCAGACTAAAGAGTTTGGGGTCCTTAAGTTTCTAGGGCTTTTCCATATGCATTTGAAATGACATGACAATTCAGTAATGTACAAATGGGATCAATACTTCTTCTATTTCCCCCTTTTATAACAATAAAAATGGCACAACATTGGGGCTCTCACCAATCTACATGGATTGGTGAGAGCCACAATGTTGTACCGTGGTCGACGGTGTGAAAAGCCAATGAGGGATCAAAATGCATAAGCAAGGTCACACACCCCACCACATTCAGGGCAAGCAAGGCCAATTCTATTCTTTGGCCATTCCTGAACCCAGGTTGGGACTGGATGTAAGTAATCTGTGTCTTCCAAGGATGCCTGCAGCTGCCCTTACAGGGCCCTCTCTGACACCTTCCTGCCAAAGCGGATACTTACAACTGGTCAAATAATTGTTTCAATCCAAGGGGTCCAGAGTTAGTTTCAGCAGGAGAAGTCTCCCCACTGCCTCTTTCAATGCATCACTTGCAAGGGGGACCACCCTCTTGTGCAGTGCAGTGTTAACCACACACTGGACCCAACCAGTCAGCCCCTATAAGCCAGGAGGGATGGGGCCAAGGGAGCACATGTAATGGCCTCAAGTTGCAGGTTTGCTTCAGTTAGCTGCTACCTAGAGATTAATATTTTAGTCATAAAAGGTCTAGCCCACCCTCCAACATTTAATAAACTCAGGGCAGCTTAAAAATACAACATTCAACATTTGAATAATTCCCTACTTGTCTAGAATTGGATCCTACCTGTTTGGTTTTTTTAACCTACCTGGTTAAACCAGTTGTACCATGTTATGTCATCCTCACTGATTGTGAATGCTTGGTCTGCAGGACTCTCGGGATCAACCTTCCCAACTTTCACAGAATGAAATGATTGGTTCAAGGAAAAAATCCAGTTGACAATGTCCAATCCAGCTACTACCTCCCCATTCTGGTTGAAGGATATTTTGTCCCCCACACTGTTGTTAAATGAGATAACTCTAAGGAATTGATGGAGCTAAATAGAAACATAAAAGGCAAGACTTGAAAAAGGCTCCGTTTAGATCTTTCAGACGATGCTTTACATTTGAGTGGGAAAAGAATGATACAAAATATGCCCATTCTTTATATCCCAGAGAAGACCACAAAGAGTCAAACAGGATGTCTGATTGGAATAAAGGCTATCGTGAATAACATCCAGTATACAGTGTGGTGCCAAATGAAGGATTTTTAATTCAGTACCTGCCAGAGCTGTTGATTTTGAAGCTTTGGTCCTCTTTCATCCACCATTCCTCTCCGTTTGGGTATAGATGAGGACATGTCATGTAACGCATGGGCCACGGCATAGACAGCATTGTAGATGCTGTAGCTATGACCAGTCATGGATAATTCAAAATAAGTTCCCGGAAGGCTTTCCATCTTCTCCCGCCCTGTACAAATGTCTCCACTCATATTATCCACATCCACATTAGGGAACGTGCAGCCAAATGCCTGTTGCCAGAATGGCATTATAAAACTATCTCCTCTTCTGTTGGATGGGATTCTGCTTGCAACAAATTGAGGGAAACTAGGTATATTACTGGAGTGAATTTTGAAGGACAGCGTGCCATGGAATGATTCAGTTTCCCACGTTCTTTGATAGACCAATGAAGTGAACTCCACTTGTGCTGTCATTATCCATACTGTACCTTTTGGATTCTCGCTCATGTGTTCGAGTTCTGATACATATGGAAACCATCTGAAAATGGTCATGAAATATGATTCTCCATAGGCTACCACTACATTGGCTTTGCTGGCAATTATGGTATCATGAATTTTTGCTCCCATTTCTAGCATATCATTAATTTTACTGACAAAATTAAAACTGGGGACTTTTTCTAGGAAGGCAAAGCAGATACCATTCTTGGAAAACAAGGGAACTACAATATGTGCAAATCTTTCTCCGATGTCATTATTCATAACAATGCCCCCAATCCATGTCCATCTAAAATGCAGCAGCAAAGATAGAATCCCCATGTATTGTTGGCCTTCCTGAGGTGCCATCTGGTAGAAGGAAAGGCCTGGAGTTTTATCATTCATCACAGGAGCAGAACCATAAATGAGCTAAGGAAGTATTCACAACAGGGGAGAAAGACAATAATAAGAATGCCATTTTCAAATGTTGGGGAAAAAACCCCAATCCACATTCAATTAATAGTTAAAACAACCATCTAAGAAAGGGAAATTTTATTGTTCCTGTGACACAGAAAGGAATCTGATATTCAGGAAATGGGAGCCAGTCTATTGTCATCTAGTGAGTTCAATGTTTTATGGATAACTGCTGTTGACTCTAATGAAAAGAAAAAGACTTGAACTCAAATACCTTTGCTAGGACACTCCATTAGAATGGAGTTAAACAATTCTTCATCTCATTCCTCAAAAATGGCTGTTTCATCAATGGGGAAAGCTATATTCTAAGGTGTTTTATGAACTTGGAAGCCAGTACTCTCGCATCTGAAAGTAAGACAAATTTTGCACTACTCTGAAGACCCTGAAAGCCACTCACCTTTTCATGAGAAGGGAAGTCTGGTGACAGTGTGTGTGTAGGTCTGTCTGTATAAGCCCCTGTCCTACTCCACAGCCTATATTTTGATATCAAATGCAATTGGATCAGACAGCAAGAAGTATGAGGCAGTGAGAAGGTTGGTTTCATGCCCATCTCCAACATGTCCAGGTTCATAATAAATATAGATTCCCCTCCCACACTGTAGCCAAAGGGGTGAGCACTTTTTATTGCTGGTTGAACTTTTACACATGTTTGGTTCTCAGAGTGTGGACCTTGACATGCAGATAAAAGTTAATCCTTATCTGATTAGCTGCAACATTCAGCTGCAATGAAAGTTCATGAAGAATGTCTTTCTCAGCCAGCACAAGACAGTCATAAATAAATATAAGATCTGTGCACCCATTTCTGACCCCAATCAATGAAATGAAAACAGAAAGAAAAAAATTCCAATACTCCACAAATAACCTACCTGTGGAATCTTATAGATATCCAAGATGGTTGCAATGTAAAGGGATACTTCAGAGTCCAGTCCCCCAATGACTGCTGTCAGACTATTCTGGACGCCACATCTGAAATTGGGGACAAACCTGTCTAGAGTGGATTGAAATAGCAGAGTGGCCTGAAAGGTCCACTTTGCACTTAAATAGCTATCATAGATGTGGAAACCCAAGGTGACATTGGGTAAGAGCTGTGAGTTTTCATTGATTTCCTTCACCGCATACTCCAAGGCCAAGATGTGTTGGTAGTGCTTAGGCACAATGCTAGAATGAGAGATGGATTCTGTTTCAGAAGGGTTTCCCTTATGTCGGTAAAAAAGAGATGAATGGAAGAAAGAAGTGGAAGAAAATGTAAAGAAGAAGAAGAAGAAAGGTAGCTTTGAAAAGTGTGACTATGTGGAGTAAAGAGAGCTTCTTTTCTTCATTGTTCTCTTTACCATCATAACATTTTCTACACGTCAAATGAATAACCCAAAGTTCTGCAGAATATAATACTTCATTATATTCTGATTATTCTGGTGGAAGGAAGGAAGAAAGAATAGTCCTTACACAAGCTCTTCCAGTAATGCTGGAGGGGGTTCTTCAGTGAAGGTGAATGAGCTGGAGATGAAGCGAGCCTGAGAGACAATTCCACCAATGATAAGATCTCCTGGCTGATGGTACTTTTGAGGCGGAGGATGAGGACTAGGGACCCTGCATTGAACATTGCAAACTTTGCATACAACATGAGGAAGAAATACCAGCTGCAAGAGCACTAAAATCAACTTCATTAGTATAATGGAAATATTCCTTCTAAACTCAGATTCTCTTATTTTGTTCTTCCACAGTAAAATTGGGTTTTCTGTGATGATAAGGGTCTGTTAGTTTGGTCTGCTGATAGGCCACAACCCAGGAATATCAGAGTTCAAACTGTAGAATAGAAACTATAGAATGAAAAGCAGAGGTGTGTAGAAGATAGGTCAGAATCTACTAATACATGGTATTATGAGTGCAGTTCTGGTTCTGAAAAGAAATTCCAGGGCTGAGCATGTGCTCAAAGGTATCCTGTTCCCTAATCCTTAGGATATGTTGTCTCCCTGCTGCTATCTGATACCTGGCTCCACTGGTGGTTCTTGGGCTTCTATAATAAAACAAAGGAGATTTTGCAAGCCTGATATCTGCCTGCTCCTGGTGCCAAGTGTTCAAGTCTTTTCTCTGGTTCTAAATGGTAGTGGCTATACTTATGACATTGTTCACCGTCTTATCTATTAGTTTTGCTCATGATCCCTGAAACTGTCTTGGATTTTTGAGAAGTAGCGGAGTTATAATTAGAGTTCTTTTAATAATGAGAGAAGCGGGCTATTATGGTCAAAATTGGGTATTCCTGTGGGTTTTGAGATTGCAGCAGAATTAATCACCATCATTTTGGTCATTAAATAGGAAGTTAATCACCATCTGAAATCTGGGGAATTGCTGAAGAAATCTTGTTTTTCACATCTGAACTATAGCTTTCTCTCATTTTAAGAGAGTAGGACTTGGAATGACAGAGAACAAGAAAATGATACCAAGAAAGCTTGCCACACTTTTGTGACATTATTTTGGTTCTTCCCAAGGCAAGGCATTTCTCAAGTGTAGATTCCAGCAATAAAAGACTGGTGTGGTAGCAGAGAAGTAAGGATTATACTTGTTGATGCAGCTGAGCTTCTTGAGAATATGCCAAATAAAAGACGTTTGCTCAATAATCTTTTTGGAATTTTGAAATAATATCTTAAACCCCCACCCCCCAATCCAACACTGTGTTATTTTTGGTTTTTGCAACCTGAGCATGACTCTGTTACAGGGAGAAAGTCCTTTACCTAACATACTGTCTAATGGAATATAGTTAACAGAGCTATCTGTCCAGGGTTATATCTTTCATTTACGGTATATACAGAAAACCCACAACTTATGCATATTAATTTGTGTTCATTTAACTTTATGTGATTGGCATAGATAGATAGATAGATAAATAAATAAATAAATAAATAAATAAATAAATAGATGATATATAGATAAATAGGTAGGTAGGTAGGTAGATGATGATAGATAGGTGATAAATAGATGATAGATGATAGATAGATAGATAGATAGATAGATAGATAGATAGGGAGTGGCAAGGAGGTAGGTGTCCAAGAAACAACATTGTCATTTTGAGAATTTGAAATTTTGGTTTCAGTGCAATCCCTGGAATGTAACCCCCACATAAGTTATGGGCTTACTGTACAGTGGTACCTCGGGTTACAGATGCTTCAGGTTATGTGATTTTGGGTTGCGCATCGTGCCGAACCTGGAAGTACATGAATGGGTTACTTCCGGGTTTTGGCGATTGTGCATGTGCAGAAGCACTAAATTGCACTTTGGGCATGTGCAGAAGTGCCGAATCGTGACCCACGCATGCGCAGACGTGGCGCTGCGAGTTGCGAACGCTGCAGGTTGTGAACGTGCCTCCCGCACGTAGTGCTTTTCTGGTCAAGTTTGACTTTAAATTGGCCTTTATTCTGCAGCCAGGGCATTACATAAGGTAGCTGCTGAAAATAAGATTCTCACAAACTATTGTATAAAGAAACAAATTATTCATTCTTTTCTTCTTATTAGCTGTTCCTTGTTGTTCAGCTCAGGTCTCAAAATAATAAAGTAGCATTTGGGGGAAAAGATGCAACCCAGCAAGCCAGCGCTGGAGGCTAAAATGGAAAAGATCTCCACAGCAACCATGTATTTTCCCTTGGTGCTCAGGTAGGTTGGAACAAAGGACAACCAAACACTGCAAAAAACCAACATGCTGAAAGTTATAAACTTGGCTTCGTTGAAACTGTCCGGCAACTTCCTGGCAAGGAATGCCACAATGAAACTGACAATGGCCAAGAAGCCCATGTAGCCAAGAACAGAGTAAAACAGAGTCACAGACCCCTCATTACATTCTAGTATAATTTCTTCAGTCACTGAGTGCCTGTCAGCATCTGGGAATGGAGGAGAGGTTGCCAGCCATATAGTACAAATGCCTACTTGAATAACAGAGCAGGAAAGAACAATGGTGTTAGTTAGCTTTTTCCCCACCCACTTCCTCATCCTGGATCCTGGCCTGGTGGCCATGAATGCAAGAACCACTGTGATGGTTTTTGCCAAGACACAAGAAATAGCCACAGAGAAGACACTTCCAAAAACTGTTTGTCTCAGGAGACACGTCACCTTCTCAGGTCGGCCAATAAACTGTAAAGCACAAAGGAAGCAGAGCAAGAGGGAGATGAGGAGAATGTAGGTGAGGTCACGGTTGTTGGCTTTGACGATGGGAGTGTCATGGTGCTTCATAAATGTTCCTAGGTTCAGAACTGTGATCAAAGCAAAGGACAGAGAAAAACAAGCTAAACTGATCCCTAATGGTTCTTCATAAGACAAGAAGGTTACAGTCTTGGGAACACAGAAATCCTGGTTTTTGTTTGGATAGTTCCCATCTGTGCATTTCTGGCAGTCGTTCATATCTGTAAAATGAAATGTAGTAAGCCAGCTGTGATCATAGAGCCCTGCTAAAGGTGACTGGAGTCCAATTATCATTAAACCTTCAACAAAAATTGACGACATTAGTGTATTGGACACACAGCATGCTGGGTATAGCTGACCTCACAGTAGTTTTTTAAAAATAAAATATGTGCCATGAGCATACCTATGATTATTTATATAGTTGCTACAATATTAAACATGTATACAATATTGCAAATAATGATTGTACAACTGAGCAAGAATAATCTGTTGTGAATTACTGGTAACAATGAGTATTCAGATCTTGCAAGCATAACATATGCTGCCTGAGCAGCCTACGCACATGTAGGTGGACAAAACAGTCGCATAAAGCATATTGTCGCTGCAATTTTCTGTCATTGCATCAGTTGCAAAGATGACACCCTTCTCTTTTCTCATTGTCAGCGGTGCTAGGTGCTACTACATCTGAGGGTGCCCTACTTGATGTCCAAGGGAAAGTAGCTTTGTTTCTAGACTCAACCCAGTGCTTGATTTAGGGATCACAGAGGAGTTTTATTTAATCTGCATTATGGAGTGAACCTGTGCATTCCATCCCTCCCAAAGCAGTGTGCAGAAATGGATTATTCTGCATCTATGCAAACTGATGTGCACATGGGCAAAAGGTGGTCCAAAGATGGTCTTCTTTATTAACAGTTTACAGTAGGGACCAGAGGAGAAATGACCACTGGGGGGAGTGCAGAGAGAAGAAAGACCATGGTGCATCTGTAGCAACAAAACCGGACTCCTTCATCTGCCCCACTTGCAGTAAACCATATCGCTCCCGTATCAGTTTCTACAGCAACAGCAGGCACTGCAGCTCTTCAATGGTTTGATCTCAGCTCTGAAGGCGCACTTTTGTTGCCATCAACAACAGTTGCTGATTAAACCACCAAGAAAAACCCATGCTCCATGGGTTGCTCTATATCAGGGGTCAGCAACCTTTTTGAGCCATGGGCCGGTCCACCATCCCTCAGACCATGTGGTGGGCTGGACTATATTTTTTGGGGGGAAATGAACAAATTCCTATGCCCCACAAATAACCCAGAGATGCATTTTAAATAAAAGCACACATTCTACTCATGTAAAAACACGCTGATTCCCGGACTGTCCGCGGGCTGGATTGAGAAGGCAATTGGGCTGCATCCGGCCCATGGGCCTTAGGTTGCCTACCCCTGCTCTATGTCATAATATGCATAGTATATGCACATATTTCATTTCAAACTGAATTGACCCCCCCATTGGCTGTTCAAGTGCCACTAGAATCGGAAACCGCCCACCCTGGCTACTGTTTGATAAAGTATGTGGACATGTATGTGGAAACCATCTGCTCTTATGTGGCCATATCACCTTTAATTCTGTTATCATAAAGAATGATGTCCACCATATATAGCAAAACTTACGTCCCAAAGTGCAGAAGAGTATCAACCTCACACCATGGTTTTTTTAAAAAAGCAGTTCTGTATACCTATTCCTCTGGATTATATTTGGTCTACTTGGTAAACCAGTAGAATATATTTTTTACCCTTCTGCTCTGAAATCTTCCCTTCTGGACATGGGATGCAATCATAGCAGCAGAATGGCTCCCCCTCCTTCACCTTCTTGCTGGACCCAGGGTGGCAACTCTCAGTACATATGGAAAGAGGCTGCGTCTAATCCAAATATGAAAGAGGAGAACAATGTTCAGAATGAAGAGCTTGGAATCCTTAAATTTCCAGGAGTTTTCCATATGCTTCCAAAGTGACAAGACTATTCAGTAATGTATGAATGGGCTCAAAGCTACCACCATTTTCTTTTTCTACAAACAAATAATACGGTACAGTGTTATTCTTTTATTTATACCTACACAGACAACATATTGTAAAAATTGAATAGGTTTCTATAAATTTGGTCTCAATTTTGCTTCCTACACAGTAGTATGGTTTCACTATTGTTGCCATCTTTTTAAAAAGAATAATTCAGAGTTGGAATATCTTTTTTCTTCCATTTCTTTTTACAAGATGACAGTGATTTTGTTCACTGCCATTTCCCTCCAAATTGACTCTTGTTTTAATGCATATACTGGGCACAGTATTTTCAACAAAAAACAACATCTTATTGAAAATATTTGTAACATGGTGACAACAATCCTATTTTTCTCTGTTAAATCTCCAAATTATGAACTCCCTTCCCCCCTAATTAATGAAATGTGATACCTGATTTCTCCTAAGAAATCTATTAGTTTTATTACAGAAGCCAGAGGGGAGATACCTGGACTTAATTTATTTTTATACTTATCCCATATTTTTAAGAATTGTGACAGTGTCACATTCTGCTTCAGAGTTTCTCCCCTCTATTTACCCCTTAGCAAATATTTCCAATGTAATAAAAAGAATAAAAACAATCTATTGCAAGGGAATAGGAGAGTGGAATGCAGAAAACAGAGGTGAAACCACAGAATATATATAGGGTGGGAAAATGGTATATTGAACATCATTCCAGAGATTATAATTAAATTGCCAGTTTTCACAATTATTATTGGAATGAGTCCTTCAAGAGGATCTGATTAGTTTCTTTTAAATTACTTCTAAAGGGGAAATCTGGACTATTATTTCATTATCTGCTTCTCTCAGCAAGTGTAGATGGAGCAGCAGGTACCACCCCTTCCCACAAGGAAATATTCAACCTGGAACCACCGAATCAACTCTCCCTCACTTGATTTCACCAGCCATGATGAGAAGGGTTTGAGAGGGCATGTAAAAAAAAGGTAAAGGACCCCTGACAATTCAGTCCAGTCACGAATGACTCTGGGGTTGCGGCGCTCATCTCGCTTTACTGGCCGAGGGAGCCGGCATTTGTCTGCAGACTGTTTTTCTGGGTCATGTGGCCAGCATGACTAAGCCACTTCTGGCACAACGGAACACCGAAACCAGAGCAGCGCACGGAAATGCCGTGTACCTTACCACCGTATTGGTACCTATTTATCTACTTGCACTTTGACGTGCTTTCAAACTGCTAGGTGGGCAGCAGCAGGGACTGAGCAACGGGCGCTCACCCCGTCACGGGGAGTCAAACTGTCAACCTTCCGATCGGCAAGCCCAAGGCTCAGTGGTTTAGACCACAGCACCACCCGTGTCCCCTTGAGAAGGCATGTAGTCAGACACATTTCTGCAAGCACCCTGTTCACATACTTAGGCCATATAAGCCGCAAATTGTGCTTTGGGCTGAACACTGCCCAAAGAAATTAAATGTACAGATTAGAAGTGAATGTTCACTCAACATTTGAATACTTCCTTGTCTGCTAAAAATTGTACCATACCTGGTTAAACCAGTTGTGCCATGTTATGCCATCATCTCTGATAGTGAATGCTTGGTCGGCAATGCTCCCAACTTTCACAAGATGAAAGGACTGGTTTGAGTGCAGAATCCAGTTGACAATATCCAATCCAGCTACTACCTCTCCATTCTCATTAAAGAATACTTTGTCCCCCACACTGTTGTTAAATGAAACATCTCTGAGAACGCGATGGAGCTAAATTGAAAGAGAAAAGGTAAGACTTTAGAAAGGGCTGCATTGGGGTCTTTCAGATTAAGGTTCAATGGCAGCAGCAAAACAACTTTGTATATTTGTGTGGGAAAAGGGTTATGGAAGACATGCTCATTCTTGATGACGAAAAGATTGCACGAAGGATTTGTACATGAATGTGCAAAAATCAGTACAATGTACATATAGTAAATTAACAAATCACAAACATTAAAACAGAATAGCAGATTGACATAGGGACTGTTATATGCTTTCAATGTGGAAGGAAGAAGAAAATGTTAGCACAGTAAGAATTGGGAGAGAAAAACTTCCAATATACAGTATGATGCCAAATGAAGCATTTTGAATCCAGTACCTGCCAGAGCTGTTGATTTTGAAGCTTTGATCCTCTTTCATTCACCATTCCTCTCCGTTTGGGTAGAGATGAGGACATATCTTGTAAAGCATGGGCCACAGCATAGACAGCATTGTAGATGCTGTAGCTGTGACCAGTCATGGATAATTCAAAATAAGTTCCCGGAAGGCTTTCCATCTTCTCCTGCCCTGTACAAATGTCTCCACTCACATTATCCACAACCACATTAGGGAACGTGCAGCCAAATGTTTGTTGCCAGAATGGCATTATAAAACTATCTCCTCTTCTGTTGGATGGGATTCTGCTTCCAACAAATTGCAGAAAACTAGGTATATTACTGGAGTGAATTTTGAAAGACAGAGCTCCATGGAATGATTCAGTTTCCCATGTTCTTTGATAGACCAATGAAGTGAACTCCACTTGTGCTGTCGTTATCCATACTGTACCTTTTGGATGCTCGCTCATGTGTTCGAGTTGTGATACATATGGAAACCATCTGAAAATGGTCATGGAATATGATTCCCCATAGGCTACCACTACATTGGCTTTGCTGTCAGTTATGGTATCATGAATTTTTGCTACCATTTCTAGCATATCATTAATTTTACTGACAAAATTAAAACTGGGGATTTTTTCTAGGAAAGCAAAACAGATACCATTCTTGGAAAACAGGGGAACTACAATATGTGCAAATCTTTCTCCAATGTCATTATTCATAACAATGCCCCCAATCCATGTCCATCTAAAATGCAGCAGCAAAGATAGAATCCCAATGTATTGTTGGCCTTCCTGAGGTGCCATCTGGTAGAAGGAAAGGCCTGGAGTTTTATCATTCATCACAGGAGCAGAACCATAAATGAGCTAAGGAAGTATTCACAACAGGGGAGAAAGACAATAATAAGAATGCCATTATCAAATGTTGGGGAAAACCCCCCAATCCACATTCAATTAATAGTAAGAACAACCATCTAAGAAAGGGAAATTTTATTGTTCCTGTGACACAGAAAGGAATCTGATATTCAGGAAATGGGAGCCAGTCTATTGTCATCTAGTGAGTTCAATGCTTTATGGATAACTGCTGCTGACTCTAATGAAAAGAATTAGACTTGAACTCAAATATCTTTGCTAGGATACTCCATTGGAATGGAGTTAAACAATTCTTCATCTTATCTACCTCAAAAATGACTGTTTTATCAATGGGGAAAGCTATATTCAAAGGTGTTTTATGAACTTGGAAGCCAGTACTCTCGCATCTGAAAGTCAGACAAATTTTGCACTAATCTGAAGACCCTGAAAGCCACTCACCTATTCATGAGAAGGGAAGTCTGGTGAACATGTGTGTGTAGGTCTGTCTGTATAAGCCCCTGTCCTACTCCACAGCCTCTATTTTGATATCAAATGCAATTGGCTCAGAGAGCAAGACGTATGAGGCAGTGAGAAGGTTGGTTTCATGCCCATCTCCAACATGTCAAGGTTCATCATAAATATAGATTCCCCTCAAACACTGTAGCCAAAGGGGTGAGCACTTTTTATTTTTGGTTTAACTTTTACACATGTTCAGTTTGGCTCTCAGAGTGTGGAGCTTGACATGCATATAAAAAGTTAATCTTTATCTGATTAGCTGCAACATTCAGCTGCAATGAAAATTCATGAAGAATGTCTTTCTCAGCCAGCACAAGACAGTCATAAATAAATAAATATAAGATCTGTGCACCTATTTCTGACCCCAATCAATGAAATGAAAACAGAAAGAAAAAATTCCAATACTCCACAAATAACCTACCTGTGGAATCTTATAGATATCCAAGATGGTTGCAATGTAAAGGGATACTTCAGAGTCCAGTCCCCCAATGACTGCTGTCAGACTATTCTGGACGCCACATCTGAAATTGGGGACAAACCTGTCTAGAGTGGATTGAAATAGCAGAGTGGCCTGAAAGGTCCACTTTGCACTTAAATAGCTGTCATAGATGTGGAAACCCAAGGTGACATTGGGTAAGAGCTGTGAGTTTTCATTGATTTCCTTCACCGCATACTCCAAGGCCAAGATGTGTTGGTAGTTCTTAGGCACAATGCTAGAATGAAAGATGGATTCTGTATCAGAAGGGTTTCCCTTATGTCGGTAAAAAAGAGATGAATGGAAGAAAGAAGTGGAATAAAATGTAAAGAAGAAGAAGTAAGGTAGCTTTGAAAAGTGTGATTATGTGGAGTAAAGGGAGCTTCTTTTCTTCAATGTTCTTAATAATAATGATAATAATAATAATAATAATAATAATAATAATAATAATAATAATAATAATATTTTTTTATTTGTATCCCGCCCTCCCCAGCCGAAGCCGAAATGTTACCATTGTAACATTTACTACAGCTCAAATGAATAACCCAGAGTTCTGCAAATCCAATACTTCATTATATTCTGATTATTCTGGTGGAAGAAAGGAAGAAAGAAAATTCCTTACACAAGCTCTTCCAGTAATGCTGGAGGGGGTTCTTCAGTGAAGGTGAATGAGCTGGAGATGAAGCGAGCCTGAGAGACAATTCCACCAATGATAAGATCTCCTGGCTGATGGTACTTTTGAGGCGGAGGATGAGGACTAGGGACCCTGCATTGAACATTGCAAACTTTGCATACCACGTGAGGAAGAAATACCAGCTGCAAGAGCACTAAAATCGACTTCATGAGTACAATGGAAATATTCCTTCTACACCCAGATTCTCTTATTTTGTTCTTCCACAGTAAAATTGGGGTTTCTGTGATGATAAATGTCTGCTAGTTTGGTCTGCTGATAGGCCAGAAGCCAGGAATACCAGAGTTCAAACTGTAGAATAGAAACTATAGAATGAAAAGCAGAGGTGTGCAGAAGATAGGTCAGAATCTACGAATACATGGTATTATGAGTGCAGTTCTGGTTCTGAAAAGAAATTCTAGGGCTGAGCATGTGCTCAAAGGTATCCTGTTCCCTAATCCTTAGGATATGTTGTCTCCCTGCTGCTATCTGATACCTGGCTCCACTGGTGGTTCTTGGGCTTCTATAATAAAACAAATGAGATTTTGCAAGCCTGATATCTGCCTGCTCCTGGTGCCAAGTGTTCAAGTCCTTTCTCTGGTTCTAAACGGTAGTGGCTATACTTATGACATTGTTCACCGTCTTATCTATTAGTTTTGCTCATGATCCCTGAAACTGTATTGGATTTTTGAGAAGTAGCGGAGTTATAATTAGAGTTCTTTTAATAATGAGAGAAGCGGGCTATTATGGTCAAAATTGGGTATTCCTGTGGGTTTTGAGATTGCAGCAGAATTAATCACCATCATTTTGGTCATTAAATAGGAAGTTAATCACCATCTGAAATCTGGCGAATTGCTGAAGAAATCTTGTTTTTCACATCTGAACTATAGCTTTCTCTCCTTTTAAGAGAGTAGGACTTGGAATGACAGAGAACAAGAAAATGATACCAAGAAAGCTTGCCACACTTTTGTGACATTATTTTGGTTCTTTCCAAGGCAAGGCATTTCTCAAGTGTAGATTCCAGCAATAAAAGACTGGTGTGGTAGCAGAGAAGTAAGGATTATACTTGTTGATGCAGCTGAGCTTCTTGAGAATATGCCAAATAAAAGACGTTTGCTCAATAATCTTTTTGGAATTTTGAAATAATATCTTAAACCCCCACCCCCAATCCAACACTGTGTTATTTTTGGTTTTTGCAACCTGAACATGACTCTGTTACAGGGAGAAAGTCCTTTACCTAACATACTGTCTAATGGAATACAGTTAACAGAGCTATCTGTCCAGGGTTATATCTTTCATTTACGGTATATACAGAAAACCCACAACTTATGCATATTAATTTGTGTTCATTTAACTTTATGTGATTGGCATAGATAGATAGATAGATAGATAAATAAATAAATAAATAAATAAATAGATGATAGATAGATAAATAGGTAGGTAGGTAGATAGATGATGATAGATAGGTGATAAATAGATGATAGATGATAGATAGATAGATAGATAGATAGATAGGGAGTGACAAGGAGGTAGGTGTCCAAGAAACAACATTGTCATTTTGAGAATTTGAAATTTTGGTTTCAGTGCAATCCCTGGAATGTAACCCCCACATAAGTTATGGGCTTAATGTACAGTGGTACCTCGGGTTACAGATGCTTCAGGTTACGTGATTTCGGGTTGCGCATTGTGCCGAACCTGGAAGTACGGGAATGGGTTACTTCCGGGTTTTGGCGCTCGTGCATGCGCAGAAGCACTAAATTGCACTTTGGGCATGTGCAGAAGTGCCGAATCGTGACCCACGCATGCGCAGACGTGGCGCTGCGAGTTGCAAACGCTGCAGGTTGTGAACGTGCCTCCCGCACGGATCACATTCACAACCCAAGGCTCCACTGTATTTCAATGTAGCAGTTTCAGTGGTACAGACCGTAGTGCTTTTCTGGTCAAGTTTGACTTTAAATTGGCCTTTATTCTGCAGCCAGGGCATTACATAAGGTAGCTGCTGAAAATAAGATTCTCACAAACTATTGTATAAAGAAACAAATTATTCATTCTTTTCTTCTTATTAGCTGTTCCTTGTTGTTCAGCTCAGGTCTCAAAATAATAATGTAGCATTTGGGGGAAAAGATGCAACCCAGCAAGCCAGCGCTGGAGGCTAAGATTGAGAAGATCTCCACAGCAACCATGTATTTTCCCTTGGTGCTCAGGTAGGTTGGAACAAAGGACAACCAAACACTGCAAAAAACCAACATGCTGAAAGTTATAAACTTGGCTTCGTTGAAACTGTCCGGCAACTTCCTGGCAAGGAATGCCACAATGAAACTGACAATGGCCAAGAAGCCCATGTAGCCAAGAACAGAGTAAAACAGAGTCACAGACCCCTCATTACATTCTAGTATAATTTCTTCAGTCACTGAGTGCCTGTCAGCATCTGGGAATGGAGGAGAGGTTGCCAGCCATATAGTACAAATGCCTACTTGAATAACAGAGCAGGAAAGAACAATGGTGTTAGCTAGCTTTTTCCCCACCCACTTCCTCATCCTGGATCCTGGCCTGGTGGCCATGAATGCAAGAACCACTGTGATGGTTTTTGCCAAGACACAAGAAATAGCCACAGAGAAGACACTTCCAAAAACTGTTTGTCGCAGGAGACATGTCACCATCTCAGGTCGGCCAATAAACTGTAAAGCACAAAGGAAGCAGAGCAAGAGGGAGATGAGGAGAATGTAGGTGAGGTTGCGGTTGTTGGCTTTGACGATGGGAGTGTCATGGTGCTTCATAAATGTTCCTAGGTTCAGAACTGTGATCAAAGCAAAGGACAGAGAAAAACAAGCTAAACTGACCCCTAATGGTTCTTCATAAGACAAGAAGGCTACAGTCTTGGGAATACAGAAATCCTGGTTTTTGTTTGGATAGTTCCCATCTGTGCATTTCTGGCAGTCGTTCATATCTGAAAAATGAAAAAGGTTTTGTCTTACGCCATTAATCTTGAAAGAAATGGCAAAATCATTCCTCCAGGACCAATAAAAACCATGTACAGTGGTACCTCGGGTTACATACGCTTCAGGTTACATACGCTTCAGGTTACACATTCCGCTAAACCAGAAATAGTGCTTCAGGTTAAGAACTTTGCTTCAGGATAAGAACAGAAATCAGGCTCCAGCAGTGCGGCAGCAGCAGGAGGCCCCATTAGCTAAAGTGGTGCTTCAGGTTGAGAACAGTTTTAGGTTAAAAACAGACCTCCGGAACGAATTAAGTACTTAACCCGAGGTGCCCCTGTATTCAAGTTACATGTTAATTTAATGCTGCTACTCTGCAATGTGGCAGCATCTGGTATTTAAATCTGGAGGTTTTAAAGTCATCTAAATAGATATAAGTCCAACTTTCTGTTTAGGCATGAGGATGTATTAAGCCAGCTGTGATCATAGAGCCCTGCTAATGGTGACTGGAGTCCAATTATCATTAAACCTTCAACAAAAATTGACTGCATCAGTGTATTGGACACACAGCATGCTGGGTATCGCTGACCTCACAGTAGTTTTTAACAAATAAAATATGTGCCATTAACATACCTATAATTATTTATATAGTTGCTACAATATTAAACATGTATACAATATTGCAAATAATGATTGTACAACTGAGCAAGAATAATCTGTTGTGAATTACTGGTAACAATGAGTATTCAGATCTTGCAAGCATAACATACGCTTCCTGAGCAGCCTACGCACATGTAGGTGGACAAAACAGTCGATTAAAGCATATGGTTGTTGCAATTTTCGGTCATTGCATCAGTTGCAAAGATGACACCCTTCTCTTTTCTCAGTGTCAGCGGTGCTAGGTGCTACTACTTCTGAGGGTGGCTTGCTTGATGTCCCAGGGAAAGTAGCTTTGTTTTTAACTCAACCCTCTACTTGATTTAGGGATCACAGAGGAGTTTTATTTAATCTGCATTATGGAGTGAACTTGTGCATTCCATCCCTCCCAGAGCCATGTGCAGAAATGGATTATTCTGCATCTATGCAAACTGATGTGCACATGGGCAAGAGGTGGTCCAAAGATGGTCTTCTTTATTAACAGTTTACAGTAGGGACCAGAGGAGAAATGACCACTGGGGGGAGTGCAGAGAGAAGAAAGACCATGGTGCATCTGTAGCAACAAAACCAGACTCCTTCATCTGCCCCATCTGCAGTAAAACATGTCTCTCCTGTATCAGTTTCTATAGCAACAGCGGGCACTGCAGCTCTTCAATGGTTTGATCTCAACCCTGAAGGCACACTCTTTCATTGTCTCCTGAGACAGATGAATGCCATCAACAACAGTTGCTGCTTGGAGCACCAAGAAAAACCCATGATACATGGGCTGCTCTATGCAGGGGTCAGCAACCTTTTTCAGCCGGGGGCTGGTCCAACGTCCCTCAGACCATGTGGTGGGCTGGACTATATTTTTTGGGGGGAAATGAGCGAATTCCTACGCCCCGCAAATAACCCAGAGATGCATTTTAAATAGAAGGACACATTCCACTCATGTAAAAACACGCTGATTCCCAGACCGTCCATGGGCCAGATTGAGAAGGCAATTGGGCTGCATCCGGCCCATGGGCCTTAGGTTGCCTACCCCTGCTCTATGTCATAATATGCATAGTATATGCGCATATTTCATTTTAAACTGAATTCACCTGCCCCCCCAGTTCACACCATCATTGGCTGTTCAAGCGCCACTAGAATCAGAAACCGCCCACCCTGGCTACTGTTTGATAAAGTATGTGGACATGTATGTGGAAACCATCTGCTCTTGCATGGCCATGTCACCTTTAATACATGTTTAATAATAAATAATGAAGAATAAATAATAATAATAATAATAATAAATAAAGAATGATGTCCACCATATATATCAAAACTTATGTCCCAGAGTGCAGAAGAGTAATAACCTCATCCCCCCTTTTTTAAAGCAGTTCTGTATACCTATTCCTCTGGATTATATTTGATCTACTTGGTAAACCAGGAGAATATATCTTTTACCCTTCTGCTCTGAAATCTTCCCTTCTGGACATGGGATGCAATCATAGCAGCAGAATGGCTCCCCCTCCTTCACCTTCTTGCTGGACCCAGGGTGGCAACTCTCGGTACATATGGAAAGAGGCTGCGTCTAATCCAAATATGAAAGAGGAGAACAATGTTCAGAACGAAGAGCTTGGAATTCTTAAATGTCCAGGAATTTTCCATATGCTTCCAAAGTGACAAGACTATTCAGTAATGTATGAATGGGCTCAAAGCTACCACCATTTTCTTTTTCTACAAACAAATAATACGGTACAGTGTTATTCTTTTATTTATACCTACACAGACAACATATTGTAAAAATTGAATAGGTTTCTATAAATTTGGTCTCAATTTTGCTTCCTACACAGTAGTATGGTTTCACTATTGTTGCCATCTTTTTAAAAAGAATAATTCAGAGTTGGAATATCTTTTTTCTTCCATTTCTTTTTACAAGATGACAGTGATTTTGTTCACTGCCATTTCCCTCCAAATTGACTCTTGTTTTAATGCATATACTGGGCACAGTATTTTCTTTTTAAAAAAATTTTTTTTTATTAACAGGCCAATCACATCACATTATCACATTGATTCCAAATTATACAACCAAATTTTAAATTTTGTTGGGGGTACCCATACATCAAGCTCAGCTCGAGTCCAAAACAGCATCACTTATCTTACTGCATTAATTAGACAGTTCTATCCAGTTTGATCCGGATAGTCCTTTATTACTTCCTTTCTCTTCTTGTTGTTATCATAAATTCCTTTCTTTGCGATCTCTGATGATTTTCACAAGCAGGTTCTATGTGGATTTTGTACTCTTCCAAAAATTATATCGATCCGGGGCAGCCTCTGTACAACGCTTCCATAAACAAAATTAATCTCCGATCTGTCCTTTATTTTTCTCAGGCTTACCAAATAAATCAATTGAGTCTGGGGGTTCTGTCAGGTCAAACTTACATTCCAGCATTCCTTCTCATTCAAACAATCCTGATTCTCCTCCCCCAGTCCTTCTTCCTCCGGCAAACCTGTCATGGCGAGATGCCATTTTTTAACTGCGTCATAAAAATTTTCCTCTTTTCTCACCATTCTCCAGTTTTCTTTCCTGTTATACTCCGTCCTACATAGTTCTTAAAATCCTTCCTGTGATTCATAGAAACGCGACGATCTTGTTTCTATCTGGGGTGAAGGGTTATTAATGTCACATCATGCAGAGAAAAAAAGAGTTTTTTCCTCCACCCCCCCTTCGTTCCAAACATACAGTCTCCTTATGGTAATTCACCAGAAGATTTACTTATCCATCCGTCACTCCTGGTCGCAGAGATCCATTAATCAGCAGTCTTATCAGTCAAGCTTTACTTGATGTATGTGCTTTCAGCTTCATTTCCAAACGTATGTTTCCAATTATATTTCCAAGCTGCAGCAACCAGCACACGCTGATTGGAAGCGGCGTCAGGAAGATCTGACTTCACCGAGGGCCTGTGCCAAGTGTTCAGCATCCCCATCACTCATTTCAGGGGGTGCATTGTGAACACCGCTGGCAGGACAGTACTCCCCCACATCCTGGGGGAGTTTAGGAAGGCTGCATACTTCCCATAGCAGCCCCTTAGTACCTTGTATGGGTCAGAGAGATGTTATTGTCGGCCATCTTCCAACGCACCACCTGGTGGCCTGGGCACAGTATTTTCAACAGAAAACAACATCTTATTGAAAATATTTGTAACATGGTGGCAACAATCCTATTTTTCTCTGTTAAATCTCTAAATTATGAACTCCCTTCCCCCCTAATTAATGAAATGTGATACCTGATTTCTCCTAAGAAATCTATTAGTTTTATTACAGAAGCCAGAGGGGAGATACCTGGACTTAATTTATTTTTATACTTATCCCATATTTTTAATAATTGTGACAGTGTCACATTCTGCTTCAGAGTTTCTTTCCTCTATTTACCCCCTAGCAAATATTTCCAATGTAATAAAAACAATAAAAACAATCTATTACAAGGGAATAGGAGAGGGGAATGCAGAAAACAGAGGTGAAACAACAGAATATATATAGGGTGGGAAAATGGTATACTGAACATCATTCCAGAGGTTCTAATTAAATTGCCAGTTTTCAGAATTATTATTGGAATGAATTCTTCAAGAGGATCCGATTAGTTTCTTTTAAATCACTTCTAAAGGGGAAATCTGGACTATTATTTCATTATCTGCTTCTCTCAGCAAGTGTAGATGGAGCAGCAGGTACCACCCCTTCCCACAAGGAAATATTCAACCTGGACCCACCAAATCAACTCTCCCTCACTTGATTTCTCCAGCCATGGTGGGAAGGGTTTGAGAGGGCATGTAAAAAAAGGTAAAGGACCCCTGAGAGTTCAGTCGAGTCACGAACGACTCTGGGGTTGTGGCGCTCATCTCATTTTACTGGCCGAGGGAGCCGGCGTTTTTCCGCAGACATCTTCTGGGTCATGTGGCCAGCATGACTAAGCTGCTTCTGGCGAACCAGAGCAGTGCACGGAAATGCAGTTTACCTTCCCACCGGATTGGTACCTATTTATCTACTTGCACTTTGACGTGCTTTCAAACTGTTAGGTTGGTAGGAGCAGGGACCAAGCAATGGGAGCTCACCCCGTCACAGGGATTCGAACCTCCGACCTTCCGATCGGCAAGCCCAAGGCTCAGTGGTTTAGACCACAGCACCCCTTGAGAGGGCATGTAGTCAGACACATTTCTGCAAGCACCCTCTTCACATAATTAGGTCATATAAGCCACAAATTGTGCTTTGGGTTCAACACTGCCCAAAGAAATTAAATGTACAGATTAGAAGTGAATGTTCACTCAACATTTGAATACTTCCTTGTCTGCTAGTGAGAGCCAGTGTGGTGTAGTGGTTAAAAGCGGTAGTCTCGTAATCTGGGGAACCGGGTTCGCGTCTCCGCTCCTCCACAAGCAGCTGCTGGGTGACCTTGGGCCAGTCACACTTCTTTGAAGTCTCTCAGCCCCACTCACCTCACAGAGTGTTTGTTGTGGGGGAGGAAGGGAAAGGAGAATGTTAGCCGCTTTGAGACTCCTGAAGGGGAGTGAAAGGCAGGATATCAAATCCAAACTGCTAAAAATTGTACCATACCTGGTTAAACCAGTTGTGCCACGTTATGCCATCATCTCTGATAGTGAATGCTTGGTCGGCAATGCTTCCAACTTTCACAAGATGAAAGGACTGGTTTGAGTGCAGAATCCAGTTGACAATATCCAATCCAGCTACTACCTCTCCATTCTCATTGAAGAATACTTTGTCCCCCACACTGTTGTTAAATGAAACACCTCTGAGGACACGATGGAGCTAAATTGAAAGAGAAAAGGTAAGACTTTAGAAAGGGCTGCATTGGGGTCTTTCAGATTAAGGTTCAATGGCAGCAGCAAAACAACTTTGTATATTTGTGGGGGGAAAGGGTTATGGAAGACATGCTCATTCTTGATGACAAAGAGATTGCATGAAGGACTTGTACATGAATCTGCAAAAATTAGTACAATGTGCATATAGTAAATTAACAAACCACAAATATTAAAACAGAATAGCAGATTGACATAGGGACTATTATATGCTGTCAATATGGAAGGAAGAAGAAAATGTTAGCACAGTAAGAATTGGGAGAGAAAAACATCCAATATACAGTATGATGCCAAATGAAGCATTTTGAATCCAGTACCTGCCACAGCTGTTGATTTTGAAGCTTTGGTCCTCTTTCATCCACCATTCCTCTCTGTTTGGGTACAGATGAGGACATATCTTGTAAAGCATGGGCCACAGCATAGACAGCATTGTAGATGCTGTAGCTGTGACCAGTCATGGTTAATTCAAAATAAGTTCCCGGAAGGCTCTCCATCTTCTCCTGCCCTGTACAAATATCTCCATTTATATTGTCCACAACAGTATTTGGAAACTCACATCCAAATGCCTGTTTCCAGAATGCTGTAATAAAACCATCTTCTGTTCTGCTAAATGGGATTCTGCTTGCAACAAATTGGGGGAAACTAGCTATATTACTGGAGTGAATTTTGAAGGACAGAGCTCCATGGAATAAATCTGTCTCCCAGTTTCTTTGATAGGCCAGTGAAGTGAATTCCACTTGTGCTGTTGTTATCCATACTGTACCCTTTGGTTTATTTCTCATGTGTTCAAGCCCTGATATATATGGAAGCCATCTGAACATTGTCATGGAATAAGATTCTCCATAGGCCACCACAATGTTGGCTTTGCTGCTCATCACTTTATCATGTATTTTTGCCCCCTGATTTATCATGTGATTAGTTTCAGAGACAAAACTATAACCAGGGATTCTTTCTAGGAAGGCAAAACACACACCATTCTTGGAAAACAGAGGAACTACAATTTGCACAAATTTTTCACCATTGTCATTATCCATAACAACTAGCCCAATCCACGTCCATCTAAAATGCAGCAGCAAAGAGAGAATCCCCATGTACTGTTGGCCTTCCTGAGGTGCCATCTGGTAGAAGGAAAGGCCTGGCGTCTTATCATTCATCACTGGAGCAGAACCATGTATGAGCTAGGCAGATATTAATAAAGGAGGAGAAAAACAATAGTAAACATGTCACTTGCAAGTATTAAAAGGAATGCACATTAAATTAATAGTTATAACTATCCTCCAAGATAAGTGAATGTCTTTGTTTGCATGATAGAGATAGGAATTTAATATTTAGGGAGCAAGAGGCAGCCTATGGTCATCTAGTGAGTTCAAGGTTGGACAGAGATCTGCATTAGACTCCAGTGATAGAATAGATGTTGGAGAAAAGTAGAGACCTGAATGAAAGGGTTATCCAGGAAGGGGACAGGGGAAGGTGTTAGAGTTCACAAGTACATTTTACATGGGATGGGTATTGATAGTGGAGGATAAGAAAACCTCCTCACTGCCACACATGATTCTCTGAAGCGCGTCTTTAAACCACAGTTGCCTTGCTGGAAATGTTGCTTTTGGGGGGAAACTCAGGTGCCACAATTTTCTCTTCTGCGCTTTGAGAAAAATAGGGAGGAGAAAGTGAACTACAGAAATTTAAAAGCACATTTCCTATGGCCATTGAGTTCTGGGATAAAATAGCCTCCTCACCTGCACACGTAATTCTGGAAACATCTGGTTTTTGGGGAACTGTAGCTGAAGGGCCATAGCTAACAACAACAACAACAACAACAACAACAACAACAACAACAACAACAACAACAACAACAACAATATTTATGCCTTGCCCATCTGGCTGCATTTCCCCAGCCACTCTGGGCAGCTCCCAATGGAATATTAAACAAAATAAAACTTCAAATATCAAAAACTTCCCTATACAGGGCTGCCTTCAAATTTCTTCTACCCTGGTGATTAATGGGGTGACAGATGTTGCAGCCAGATCACCCTCACATCCTTCTTCAGATGTCTTCTAAAAGACAGGTACAGTAGTTGTTCATTTCCTTGACATCTGGTGGGAGGGCGTTCCACAGGGCGGGTGCCACCACCGAGGAGGCCCTCTGCCTGGTTCCCTGTAACCTCCCTTCTTTCAGTGAGGGAACCACCAGAAGGCCCTTGGCACTGGACCTTAGTGTCGGGGTGAATGCTGGGGGTGCAGGCACTCCTTTAGCTATACAGGCCCGAGACGGTTTGGGGCTTTAAAGGTCAGCGCCAACACTTTACATTGTGCTCAGAAACATATTGGGAGCCAATGTAGGTCTTTCAGGACCGGTGTTATGTGGTCTTGGTAGTCACCAGTCTTGCTGCCGCATTCTGGATTAGTTGCAGTTTCCGGGTCACCTTCAAAGGTAGCCCCATGCAGAGCGCATTGCAGTAGTCGAAGCAGGCGAGAACTAGAGCATGCACCATGCTGGCGAGACAATCTGCGGGCAGGTAGGGTCACAGGCTGCGTACCATATGGAGCCCTGGACACAGAATTGACCTGCGCCTCCATGGACACCTGTGAGTCCAAAATGACTCCCTGGTCCTTCAGGGGCACAGTTACCCCATTCAGGACAAGGGAGTCCTCCATACCCACCTTCCCCCCAAAATAGTACTTCTGTCTTGTCAGCATTCAACCTCAATCTGTTAGCCGTGCCTTGAAAGAGGGAAAGGAAAAATTATAGTTTATCAACACAGTCCTATCCATGTCTAATCAGAACTGAGCCCCATGTGATAAGTAGGATTTGATAAAGGTAAAGGTAAAGGTAAAGGTAAAGGACACCTGGATGATTCAGTCCAGTCCATCTGATAAAGAAAAAAACAAACTCCCCTCCCTTATTTTATAGCCAAGCAGGTAGGCACTTTGTTTGTTAAACATGCACAGGTTCAGTTTGGCTTTCAGAGTGTGGACCTAGGTATGTAGATAAAAAGTTCATTGATATCAGATGATTTGAATGTCAAGGTTTTGAGTAAGAAAGGGTTACAGCGATACAAGATTAGATTGAAGGAAAGATTGAGAGGACAGAGGATTGACAGATGTATTTAGAGTTGCTAAAAACTTTTGGACATTGGGATGCAGAAAGGGGAGGTATGGGGAAGTCTGAGAAACACGGTTTATGAAAAAAGGTTACGAAATTATACGTGTTTGTATGTCTTTTTATATGTTTGTATTGTCTTAAAAAATTTGTAAAACCAATAAAAAAATTTATTAAAAAAAAAGATATCAGATGATTTGATCAGCAGGAACCAAGCTATATATGAAATGAATGTTCATGAAGAATGTTTTTCATAGCCACCACAAGATGGTCATAAATAAATATCTATATGAAAGCAGAAAGAAAAATGAAGTAGGTAGAATCCTATACTCCACTAAAAACATACCTGTGGAATCTTATAGATATCCAAGATTGTTGCAATGTAAAGGGAGATTTCGGAATCCAGTCCCCCAATGACTGCTGTCAGGCTATTCTGGACACCACACCTGTAATTGGGAACAAACCTGTCTGGATTTGATGTAAGTATCAAAGTAGCATGATAGGTCCACTTTGCACTTAAATAGCTGTCATAGATGTGGAAACCCAAGGTGACATTGGGTAAGAGCTGTGAGTTTTCATTGATTTCCTTCACCGCGTACTCCAAGGCCAGAATGTGTTGGTAGTTCTTAGGCACAATGCTAGAATGAGAGATGGATTCTGGATCAGAAGGGTTTCCCTTATGTAGTTAAAGAAAGAAACGACTGGAATAAAGGAGTGGATGTGGAAGGACAAAGAAAATTAATAAGGAAGAAGTAGGGTAGCTTTGAAAAGTGTGACCATTCTTTTAACATGTGGAGTAGAGAGCTTCTTTTCTTCAGTGTTCTCTTTATCATCTTAACATTTTCTACACCCCAAAGGAACAAGACAGTGTTCTGCAGCTCCAATAATTTATTATACAGTGGTACCTTGGGTTACAGACTCTTCAGGTTACAGACTCCGCTAACCCAGAAATAGTACCTCAGGTTAAGAACTTTGCTTCAGGATGAGAACAGAAATTGTGCTCTGGCAGCATGGAAGCAGCAGGAGGCCCCATTAGCTAAAGTGGTACCTCAGGTTAAGAACAGTTTCAGGTTAAGAACAGACCTCCAGAACGAATTAGGTTCTTAACCTGAGGTACCACTGTATTATGATTATCCTGGTGGAATAAAGCAAGATTATTTTTTAAAAAATCCTTACACAAGCTCTTCTGTTGAAGCTGGAGGGGGTTCTTCTTTGAAGATGAATGAGTTGGAAACCAAGCGAGCCTGAGAAGCAATGCCACCAAGGATAAGGCTTCCAGACTTATGATACTTTTGAGGTGGCGGGTGGGGATTACGGTCCCTGCATTGAACACTGTGAATGTCACATACCACATGAGGAAGAAGTATCAGCTGCAAGAACACTGCAACTGTCATCACAAAAGTGAGCAGAAATCTTGACTCTGCAGTTCCCCCCTATTTTCTTTAGCAACACTTTTCTTTAGCAAATAAGCACTGTCATTAGACTCTCCATAATTACATCTATCTGACTTGAATGGTAGATTCAAGATTTGAAAATTGCAAGAACTTAGTCTGATAGATCTGATTCTTATTTTATATAATGTGAATTACGCAGACTCATCACCTGTTCCCAGCCCCCCTCCCTAGCTCTAAATGGCTACTGGCTTTGGGGTTTTGAGAAGCTTCAGAATTAAATACAGTTATGTTGATAATCAAGGTAATTATTGCCAAAGCTAGAATTGCCCTGTGGAATCACTAAAGAAAATGTGTTTGTCACATATTCTGAAGAGATGTTTTTTCTTTTACTAAGAAAAGAAGTTCAGAAACAGAGTATGAGTGTGGCTCTGTTACAAAGGCTATGCATGTTTCCTTTTCTTTACGGAGCTATTACCACAGGAAGCCATTTTAGGAAGATTGCTCCAGAACTGAAGCAACTGAAAGATAATTGGTTTTAGTACTGAGAGTGAAGCACAAAACAAGATTTTGTGTTCACAATTTGAAAGAAAGAACTTTAAAAGGACGACACACCAATATTTTATTGCTTTATCACGGCACTATATATTTAAGAGAGGTTATTGCTTTATTTATGTATGTGTGTGTATGTATGTATGTGAGTTACATGCCATTTGCCTCTGCAGCAGTTCTTTCAGAGCCTCTAAATAAAGACCCTAGATTGAATATCCATTTTGCACTCAGATTGCTGTCAAATGTGGTCAAAATCCAAGGTGATACTAATTTTCCATAAAAGCCTTTAGCCCCATGGGACACCAAGGAGGTGGATTTGTGCCCACAGTGAAATTGCTGGTGAAAGTTCCCATTGGTTGGGAAACCAGAGGCCTTTCTCTTGGGCATTGTTAACCAATTGGTGTCGAAGAAAGATAGAACTTTTTTTATGTACGCTACTACAGCAGCAAGAATACTTATCGCAAAGCATTGGAAGACTCAAGATCTACCCACTCTGGAAGAATGGCAGATGAAGGTGATAGACTATATGACATTGGCTGAAATGACCGACAGAATCCGTGAACAGGGGAAAGAGACGGCGGATGAAGATTGGAAGAAATTTAAAACTTATCTTAAGAAATATTACAAAATTAATGAATGTTAAATTGCTGAGGTTCTTAGTAAGAAAAGGAGATTACAGCGACAAAAGATTAAGTAAAAGATAAGAACAAATAAGGGACAAATTCGACAAAATTAAGTTTAGGACTTGCTGAAACAATTTTGGAAATTGGGATGTAGAAAGGGGAGGTTTGGGGGAGTCAGAGAAGTGAGGTTTATGAAAAAAGGAGATGAAATTATACATGTTTGTTTTGTCTTTTTATTTGTTTGTATTGTTTATAAAAACTTTGTAAAATCAATAATTTTTTTTTATAAAAAAAAGAAAGTTCCCATTGGTTGGAAAGAGGATGGCAATATGAGTGTGGGCTTTCTCAGTGATAGATCTCTTTTTATGGAATGCATGTTGGGAAGTATGCCTGGCACTATCACTGTTTGTTGTTAGGCAGAAGGCCAGAACATTTCTGTTTCTATAGGCCTTTGGAAGGCAGTGAGCTATGGGATGTGTGTGTGTGTGTGTGTGTGTGTGTGTGTATGTGCGCATATTTTTACTGTTTGTGGGCTCATCCACACTTCTGTCTGCCCTGCTTCTTTATCCCGGGAAAGCCTGAGTTTCCTGCAGATTGCTGTTCCGATTTAGTGCAAAACAGTGGATTTTCTGCTGGAAAGCTGTGGGGTGTTTTGGAGACCTGTAGATAAGACTAACATAAGACAACTGCCAAGAAATTATTATTATTATTGTTTACAAATAGTCAATTTCATATGCATGCATGCACTTGCTTGCGCATGAGTACACACACATAGACTTATTGATTATAAGCTATATCAAATACATATTTCTTCATTTTTTAATTCTTATTAGTTGTTTCCTGTTATTTAGCTCAGGTCTCAACAAAATAATATAGCATTTGGGGGAAAAGATGCAACTCAGCAATCCAGCGCCAGAGGCTAAGATAGAAAAGATCTCCACAGCAACCATGTATTTCCCCTTGGCACTCAGGTAGGATGGAATAAAAGATAACCAAACACTGCAAAAGATCAACATGCTGAAAGTGATGAACTTTGCTTCATTGAAGCTGTCAGGTAACTTTCTGGCAAGAAAAGCCACAATGAAACTCACAATTGCCAGGAAGCCCATGTAGCCAAGAACACAGTAAAACATAGTCACAGACCCCTCATTACATTCTAGTATAATAAGTTCAGTCACTGAGTGCATGTCAGTATCTGGGAATGGGGGAGATGTTGCCAGCCACACAATACATATGCCTATTTGAAGAAGGGAGCATGAAAAAACAATGGAACTGGTCAGTCTTTTCCCCACCCACTTCCTCATTCTGGATCCTGGTTTGGTGGTGATGAAAGCCAGAACCACAGTGATGGTTTTTGCCAGCACACAGGAAAGAGCAACTGAGAAGATGATTCCAAAAGCAGTTTGCCGAAGGAGACAAGTCACATTCTCAGGTTGGCCAATGAACAATAATGCACAAAAGAAGCAGAACAGAAGGTTGATGAGGAGAATGTAGGTGAGGAATCGGTTGTTGGCTTTGACAATGGGTGTGTTGTGGTTCTTCAGAAATGTTAGCAATACCAGTGCTGTGATCAAAGCAAAGAAAAGAGCCAGGAAGGCTAAACTGATGCCCAAAGGTTCTGCATAAGACAAGAAGTTTATGTCCTTGGGAATACACACATCCTGGTTCTCACTAGGATAGTTTTCATCTGAGCATTTATCGCAGTCATTCATATCTGGGGGAAAAGGATGTGACTTGTTTATCTGAGCTAATATGCTTGTCATCAATTTCAACAGCAAGCTGTGACTGCTCTCCTTACACAGATCCTTTGAAATAAGATTATACAGTCAATGTGGTGTGTAGGGGTGAGTATGACGGCTTAAGTTTTACATGGATCTAAAGTAGCATCTGACTGGGGTGAGGAATGCAGCAATGGAAACAATGTCATAAGCTATCTGGGATCAAAAACATATGCTAAATGTGGTAGTAATGTTATTCTCTAGGAAATTGCACTAGCTGTTTCAATAATCATTCAATAACTTAAAAATTAAAAAATTAGCACTTGGAGCTGCATAATTTGATGTGCATATTCCTCTGGATTACAAGCCATTTTGCATTATAATTCAGTAGCCTTTGTGTTTGATCCAGACTAATTTAAATAGGCTTACATGTATTTGAGAGCAATTTGTCAGACACGACTTAATTTCAATACCATTTATTCATTTTCTCTTATTTTGGAAAGTTTTATTGAGAATTTTCACAATACATTACAATAAAAAACTAACTAAACAAAACTAAAAACATAAAAAGAGGAAAATATATATACAAATTCCTCTCTCAGAGGTATATCTTAACTCTTATCCCACACAGGAATCCTTGTATGGAGGTCATTTCCATGTGACGGTCTGCATCCTTCAATTTGATTATTTCTTGATCCAGTCCTGCCAACTTTTCATCAATTTGATCTGGGCCCTCTGTTTATTCCCTGTTTCCATTTTCTATGTTGTATTTCTGTGGTTCATCATCTGGCTCATTTTCTTTATTTTCTTCATCTTCATCAAATATTATTTGATCATTTTTAATTGTTCAGCCATGAACTGCTGAACAATATCAACAGTTATTGGTTGATCCAAAAGTAGCTTTACCATACTGGATATTTTCAATAATCTGGTTATTATTAGCCTTTCAGTCCTACTTAATGCATCCTCCATAGGATCATAGTCCTGAGCTTCCTCAGCAGTGACTGTTATCTCAAAGCAAATTATTTTTCCTCACAGTTTACAATAATCACTCCTCTTACCATATATTTCAAAGGAAACTAAGTACAATTAACTCTTACCCTCTTTGTTTGAAATCTTCCCCTCTGGACATGGGATGCAATTGTAGCAGCAAAATGGCTCCCCCTCCTTCACTTTCTTGCTAGATCCAGGTTGGCAACTCACAGTACATACAGAATGAGGCTGAGTCTAATACATAAAGAGCAGAATAATGATAACGAGAACAATGATTAATTCAGGAATCCTTCTGGTTGTAGGTCATTTTCTATGGGGAGATGGAGAATTACCTGGTATGATGTACCAGACATTGATAAATCAAGTTTAATTGGGCATTAGGAGAAAGTGCTGATAATACCACAAATGTATTCATTTCAACTAGACAAAGCATTGCCACACAGTGAACACTTATAGGAACTACTTTTGGGGACTGATATTGAGGTGTTTGGGCAGTATTCTATATGATCAAGGTCACAAACTATAGTACAAGAAAACAACCACAATATAATCGCACACATATAACCCTGAAGCACCTCAGGACTGCAATTCCTCAAGGACTGCCTCTCTCCATATGAACCTGTGATTGGCCAACCTTTTTATAACAATACAAACACATTAATAGACATTAACCTTCTTTCAATGAAAAATCAGTTTTTCATAGGTGTGTGTGATTGTCAAATTAAAGAAGTTTTAGAGGTCAAGACAGATGATCAGTGCTCATTTAGAATTAGAATTCTTCAAAATAGCTCACACAAGGGCCCTACCTGGTTAAACCAGCTGTGCCACATTATGGCATCTTCATCAATGATAAATGCTTTGTCTGGAGGAGCCTGTGAATCCATCCTTCCAACCCTCACTCTAGTAAGGGAGTGGTTGGATGAAATAAGCCAGTTGATAACGTCCAAGCCAAATACTACCTCGCCATTTTCACTGAAGGAGACCTCATCCCCTGCAGTGTTGTTAAAGGAGACACTTCTCAGAAAGTAGTGGAGCTAGACAGAAAGAAGATGAAAGGAGGCATTCATAGAAGACTGCACTTTGATCTTTCATACAATGATCAAACGTAAGGATGGTAAACCTGTTGCTCTGAAGGGATATTGACACAAATGAAAACATTAAGGCATCATCTAATAATGAGCAAAGTCCCAAACTAATGGTGGATGTTGAGAGAGGGCTTGTCCTCACTTCTGCTTATTCCATGCCTCTGATTCAGCAGTAAACCATAAGTTTACCTGGGGGAAAGTAGTGAGGCAAACAGAAGTGTGGTCAAACTCTGAGTCAGAAGTGGGGTGGCCTCAGAGCCAAAATCTGAGACAACAATTTTTTTCTTTCTCTTTTTGCTAGTCAGGAGTGGTGTTACTTGCTGATTCTTTTTGTAAGGAAACCAAGCACTTTTTATGTCATTAGGATTTATTTATTTATTTTACAAAATCTTTGTTTTACTGCCTGCAGATGGAGACTTGCTTACTGTAACTTCTGAAACTCTGAGCAAAATATTCACTTACTGTATTTGGAAAGCTATGTGTCTGTAATTTATTCTGGTCTAAGTATTTTTGTGGGGAACATTTGTTTAAAGGTGGATGAGGGGAGATGTAAATCTAACCAAGTTTAATGTGCTTGGAACAATTGGCATTGTGCTAACTCTGCTAAGAGGCAGTGAGAATCTCTCTTCCAAACCTCTCTCTTCAACAGGTGCCACAAATGTCCAGAATTTGGAAGTATCACAATATATCATAAATCAACCAGGCCACCTTTAACTTCAATTCCTCCTGCCCTGCCTACAAAGTATAAATCCAGCACTGGTTTCCTCTTCTTGATACACACAAAGAAAGCTGTGAAGCTAAGCAGCAAAGACCAGGTCTGCAACATTGAGGTAGCCCAGATGTTGGAAGGAAGTAAGACCCAATTTCTGCCACTTGAGACTCTTCAACTCAGGAGTGCCTACTTGAATAAAATATTTTGGGAACCCAGGTAAGCCCCACCCCACATAATCAATCTCATGACGCAGTGCACACACACCATTTGAATGAGAATGCTCATAAACTTTGCGGGGGCCCAGTCCCCTCAAATATTTTATTGTGGGGACCAAAACCCCACAGCCCCTAGGAGTTGGCTCCTATGGTTCAACTCCTTACCTTCCAGAACTGTTGGCTCCAATTCTTCTGTTTCCTTTTGTGCACAAGTCCTCTGTGTCTAAGCCTACCTGCAGACATCACATGTAAAGCATGGGCCACAGCATAAACAGCATTGTAGATACTATAGCTATGACCTGTCATGCTCATTTCAAATAAGTCCCCAGGAAGGCTCTCCAGCTTTTCTTCCCCAGTGCAAATATCCCCCTCCATTTTATTATCCATGGAATCTAGGAATTCACAGCCAAAGGCCTGTTGCCAGAAGTCCCTGATAAAACCATCTCCATCTGTAATGGATGGATTTCGGCTCTTGACATATTGCTGAAATCCTTCTACGTCATTCAAATGAATTGCAAAAGATAAAGTGCCATGGAATATATCTAAATTCAAATTCCTTTGAATGCTATATGCAATGAACATCATCTGGGCTGTTGTTATCCATACTTTTCCTTTTACACTCATAGCCACTTGTGTAATGCCCTTTAGATATGGAATCCACCTAAAAAATGCCATTGAGTAAGATTCTCCATAGAGCACCACAACATTAGCTTTACTAGCCATTATTTCATCATGCACTTTCCCCCCTTGTTCGAGAATATTATCTGAGTTACTGACAAAAGTAACTTTTGGGATTCTTCCTACAAAAGCAAAACAGATACCACTTTTTGTAAACATTGGGAGAACAGTTTGAACAAATCTTTCTCCATTGTCATTATCCATCACAACAACCCCAACCCATGTCCATTTGAAATGTAGAAGCAAAGAGAGGATCCCTGCAAACTGTTGGTGTTCCTGGGGGGCCATCTGGTAGAAGGAATATCCTGGGATTTTATCACTCATCACTGGAGCAGGCCCATATGTGAGCTAAAGAGAGATCAGAGAAAGGTGATATAGATGTTATCATTTTACAGCAGATTCAACTATTTACAGCCACTCACACACATTTCAGGAACTGTTTTCTGGTCTGATATCCAATTTAGTTAATCTCTCAGAGATTAACAGGATTTAAGTTTCAGCGAACAGAGATAATGCTGGTAAAATTTCAATCTGGTCTCAACCTGCAGTTTATCCCATTCCCCCCACCCCCAGTCAATACACACAACAGAATTTATACAGATGCACTCTCACTTTATACCCCTTTCTTCATAACTCAGGTTGGGAACCTTTCTTACTGCAAAGAAAATGAGAGCTTTGCTATTCAGGGGGTGCTGATGCTTTTCTGATGTGGACTCCATTTTTTTCAGGTGAAATCTGGTGGTTGCCACATGCCAGTGAAGCTGAAGCTAAAATTCAGTAGAACTGGAGTCAAATGTGTGTTGGGCAACTCCCCAAACAAATCTCTTTGTGTCCTTCATTTTTCTCCTTCTTGCTTCCTATCACCACTCCCCTCCATGTTACACATATGAAATCAGGGCAGCTGGAGAGATATATTAGAAGTGCATTCTTGGCACCTGCAACCACTCCATCTCAGTAGTTTTTAAAATGCAAATTACATATTTGGGTGGGTAGGAGGAGATCTGGATCAGAAAAGTGGCATATAATTGGTAGGGGGTGTTTAACCCTATCATTGCATTGTGTTCCCATTCCAAAATTAATGCACAACAAAATCTTGCATTGGGAAAAAACAATTATTTCAAAGCAAAGCAAGATCCCAAGTTTGGATTGGGACCATAGTGGATTTGTATGTGCAAGGAGTTAAAGCCTCCCTACCCTTCAAACCAAGGAACTGATCCAGATTAGCTGCCACAACTGCAAATTACATAAAAATGTTTATCATATTTACCTAGAAAGCTAATCATGCAATTTCTATTTATGTAGTTGTTATCCTGACTGATTTGGATCTCACATGTATCTAAGTTACCCTATTTTTGATGGGTTATGTCAGGGGAAATTACGGTACATTTTATAATGTGGGGTTCATTCCTTGACCTACGTATGTTCAGTCTGGGACTGGAATCAACCCAGATATGCAGAATTTATTCAGAAGATACACGAGTGATTATTAAAAGGTATTCAACATGAAAAACATGCAAACAAAACACATTAACTTGGAGCATAAAAATTCTGAATAAGATGCTTATGGGAACATGGTCTGTGACACTGCAGAGGTGGTGTAAATTTTCAAATCCATGACTACTTATATAAATTTTAATATCAAAAATAATTTATCTCTCTACTTTCCCCCCAAAAGAGCCTAGGATACAAAACCCACAAACAGTAAAACACCTAAAAAAAGTTCTAAAAACAATTCCAATACAGATGCAGGCTGCGTAACATCCACTGAAAAGGTTTGTGTGAAGAGGATCGCCTTAGGCACTGAAACAGCAACAGGGACTGTTTTTGCCTAATATTTAATGCTCCTTCAGGGGAAAAATAAACTGAACCAAAGCAGGCAATAGATCAATTAAATGGACTTGGGGACCCTTCCCCAAGGTGCCTCCATCTTGCTAGGATTCAGAATCAGTTCGTTAGCCCTCATGTAGCGCACCATTGAGTCCAGGCTTGCACAATATCTAGTGATTTAATATTGCAGTGAAATAGCGTACTGATGACTTCCAGTCTAAATCTTCTAATGACCACACTCAATGGCTTCATAGAGGTGTTAAATGACATGTGGCATTTGATGATGCCCTGTGGCACCCCTTACAGCACAACTGCCATGGGAGTGAAAGATAATTGCCCAATGTTTTTCTCTGAAAGCAACCCTGCAGATAGGATCACAACTAGTGCCTACAATCCCAATTAACTAAGTTGATTCAGAAGGACCATATGGTTAATGGTATGAAAGGTCATTGAGAAATCAAGTCAGTCACATTCTCCTGTCAACTCCCCGTAAACATCATCCATCAGGACAACCAAAGATGATTCAGTTCCGTAACCTGACCTGAACCCAGATTGAAATTGGTCAAGATAATTGGTTTTATGGAACAGTACTTGCAATTGTTGCACATCAAACCTTTCAATCAGCTTCCTTAAAATGTGATTTGTGCAACTGGGAGCTGTTTGTCACAAACCAATGAACATCAAAACCTGTCTTATATTAAAGACCAACTAGCAGTCTGAGTTTGCCTAGTTCTGAATACCAATTATATCTTACAAACTTCCTGTTCCCAATCCCATTTTCTTCCCTCATTTATGAACTTAAAGGAGGGCTTTTCTTAATCTGGGTATAAGAATGAAATAACAACATTTGATCAGATTATTCCTAATGCATCCATTTTGCTTCCAATGCACAAAATAAAATCTCAAAGAATAAAAGATGGATGGAAAGAGTATTGGATTTTCACGCAGAAGTGTTCTACCTGTGGAATCTTATAGACATGTGAGATGGTTGCCACATGAAGGGAGATCTCAGTGTCAAGTCCCCCAATGACAGCTGTCAGATTATTCTGGATATCACATATATAGTTGGGGACAAATTTCTCCAGTGTGGATAAAAGCAGCATTGTGGCATGATAGGTCTTCCTTGCATTATCATTGCTGTCATAGATGTGGAAGCCCAAGGTGTAGTTGGGTAAGATGTGAGAGTTTTCGTTGATCTCCTTTACTGCAAATGCTAAGGCTAGGATGTGCTGGTAACACTTAGGTATCACCCTAGAACAAGAGTTGCAATCTTTATCAAAATGATATTTCATACTGGTATGTCCTTTACATTTAAACTCAGAAGTTAATCATTTCAGTGTTATGTGGCCCTCACAAGGACCATAAAATAGAAGAATGAGATTTCTACTTCAGAAAAGAAGCTTTCCTATTAATTCTACTTGTTGCAGAAAGATTATAAGAATGAACTACTCAAAGGTACACAAATTTCAGGCACATAATTATACATTCCTCCCAATAAAGTGTTATTCATTCCCCTGTGGAGCAACAGGACTTTTCCCCGTTAAGTATTCTATTAATTGCCTTAATTTAACAGTATAGTCCCCTGTATCTTCAGTCAGAAATGGATTTGAAGGGAGTTATTCTCACATAAGTGTGTATAGGTTTGCAGCCTCAGCAGGTGTTCTGAGGCTGCTGTTCTAGGACTGTTCATTCCAGTAACAAAATAAATAGAAGCATAATAATAATAATAATAATAAGAAGAAGAAGAAGAAGAAGAAGAAGAAGTTCTTACACAAGCTCTTCGTACAACTCTGGTGGGACTTGTTCATTGAAGGTTACTGAATTGGAGAGGAAGCCTCCATGAGAAGCAATGCCACCAATTATAAAATCTCCTGACTGATGATACTTATGAAGTGGCTGATGTGTAAACTGAATCCTGCACTCTTCTATGTGGACCTGACATACCTTTGGAGTAAATATTGCTAGCAGCAAGACAGTAAAAAAGACCGTCTTCCATATAAGGGCACATCTACTTTCAACCACATATTCATCTAATCTCTTCAACAGCACTGTCATCATATTATATTACATTACAACTGTCTAACCTGAGAGGTAGTTTAGTTTTGGGAGAAGTGGGAATCTAGGACATCCAGGGTCAAAGTAATGTACCCCATACCATTTTTTCATGATCATGGCTATATTTATAACATCCTCCAACAGCTTTGTTTTGTGTTTTTCCAATTCCACTGAAAGTACACCAAGGATTTGTGAAGCAGCAGAATTAATTACAGACCTTTTGATCATCAAACAGGAAGGTAATTATTAAGACAAAATGCTGGGCTCCCTGTAGAATTGCTGGAGAATATTTACAACTCTCATTTTACGCCCCCCCCCTTTGTTAGATTATATGGAAACAGTGGTGGAGAGGGGAATTTTGAAGGTAGGAACTTATCATAACAGTCCCTGTAGCCAAAGGAGACTCCAAAATTTAAAGTGGTATATGTAGCATGTAGGAATTAGCCAATGGTTCACATCTGTGATTTGACAGAGAGAGAGAGAGAGAGAGAGAGAGAGAGAGAGAGAGAGAGAGAGAGCTGTCCATTGAACTCTGGATTTATTAACTAGGCATAGTTTTACAGATTTCAACATGCAAACCACATTTAGTTTTAAGAAAAGATATTCAGTGAGCTAAAAGACAACCTTTTGCTTTTAATTAAAAGGACAAAAAGAGGGAGGAGACTGGGAGGAGGTGTCAGAAGTGGAAGAAGTAACAGGGTTTAGTGAGCAATGAGAGTTGGTGGCAGAGAGAAGTCCAGAATCAGAAGCTAAAGCTGAAGCAGGAGAGGAGGAAGGCAAAACAGCAGAAATAAGTTTGGTTGGTGAAGAAGCCAGGTGTCTTCCCCTCCTGCTGCAAGAAGTCCCCCCCCCATCTCCTTGGACCAGAAGAGATATAGAGGGAGGAGCAGAGACCTAACGAGAAGAGTTGCTGTGCTCATTAGGCATGGCACTTCTGAGCAGACCTTATTTCTTTTAATAAGGAGTTAACTTCACTTACTTTGTGTGATTTATTCTTGACACCCGCTCCTGACAGTCCACCATCTCCCAAGCGAGCCCATTCTGCTGTGTAACAACACTTACTGTCAGAGAGTTATGCCTGATGTGTAGTCAGAATCCCCTTTCTTGTAACTTGAAGGCATTGGTTCGTGTCCTACCCTCCAGAGTAGGAGAAAACATGCTTGCTCTGCCCCCCCCCATTCCTATGCCAGACACAACCCTGCTCAAGCGTCCACCTGGAAGCTGGAAAATGGATAAGCGCCTAATGCCTGGACCAAAGCCTACCTACATTTGTAATCAATAAAAGCTGTGGCTAATTTTAAATCCCAGAATGTTGTCATGTGCAGTTTGTTTACACCTGTTGTTGGTACTTAAATAATGTGTATTGCAAAGCAATTTACACTTCTGTTTACATATAATTGATACAAGATTTATTTTTTTAGAATTTTTTCTTTTTTTTAAGCAAACCAAGGTGGAAAATACTTCCTATGTTGAAGGTTGAATAAGTGGCATCCCCACTCACATGTGAACAAATATAGAAGAGGAAGCTGAATCACACTGCAAAGCCCCACCCTCTCAGGTTCATACAATTCACCATAAGCTTTATAGTAAGGGAGGCAACTAGTGTATCATGACATGAAAAGGCTCCCCATTGCACATACAATAATTTAAAATCAAGGAGGACTGCAAATGAGCCAAAGGTGATATACTGGAGTGGGCAGCATTTGACATGCTCTTCTTCCTCCTTTTTTTTTTTTACCTCGAGTAAATGGCTCTTTGGCATCTTCCACCATGACTTGTTTTCTGTTTGCACGGAATAAGAAGGACTGTAGACTTGATTCTGTTCTCCAAACACATTCCTGAACTGGGAGAGACTGAAGTCTTGTAGATAAACTACAAATATTGTGCTGCACACAAACATCCATAAAACACATCAGCATAAGTCAACATTCCATAACAAAGAACTCACAATAAAAACTTCATTCTTTTCTTCTGATAAGCTGTTCCCTGTTGTTCAGCTGAGGCTGCAACAAAAGAATATAACACTTTTGGGGAAAAATACAACCAAACAACCCAGCACTAGAAGCTAAGACAGAGAAGATCTCCATGGCTACCATATATTTCCCTTTAGTGCTCAAGTAACTAGGAACAAAAGATAACCAAACGCTACAAAAGACCAACATGCTGAAAGTGATGAACTTGGCTTCATTGAAACTGTCTGGCAATTTCCTGGCAAGGAAAGCCACAGTCAAACTTACAATTGCCAGGAAGCCCATGTAGACGAGGACACAGTAAAACATAGTCTCAGACCCCTCATTACATTCTAGTATAATTTCTTCAGCCATTGAGTGCATGTCAATGTCTAGGAATGGGGGAGAGGTTGCCAGCCACACAATACAAATGCCTGTTTGTATAAGGGAACAGGAAAGAACAATGGAGTAGGCCAGTCTTTTCCCCACCCACTTCCTTATCCTGGAACCTGGTTTGGTGGCCATGAAAGCCAGAACCACCGTGATAGTCTTTGCTAGCACACAAGAAACAGCTACTGAGAAGATAATGCCAAAAGCAGTTTGTCGGAGGAGACATGTTGCATTCTGTGGTTGGCCAATGAATAATAAAGCACAAAGAAAGCAGAGCTGTAGGGAGATGAGGAGAGTGTAGGTGAGGTTGCGGTTGTTGGCTTTGACGATGGGCGTCTTGTGGTTCTTCAGAAATATTCCCAGCACCAGTGCTGTGATTAAAGCAAAGGAAAGAGAAAGGAAGGCTAAACTAATGCCTAAAGACTCTTCATAAGACAAGAAGCTTAAATCCTTGGGAATGCATGTATCTTGCCTCTTGCTAGGATAGTTTTCATCTGAGCATTTATTACAGTCATTCATATCTGGAGAAACAAAGATGTTTATTGCCATTAATTTCAACAGCATGCCATAATTGCTCTCATTTCATGTATCCATTAAAATCCAGTGAAACTGTCAGTGTTGATACTATAAAGTTGTTCAATGGATATAAAGTATTATCAGAGTGGAAATAGGAATGCTGCATTGAAAATGATGTGGTCGTCCATTTGGGGCTAAATGTGGCATAAATGTTTTGATAACATCTCAATAACATTCTAAACATTCCTCTGGATAACAGAACACAGCAGCCTTTGTGTTTGATCCAGAATAACTTAAGCAAACTTACACCGCTTGCATTTATTTCATTTGGAGCTGAGGGCAAGTAATGGCAAGTGGATCCTGCTGTCTGTGTCTATTGCTTACCCTCCCTGTTTGAAATCTTCCCATCTGGGCATGGGATGCAATCGTAGCAACAAAAAGGCTCCCCTTCCTTCACTTTCTTGCTAGATCCAGGTTGGCAACTCACAGTACACATGGAATGAGGCTGAACCTGAACCATAATGAAAGAGCATAATGATGATTAAAAGAATAATTATTAGGAAATCTTTCTGGTTCTGGGTACCTTTGTGTGGGGAGAGGGAGAAACTATTTGGTATGATATAGAAGATATTTTTCTGAACTAGAGAAAGCATTGCTGTTCACTGAAAGCCAGTATAAACACCCTCTATTTTTCACCTATATGGAGGTGTTTGGGCATATCACTGTATAACCAAGTGCACACACTTCAGTGGGTGTGTATGATTTTCAAAGGAAAGCAATTTTAGAAATCTGGACCGATCCCCAGTGGTCATTCAATACTGGAACTCATTTGAAACAGGAGATACTTGGAGCCTACTTGGTTAAACCAGCTGTGCCATGTTATGGCATCTTCATCAAGGGTAAATGCACGATCTGGAGAAGCCTTTGGGTCCATCTTTCCAATTCTCACTCTATGAAAGGATTGGTTGGAGGAAATAATCCAGTTGATAATATCCAAGCCACTTAGTACTTCTCCATACTGGTTGAAGGAGACCTCATTTCCTGCAGTGTTGTTAAGTGTGATACTTCTCAAAAAGCGGTGGAGCTAGATTGAAAAACAAAACAAAACAAAACAAAACAAAACAAAACAAAGGAAGGAATTTAGTGAAGACTGACTTTTGATCTTTCAGACAAAGATTTATTGTAGAGATGGTGAAACTTGTTCCTATACAGCCAGTGTTGTGTAGTGGTTAAGAGCGGTAGTCTCGTAATCTGGAGAACCGGGTTCGAGTCTCCGCTCCTCCACATGCAGCTGCTGGGTGACCTTGGGCCAGTCACACTTCTTTGAAGTCTCTCAGCCCCACTCACCTCACAGAGTGTTTGTTGTGGGGGAGGAAGGGAAAGGAGAATGTTAGCCGCTTTGAGACTCCTTAAAGGGAGTGAAAGGCGGGATATCAAATCCAAACTCTTCTCTTCTTCTCTATAAATGCATGTTAACACACAGGAAAACCTTTCTCATTTAATGTTGAATGGAGCCCAGAGTCAATGAAAGATGGTGACGGAGCCTGATATGGTGTATTTTCCAATAAATTTTCTCCGGCACACATCCTGCTTTCTTGTTTTTTTTGCCAGTGTCCTACCTCTCAGGAGCAGTGTGGGATCACTTGATCTGATGAAGCATTTGTGGAATAGGGGATGCTAGGAGAGTGATGCAGATGCCTCTGGCTGCCATCACTGCTTCCTGGCTGGAATTGGAGCCGCATCTGAATTGATTGTGTGGGATCTCACAGCCCCACCCCCCCACCGTGGACATTTTCTGCTGGAATAAGCTCATTGGCCTATTCCCCTTTCATCTGTGTAGTACCATTATTGTTTAGCTAAAATTTGCAAGCAATTCAATATTTCATACTAACTGAAAAGTATAGCTACAACACTGGTTTCCTCTTTCTCACACCCATGCAGAAAGTTGTAAATCCAGGCAGCAAAGAGCAGAGCAGTGAGGAACCCCAGTTTTTGGGAGGAAAAAACATTATTCCAAGGCGCTATGCAAGGTGAGAAACTTCTGCCCATTACCTTCCAAAACTGTTGGTTCCAATCCTTCTGTCTCTTTTTGTGAACCATTCCTCTGAAGTTAGATGAGGTCAACACATGCAAAGCATGGGCCACGGCATAAACAGCATTGTAGATGCTATAGCTGGGGCCTGTCATACTCATTTCAAAAAAATCCCCAGGAAGACTCTCCAGCTTTTCTTCTCCAGTGCAAATATTCCACTGCACCTTGCCAGCCATGGAATTTGGGAATTGACAGCCAAAGGCCTGTTGCCAGAAGTCCCTGAGAAAACCATCTCCATCTGTAATGGATGGATTTCTGCTCTTAACATATTGATGAAAACCTTCTAGTTCTTGCAAATGAATTGCAAAAGATATAGTGCCTTGGAACACATCTAAATCCCAATTCCTTTGAAAGCTATATGAAGTGAATAACACCTGGGCTGTTGTGATCCACACTTTACCTTTTATATTCATTGTCACAGGCACTATGTTTTTTAGATAGGGAAGCCATCTTAAAAATATCATTGCATAAGATTCTCCATAGACCAGCACTACCTTAGCTTTGCTGCTCATTATTTCATCATGCAATTTTGCCCCTATTTGAATCATGTCATCAGTTGCAGTGGCAAAACTAATTGTTGGAATTTTTTCTTGAAAGGCAAAGCAAATACCACTCTCTGCAAACACTGGGAGTACAGTGTGCACAAATCTTTCTCCATTGTCATTATCCATCACAAGGACCCCAATCCATGTCCATCTGAAATGCAGAAGCAAAGAGAGAATTCCTGCAAATTGGTGGCGTTCCTGGGGGGCCATCTGGTAGAAGGAAAATCCTGGGGTTTGATCATTCATCACTGGAGCAGGGCCATATGTGAGCTAAGGAGAGATTGGAGAAATAAATGTTAGGTTGGAAATTCTTATTTTAACATATCAAAAGTGGCATCATATCCTCTGAATAATTATCCCTTAAAAGGGGCTATAGGTAATCAGCTGGTATTCACCACAAACCAATTAATAAAGGGACATCAGAAGATGTGTTACACTGAATCAGACAAGTAGTCTGGTTTGTGTCATTATGAATCTCAGTTATACTTTGTGACTATCATGTGACAATCATTTCATTCCCCATCCTTATTTATGAGGGTTTTCTTAGTCTTGGAACAATGAGAAGAGGAAGGAACGAAGGGCCACCCATCCATTTTTATTGCACCCCCTTCTGGTTCCAACCCACACAAAACAAAATCTGGAAAGACCAAGGAAGTATGAAAATGGCATTGGATTCAAATATTCCACACACAGACAGAAGTGCCCTACCTGTGGAATCTTATAGAGATGCAAGATAGTTGACATATGAAGGGAAGTTTCAGTGTCAAGTCCCCCAATGACAGCTGTCAGATTATTCTGGATATCACATATATAGTTGGGGACAAATTTCTCCAGTGTGATAAAAGTAGCATTGTGGCATGACAGGTCTTCCTTGCATTGACATAGCTGTCATAGATGTGGAAGCCCAAGGTGACGTTTGGTAAGATGTGAGGGTTTTCATTGATCTCCTTGACTGCAAATGCTAAGGCCAGGATATGTTGGTAACCCTTAGGCACCACGCTGGAACAAGAGTTGCATTCCTGATCAGAAGAATATCTCACAGTTCCATTGTTTGAAAAGTTTGGGGAAGAGAATAAAGATTGTGTGCTTAAACAAACAAATCCTTCACACACACCCACCCACACACCCCCCACACACCCCCACACACCCACACACCTCTTCCATTGATCTCCTTTACTGCAAATGCTAGGGCCAGGATATGCTGGTAACCCTTAGGAACCACCCTAGAACAAGAGTTGCAATCTTTGTCAAAATGATATTTTGTACTGCTAAGTACTTTGCATTTAAACTCAGAAGTTAATTATTTTAGTGTGAGGTGGCCCTAATAAGGACCATAAGATGAAAGAATCAGATTTCAGCTTCAGAAGAGAAGTTTTCCTATTCATTCTACCAGGTTGCAGAAAGTTTATAAGAATGCATGCCTCTCAATAAAGTGTTATACATTTCCATGTGGAACAATGAGATTTTTTCCCCTTTTGGTATTCTATTAACTTCCTAAACCTAATACCACCACCATCCTCTCTATTTTCAATAAGAGATGGATTTGAAGGGAATTATTCCCAAATATGTATGTATAGAGTTGCTGCTCAAGCAAGTGTTCTAGGACTGTTCATTTCAGTGACAAAATAAGTAGAAGTAAATAATAATAGCTAAGTTCTTACACAAGCTCTTCAGGCAACTCCTCTGGGACTTGCTCAGTGAAGGTTGCTGGATTGGAGAGGAAGCCACCATGAGAAGCAATGCCACCTATGATAAAATCTCCTGACTGATGGTACTTATGAAGTGGCTTATGTATATACTGAATCCTGCAGTTTGCTATGTGGACTTGACATGTCTTTTGAGTAAATAGTGCTAGTTGCAAGACAACAAAAACTGCTGTCTTCCATACAAGGGCACATCTAACTTTTATCCACATATTCATGTAATCCCTTCTACAGCACTGTCAATACATTAAAACTGGCTAACCTGAAAAGTAGTTTAATTTCACGAGAGGCTATATTTATAACATTTCCCACATACTTTGCTTTGAGTTTTTACATTGGCCACTGAAATTGCACCATGGATTTGAGAAGCAGCAGAATTAATTATAGTCCTTTTGACTATAGGAAGGTGATTATTAAGTTAAAATGCTGAGTTCCCTGTAGGATTGCTGGAGAATAGTTAGAACTGTCATCTTAAATTCCCCTTGGTTATATAATATAGGAGCCGTAGTGCAGAGAGGAATTTTGAAGTTGTAGCCAAAGGAGATTCCAAAGTGTAAAGTGGTACATGTAGCAAGTTGGTATAAGGGCATGGCAACCTGGGTTCACAGCTCTGGTCACTGAGATCCAACACCGAGGGCCTTCTGGTGGTTCCCTCATTGCGAGACGTGAGGTTACAGGGAATCAGACAGAGACCCTTCTCAGTAGTGGCGCCCACCCTGTGGAACACCCTCCCATCAGATGTCAAGGAAATAAGCAGCTATCCTATTTTTAAAAGATATCTGAAGGCAGCCCTGTTTAGGGAAGTTTTTAATATTTAATGCTGTATTGCTTTTAACACTCGATTGGGAGCCACCAATCTCAGCCAGATGGGCGGGGTATAAATAATAAATTATTATTATTATTATAATTATTATTATTATTATTATTAGGCGTGACAGCAATTCTGTGTATAGTAGTTATTTGAGAGAGAGCTTCATTGACCTCTGGAATTCTTAACTCAGCTGTCAGGAGCTGGAGTCAGAAGTAGGTCTATAATAAAACACCCAGTGAGAGTGAGGTTAGCTTCTTATTTAAAGAAACCAAACCAACGCAGGCATAATGATCACAACAATTCATCCCAATAGGTCTTGCCCCAATGAGGCAGTTGTGAGGACTGACCATCCTTGCCTTTCCACTACTCTCTAAGGCTCCTCTCCTAGGCCATTCCCCAGCAACCAGAGGCTCTTTCCTCTTGTCTCTTTTTCCTCCCCTCTTCATTCCTTCTGTGTTCTAGAAGACCAGGGAGGAGGGGAGCTGGTCACAGCAGGAGGATGAGACTCCCTGGCTTCCTCAGCTGTCTGCCCCCACTCCAGTCTCTGCTTCTGCCTTTGATTCTGGACTGCCTTTTGCCACAACCTCTTCCTGCTCACTAAACACTGTTACCCCTTCAGCTTGTGACACCTCCTCCTCTCAGCCTGCTCCCTCTTCTCCATCTGACCACTCATCATCATCCGACCACCAATCTCCTGGATCTGAGTCTTCTTCCCCTTGGAACAGCTGATGCCCCCTACCACTCTTCTGCATCTAGCCAGTCCATGACATCAGCATGGTTTTTTCAAATTTCATCATGCAAACCATATTTAGCTTCAAGAAAAGATATTTAGTGGGATAAAAGGCAACCTTTAGCTTTTAATTAAAAATATAAAATACTTGTAAACTGTTAGTATAAATGAGGAAGACTAGCAAAAGAAAAAATCCTGTCTCTGCTTAACAGTTTTCCCTAATCTCTCAGTTTTGTATGCTGTTTGTTCACAAGCAATAGCAAAATTTGAAAGGTTCATGATCTTTGCATTAGCAGAGAAGCCCCACCATTTGCCCTTGTGCTGCGGCAGATGACACCACTTCTGTTCTGGAGAAAAAACACCCAAGAACTGTGCTCTATCAGTTCCTACTGCTGTTCACCATGACAAGAGGCATTTGGATTTGGCATATCAAGAAACAGACACCAGAAATAACAGCAACAAACTGTTTATTGAGGTTATTAATATTGTACATTTGGAAGCAATGTTGTTGTTGTTTAGTCGTTTAGTCGTGTCCGACTCTTCGTGACCCCATGGACCAGAGCACACCAGGCACTCCTGTCTTCCACTGCCTCCCGCAGTTTGGTCAGACTCATGTTTGTAGCTTGTAGAATTTTAAGCATAACCTTGCTAGTGTGAAATGAGTGCAATTGTGCGGTAGTTGGAGCATTCTTTGGCACTGCCCTTCTTTGGGATTGGGATGTAGACTGATCTTCTCCAATCCTATGGCCACTGCTGAGTTTTCCAAATATGTTGGCATATTGAGTGTAGCACCTTAACAGCATCATCTTTTAAAAATAGGATGAGTAAAAACTGATACTTCTTGAAATAAAAATTGTCCGGTCAAAAAATATAGTTCAAAAGCTTTACTAACAGAACTTACTCCAAAACAAACTTAAAACAATAAAGTTAGATGCATAACATTATGTCCTGACCCCAACTCAGACAAAAACATCATAGAAATATGAATATCTCCATGCAGAGCTGAAATCAAAGCTCTGCCTCTCCAAATAGCCTGCATTTAAGCCTTAGGCTGTCTTTCTTGGAGAGACTCAAGAGATGCTGTTGACATACTCCATCTAGTGAACACTCTTTGCTCCTGATTCCAGTGCTTCTCCATTCATACTTCTGGCTACTAGGACAGTTTTGCTGATTGCTAAACCCCACTGGTGCAACCTTTTCCAGCCTCCTTCCTTTGATCTTCACCAGCATAGTGTAACTATGACACAGGTAGAAAGTAGCTTAATACTGAAGCATCAGCTATCCACTTTCCCAACAGCTTTCATTGGTCTTTGCCAGACTATATAACCTATATCAGCTGAGAAACTGGTGTCTTTTGTATAAAATGTTTCTGCTGACGGCTGCTGCAAGCCTTGCTGACCCTGATCCTTTTGTAAAATTGATTTATATTGTTTGATGTGTGACAAATATAGCTTTGCTCATGGTAAAACTTTAAGTGTATTTATTTATGTATCAAACCCTTGGATCAATGGTTAAAGCAGTCCCTTAGATCATTCCAGAAACAGCTACCAATACAGAGCTCCTCCTCTGTATTCAGCTCACTGAATATTTAGGATTCAGCACGGAATTTGAGTCTATTAGTTTTGATCAATGTATCTCCTTACTGAAGCAAATATAATTCACAGTTACAGAAGAGGGGAAAATGTTAGTCAATCGCATGTAAAAATATAGTGTAACAGGCCAATACAATAATGCAATATAATCAAATCTCTTGAACTGCAGAGTAAAGCACAAGGCTTGATTATTATTAATGCTAGAGCAATAATAGTCTCTCCTAGAAGATGTGATGCAGTATACAAAAAAGTAGCAACTCTCTTTTGAAGAGGAAAAAATTATGGTACCTATTTAAGATTGATTATACCTTCCCAGTTAACAGAGAGGTATATCTATTTCCGTTCAAAGCAAACTACCATTTTACAGCATATCTGTATCTGTTTTGTAGCCCTTAAAGTTTATTCTATTTGAGGAGAAGGGGAAAAGTAAAAGAGATTGGCTTTCTTCTCTGGAGTCTTGCATTTTTTTAAAAAATGTATTCATTTAAACAAAAATATTTATTTCAGTGACACAAGAAGAAGAAAGAAAGAAAAACAATAGAACTGAATGTAAAGGAAATTTAAACATACAAAGAAAGTGCAAATCTGGCTTGATTCATGAAAATTTGTTGAAAATAATAATAATTACTGGAGTTGAGGGTAGTAAAAAGGCTTTATTTATAAATATCAGGACATGGTCCTCGAGGTCTTATGATATTCTCACTTAAAAGTAACTAAGCATTCCAAATTGCAGCCTATTTCAAAGGAAGCATTTGAACATCGTTATAATATTAAACATATTTTTAATTGCCCACATTCCCCCCCAAACGTTTTTGTTTGTTTGTCCTGTATTATACCTTCATTGCTGAGTTATTTATTCCGCAGTAGCTTTGGACCAGATTTGATGATATGATACATCATTATTTAGTTCCTCTCATCATTTCCATATTCTCATGATAACCATACTGGCGGCTATCAATAACAACATAATCAATTATTTATCCAAACTATATTTGGCCCACCTCTTACCCCTAGTAATGCTAATGAAGGAACTGGTATCAGTGCTGGTTTGGTAATTAAATTAATTTCTAGGAAAATAAACTCCCCAAAGTGGAAATATGTGACTTTATGGGGTGTTTTTTTAATAAAAAAAAACAACACCTGCATTTAGGGGACAGATTGGAGTTAATGGATGGTAAAATTACCAGGGTATAATATCACCTAAGGAGTATCTTAAAAATAGGGGAGAAATAGATGAATCTTTGCTGAATTAATTTCGTAGGCATCTTGTTCCATATTATTTCCCATTTATGAGGTAAATATTAGAACACAAATTTATAGGAAATCTTGTATAATTGATGTGTTGATCATATATTAAGAACTGGGTTTTATTTTTGTAGATAAAAGAAGAAAGTGTGGACTGGGTAGGAATTCGTTGTTTTCATCTAGATTTGAAAGTTGCAACTGTAGTTTTTAAGGAAGGGACTTTTCTGTGCTTTTTTGGATTCCAAGTGAATTTTTTCCAGCCAATGAGAATGAGACAACAGTGAAATGTGTATAAGCCTTTATATGTATGCACAAATATTTGATGCACAAACACCCTTTTAATTAGAAAAGGACAGTCTTTCTTTCTTTCTTTAGTTTTTCTTCCTTATTAGCTGCTCTCTATTGTTCAGGTGAGGCCTGAAAACAATAATATAACATTTTGGGGAAAAGATGCAACCCAGCAGTCCAGCACCAGAGGCTAAGATAGAGAAGATCTCCACAGCAACCATGTATTTTCCCTTGGTGCTCAGGTAGGATGGAATAAAGGATAGCCAAACACTGCAAAACACCAACATGCTGAAACTGATGAACTTGCCTTCATTGAAACTGTCAGGTAATTTCCTGGCCAGGAAAGCGACAATGAAACTAATAATTGCAAGGAAGCCCATATAGCTCAGAACAACATAAAACATTATCACAGACCCCTCATTGCATTCTAGTATAATTTCTTTAGCCGCTGAGTAACTGTCTACATCTGGAAATGGGGGAAAGGTTGTTAGCCACACAATAGAAATCCCTGCCTGGACAAAGGAGCAGCAAAGAACAATGGTGTTGGCCAATCCCTTCCCCACCCATCTCCTCATCCTGGATCCAGGTTTGGTGGCCATGAAAGCCAGAACCACAGTGATGGTTTTTGCCAATACACAAGAAACAGCCACTGAGAAGATGATGCCAAAAGCGGTTTGTCGGAGGAGACATGTCAGCTTCTCTGGCTGGCCTAGGAAGAGCAGTGCACAAAGGAAGCAGAGCAGGAGAGAAATGAGGAGAGTGTAGGTGAGGTTCCTGTTGTTTGCAATGACTATGGGAGTGTCATGGTGCTTCACAAATGTACCCAGCACCAGAGCTGTGATCAGAGCAAATGAAAGCGAAAAGCAGACTAAACTGATGCCCAAAGGTTCTTCATAAGACAAGAAGCTTATATCCTTGGGAATACATGCATCTCGGTTCTTGCTTGGATAGTCTTTGTCTGAGCATTTATCACAGTCACTCATATCTGGAAAAAAGAAAGGTACAGTCCCCAGTTCATACACATTCCATCAATCACATCAACATTGAAGGATGCTCAAAAGCTGTAACATGACTTGGTAATTTAAAAGATATTTTGGTCACGTTACTATTCCCAAATTAAAATCATTTTAAGAAATACATAAATTCATTAAAAATGACTTTCAAGTACTTGCAGTTATATTATATATCAATATTATATACAGAACTTATTTAATTTTATTATTATTATTTAGCATTACAGTGGTACCTCAGGTTAAGTACTTAATTCGTTCCGGAGGTCCATTCTTAACCTGAAACTGATCTTAACCTGAAGTACCACTTTAGCTAATGGGGCCTCCTGCTGCCGCCGCGCTGCTGCTGCATGATTTCTGTTCTTATCCTGATGCAAAGTTCTTAACCCGAGGTACTATTTCTGGGTTAGCGGAGTCTGTAACCTGAAGCGTATGTAACCTGAAGCGTATGTAACCCGAGGTACCACTGTACTTGACATATTCAGAAGGTAAAATTAAAATTCTTTGATTTTCCGAAATATATGCTTTTTAATCAAGTGGAGACTTAGCAAGTTAATTATTGTTCAGTCACCAAGATAATATAGTGGAACCTTGGTTTTCGACTGTAATCTGCTCCAGAAGACCGTTTGACTTCTGAAACATTCAAAAACTGAGGAGCAATGAGTGGTCTGCAAAATCCATTGAGAAAATTGAAAAACATGCAGCGGAAGCTGTTTGAAATCTGATGTGTGTTCGAAAAAGGAAGCAATTTCTTCCGGGTTTTTGGCATTTGGCTTCCGAAACGCTCAGCTCCCGAGACTCTCTAAAACAGAGGTTCCACTGTAGCAGATTTGAATTCCTGACACCCGAAAACTTGTTTTTACTGAAAAAATAAAGTTTCATTCCCTAAGATGACATGCTGTCATGTGCTAAGCCACATATGATAAGAAAGGCAGGCTAAATTTATCCCATGTTTGTGAAAAAAGTAATGGTAGCTGGTTACATAATTAAGTTGGAGAGATCTCAAAGGAAAAGATGAGGTACTGACTAAATATTCATGGTTACTGAATATATAGGGTGCATCAAGACTAACACTATTTGGGTGTGGGATTCAATCACATATGTGCAAATTCAAGTTCTGCCATTAAAGTGGATTTGGAGCTCTTGCACAAGAATGCCCCACCTCAAAAAGCACAGACTTTTTACAATATGGAAAGTAATTGGGAAGTACACTGGAAAGTTTGAGATAACCATATTTTTCCATGTATAAGATGCCCCCATGTATAAGTCTACCCTTATTCTTTTGAACCCAAAATTAAGGGAAAAAACCCCCAAATAGAAGTGAAAATCTGGATGATCTGTGTTTATCTTTTTGGGGGCAATCGCTTCCAGGGGAAGCGAAGGGATGGAGGCTCCCAAACAGGATACCAATGAAGAGCTAGGGGAAGGCAGCACTCACTCTGAGCTGAAGAAGGTGGTGAGCGGGCATGGGGCAGGGCTGTAGAGAGGGGAAGCGAGAAAAAAAGGAAAGAAGGGCAAGGAGAGGTAGCTGAGGCAGCTCTCAGTGGTGGCGGTGGCAGCTGCTCTTGCTCCAGTGGTTGAGCCAGCAGGGGCTTCAGGACGCAAGCCAGTCACTAGCATGCAGCCCGGAGGGGGAGGAGAAAAGGGGGATGGCAGCAGGAGGGTCCGCCTCAGCCCGCCCAAGCCAAAATCATGGACATAAGCTTAAAGAGTTTAACAAATCCTCCAGGATGCCCATTTTCCGTGTACAAGATGACCCCCAATATTTTACTATTTTTTTAAAGCAAAAAACCTTGTCTTATACACGGAAAAAATGGTACATTTGTTTGATGCGACCTTTTCTAACATTTGCACTGACCAAACAGAATGCGTACACAATAAATAGCTGATTTCATCTAGCAAATTCTATTTTTTCTCTAACAAATTGCATGTAAACATTGAGCACACAAATCATGAATTAAGGCTTAATAAAGAGATTGCTTGGACGTAACCTCAGTGAGTAACACTTGGTCCCCTTGAAAGCAAGTGAACCAGTTAGTCATAACTTAATTTGTCCCATTCCTTTTAAGGGAAACTCAATGGAAGTACTGCATCTGGATCCAAATTTCTGTGTATTTCTCTTACCTTCCTGGTTTGAAATCTTTCCCTCTGGGCATGGGATGCAATCATAGCAGCAAAATGGTTCTCCTTCCTTCACTTTCTTCCTTGACCCTGCGTGACAATTCTCAGTACAGACAGAAAGAGGCCGAACCTAATCAGTAAATGAAGGAGAAACATGATATTCATGAGAATAATGCATTTGGAATCAGTCAGGTTCTGGAGACCTTCTTTATGTTGCTAAAGTGTCACAGCAATTCACTAAGCCGTGGATCAGCTCTGCAGAGAGTAATTCATCATCGTCTATATTAAAACAATAAATACATAGGAGATATTATACATATTTTACCAGATTGCACAATATTACACACCTTTGGGATGGAAAGTGTGCACAATTTGATCCTGGACAAATATATGCATTTACATCCACTAAAAAAAGAGAGTAATTTGTAAGTTTTCTGATTCTCCAGTGAACATTATCTTAGACATCAAAGCACAGAACAATTGTTCATTGAAAAAATGAATCTCTTTTGAATTAGCTAAAAACGTGACTCCACCTGGTTAAACCATCCATGCCATGTTATGGCATCTTCATGAAGGGTGAAGGCTTCATCTGGAGGAGCCTCAGGATCCATCCTCCCAACTTTTACCCTATGAAAGGACTGGTTGGAGGAAATAACCCAGTTGATAACATCCAAGCTAGATATCACCTCCCCGTTCTGATTGAAGGACACTGTGTCTCCAGCACTGTTGTTAAATGAGACACCTCTCAGAAAATGATGAATCTAGAATGAAGAGAGAGAAGGCAAGCATTTAGAAGATGGTGGATCTGAATGTTTCAAAGAGAGATCTAGTGCAAAGAGTGTAGCCCCGCTTCCTGCAACATACATGTAGCCTATTTTAGGCTCACACATGGTCTGCAGTGTTCTCTATACTCCATTCCCCATTAGCATTGCTAAGGTGTAGTCTAAGTTGTGTGTGTGTGTGTGTGTGTGTGTGTGTGTATGGGGTGGGGGAGGGAATCCTATTTGTTTGACAGGCTTCAGATGGAGGTAAAGGTAGAGGGACCCCTGACTGTTATGTCCAGTCGTGGATGACTTTGGGGTTGCAGCGCTCATCTCGCTTTACTGACCGAGGGAGCCGGCGTACAGCTTCCGGGTCATGTGGCCAGCATGACTAAGCTGCTTCTGGTGAACCACAGCAGTGAACGAAAACACCGTTTACCTTCCCGCCGGAGCGATACCTATTCATCTACTTGCATTTGACATGCTTTCGAACTGCTGGGTGAGCAGGAGCAGGGACTGAGCAACAGGAGCTCACACCATCCTGGAGAGGGAAGTGTTAATTCCTCCGAACATCATATTTTAATGAATGATATCATAACTGAGAATTGGGGGTAATAGTGTGAGAGAGAAAAGGAATGAATGGGTGTGTGAAAGTAGTAAATAAATGTCTTTCTGTGCATCTGTATGCAATGTATGTATGCATGTAGAGTTCAACGCTGAAAGTGTACTGTCCCACCATGCATACTTGGACAGTTATGAAGTACAAGACTGAAGGAAGATACAGTCACCCTTTACGACCCACATATTGCAAACAGGGATGCTACAAAAATTAGTAGAGTTGCCAGCATACACACTGTTCATAAACAACAAGGAGTATTGTGCAAAATTTGAAAGACTCTCAAATCACATTTCTGTGTTTTCTATACCGTAACAGAATTATGTAATTACATCTGTGGAAAGTATTATTAAAATTTAGGTTTGCTTTCTAGCTGCCAGGGAGGGCAGGGAGGAGAACAAGATGGTTACTGGTTAGGAAAATTGAAACCTAGTATATATTCCATGCAATGTATGGATTTCTTGCCCCTTACCTGCCAAAACTGCTGCTTCTGAAGCTTCTGTCTCCCTCTACTCAGCAGTTGTGAGTGTTTGGGTATTGCTAAGGACATGGTATGTAAAGCATGGGCCATGGCATAGACAGCATTGTGGATGCTGTAGCTTTGACCTTGCATTGTCACTTCAAAGAGAGATGCAGGAAGTTTCTCTAAATTCTCCATTCCTGTGCAGATATCCCCCATCACATCATCCACAACGCGATGTGGAAATACACAGCCAAACGCATGTTGCCAGAAATCCCAGATGAAATCATCACCTTCTGCATTCAAAGGGTTTCTGCCCTCAATGTATTGATGAAATCCTGGTAGATCATTGGAGTGAATTCTGAAGGATATACCACCATTGAATATTTCTGCATCCCAATCCCGCTGAAAGGCCAGTGAATTGAACTCCACTTGGGCTGTCGATATCCATACTTTGCCTTTTACGTTCGTTTTCGTGCTCCCAAGCATTGATAGATATGGAAGCCATCTCAAAAATATAGTGGTCGAAGCTTCTCCATAGGCCACCACAACATTGGCTTTGCTACCCATCACTCTATCATGTATTTTAGCCCCTTGTTGCATCAGAGTGAATCCTTCAGTGAGAAAACTAAATTTGGGGATTGTTTCTAGAAAGGCAAAACAAATACCTCTGTTTGAAAAGAGTGGGAGCACATTTTGTATAAATCTTTCTCCATTGTCATTGTCAACCACAGCGACCCCAATCCACGTCCACTTGAAATGCAGAAGCAAAGAAAGAATTCCTGCAAACTGGTGGCTTTCTGGGGGAGCCATCTGGTAGAAAGGTAGTCCTGGGATTTTAGTATTCATCACTGGAGTGGGGCCATATATGAGCTAAAGAGATATTTGTTTGGAAAAGAGAGAGAGAGAAAGAAAACACCCTCCATTTATATAGCTGTGTTATGCATGGTGAAATGCAGTTGACATGTGCATTTGAACATCCATATAAATAGTGCATCCTTCACATCAACAAACATTTTATTTCTCGACTGTACTACCTGAGTGACTAATGATAGGAGAGCAAAGGGCTAAAGGCACTATCTTCATTCACACAAGGATCTCAGTCTGCATCAGCAACCACCCAGTTTTTGTTAAAGCTTTTCACAGTATTGTCAATTGCCTGATGGGCAGAGTGTCTGATTCCTCCTCTGATAAAGCCAACTTAATCAGTCTTTGAACTTTATGGTGTTTCTTCAGTTAAAGCCAGGCTCTGCTTTATAAAGCAGGTCCCCAGCCTATACATACAAATTGTTCATGTTTGGCATGAATGGGCCACGGACAAGTTTTCAAATGGGGGGAAAGGAGACAGAAGAGGTTTAGCACAGGAAAAGAGCACTGAAAAGACAGACCCTTAACCAGATTTGACGGAATTTGTTATGGAGCAATTTGCTCAACAGAGGAAGGATTTTGAATTTTGGTTGGAATTATTTGAAAAAATGAGTGTTAAAATACAAGAAAGTACAACCCATCTGTCACGACACAGAGAGAGGATGGATGTAAAGTTTAAGGAGCTTGAGGAAAAATTGGTTAAATATGAGAACACCTCTGAACAGGTGGCACAACTGAAACAACAACAAAACACATGTAAGGAAATTCTGGGTGGGGGTGGGGGTAGATTGGACTTGCTAGAAGATTCTATTCTTATGACACAATTGAGGCAGGATGAAAATACAGTGAGAATACACAACTTACTAGAGCAACAACAAGATCAGAGATTAGAGAAGTATATAGTAAAAATACTAGTGGAATGGCTAGGAGAAAGAGAAGAATTGTTGGCGGAGGCTATTCAGAATTGTTACGGGGTCAGAAATAGGAGAGACAGAGGGAGACGGCAGCCTGGAGATTGTTTTGTTACTTTTGTAACCAAAAGAATCAAAGAAACAATTCTCCAGAAGGGATTTGAAATGGGACTAAAGGTTGGGGATAACAGGGTCGATCCCTTTTAAATTAAGAATTAGAAGACGGAAATATAAATTTTTGACAGAGGCCCCCCTAAAAAATGCAGACATACTATGTAGATGGGAGTTTCCGGAAAGACTCTTATTTATATATAAAGGCAAAAGATACAGACTCACAACAGAAATACAGGCACATGATTTTTTTTTGAAAAACAAGACAGAGATTTAGAAAGACAAGAAGCAGGTAGGCATGGGAGAACCCCTCTGGAACAGCAAAGGCTGGAAATGGAATTTCTGGCACAAGAAGAAGAGAAAGGTGCAGTAGGGGGTAGTCCTACCTCAATAAAAATAGACAATGGCAAATATTAAAATAGTGAGCTGGAATGTGAATGGGCTGAATAATAAAACCAAGAGAAATAGGGTGCAACATTTAATTCTTAAATAAAATTTAGATATAATTTGTTTACAAGAGACACATATAGCAAAAAGACACCAAAGAATCCTAACAAATAAAAAATTAGGGATAGATTCTATTACTGCTGACAATACCAAAAAAAGAGGTCTAGTTTTTTACATTAAACCTGCGCTGGAGCCCAAACTGATTAAAAAAGATGAAAAAGGGAGAATCTCAATAGTTCAAATAAAACTTCAGGGAGAGAATATATATTTGGTCGGAGTATATGCCCCTAATGACAATAAATCAGAATTTTACAAAAAATTAGAAACAGACCTGATGGAGTTTGCAGATCAAAAAATCATTATAATGGGAGATTTGAATGGCGTAACATCATTAGAGATGGACAGAACTATTACAAAAAAAGAGACAAAGGAAGGGAAGCTTCCACAAACTTTCTTTGATATGGCCCAAACTTTGAACTTGGGAGACATTTGGAGAGTAAGGCATTTAATGGAGAAGCAGTTCACATACTATTCTCATGTCCATGAGAGAAGTGTGAGAATTGATGCTGTTTGGATTACTAAAGAGTTGGAATGAAAAGTTAGGAAAGTTGAGATAGATCCAAGGACTTTGTCGAACCATAACCCAATGGTTATGGAAATGCAAAAGGAAGAATGGTGAGCTTTTAGATGGAGACTTAATGATGATTTATTGGATAATCAATAATTAGTAGACAATATATATATATAAAAGAAGAATATTTTAAATTGAACTTAAACAAGGAAACAAAAAGTCAAACTGTATGGGATGCTTGTAAAGCAGTCATGAGAGGTCTTTTTATACAACAAAATGCTGGGGGGTGGAAGAGCCACGGAAGCAAGGATAAAAGAAATATTGGCTGCTTTATCAAAGAGAGAAAATGAATTAGGAAAAAAACCCAAATAAATAATCAAGAAAACAGGCAATGAAATTACTACAATCACAGTATTCAATGAAATAGCATGGAAAGTTAAAAAAAAATGAAAGAGAAATTCTTTGAGCATGCAAACAAACCTGGAAAATTGTTAGCATGGCAATTAAGGAGAAATCAACAGATGAATCATATAGGTAAAATTAACTCCAATGGGGAAGTTTAAACAAAACAAAAGAAATGAGGGAAGTAAATATTTTCAGAATTTATACAAAAGAGGAAATGAAAAGGCAATCAACATACAGGAATATATTAAAAAGAGTCATCTGCCAAAAATAAAACAAGAAGAGAGAGTATTCTTAAATATGTAACTAACAGATCAAGAAATCTCTGATGCAATAAGTCAAATAAAGGTGGGCAAATCACTAGGACCAGATGGATTATCAGCAAAGTACTATAAAAATTTTAAAGAACAGCTTGTAAATCCAATGAAAGATATAATGAGTGAAGTACTAACAGAAGGGGAAATTCCAGAAACATGGAAGGAAGCTTATATTACAGTGGTGCCCCGCAAGACGAATGCCTCGCAAGACGAAAAACTCGCTAGACGAAAGGGTTTTGCGGTTTTTGAGCTGCTTCGCAAGACGAATTTCCCTATGGGCTTGCTTCACAAGACGAAAACGTCTTGCGTTTTTTGCATGTTTGTTTACTTTTTCTTAACACCGTTAATACAGTTGCGACTTGACTTCGAGGAGCAACTCATAGAACGCGGTGTGATAGCCTTTTTTGAGGTTTTTGGTGATTTTTGAAGCTTTTCATTCTGGTTCTTGAGGTTTTGAACGGAAACATAAGAGCAGACAAGCAGATTGTGGGAATAAAAACAGGGGAAAATGAATTTACATTGAAAGCATTTGCAGATGACTTGGTAATCACAGTTGAGAAACCAAAACTATGTCTCCTTAAGGCTTTAGAAAAAAATACAAGAGTTTGGGTGAGTGGCAGAATTTAAATTAAATAAAGGAAAGACAAAGATACTAACAAAAAATATGACAGAACTGGAGAAAAAGGAATTGCAGGAGATTACAAAAATAGAAATTCACAAAAAAGTCAAATATTTAGGAATTTGGCTTACTAATAAAAACTTAAATTTGTATAAAGACAACTATGAGAAAGTTTGGCAAGAGATTAAGAAAGATTTGGAAGTTTGGAATAGAATGAATCTCTCCTTGATGGGAAGGATAGCAGCAATAAAGATGAATGCACTACCAAAGATGTTATTTTTATTCCAGTCAATACCGATAATAAGCAATCTTGTCTGCTTCAGAAACTGGCAAAAATATATTTCTAAGTTTGTCTGGAATGGTAAAAAGCCTAGAATAAAATATAAAATACTTAAAGATACAAAAGATAGAGGAGGCTTCTCCCTTCCAGACTTGAAATTATACTACAAAGCAGCTTGCATCACATGGATTCGGGATTGAATTAAATTAGAGAGATGAAATACTGGACTTGGAAGAATATGATAAAAGATTTGGTTGGCATTCATATTTATGGTACGGGAAAGATAAAAAACATAAAAGTTTTCATAATCATATAATAAGAAAAATGCTTATAAAAGTTTGGAATAAATATAAAGACTTTCTAGAACCATGGTGGCTCTCGCTGGTGGAAGCATTAGCATTAAAACCACTTAGTAAAGGATAATTATCTATCTTAGTAAATAATTTAGTAAATAATTATCTATCTACATATAGATAATTATTAATAGAGGCAGAAAGAGGGTTAAGGCTGAAAGGATATGAGGAATTGAAGATCTTTTTACAAAGCTGGTTACATCATAGACAATTAAATGAACAGTTTAAGGAAGACAATAAGAAAGGTTTTAGTTATACAGTTTCAAACTTTCAAAAAGAGATAGTCGAGAGCGACACGAAATTACTTTAAAAAAGTACAATCTCCTACTTTATGGGGAAACATTAAATGAAATGGTAAAGTCAGCACAAATAAAGTGGGCTCAGGATTTAGGTCTTAATATACAATTTGAAGATTGGGAAAAGATGTGGAAGGTGAACCTAATATTTACAGGTAGTATCTTATTGAAAGAGAATTATATGAAAATTATGTATAGATGGTATATAACACCAGAAAAAGTGGTCAAAATGTATAAAAAGAGATCAAAAACTTGTTGGAAACATAAAGAAAAAGATGGTACACTCTATCCTATGTGGTGGGAATGCAAAAAGATTAGAAAATATTGGAAAATGATATATAATGAATTGAAAAAAATGTTTAAAAAGACATTTGTTAAGAAACCAGAAGCATTCCTTCTAGGAAATTTAGACCAAGATGTAAGAAAAGAAAATTGGAAATTATTTATGTATGCAACAACAGCGGAAAGAATTATATTAACACAAACTTGGAAAACAGAAGAAATACCAACGAACAATGGCAAGGAAAACTTATGAAATATGCAGAACTGGCAAAACCAACAGAAAAATTACATGAAAAGGACAACAAAGACTTTAAAAGAGAATGGGAACCATTTACAACATATATGAAGAGGCAACATAAAGAAATGGACTCATTGGCAGGGTTTGAGTAAACAAGCACAACTGTATACTACAAAAAAATGAGACTATATGTATTGGGAAAATTTTGGGGAATACGCACGATGAATATGGAAATAAAACTAAATGGGAGTATGAGGGAAGTCCAGGGGAGGAGGGTTAAAGATATACTGTTAGAAGTACGGTATACATGGAAAAATCATTAAATCATTAAAAAATATTTTTTAAAAAAGAAATTTTCACATGGTGCCCTATTAATTATTGAACAATGCTTTCCATCAACAATATAGAAAGTAAAAAGAATCAACAACTTGGAGCATTGGAAACAGTAACTGTGATGTCCATGTGGACAATATATTGCTCAATTTATTTCTAATCTATGTAAATCATGTTCCAGTTATAGGTTCATTAACTTTTTCATTTGTTAATGAACTGCTTTCAGTCTGCATAAAACATGCAAAGGAAAGAAAGAAAAAGAATAATTGATCTGATTTTTTCCAATGCACCCATTCCTGTTTCCGAACAGCATAATACAAGCAAGAAAAAACAAAAAAATATGAAAGCACTATTAAATTTTCATACTCCTCTCAGAAGCAGGCATAGGTGTCCTACCTGTGGAATCTTATAAATATCCAAGATAGTTGCGACATGAAGGGAGGTCTGGGAGTCGAGACCCCCAATGACAGCTGTCAGATTATTCTGTGTATCACATATATAGTTGGGGAGAAATTTCTCCAGTGTAGATGAAAGTAGCATTGTGGCATGATATGTCTTAATTGCATTGACATAGCTGTCATAGATGTGGAAGCCCAAGGTGAGATTTGGTAAGATGTGAGGGTTTTCATTGATCTCCTTGACTGCAAATGCCAAGGCCAGGATGTGCTGGTAAGCCTTAGGCACCACGCTGGAACAACAATTGCATTTTTGATCAGAAAATATTCCACAGTTTCATTCATATATATATATATATATATATATATCTTATACCCTGTCCGTCTGACTGGGACTCCCCAGTCACTCTGGGCAGCTTCCAACAAGATATTAAAAACACAATAAAACACCTAACATTAAAAATTTCCCTAATGAAATTCATATCTCATTCTTCCTCCCAAATGAGCCCAGAGGAGGGAATATATAATTCTTATCAGAAATATATACTTTGATACAGAGAATTTTGAAGATTGATTTTCAATTGAAACTAGAACTTTTCCTGCTGGAATTTAAGGATATACAGTTAGAAAAGGACTATTGAATTTTATTACAATATATGATTATCGTTGCAAGACTTTTATATGTAGAAAGACTGAAAGACCCATCATAACAACAATGGAAGAATGCCTGGTAAAACTAATATGTTTCATCAGAGAAAAGTCATTGTTAATATTTGTCAAAGACTGGAAACCCATCATGGACTTTTTGCATGAAAAAGAAAAAGAAATAATGATATTACTAAATTACGCCAACTTCAGAACACATCATATGCTATACTTTCCCAGTGAGATTCCTTTTTAAAGAAACTTTGTCAAAATGAACAGAGTAAAAGAGCTATTTTATTCAAACAACGATACATTTAACCAAGCACATTATTTTACTACAGTACAGCCCTTACCACCAAGCACCTTGAAAAGATCTTTAATTGAGAGATTTAGAAGGAAGAGTTCATTGATCTCCCTGAGTTTATTGAGGTTTTCTCCCTTGTATGTGGGTATAAAACTGTAAGACTACAATCCCATGAACTGTTACGAGGGAATAAGCTGCTCTCTCCAGAAAATCCGCTATAGTGCATTTTCTTTCTCTTCTGCATTTTGCTTAATGGCCATGATGCTTTGAATTTTATTACAGTTATCTCGTTTAGATATTATGTGTTCTGAGGCAGTCCTTATCTTAAGTTGGCTTCAAGAAAAAAAGCACACAATGCCAACTTCAGAATACCATATGCTGTACTTCCTCAGTGAGATTCCTTTTTAAAAAGTTTGTCAAAATGAACAGAATAAAGGAGCTATTTCATACCTTTAATCTAGTCATACTATTCAAACTATACATTTAATGCAGGAGGCCCCATTAGCTAAAGTGGTGCTTCAGGTTAAGAACAGTTTCAGGTTAAGAATGGACCTCCGGAACAAATTAAGTACTTAACCCGAGGTACCACTGTATTAGATTATTACTGGTTTACGAGAGCAAATTTCCTGACTTGATATAAGTAAGGGAGCTACATATGTTTGTTTGGAAGCTTCATTTTCGAGGAGGAAAGTTCAATATGATACAGTGATTAGGGCATTGGTCTAGAAGGAGAAGGGCCAGTTTCAAATCCTTGCTCAACCTTAAAACCATGTGATGACCCATCTTTCATAGGCCATATTAAAACCATACATTTATAGTATGATAGCACTTTAAACAGTCTTGGCTTCCAGAAAGAATCCTGGAAGCTGCTGTTTGTTAAGGGTAGTGAGAGAAATTTCATAGTAAATCTCTCTTTTCAAAGAACTTTGAAAATTGTAGTTGTTAGGGAAACTGCTCTCAGGACTATCTATGAAAACTGCTGAAACACAAAGTGAGAGTTGTCAGAATGGAAATTGAAAGGGGAACACAGGATGAGTAAAAAACAAAGAGGAACAAAGGATAACAGAGCAAAAAGTGAGAGGAAAGAATCAAAAGGAAGAGGACAAAGATGGTGTAGTTAAATAAACAAATGCATTTTAAAAACAACAACACATCTTGCATTTCCTGTGGAAATTCCCTTGGTTATTTTAACTGCTACTGCAGCCTGCATGAAGATTAACAGAATCCTTGCTCATGTCTACTCAGAGATATCCCTTTTAACTCAATGGAACTACAAAACGGAAATAAAAACAGACACAACAGAAGTTCTTACGCAAGCTCTTCTGACAATGCAGGTGGGGGTTCTTCAGAGAAACTTGCTGAAATGAAAATAAAGGCACCGTGAGAAGCTATGCCACCAATGATGAAATCTCCCGGCTGATGATACTTGTGAAGTGGGTGGTGTAGATACTGAACCCTGCATTTAACGGTGTGGGCCTCCTCTGCCATGTGAGGAAACAGAGCCAGCAGCAAGACCACTAAAACTACCATCCTCTATGGAATGGTAAATCTTCAATCTGAACACAGATTCCTCCGTTGTTTGCTGTAGTACAATCATGAGAGTTTCTGTGATGAGAACTTCTTGCCTTAATGACAGTTCACTCTGTACACAGCCCTGAGCTTTAGGGTCAATCGTGCAAAGAATCAGAGATCATAACAGATGGTTGTTCTTGGTCCCCAGCCCCTCTGTCTCTAAATGGTGGCAGGCATATTTGTAATATTCTTCAGTGTCTTTGCTATTTGTTTTGTTCATGGCAACTGAAATTCCACAGTGGGCTGGATGAGCACCAAAATTGGTGCTTTTCAGAATTAATGAATCAGGAAATCGCCTGTTCAGATATGGGGATTTCCTCTGGGAATTGCTGAAGAAAACATGTTTTTCACATCGGAATGGAAATATTTCTTTTCTGAACAGTTAGATGGCAAGAGACTATTGTGATTGGAATGACCCACAGCATGAATCAAATTGGATGTTTTGCATGATCTTAGCCAAAAGGCTGTGAAGGAAATACTGCATACTTATCATTGACTGTAATAAGAAGATAATTGTGTACCACCATTAGAGCAAAAAGCAAGTTTTTTCTTGAAAGGGTTGATCTTCCTGAAAAAATGTTATTGCCAACATAATGTATAGAAAGAAAAGTTGCTTCAGTATCTTTTTGTAAGCATTGCCCCGGTTTTTAAACATACAAACTTTTCATGCCACAATAACTCAAAGTTTCTCAATGTGACCCCTTTGTGCTGTCACCCATCCCTCTGCAATGATAGAAACACCCCCATGGGAAGGAATTTCCACAACTTACTTTAAATCAGCTGGATGCAAGATGAACTATTCACTAAGATTGTTAAATTGATATTTTATACATCAATGGAAAACTGATGCTTACATTAGGCAATTTCTAAGAACTCGGGAGATGGTGCTATGATGCATTGTATACTGTAGCTAAGTGATTCCAATCTATCTACAGCCATAGATGGTGTATCAAGTGAAGCTGGTACAAGCCATTCCTAGCCAGCAGGGTCATTTGTCCCTCTCATGATTAAGACATATCCAAGAGTATTGCCAAGCTATGAACCTGCTCCTTTAGATGGAGTGCAAATTAACCCAGGACAAGCAGTGAGCCATGGGAAATTAGGAGAGTGCAACCCTGCCCCCACTCTACAAATCCTGAATTAAGAAATGGAATGAAGCAGCTGAGCAGAAGTGGGTTTTTGCCAAACATCTCAAACTGACACAGGGACCTCTGAAGCACTTGGGGGCATTTTCTTTTTCAGAAAAACCTTTCTAGTTCAGGTTTATCTTAATTCAGTTTGGTTATATACAGTCCAGCTGAAGAATAACTAGTGAAAACTAAACCAATTAACAGAAGCCAAATTATTGGGCGTAGGGGAGAGAAAAATGGGGAATAAAAATTCAAATAACAAACACATTATTGTATAATATGTTTAATATATAGAAAGCATAAAGGATTCAGTAAGTAAAAGAGAACATCCTTTGCAAACTGTATAAAGTGCAACCAAAGGGAAGAATCAAGCAGATAAGCAGATAATAGTTGGAGAGTTATGCTCAGGAGGCAGTGACCCCAATGATTTCAGCATCAAATCAAACTGATGGGTTGTCTTTTGCCTCTGTGCCACAGGCCAACAACTTACTCATGTCAAAACAACTTTGTGCTTCATTTCTGTGACTTTTCATACTAAATGTGCAGAACACAAGTCTAGACGTGCCCCCCACATCCAAGCTTGTTTTTCTGACATTTGTTTTTTTCCTTCTTCCTAGCTGTTCATGTCTTATTCTTTTGCGACTTTGTAGGTACCATTAGGCTAGGAAGCAACCATCAATGATCTGAGTTCTGAATTCACAGGCAAAATCAAACCACATGTGCAAATAGCAAGCCATGAGCAATAGCAAGCCATGGCTTCAGAGTATGCTTTGTTCCCCAGAGTATAAATAATAAAAATAATAAAAATAAATAAATAAAAATAATTATTATTCATAGCAAAATTCCTGAGTAAAACCACTGGCAGAGATCACACTTAATACTAATTCATAACTGTTAACTACAGTTTCTAAAACCTTGCAACCAGCATGATTATCCTCATCTTTCACCAGCTCCAGTCCTGCTTATTTTGGCCATTTGGTATTAACATGTTCCCCAATGGAAAAAGGCATGTACTGCCCAAGGGCAACATGGGGCTCTTTGAAATCCCTATTGCACAAAGCTCTGATGCCTGCCATTCCTTTCCTCACCCCACCCCCAAAAGATTACTTGCATCCATCTAGATTTGAATAATGCAACTGTAGTTTTTAAGGAAGGAGCTTTTCAGTGCTTTTGTAGATTCCAAGTGATTTTTTTTCCAGCCAAGGATGATTGCATAACAGTGAAATGTGTAGAAGGCTTAATATGTATGTACAAATATTCTACTGCATATACAGAAAGAAACATACACACATAGACTCCGTTTTGATGAGCAAGGGGCATATTTTCTTTCTTTCTTTCTTTCTTTCTTTCTTTCTTTCTTTCTTTCTTTCTTTCTTTCTTTCTTTAGTTTTTCTTCCTCATAAGCTGCTCCCTGTTGTTCAGCTGAGGCCTGAACACAATAATATAACATTTAGGGGAAAAGATGCAACCCAGTAGTCCAGCACCAGAGGCTAAGATAGAGAAGATCTCCACAGCAACCATGTATTTTCCCTTGGTGCTCAGGTAGGATGGAATAAAGGATAGCCAAACACTGCAAAAGACCAACATGCTGAAACTGATGAACTTGGCTTCATTGAAGCTGTCAGGTAATTTCCTGGCCAGGAAAGCAACAATGAAACTAATAATTGCCAGGAAGCCCATATAGCTCAGAACAACATAAAACATCATTACAGACCCCTCATTGCATTCTAGTATAATTTCTTTAGCCACCAAGTAACTGTCTACATCTGGAAATGGGGGAAAGGTTGCTAGCCACACAGTACAGATCCCTGCCTGAACAAAGGAGCAGCAAAGGACAATGGTGTTGGCCAATCCCTTCCCCACCCATCTCCTCATCCGGGATCCAGGTTTGGTGGCCATGAAAGCCACAACCACAGTGATGGTTTTTGCCAATACACAAGAAACAGCCACTGAGAAGATGATGCCAAAAGTGGTTTGTCGGAGGAGACATGTCAGCTTCTTTGGTTGGCCCAGGAAGAGCAGTGCACAAAGGAAGCAGAGCAGGAGAGAAATGAGGAGAGTGTAGGTGAGGTTCCTGTTGTTTGCAATGACTATGGGAGTGTCATGGTGCTTCACAAATGTACCCAGCACCAGAGCTGTGATCAGAGCAAATGAAAGTGAAAAGCAGACTAAACTGATGCCCAAAGGTTCTTCATAAGACAAGAAGCTTATATCCTTGGGAATACATGCATCTTGGTTCTTGCTTGGATAGTCTTTGTCTGAGCATTTATCACAGTCACTCATATCTGGGGGGAAAGAAAGTTACAGTTCCCAGCTCATACACGTTCCATCAATCACATCAACATTGAAGGATGCTCAAAAGCTATAACATGATTCGGGAATGCAAAAGATATTTTGGTTAAGTTAATATTCCCCAAGTAAAATGATTGTAAAGGTAAAGGTAAAGGTACCCCTGCCCGAACGGGCCAGTCTTGACAGACTCTGGGGTTTGTGCGCCCATCTCACAACTATTGGCCGGGGGCCAGCGCTGTCCAGAGACACTTCCGGGTCACGTGGCCAGTGTGACAAAGCTGCATCTGGCGAGCCAGCGCAGCACACGGAACGCCGTTTACCTTCCCGCTGGTAAGCGGTACCTATTTATCTACTTGCACCCGGGGGTGCTTTCGAACTGCTAGGTTGGCAGGCGCTGGGACCGAGCAGCGGGAGCGCACCCCGCCGCGGGGATTCGAACCGCCGACCTTTCGATCGGCAAGCCCTAGGCGCTGAGGCTTTAGCCCACAGCGCCACCCGCGTCCCTTTTTTTTTGAAATGACTTTGAAAGTCATTTTTATTGAATTTATGTATTTCTACAATCATGATATTTATGTATTTCTACAATCTTGATATGCCAACTCTGGGTACAAATGACTTTCAAGTACTTGCAGTTATATTATATATTAATATTATATACAAAACCTATGCAATGTTTTTAATATTGAGCATTACCTGACATATACAGAAGGTAAGATTAATTTTTTTTATTTTCTGAAAGCAGTTTATATGGTTTTTAATCAAACGTAGAGTTATGAAGCTTATTATTGTTCAGTCACCAAGATAATATAGTGGAACCTTGGTTTTGGATGTAATCCAAACCCTATAGAAGGGGACGCAGGTGGCGCTGTGGGTTAAACCACAGAGCCTAGGACTTGCCGATCAGAAGGTTGGAGGTTCTAATCTCCGCGATGGGGTGAGTTCCCGTTGCTTGGTCCCTGCTCCTGCCAAATTAGCAGTTCGAAAGCACGTCAAAAGTGCATGTAGTTAAATAGTTACCGCTCCGACGAGAAGGTAAACAGCATTTCCGTGCGCTGCTCTCGTTTGCCTGAAGTGGTTTAGTCATGCTGGCCACATGACCCGGAAGCTGTACGCCGGCTCCCTTGGCCAATAAAGCGAGATGAGTGCCACAACCCCAGAGTCGGCCACGACTGGACCTTATGGTCGGGGGTCCCTTTACCTTTACCGATCCAGAAGACCGTTTGACTTCCGAAACGTTCGAAAAGCTAATTGTTGTCTAGTCACAAAGATAATAACAGATTTGAATTCCTGACACCCAAAAACTTATTTTTACTGAAGAAATTTGCTAAAATTAAGTTTCATTCCCTAAAATGTCATGCCATCATGTGCTAAGGCAGGTTTGATCAGAAAGGCATGCTAAATTTATTGCATGTTTGTGAAAGAGCAATGGTAACTGCTTAGGTAAGTCGGAGAGATCTCAAAGGAAAAAATGAGGCACTGACTAAATATGCATGGTAACTGAATATTTAGGGTGCATCAAGACTGCCATTATTTGGGTGTGGGCTTAAATCACAAACAGTGGTACCTTGGGTTAAGAACTTAATTCGTTCTGGAGGTCTGTTCTTCACCTGAAACTGTTCTTAACCTGAAGCACCACTTTAGATAATGGGGCCTCCTGGTGCTGCTGTGCCGCAGCTGCACGATTTCTGTTCTCATCCTGAAGCAAAGTTCAAAGTTCTTAACCTGAGGTAATATTTCTGGATTAGTGGAGTCTGTAACCTGAAGCGTATGTAACCTGAAACATATGTAACCCAAGGTACCACTGTATGTGCAAATTCACGTTCTGCCATTGAAGTGGATTTGGCGCTCTCGCACAAGAAGCCCCCACCCCACAAAGCACAGACTTTTTAAAATATGGAAAGTGATTGGGAAGTACACTACAGAGTTTGAAATTACATTGGCTTGATGCAACCTTTTCTGATATTGCCACAAACTAAGCAGAATGAGTACACAATAAAGAGCTGCTTCTGTCTTTTCTCAAACAAATGGCATGTAAACATTGAGCACACAAAGCAGGATTAAGGCTTATTTAAAATTTTAATAGATGATGCTGTTAAGGTGCTACACTCAATATGCCAGCAAGTTTGGAAAACTCAGCAGTGGCCAGAGGATTGGAGAAGATCAGTCTACATCCCAATCCCAAAGAAAGGCAGTGCCAAAGAATGCTCCAAGTACTGCAAAATAGCACTCATTTCACACGCAAGGTTATGCTTAAAATTCTACAAGGTAGGCTCAAGCAGTGTGTGGACCGAGAACTCCCAGAAGTGCAAGCCTGATTTAGAAGAGGCAGAGGAACCAGAGACCAAATTGCAAACATACGCTGTAATGGAGAAAGCTAGAGAGTTCCAGAAAGACATCTACTTCTGCTTCATTGACTATGCAAAAGCCTTTGACTGTGTCGACCACAGCAAACTATGGCAAGTTTTTAAAGAAATGGGAGTACTTGATCACCTCATCTGTCTCCTGAGAAATCTGTATGTGGGACAAGAAGCTACAGTTAGAATTGGATATGGAACAACTGATTGGTTCAAAATTGGGAAAGGAGTAAGACAAGGCTGTATATTGTCTCCCTGCTTATTTAACTTATATGCAGAATTCATCATTCGAAAGGCTGGGCTGGATGAATCCCCAGCTGGAATTAAGATTGCCAGAAGAAATATCAACAACCTCATATATGCAGATGACACAACCTTGATGGCAGAAAGTGAGGAGGAATTAAAGAACCTTTTAATGAGGGTGAAAGAGGAGAGCGCAAAATATGGTTTGAAGCTCAACATCAAAAAAACGAAGATCATGGCCACTGGTCCCATCACCTTCTGGCAAATAGAAAGGGAAGAAATGGAGGTAGTGAGAGATTTTACTTTCTTGGGCTCCATGATCACTGCAGATGGTGACAGCAGCCACGAAATTAAGAGACACCTGCTTCTTGGGAGAAAAGCAATGACAAACCTAGACAGCATCTTAAAAAGTAGAGACATCACCTTGCCAACAAAGGTCCGTATAGTAAAAGCTATGGTTTTCCCAGTAGTGATGTATGGAAGTGAGAGCTGGACCATAAAGAAGGCTGATCGCCAAAGAATTGATGCTTTTGAATTATGGTGCTGGAGGAGACTCTTGAGAGTCCCATGGACTGCAAGAAGATCAAACCTATCCATTCTTAAGAAAATCAGCCCTGAGTGCTCACTGGAAGGACAGATCGTGAAGCTGAGATTCCAATACTTTGGCCACCTCATGAGAAGAGAAGACTCCTTGGACAAGAACCTCACCACTTAATGGATCCAAATGGTTTCCAGAGAGTGGTAGTGAGGCAAGGAAGAAGGGCTACCCCTATGCTATTCATATAATCAGTTATCAGTAATCAATATATTCATATATGCTCACACATAACCAGGGCTTACAGTATTTTATAATCCATTTTGAATCAAAGGGAAGCTGTGCCTTAGCTAACTGCATACTGCTTGAAACAGCAAAATTAGGAGCCGACCTTTCCCCTACAAACATCCGTGTACCCTGGACAAGGGGAAGACGTGAATCAGAGATACTGGTACAAAATCCCCTCAGATACAGGCTAAATTAATCCACAGAACAGGAAGAGCAAAACCACAAAATCTCCAAACCTCCCTGTCCTGTCATAACTAGGGGAGAGGTTAGACAGAGCGTCACTGCAAGCAACGGAAAGCAGAACTAGAACTCCGTGCTTGACCAGTGCTTGACCAGGAGCTGGAAGCAGGGCAAGAAGCTTGCTAATTGGCTAATTTTCGCTGGCAATATCGTGACTGCCTCATGGTTGTCTCATGATCTATGATTTGCTGTGATCTGCTCAGGTATAAAGACCTCTGGATTTCTGTCAATCGGGGTCCCAGTTCCTTTTGGAAGAGATTCCAAACTGAGTCCTTATTGCCTGGCAATAAACTTCACCTTCTTATTCTCCATTGCTGAGTCTGCCTGATCCTTATTGACACCAAGAGAGTACCTGCTTACGTTCACGTGCTTCAGTAGGGGATGCTTTATCCCATGTTGATGGCCTTTCAGCTGATTCCCTGGTGGCCCGCTGGAATGTGGAGTTAATCAGGGCTATCAACTGTCTGGCTCTGAAACGCCCTCTCCGATTGCATGGAGCCCGGACAGCCCTGTGGTTTTCTTCGGAGCTGAGGGCGATGAAACAATCGCTGAGACTGCTAGAGCGCCGGTGGCAGAAAACTCACTCCGAATCTGACCGGACACAGGTTAGAGCTCAACGTCGAGCCAACCAAGTGGCGATAGCGACGGCGAAGAAGACTTTCTTCACCGCCTCTATTGCATCTGCAGAAAATAGTAGCAGAAGACTCTTTCAGGTGGTCCGCACTTTAACGGAACCACCTTTACCACCAGGGCCTTGTAAAGACCCCAAGATCTCCTGCAATGATTTTGCAGTTTTTTGCAGATAAAATCACTCATATTCGGAAGGAGCTAGACACCACCGTGGGAGCAGGGCTGGGGCGGGAGAGTGCTAGAGCCCTGTCTGGTCAAGTTGCATGGAATCAATTTCAATCCGTTACCCCCGAGGATGTAGACAGGCTGCTAGGACGTGTGAAACCAACCACCTGTCTCCTTGATCCTTGCCCATCCTGGCTAATAAAAGCAAGCCGGGAAGGGCTGGGCGATGGGCTCTGCGGGGTGGTGAATGCTTCCCTCTGTGAGGGAACATTCCCAGATCCACTGAAAGAGGCGGTCATTAAACCGCTTCTTAAAAAAACCATCTTTAGACCCGGCCAGTATGGCCAACTATTGCCCAGTCTCAAATCTTCCATTCTTGGGCAAGGTGATTGAACGTGTGGTTGCTGAACAACCCCAGGCACGCTTGGAGGATGCGGACCATTTGGATCCCTTCCAATCGGGATTCAGGCCTCATCATGGGACTGAAACTGCCTTGGTCGCACTGGTTGATGATCTCCGGCGAGCTAGGGACAAAGGTGAGAGTTGTTTCCTGGTTCTGCTGGATCTCTCAGCGGCCTTTGATATAATCAACCATAACATCCTTTTGGACCGTCTAGAGGGGCTGGGAGCTGGGGGCACTGTTATACAGTGGTTTCGCTCCTTCCTCCTGGGCCGTGTTCAGAAAGTGGTGTGGGGGATGAGTGTTCAGACCCCTGGGCCCTCACTTGTGGGGTGCCTCAGGGTTCCGTCCTCTCCCCCATGCTTTTTAACATCTATATGAAGCCGCTGGGAGAGATCATCAGGGGGTATGGACTGGGTGTCCATCATCCATATGCAGATGATACCCAGCTCTACCTCTCTTTCAAAACAGAACCAGTGAAGGCGGTGAAGGTCCTGTGTGAGCGCCTGGAGGCGATTGGAGGATGGATGGCAGCTAATGGATTGAAGTTGAATCCTGACAAGACAGAAATACTGTTTTTGGGGGACAGGGGGCGGGCTGGTGTGGAGGACTCCCACAGAATAGGGTAACTGTGCCCCTGAAGGACCAGGTGCGCAGCCTGGGAGTCATTTTGGACTCACAGCTGTCCATGGAGGTGCAGGTCAATTCTGTATCCAGGGCAGCTGTCTACCAACTCCACCTGGTATGCAGGCTAAGACCCTACATGCCCACAGACTGTCTCGCCAGAGTGGTGCATGCTCTAGTTATCTCCCGCTTGGACTACTGCAATGCGCTCTATGTGGGGCTACCTTTGAAGGCGGCTCGGAAACGACAACTAATCCAGAATGCGGCAGCTAGACTGGTGATTGGGGGCAGCCGCCGAGACCACATAACACCGGTCTTGAAAGACCTACATTGGCTCCCAGTACATTTTCGAGCACAATTCAAAGTGCTGGTGTTGACCTTTAAAGCCCTAAACGGCCTCCACCCCCATCGTTCTGCCCGGACGCTGAGGTCCAGCGCCAAGGGCCTTCTGGTGGTTCCCTCATTGCGAGAAGCAAAGCTACAGGGAACCAGGCAGAGGGCCTTCTTGGTAGTGGCGCCCGCCTTGTGGAACGCCCTCCCATCAGATGTCAAAGCGATAAACAACTACCTGACATTCAGAAGACATCTTAAGGCAGCCCTGTTCAGGGAAGTTTTTAATGTGTGATATTTTAGTGTATTTTTGGTTTCTATGGAAGCCACCCAGAGTGGCTGGGGAAACCCAGCCAGATGGGCGGGGTACAAATAATAAATTATTATTATTATAACCTGATGTTGGGAAAGATGGAGGGCACAAGGAGAAGGGGACAACAGAGGACGAGATGGTTGGATAGTGTTCTCGAAGCTACCAGCATGAGTTTGACTAAACTGTGGGAGGCAGTGGAAGATAGAAGTGCCTGGCGTGCTCTGGTCCATGGGGTCACGAAGAGTCGGACACAACTAAACGACTAAACAACAACAACAACAAAGAGATAGCTTGGAAGTAACCTCAGTGGGAAAAGAAAGTTACAGTCCCCAGTTCACACACATTCCATCAGTCACATCAGTTATATATTATATATTAATATCATATAAAGACCTTATTTTTTATTGTTAGCATTACCTGAAGGTAAAATTAAAATTCTTTGATTTTCCGAAAGAAGTTTATATGCTTTTAATCAAATGTAGACTTATGAAGCTAATTGTTGTCCAGTCACAAAGATAATTGCAGATTTGAATTCCTAACACCCAAAAACTTCTTTTTACTGAAGAAATTTGCTAAAATTAAGTTTCATTCCCTAAGATGACATGCCATCATGTGCTAAGCCAGGTATGATCAGAAAGGCATGCCAAATTTATCACATGTTTATGAAAGAGCAATGGTAACTGGTTACATAATTAAGTCAGAGAGCTCTCAAAGGAAAAGATGAGACACTGACCTGCATGGTACCTAAATATATAGGGTGCATAAAGACTGCCATTATTTGGGTGTGGGATTAAACCACATATGTGCAAATTCACATTCTGCCATTGAAGTGGATTTGGAGCTCTCGCTCAGGAAGCCCCCACCTCAAAAAGCACAGACTTTTTAAAATATGGAAAGTCATTGGGAAGTACACTGCAAAGTTTGAAATTACATTGGCTTGATGCAACCTTTTCTAATATTGCCACAAACTAAGCAGAATGAGTACACAATAAACAGCTGCTTCAGTTTTTTCTCAAACAAATGGCATGTAAACATTGAGCAAACAAATCAGGATTAAGGCTTAATAAAGAGATTGCTTGTAAGTAACCTCAGTGGGTAACACTTGGTCCCCTTGAAAGCAAGTGGACCAGTTAGTCATAACTTAATTTGTCCCATTCCTTTTATGGGAAACTCAATGGAAGTACTGCATCTGGATCCAAATTTCTGTGAATTTCTCTTACCTTCCTGGTTTGAAATCTTTCCCTCTGGGCATGGGATGCAATCATAGCAGCAAAACGGTTCTCCTTCCTTCACTTTCTTCCTTGATCCTGCATGACAACTCTCAGTACAGACAGAAAGAGGCTGAACCTAATCAGTAAATGAAGGAGAAACATGATATTCATGAGAATAATGCATTTGGAATCAGTCAGGTTCTGGAGACCTTCCCTATGTTGCTAAATTGTCACAGCAATTCACTAAGCCGTGGATCAGCTCTGCAGAGAGTAATTCATCATTGTCTGTATTAAAACAATGAATACAAAGGAGATTTTATACATATTTTACCAGATTGCACGATATTATATCCCTTTGGGATGGAAAGTGTGCACAATTTGATCCTGGAGAAATACATTTTGTAAGTTTTCTGATTCTCCAGTGAACATTACCTTAAACTTCAAAGCATAGAACTATTGCTCATTGAAAAATGAATCTCTTTTGAATTAGCTAAGAATGTGACTCCACCTGATTAAACCATCCATGCCATGTTATGGCATCTTCATGAAGGGTGAAGGCTTGGTCTGGAGGAGCCTCAGGATCCATCCTCCCAATTTTTACCCGATGAAAGGACTGGTTGGAGGAAATAACCCAGTTGATAACATCCAAGGTAGATATTACCTCCCCGTTCTGATTGAAGGACACTGTGTCTCCAGCACTGTTGTTAAATGAGACATCTCTCAGAAAATGATGGAGCTAGAATGAAAAGAGAGAAGGCAAGCATTTAGAAGATGGTGGATCTGAATGTTTCAAAGAGAGATCTACTGCAGAGATGGGAGCCCTGCTGCCTGCAACAGAAGGTAAAGGTAAAGGTACCCCTGACCATTAGGTCCAGTTGTGGCTGACTCTGTGGTTGCGGCACTCATCTCGCTTTATTTGCTGATGGAGCCGGCATACAGCTTCCGGGTCATGTGGCCAGCATGACAAAGCCGCTTCTGGCAAACTAGAGCAGTGCACGGAAACGCCGTTTACCTTCCAGCCAGAGCAGTACCTATTTAGCTACTTGCACTTTGACGTGCTTTCGAAATGCTAGGTTGGCAGGAGCAGGTACTGAGCAATGGGAGCTCACCCTGTCGCAGGGATTCGAACCGCCAACCTTCTGATCGGCAAGTCCTAGGCTCTGTGGTTTAACCCACAGCGCCACCTGCGTCATGTAGCCTATTTTAGGCTCACACATGGTCTGCAGTGTTCTCTATACTCCATTCCCCATTAGCACTGTTAAGGTGTGGGCTAAGGTCTCTCTCTCTCTCTGTGTGTGTGTTTGTTTGACAGGTTTCAGGTGGAGAGGAAAGAAAAGAAATGGATGGGTGTTTGAATAGGTACATAAAGTAGTAAATAAATGTCTTTCTCTGCATCTGTGCATGGACAATGTATGTATGTAGAGTACAATGTGGAAAGTGTACTGTCCCATCAAGCAAACTTGGACAGTTATAAAGTACAAGACTGAAGGAAGATACAATCACCCTTTATGACCCAGATATTGCAAACAGGGATGCTACAAAAATCAGCTGAATTGCTGGCATATGCACTGTTCAGAAACAGCAGGAGTAGTGTGCTAAACTTGAAAGACTCCCAAATCAAGTTTCTGTGTTTTCCATACTGTAACAGAATTATGTAAGCATATCACTGGAAAGTATTATTAAAATTCAGTTTTCAGACAGTGAAGGAAGCAGGATGGTACCTTGCATGATGGGTAATCTATCTTTTCTAGGTGCCAGGGAGAACAGGGCAGGGAGGAGGACAAAATGGTTAGTAGTTAGGGAAATTGAACACCTAGTATATATTCCATGCAACGTATGGATTTCTTCCCCTTACCTGCCAAAGCTGCTGCTTCTGAAGCTTCTGTCTCCCTCTGCTCACCATTTGTGAGCGTTTGTGTATTGCTAAGGACATGGTATGTAAAGCATGGGCCATGGCAAAGACAGCATTGTAGATGCTGTAGCTTAGACCTTGCACTGTCATTTCAAAGAGAGATGCAGGAAGGTTCTCTAAATTCTCCATTCCTGTGCAGATATCCCCCACCACTTCATCCAGAATGCGATGGGGAAATACACAGCCAAAGGCATTTTGCCAGAAATCCCAGATGAAATCATCACCTTCTGCATTGAAGGGGTTTCTGCCCTCAACGTATTGATGAAATCCTGGTAGATCATTGGAGTGAATTCTGAAGGTTATGGCACCACTGAATATAGTTGCATCCCAATTCCGCTGAAAGGCCACGGAAATAAACTCCACTTGGGCAGTTGATATCCATACTTTACCTTTTGTATTTGTTTTTGTGCTCCCAAGCATGGATAGATATGGCAGCCATCTCAAAAATATAGTGGTCGAAGCTTCTCCATAGGCCACCACAACATTGGCTTTGCTACCCATCACTATATCATGTATTTTAGCCCCCTGTTGCATCAGGGTGAATCCTGCAGCGAGAAAACTAAACTTGGGGATTGTTTCCAGAAAGGCAAAACAAATACCTCTGCTTGAAAAGAGTGGGAGCACCTTTTGTATAAATCTTTCTCCATTGTCATTGTCAACCACAGCGACCCCAATCCACGTCCACCTGAAATGCAGAAGCAAGGAAAGCATCCCTGCAAACTGGTGGCTTTCTGGGGGAGCCATCTGGTAAAAAGGTAGTCCTGGGATTTTAGCATTCATCACTGGAGTGGGGCCATATATGAGCTAAAGAGATAATTGTTTGGAGAGAGAGAAAGAAAAAGAGTGAGATAGAAACACCCTCCATTAATATAGCAGTTTTATGCAAAGTCACATGCACTTGGTGTTTGCATTTGGGTATCCATATAAATAATGCATTCTTCAAAGCAGCAAACTTTATTTCTCAACTGTACTACCTGAGTGACTAATGATGAAACAGCAGATCCAGGGGAGTTTATTCTGATCAATACTGAAGTGGAGAGCAAAGGGATAAAGGCACTATCTCTATTCACACAAGGATCTCAATCTGCATCTGCCACCACCCCATTTTTCTTTAAAGCTTATCACAGCATTGTTAATTGCCTGATGGGCAGTGCTTCCAATTCCTCCTCTGATAAAACCATCTTAATTACCTTTTAAACTTTATGGTGTTGCTTCAATGGAAGCCAGGCTCTGCTTTATAAAGCGGATCCCCAGCCTATATATACACATAGTCAGTTCATGGTTGGCATGAATGCGCCCCAAAAAGTTTTAAATAGTGCCCTATTAATTAAGAATGCTTTCCATGAACAATACAGAAACTAAAAAGAATCAACAACAAGGAGCATTAGAAAAAGTAAGTGTCCATGTGAAAAAAATATATTGCTCAGTTTTAGTTCTATGAAAACTATGTTCCAGTTATAGGTTCATTTACTTTTTTATTTGTTAATGAACTGCTTTCAGTCTGCATAAAACATGCAAAGGAAAGAAAGAAAAAGAATAATTGATCTGATTTTTTTCAATGCACCCATTCCTGTTTCCGAACAGCATAATACAAGCTAGAAAAAACAAAAAACATGAAAGCACTATGAAATTTTCATACTCCTCTCAGAAGCAGGCATAGTTGTCCTACCTGTGGAATCTTATAAATATCTAAGATAGTTGCCACATGAAGGGAGATCTGGGAGTCGAGACTACCAATGACAGCTGTCAGATTATTCTGTGTATCACATATATAGTTGGGGAGAAATTTCTCCAGTGTAGATGAAAGTAGCATTGTGGCATGATATGTCTTAATTGCATTGACATAGCTGTCATAGATATGGAAGCCCAAGGTGAGATTTGGTAAGATGTGAGGGTTTGCATTGATCTCTTTGACTGCAAATGCCAAGGCCAGGATATGCTGATAAACCTTTGGCACCATGCTGGAACAACAATTGCATTCTTGATCACAATTACACAATTTCAATGATTAATAATAATAATATTAATAAATTTCTTATACCCTGCCCATATGGCTGGGCCTCCCCAGCCACTCTGAGTAGCTTCCAACAGGATATTCAAAACACAATAAAACATCAAACATTAAAAAATTCCCTAATGAAATTCATATCTCGCTATTCTTTCCAAATGAACTGAGGGGAGAGATATTTTAGCATACTTGGTAGAAATGTAGAAAAGCCAAAAGATATTGGACCCAAATATATACATTGATATAGAGAATTTTAAGATTGATTTTGAATTGAAACGAGAACTTTTGCTGTTGGAACTTATCAATACATAGTTAGAAAAGGACTTCTATTACAATAAATGATTATTACTGCAATACTTTTATATGTAGAAAGACTGAAGGACCCATCATTACCAACAATGGAAGAATGTCTGGTAAAGCTAGCATGTTTCATCAGAGAAAAGTCATTGTTAATATTTGTTAAAGATTGGAAACTCGTCATGGACTTTTTGCATGAGAAAGAAAAAGAAATAATGATATTACTAAACTACACCAACTTTCCCAGTGAGATTACTTTTTAAACATTGTCAAAATGAACAGAAAAAATGAGCTATTTCATTCACCCAGTGAGACATGAAATTCAGTACAGTCATACCTCGGGTTACAGCTGCTTGAGGTTGCGTTTTTTCGGGTTACGCACCCACCGAAACCTGGAAGTACCAGAACGGGTTACTTCCGGCTTTCGGCGGTCGTGCATGTGCAGAAGTGCTAAATTGTGCTTTGTGTATGCGCAGAAGTGCCAAATCGCAACCCATGTGAACGTGCATCCCACACGGATCACGTTCGCAACCTGAGCGTCCACTGTACATTCTTTTACTACAGTACAGCGCTTACCACCAATCATCTTGAAAGAAACCTTTAATTGAGAGATGTAGAAGGAAGAGTTCCTTGAGGTTTTCTCCCTTGTATGTAGATATAAAACTTTGAGACTACAATCCCACAGACATTTCCAAGGAAATAAGCTGCCTGTCCCTAAAAAACCCACTTTACTGCATTTTCTTTCCCTTCTGCTTTTTGCTTAATGGCCATGATGCTTTGAATTTTTTTACAGTTATCTTGTTTAGATATTATGTCTTCTGAGGGAGTCTTTAGCTTAAGGTGACTTCAAGAAAAAAATAGTACACAATGCCAACTTGAGAACACACCATATGCTGTACTTTCTCAATGAGATTCCTTTTAAAGAATGTTTGTCAAAATGGAGAGAATAAAGGAGCTATTTCATACCTTTCATCTAGTCATACTATTTAAACTATACATTTAATGCAGTACATTCTTACTACACTTACTGCACTACATCATTTATCACCAGGCATGTTGAAATGACCTTTAACTGAAACAGAGATGTAGAAGGAAGATAAAAGAAGCAGGATAGCTGTGTGAAAATGATGATAGTACCAATCATAATTCACAAGAGTTCTACTTCCTAGCTTAAGCAACATAAATATCAGGCAGCACAACCTTCTGCTGGGTCCACAGTAGTAGATTATTACTGGGTTACGAGAGCAAAATCCATGACTTGATATTAGTAAGGGAGCTACATATTTTTGCTTGGAAGCCTCATTTGCAAGGAACAAAATTCAATATGGTACAGTGGTTAGGGTATTGGACTAGAACTAGGGTAAGAACCAGTTAAGGGTAGCGAGAGAAATTTCATAGTCAATCCCTCTTTTCAAAGAACTCTGAAAATTGTAGCTGTTAGGGAAACTGCTCTCAGGAGTGTCTATGATAACTGCTGAAACACAAAATGAGAGTTGTCAGAATGGAAATAGAAAGGCGGCACAAGATGAGTAAAAAACAAAGAGGAACTTGGGATAACAGCAAAAAGTGAGAGAAAGAATCAAAAGGAAGAGGACAAAGATGGTGTAGTTAAATAAACAAATGCATTTTAAAAACAACAACACTTCTTGCATTTCCTGTGGAAATTCCCTTGGTTATTTTAACTGCTACTGCAGCCTGTGTGAAGATTAACAGAATCCTTCCTCATGTCTACTCAGAGATATCCCTTTTAACTCAATGGAAATACAAAATGGAAATAAAAACAGACACAATACAAATTCTTACGCAAACTCTTCTGACAATGCAGGTGGGGGTTCTTCAGCGAAACTTGCTGAACTGAAAATAAAGGCTCCGAGAGAAGAAATGCCACCAATGATGAAATCTCCTGGCTGATGATACTTGTGAAGTGGGTGGTGTAGATACTGAACTCTGCATTTAATGGTGTGGGCCTCCTGTGCCATGTGAGGAAACAGAGCCAGTAGCAAGACCACTAAAACTACCATCCTCTATGGAATGGTAAATCTTCTTGCCTTAATGACTTAAAACTTCTTGTCTTAATGACAGTTCACTCTGTTCACAGCCCTGAGCTTCAGGGTCAATCACGCAAAGAATCAGAGATCACAACAGATGGTTGTTCTTGGTCCCCAGCCCCTCTGTCTCTAAATGGTGGCGTACATATTCGTAATATTCTTCGTGCCTTGGCTATTTATTTTGTTCATGGCCTTTCAAATTCCATAGTGGGCTGGATGAGCACTAAAATTAGTGCTTTTCAGAATTAATGAATCAGGAAATCACCTGTTCAGATGTGGGGATTTCCTCTGGGAATTGCTGAAGAAAACATGTTTGTCACATTGGAATGGAAATATATCTGTTTTGCACAGTTAGATGGCAAGAGACTCATGTGATTGGAATGACCTACAACATGAATCAAATTGGATGTTTTGCATGATGTTAGCCAAAAGGCTGTGAAGGAAATACTGAATAGTTATAATTGACTGTAATAAGAAGATTGAGCGATTGACACTGGAGAGAACTGTGTACCACAAGTAGAGCAAAAAGCAACTTTTTTCTTGAAAGGGTTGATCTTCCTGAAAAAATCTTATTGCCTGCCGATGACGTGGTACTAAGAATAGAAGAGCCAACTCCAAGTGTGAAAGAAGTATTAGAGGAGATAGAACAGTTTGGGCAAGTGGCAGGTTTTAAATTGAATAAAAAGAAAACTAAAATGATAGTTAAAAATATGAAACAGGACCTGGGGGAAGTGTTGCAGCAACAAACTGGTATAGAAGCAGTTAAAAGTGTTAAATATTTGGGAATTTGGTTAACTTCAAAAACTATTGATCTATTCCAAAATAATTATACACCGGTGTGGAGTGGTATTAAAAGAGACTTAGAAATATGGGGAAGGATGAAACTGACATTTTGGGGAAGTATTTCAGCTATTAAAATGAATGTGCTACCAAAGATGTTATTTTTGTTTCAGACAATTCCAATAATTAAAGGGGCAACAATTTTTAAAGAATGGCAAAAAACAATTTCAAGACATATCTGGCAGGGAAAGAAGCCAAGAATACAGTATAAGTTGTTAACAGATGCTAAAGAAAGAGGAGGCTTCGCTCTGCCAGATCTGAAATTGTATTATGAAGCATCTTGCCTCTGTTGGCTAAAGGAATGGATGTTATTAGAAAATACAGATCTGTTAGATTTGGAAGGTTATGACAATAGATTTGGTTGGCACGCATATTTATGGTATAATAAAACAAAAGTCCATAAAGGATTTGGAAGCCACATATTTCAAAGATCTTTAATAGAAATATGGGATAGGTATAAAAACCTATTGGAATGTAAAACACCGCATTGGTTATCTCTATTAGAAGCAATGAGTGTTAAAAAGATCAATATGTGTGGGAAATGGATAACTTATGGGAAATTAATACAAAAAGAAGGAAGTAAATGGAAGATGAAACCATATGAGTAAATGAAAGAATATGTGAATGATTTGCATTACCGTCAGGTCAATGAAATGTTTAAACAGGATTTTAAAGAAAAAGGATTTGATGAAAATAAATCAAAGTTTAAAGCAGAGATACTAAGTAATAATTGTAAAATTTTGTCTAAAATGTATAAATTGCTGCTTGAATGGCATTTGAAGGATGAGGAGGTAAAGTTGGTTATGATTCATTGGGCTAAAGATTTTGGGTATAATATACAGTTGAGTGATTGGGGAAAACTATGGAAAGAAGGTTTAAAGTTTACTGCATGCAATGCCTTAAAAGAAAATGTGATGAAAATGATGGATAGATGGTATATTACACCGTTAAATTAGCTAAAATGTATAAAGGTAGTAATAAAGGTTGGAAATGTAAAGAAAAAGAAGGAACATTTTATCACATGTGGTGGGAATGTAAGAAGGTGAAAAGCTTCTGGGAAATGATATATAATGAGATGAAAAAAATGTTGAAATATATATTTATAAAGAAACCAGAAGCATTTTTACTGGGCATTGTAAGACACAACATAAATAGAAAAGACTGTAAGCTGTTTTTATATGCAACGACGGCAGCAAGAATATTATTGGCACAAAAATGGAAGCAAGAAGAATTACCGACGAAAGAAGAATGGAGGATGAAAATAATGACCGCTCCCCGCTTAAAATGGGGGGCGCCCTTTGCGTGGACGCGTGCAGCCCCTAGATCTGGAGTGGCTCCAACAGCATAGGCTTGGCTTTGCCTTCCCTCAGGTGGGATACCTGGAGGACCCCACCTACCTCAGTCAGTTGTCCAATCCCACCTGGGGGAAGCGTTGCCAAGGAGACCAGGCCAGGTAGGGGAGGGATTACCTGCCCACACAATAGAGGGAGGATCTTACCTAGGAATCCTCACTTGGCTCCAGAGCTTCTCCCACCCTACCCACCCTCAGTTAAGGTCTTATTTTGCAGGTTAACTTTTCTTCACAGGTTTTGCAGGTTAACTTTTCTTCACAGGTATGCGGGCGCTGCTACGTTAAGGTCGCTGTTAAAGGGCCGGAAAGGAATTTCCCTGCATTGGCAGGTTTCGCCTTTCCCGTAGCAAAACGTCACAACTTTGGCGGTATCAGGCCTTGGGCGGAATCCTTTTGTCCATCTTCCTCTTGCGGCGGCGATACCAGGGTTCCCTGTTAAAGGGGTTTTCTGAAGGGAGGCTTTGGCCGTACACCAAAAGGTCGTCATTGCTCTCTCCTGCGGCGGCGGCGTTACGGGGGCGGTCATCTCTGCTTGAACATATGTTCTCCAGAGCCAGCCCATCCCCCCCCCACTGGATAACCCTGATGCTCCCTAGGTCCCCGGCTGGGGACCGGGGAGGGAGAACGCCCAATGCCTGAGCCAAGGTCTACCCACATTTGAAATTTAATAAAGTTGTGGCCAATTTAATCCCATAGCACGTTGTCTTGAGTCGTTATTCACATGACGGGGGGACCGTGCAGGATCTGGGGACTCCGCCTGTCCACGCAATGGACTATGCAGAACTAGACAAACTAACATGAAGGATTTGAAATCTGCGGAACCAGAGATTCACAGAAGACTGGTCTAAATTTATAGACTATTTGAAAAGTAATTGTGATGATCAAATTACGTTTGTAGGTTTGCAATAAGTTTTGTGAGGTGAATGATTGGAACTATTGCAAAAATGAATAAAGGGGAGGATGGTTAGTTAAGATAATTGAAGGCAATATGAATTTAAGAAATGCATAAAAAGTGATAAAAATGGTGGATCATCAGAGGTGCTGATGGAAGTCCAAAAAAGATTGTATAAGTGGTGAAGTTTTGTGGTATGTATTATAATTTATATGTTAAAATTAATAAAAAATATTTTTTTTAAAAAAAATGTTATTGCCAACATAATGTATAGAAAGAAAAGTTACTTCTGTATCTTTTTGTAAGATACAGAAATAAGATACATAAACAAATGCATTTTAGATCTTTATGTAAGATACATAAACAAATGCATTTTAAAAACAACAACACATCTTGCATTTCCTGTGGAGATTCCCTTGGTTATTTTAACTGCTACTGCAGCCTGCGTGAAGATTAACAGAATCCTTGCTCATGTCTACTCAGAGATATCCCTTTTAACTCAATGGAACTACAAAATGGAAATAAAAACAGACACAACAGAAGTTCTTACGCAAGCTCTTCTGACAATGCAGGTGGGGGTTCTTCAGAGAAACTTGCTGAACTGAAAATAAAGGCACCGTGAGAAGCTATGCCACCAATGATGAAATCTCCCGGCTGATGATACTTGTGAAGTGGGTGGTGTAGATAATGAACCCTGCATTTAACGGTGTGGGCCTCCTCTGCCATGTGAGGAAACAGAGCCAGCAGCAAGACCACTAAAACTACCATCCTCTATGGAATGGTAAATCTTCAATCTGAACACAGATTCCTCCATTGTTTGCTGTAGTACAATCATGAGAGTTTCTGTGATGAGAACTTCTTGCCTTAATGACAGTTCACTCTGTTCACAGCCCTGAGCTTCAGGGTCAATTGTGTAAAGAATCAGAGATCATAACAGATGGTTGTTCTTGGTCCCCAGCCCCTCTGTCTCTAAATGGTGGCAGACATATTTGTAATATTCTTCAGTGTCTTTGCTATTTGTTTTGTTCATGGCAACTGAAATTCCACAGTGGGCTGGAGGAGCACCAAAATTGGTGCTTTTCAGAATTAATGAATCAGGAAATCGCCTGTTCAGATATGGGGATTTCCTCTGGGAATTGCTGAAGAAAACATGTTTTTCACATCGGAATGGAAATATTTCTTTTCTGAACAGTTAGATGGCAAGAGACTATTGTGATTGGAATGACCCACAGCATGAATCAAATTGGATGTTTTGCATGATCTTAGCCAAAAGGCTGTGAAGGAAATACTGCATACTTATCATTGACTGTAATAAGAAGATAATTGTGTACCACCATTAGAGCAAAAAGCAAGTTTTTTCTTGAAAGGGTTGATCTTCCTGAAAAAATGTTATTGCCAACATAATGTATAGAAAGAAAAGTTGCTTCAGTATCTTTTTGTAAGCATTGCCCCGGTTTTTAAACATACAAACTTTTCATGCCACAATAACTCAAAGTTTCTCAATGTGACCCCTTTGTGCTGTCACCCATCCCTCTGCAATGATAGAAACACCCCCATGGGAAGGAATTTCCACAACTTACTTTAAATCAGCTGGATGCAAGATGAACTATTCACTAAGATTGTTAAATTGATATTTTATACATCAATGGAAAACTGATGCTTACATTAGGCAATTTCTAAGAACTCAGGAGATGGTGCTATGATGCATTGTATACTGTAGCTAAGTGATTCCAATCTATATACAGCCATAGATGGTGTATCAAGTGAAGCTGGTACAAGCCATTCCTAGCCACATGGGGCCATTTGTCCCTCTCATGATTAAGACATATCCAAGAGTATTGCCAAGCTATGAACCTGCTCCTTTAGATGGAGTGCAAATAAACCCAGGACAAGCAGTGAGCCATGGGAAATTAGGAGTGTGCAACCCTGCCCCCACTCTACAAATCCTGAATTAAGAAATGGAATGAGGCAGCTGAGCAGAAGTGGGGTTTTGCCAAACATCTCAAACTGACACAGGGACCTCTGAAGCACTTGGGGGCATTTTCTTTTTCAGAAAAACCTTTCTAGTTCAGGTTTATCTTAATTCAGTTTGGTTATATACAGTCCAGCTGAAGAATAACTAGTGAAAACTAAACCAATTAACAGAAGCCAAATTATTGGGCGTAGGGGAGAGAAAAATGGGGAATAAAAATTCAAATAACAAACACATTATTGTATAATATGTTTAATATATAGAAAGCATAAAGGATTCAGTAAGTAAAAGAGAACATCCTTTGCAAACTGTATAAAGTGCAACCAAAGGGAAGAATCAAGCAGATAAGCAGATAATAGTTGGAGAGTTATGCTCAGGAGGCAGTGACCCCAATCAAATCAAACTGATGGGTTGTCTTTTGCCTCTGTGCATCAAATCAAACTGATGGGTTGTCTTTTGCCTCTGTGCCACAGGCCAACAACTTACTCATATCAAAACAACTTTGTGCTTCATTTCTGTGACTTTTCATACTAAATGTGCAGAACACAAGTCTAGACGTGCCCCCCACATCCAAGCTTGTTTTTCTGACATTTGTTTTTTTCCTTCTTCCTAGCTGTTCATGTCTTATTCTTTTGCGACTTTGTAGGTACCATTAGGCTAGGAAGCAACCATCAATGATCTGAGTTCTGAATTCACAGGCAAAATCAAACCACATGTGCAAATAGCAAGCCATGAGCAATAGCAAGCCATGGCTTCAGAGTATGCTTTGTTCCCCAGAGTATAAATAATATAAATAATGAAAATAAATAAATAAAAATAATTATTATTGATAGCAAAAATCCTGAGTAAAACCACTGGCAGAGATCACACTTAATACTAATTCATAACTGTGCTTTTGTAGATTCCAAGTGATTTTTTTCCACCCAAGGAGAATTGCACAAGAGACAAATGCCTATAAGGCTTAATAGGTATGTACAAATATTCTACTGTATATACAGAAAGAAACATACACACATACACTCCGTTTTGATGAGCAAGAGGGATATTTTCTTTCTTTCTTTCTTTCTTTCTTTCTTTCTTTCTTTAGTTTTTCTTCCTCATAAGCTGCTCCCTGTTGTTCAGCTGAGGCCTGAACACAATAATATAACATTTAGGGGAAAAGATGCAACCCAGCAGTCCAGCACCTGAGGCTAAGATAGAGAAGATCTCCACAGCAACCATGTATTTTCCCTTGGTGCTCAGGTAGGATGGAATAAAGGATAGCCAAACACTGCAAAAGACCAACATGCTGAAACTGATGAACTTGGCTTCATTGAAACTGTCAGGCAATTTCCTGGCAAGGAAAGCGACAATGAAACTAATAATTGCCAGGAAGCCCATATAGCTCAGAACAACGTAAAACATCACCACAGACCCTTCATTGCATTCTAGTATAATTTCTTTAGCCACTGAGTAACTGTCTACATCTGGAAATGGGGGAAAGGTTGCTAGCCACACAGTACAGATCCCTGCCTGAACAAAGGAGCAGCAAAGGACAATGGTGTTGGCCAGTTCCTTCCCCACCCATCTCCTCATCCGGGATCCAGGTTTGGTGGCCATGAAAGCCAGAACCACAGTGATGGTTTTTGCCAATACACAGGAAACAGCCACTGAGAAGATGATGCCAAAAGTGGTTTGTCGGAGGAGACATGTCAGCTTCTTTGGTTGGCCCAGGAAGAGCAGTGCACAAAGGAAGCAGAGCAGGAGAGAAATGAGGAGAGTGTAGGTGAGGTTCCTGTTGTTTGCAATGACTATGGGAGTGTCATGGTGCTTCACAAATGTACCGAGCACCAGAGCTGAGATCAGAGCAAATGAAAGTGAAAAGCAGACTAAACTGATGCCCAAAGGTTCTTCATAAGACAAGAAGCTTATATCCTTGGGAATACATGCATCTCGGTTCTTGCTTGGATAGTCTTTGTCTGAGCATTTATCACAGTCACTCATATCTGGGGGGAAAGAAAATTACAGTCCCCAGCTCATACACGTTCCATCAATCACATCAACATTGAAGGATGCTCAAAAGCTATAACATGATTTGGGAATTCAAAAGATATTTTGGTTAAGTTAGTATTCCCCAAGTAAAATAATTGTAGAAATACATAAATTCAACAAAATTCAAGTACTTGCAGTTTATTATATATTATATATTATATATTAATATTATATACAAAACGTATTTAATTTTATTGTTATTGAGCATTACCTGACATATACAGAAGGTAACATTAAAAATTTATGATTTTCTGAAAGCAGTTTATATGGTTTTTAATCAAACGTAGAGTTATGAAGCTTATTATTGTTCACTCCAGAGCCTAGGACTTGCCGATCAGAAGGTCGGCGGTTCTAATCCCCGCGACGGGGTGAGTTCCCGTTGCTTGGTCCCTGCTCCTGCCAAATTAGCAGTCGGAGAGATCTCAAAGGAAAAGATGAGGCACTGACTAAATATGCATGGTACCTGAATATTTAGGGTGCATGAAGACTGCCATTATTTGGGTGTGGGATTAAATCACAAATAGTGGTACCTCAGGTTAAGAACTTAATTCGTTCCAGAGGTCTGTTCTTCACCTGAAACTGTTCTTAACCTGAAGCACCACTTTAGTTAATGGGGCCTCCTGCTGCTGCTGTGCCGCAGCTGCACGATTTCTGTTCTCATCCTGAAGCAAAGTTCAAAGTTCTTAACCTGAGGTAATGTTTCTGGATTAGTGGAGTCTGCAACCTGAAGCGTATGTAACCTGAAGCATATGTAACCCGAGGTACCACTGTATGTGCAAATTCACGTTCTGCCATTGAAGTGGATTTGGAGCTCTCGCACAAGAAGCCCCCACCTCAAAAAGCACAGACTTTTTTAAAAATGGAAAGCGATTGGGAATTACACTGCAAAGTTTGAAATTACATTGGCTTGATGCAACCTTTTCTAATATTGCCACAAACTAAGCAGAATGAGTACACAATAAACAGCTGCTTCTGTCTTTTCTCTAATAAGTGGCATGTAAACATTGAGCACACAAACTAGGATTAAGGCTTAACACCAACTACTGGTGCTGAAGAAACTGAAATTGACCAATTCTATGAAGACTTACAACACGTTATAGAAGTGACAGCAAAGAAAGATGTTCTTCTCATTATAGGGGATTGGAATGCTAAAGTAGGGAATCAAGAGATAAAAGGAACAACTGGCAAGTTTGGCCTTGGAGATCAAATCGAAACAGGGCAAAGGCTAATAGAGTTCTGTCAAGAGAACAAGCTGGTCATCACAAACTCTCTTTTCCAACAATACAAGAGACGACTCTACACATGGACATCACCAGATGGGCAGCATCGTAATCAGATTGATTATATTCTCTGCAGCCAAAGATGGAGAAGCTCTATACAGTCAGCAAAAACAAGACCTGGAGCTGACTGTGGCACAGATCATCAGCTTCTTATAGCAAAATTCAAGCTTAAACTGAAGAAAGTAGGAAAAACCACTGGGCCACTAAAATACAATCTAAATCAAATCCCTTATGAATATACAGTGGAAGTGAGGAACAGGTTTAAGGATTTAGATTTGGTGGACAGAGTGCCTGAAGAACTATGGATGGAGGCTCACAACATTATACAGGAGGCAGCAACAAAAACCATCCCAATGAAAAGGAAATGCAAGAAAGCAAAGTGGCTGTCCAACGAGGCCTTACAAATATCAGGGGAGAGAAGGCAAGCAAAATGCAAGGGAGATAGTGAAAAATACAGGAAATTGAATGCAGATTTCCAAAAAATAGGAAGGAGAGACAAGAAGGCCTTCTTAAACGAGCAATGCAAAGAAATAGAGGAAAACAACAGATTGGGAAGAACCAATGAGTTGCAACTAATTACCAAACTTAAAACCATGGAGAGACCTGGTTTGAACAAAGACATGGGATTCTTATCCCATTATACATGACTAAGCCATTCCTCACCTTTTCACCCCTTGCCTTTTCCTGTAAGACCTATTACAGTCGTTAAGAGTCGTCAACAGGCTCATCTCAGCTATCTGCCAATCTCCTATTCCCACCACCCTTCTGAGTAATACCCCTCCCCACCTTCTCACTATATAGAAGGATCTGGCAACTTCTGTTTCAGTGTATCTGAAGAAGTGTGCATGCACACGAAAGCTCATACCAAGAACTAACTTAGTTGGTCTTTAAGGTGCTACTGGAAGGAATTTTTTTATTTTGACTATGGCAGACCAACACGGCTACCTATCTGTAACTGAGTTCAAGAAAGACATCTACTTCTGCTTCATTGACTGTGTCGACCACAGCAAACTATGGCAAGTTCTTAAAGAAATGGGAGTGCCTGATCAGCTCATCTGTCTCCTGAGAAATCTCTATGTGGGACAAGAAGCTACAGTTAGAACTGGATATGGAACAACTGATTGGTTCAAAATTGGGAAAGGAGTAAGACAAGGCTGTATATTGTCTCCCTGCTTATTTAACTTATATGCAGAATTCATCATGCGAAAGGCTGGGCTGGATGAATCCCTAGCCGGAATTAAGATTGCCAGAAGAAATATCAACAACCTCAGATATGCAGATGACACAACCTTGATGGCAGAAAGTGAGGAGGAATTAAAGAACCTTTTAATGAGGGTGAAAGAGGAGAGCGCAAAATATGGTTTGAAGCTCAACATCAAAAAAATGAAGTTCATGGCATGAGTTTGACTAAACTGTGGGAGGCAGTGGAAGACAGAAGTGCCTGGCGTGCTCTGGTCCATGGGGTCACGAAGAGTCGGACACAACTAAACGACTAAACAACAACAACAACAAAGAGATAGCTTGGAAGTAACCTCAGTGGGAAAAGAAAGTTACAGTCCCCAGTTCACACACATTCCATCAATCACATCAGTTATATATTATATATTAATATCATATACAGAACTTATTTTTTATTGTTTAGCATTACATGAAGGTAAAATTAAAATTCTTTGATTTTCCGAAAGAAGTTTATATGCTTTTAATCAAATGTAGACTTATGAAGCTAATTGTTGTCCAGTCACAAAGATAATTGCAGATTTGAATTCCTAACACCCAAAAACTTCTTTTTACTGAAGAAATTTGCTAAAATTAAGTTTCATTCCCTAAGATGACATGCCATCATGTGCTAAGCCAGGTATGATCAGAAAGGCATGCCAAATTTATCACATGTTTGTGAAAGAGCAATGGTAACTGGTTACATAATTAAGTCAGAGAGCTCTCAAAGGAAAAGATGAGGCACTGACCTGCATGGTACCTAAATATATAGGGTGCATCATTATTTGGGTGTGGGATTAAACCACATATGTGCAAATTCACATTCTGCCATTGAAGTGGATTTGGAGCTCTCGCTCAGGAAGCCCCCACCTCAAAAAGCACAGACTTTTTAAAATATGGAAAGTCATTGGGAAGTACACTGCAAAGTTTGAAATTACATTGGCTTGATGCAACCTTTTCTAATATTGCCACAAACTAAGCAGAATGAGTACACAATAAACAGCTGCTTCAGTTTTTTCTCAAACAAATGGCATGTAAACATTGAGCAAACAAATCAGGATTAAGGCTTAATAAAGAGATTGCTTGTAAGTAACCTCAGTGGGTAACACTTGGTCCCCTTGAAAGCAAGTGGACCAGTTAGTCATAACTTAATTTGTCCCATTCCTTTTATGGGAAACTCAATGGAAGTACTGCATCTGGATCCAAATTTCTGTGAATTTCTCTTACCTTCCTGGTTTGAAATCTTTCCCTCTGGGCATGGGATGCAATCATAGCAGCAAAACGGTTCTCCTTCCTTCACTTTCTTCCTTGATCCTGCATGACAACTCTCAGTACAGACAGAAAGAGGCTGAACCTAATCAGTAAATGAAGGAGAAACATGATATTCATGAGAATAATGCATTTGGAATCAGTCAGGTTCTGGAGACCTTCCCTATGTTGCTAAATTGTCACAGCAATTCACTAAGCCGTGGATCAGCTCTGCAGAGAGTAATTCATCATTGTCTGTATTAAAACAATGAATACAAAGGAGATTTTATACATATTTTACCAGATTGCACAATATTATATCCCTTTGGGAAGAAAAGTGTGCACAATTTGATCCTGGAGAAATACATTTTGTAAGTTTTCTGATTCTCCAGTGAACATTATCTTAGACATCAAAGCACAGAACTATTGCTCATTGAAAAATTAATCTCTTTTGAATTAGCTAAGAATGTGACTCCACCTGATTAAACCATCCATGCCATGTTATGGCATCTTCATGAAGGGTGAAGGCTTGGTCTGGAGGAGCCTCAGGATCCATCCTCCCAATTCTTACCCTATGAAAGGACTGGTTGGAGGAAATAACCCAGTTGATAACATCCAAGGTAGATATTACCTCCCCGTTCTGATTGAAGGACACTGTGTCTCCAGCACTGTTGTTAAATGAGACACCTCTCAGAAAATGATGGAGCTAGAATGAAAAGAGAGAAGGCAAGCATTTAGAAGATGGTGGATCTGAATGTTTCAAAGAGAGATCTACTGCAGAGATGGGAACACTGCTGCCTGCAACAGAAGGTAAGGGTAAAGGGACCCCTGACCATTAGGTGCAGTTGTGGCTGACTCTGTGGTTGCGGCACTCATCTCGCTTTATTTGCTGATGGAGCCGGCATACAGCTTCCGAGTCATGTGGCCAGCATGACAAAGCCACTTCTGGTGAACTATAGCAGTGCACGGAAATGCCGTTTTACCTTCCAGCCAGAGCAGTACCTATTTATCTACTTGCACTTTGACGTGCTTTCGAAATGCTAGGTTGGCAGGAGCAGGTACTGAGCAATGGGAGCTCACCCTGTCACAGGGATTCGAACCGCCAACCTTCTGATTGGCAAGTCCTAGGCTCTGTGGTTTAACCCCCAGCGCCACCTGCGTCATGTAGCCTATTTTAGGCTCACACATGGTCTGCAGTGTTCTCTATACTCCATTCCCCATTAGCACTGTTAAGGTGTGGGCTAAGGTCTGTGTGTGTGTTTGTGTGTGTGTGTGTTTGACAGGTTTCAGGTGGAGAGGAAAGAAAAGAAATGGATGGGTGTGTACATAAAGTAGTAAATAAATGTCTTTCTCTGCATCTGTGCATGGACAATGTATGTATGTAGAGTACAATGTGGAAAGTGTACTGTCCCATCAAGCAAACTTGGACAGTTATAAAGTAGAAGACTGAAGGAAGATACAATTGCTGGCATATGCACTGTTCAGAAACAGCAGGAGTAGTGTGCTAAACTTGAAAGACTCCCAAATCAAGTTTCTGTGTTTTCCATACTGTAACAGAATTATGTAAGCATATCACTGGAAAGTATTGTTAAAATTCAGTTTTCAGACAGTGAAGAAAGCAGGATGGTACCTTGCATGACGGGTAATCTGTCCTTTCTAGGTGCCAGGGAGAACAGGGCAGGGAGGAGGACAAAATGGTTAGTAGTTAGGGAAATTGAACACCTAGTATATATTCCATGCAACGTATGGATTTCTTGCCCTTACCTGCCAAAACTGCTGCTTCTGAAGCTTCTGTCTCCCTCTGCTCACCATTTGTGAGTGTTTGTGTATTGCTAAGGACATGGCATGTAAAGCATGGGCCATGGCAAAGACAGCATTGTAGATACTGTAGCTTAGACCTTGCACTGTCATTTCAAAGAGAGATGCAGGAAGGTTCTCTAAATCCTCCATTCCTGTGCAGATATCCCCCACCACTTCGTCCAGAATGCGATGGGGAAATACACAGACAAACACATTTTGCCAGAAATCCCAGATGAAATCATCACCATCTGCATTGAAGGGGTTTCTGCCCTCAACGTATTGATGAAATCCTGGTAGATCATTGGAGTGAATTCTGAAGGTTATGGCACCATTGAATATAGTTGCATCCCAATCCCGCTGAAAGGCCACGGAAATAAACTCCACTTGGGTTGTTGATATCCATACTTTACCTTTTGTATTTGTTTTTGTGCTCCCAAGCATTGATAGATATGGCAGCCATCTCAAAAATATAGTGGTCGAAGCTTCTCCATAGGCCACCACAACATTGGCTTTGCTACCCATCACTATATCATGTATTTTAGCCCCCTGTTGCATCAGGGTGAATCCTGCAGCGAGAAAACTAAACTTGGGGATTTTTTCCAGAAAGGCAAAACAAATACCTCTGCTTGAAAAGAGTGGGAGCACCTTTTGTATAAATCTTTCTCCATTGTCATTGTCGACCACAGCGACCCCAATCCACGTCCACCTGAAATGCAGAAGCAAAGAAAGCATCCCTGCAAACTGATGGCTTTCTGGGGGAGCCATCTGGTAAAAAGGTAGTCCTGGTATTTTAGCATTCATCACTGGAGTGGGGCCATATATGAGCTAAAGAGATAATTGTTTGGAGAGAAAGAAAGAAAAAGAGTGAGATAGAAACACCCTCCATTAATATAGCAGTTTTATGCAAAGTCACATGCACTTGGTGTTTGCATTTGGGTATCCATATAAATAATGCATTCTTCAAAGCAGCAAACTTTATTTCTCAACTGTACTACCTGAGTGACTAATGATGACATTGCAGATCCAGGGGAGTTTATTCTGATCAATACTGAAGTGGAGAGCAAAGGGATAAAGGCACTATCTCCATTCACACAAGGATCTCAATCTGCATCAGCCACCACCCAATTTTTCTTTAAAGCTTATCACAGCATTGTTAATTGCCTGATGGGCAGTGCTTCCAATTCCTCCTCTGATAAAACCATCTTAATTAGCTTTTAAACTTTATGGTGTTGCTTCAGTGGAAGCCAGGCTCTGCTTTATAAAGCGGATCCCCAGCCTATATATACACATAGTCAGTTCATGGTTGGCATGAATGCGCCCCAAAAAGTTTTAAATAGTGCCCTATTAATTAAGAATGCTTTCCATGAACAATACAGAAACTAAAAAGAATCAACAACAAGGAGCATTAGAAACAGTAAGTGGGGTGTCCATGTGAAAAAATATATTGCTCAGTTTTAGTTCTATGAAAACTATGTTCCAGTTATAGGTTCATTTACTTTTTTCTTTGTTAATGAACTGCTTTCAGTCTGCATAAAACATGCAAAGGAAAGAAAGAAAAAGAATAATTGATCTGATTTTTTTCAATGCACCCATTCCTGTTTCCGAACAGCATAATACAAGTTAGAAAAAACAAAAAATATGAAAGCACTATGAAATTTTCATACTCCTCTCAGAAGCAGGCATAGTTGTCCTACCTGTGGAATCTTATAAATATCTAAGATAGTTGCCACATGAAGGGAGATCTGGGAGTCGAGACTACCAATGACAGCTGTCAGATTATTCTGTGTATCACATATATAGTTGGGGAGAAATTTCTCCAGTGTAGATAAAAGTAGCATTGTGGCATGATATGTCTTAATTTCATTGACATAGCTGTCATAGATATGGAAGCCCAAGGTGAGATTTGGTAAGATGTGAGGGTTTGCATTGATCTCTTTGACTGCAAATGCCAAGGCCAGGATATGCTGATAACCCTTTGGCACCATGCTGGAACAACAATTGCATTCTTGATCACAATTACACAATTTCAATGATTAATAATAATATTAATAAATTTCTTATACCCCGCCCACCTGGCTGGGCCTCCCCAGCCACTCTGAGTAGCTTCCAACAGGATATTCAAAACACAATAAAACATCAAACATTAAAAAATTCCCTAATGAAATTCACATCTCGCTATTCCTTCCAAATGAGCTGAGGGGAGAGATATTTTAGCATGCTTGGTAGAAATGTAGAAAAGCCAAAAGATATTGACCCAAATATATACATTGATATAGAGAATTTTGAAGATTGATTTTGAATTGAAACGAGAACTTTTGCTGTTGGAACTTATCAATACATAGTTAGAAAAGGACTTCTATTACAATATATGATTATCGTTGCAAGACTTTTATATGTAGCATGACTGAAGGACCCATCATTACCAACAATGGAAGAATGCCTAGTAAAGCTAACATGTTTCATCAGAGAAAAGTCATTGTTAATATTTGTTAAAGATTGGAAACTCCTCATGGACTTTTTGCATGAGAAAGAAAAAGAAATAATGATATTACTAAACTACTCCAACTTTCCCAGTGAGATTCCTTTTTAAACATTGTCAAAATGAACAGAAAAAATGAGCTATTTCATTCACACAGTGAGACATTAAATTAAGTACAGTCATACCTCGGGTTACAGCTGCTTGAGGTTGCTTTTTTTCGGGTTACGCACCCACCGAAACCTGGAAGTACCAGAACGGGTTACGTCCGGCTTTCGGCGGTCGTGCATGTGCAGAAGTGCTAAATTGTGCTTTGTGTATGCGCAGAAGTGCCAAATCGCAACCCATGCGAACGTGCATCCCGCGCAGATCACGTTCACAACCTGAGCGTCCACTGTACATTCTTTTACTACAGTACAGCGCTTACCACCAATCATCTTGAAAGAAACCTTTAATTGAGAGATGTAGAAGGAAGAGTTCCTTGAGGTTTTCTCCCTTGCATGTAGATATAAAACTTTGAGACTACAATCCCACAGACATTTCCAAGGAAATAAGCTGCCTGTCTCTAAAAAACCCACTTTACTGCATTTTCTTTCCCTTCTGCTTTTTGCTTAATGGCCATGATGCTTTGAATTTTTTTACAGTTATCTCATTTAGATATTATGTCTTCTGAGGGAGTCTTTAGCTTAAGGTGACTTCAAGAAAAAAACAGTACACTATTTAAACTATACATTTAATGCAGTACATTCCTACTACACTTACTGCACTACATCATTTATCACCAGGCATGTTGAAATGACCTTTAACTGAAACAGAGTTGTAGAAGGAAGATAAAAGAAGCAGGATAGCTGTGTGAAAATGATGATGGTACCAATCATAAGTCACAAGAGTTCTACTTCCTAGCTTAAGCAACATAAATATCAGGCAGCACAACCTTCTGCTGGGTCCACAGTAGTAGATTATTACTGGGTTACGAGAGCAAATTCCATGACTTGATATAAGTAAGGGAGCTACATATTTTTGCTTGGAAGCCTCATTTGCAAGGAACAAAATTCAATATGGTACAGTGGTTAGGGTATTGGACTAGAACTAGGGTAAGAACCAGTTAAGGGTAGCGAGAGAAATTTCATAGTCAATCCCTCTTTTCAAAGAACTCTGAAAATTGTAGCTGTTAGGGAAACTGCTCTCAGGAGTGTCTATGATAACTGCTGAAACACAAAATGAGAGTTGTCAGAATGGAAATAGAAAGGCGACACAAGATGAGTAAAAAACAAAGAGGAACTTGAGATAACAGAGCAAAAAGTGAGAGAAAGAATCAAAAGGAAGAGGACAAAGATGGTCTAGTTAATTAAACAAATGCATTTTAAAAACAACAACATTTCTTGCATTTCCTGTGGAAATTCCCTTGGTTATTTTAACTTCTACTGCAGCCTGCGTGAAGATTAACAGAATCCTTTCTCATGTGTACTCAGAGATATCCCTTTTAACTCAATTGAAATACAAATGGAAATAAAAACAGACATCATACAAATTCTTACGCAAACTCTTCTGACAATGCAGGTGGGGGTTCTTCCATGAAACTTGCTGAACTGAAAATAAAGGCTCCGAGAGAAGAAATGCCACCAATGATGAAATCTCCTGGCTGATGATACTTGTGAAGTGGGTGGTGTAGATACTGAACTCTGCATTTAATGGTGTGGGCCTCCTGTGCCATGTGAGGAAACAGAGCCAGCAGCAAGACCACTAAAACTACCATCCTCTATGGAATGGTAAATCTTCTTGCCTTAATGACAGTTCACTCTGTTCACAGCCCTGAGCTTCAGGGTCAATCACGCAAAGAATCAGAGATCACAACAGGTGTTTGTTCTTGGTCCCCAGCCCCTCTGTCTCTAAATGGTGGCGGACATATTCGTAATATTCTTCGTGCCTTGGCTATTTATTTTGTTCATGGCCTTTCAAATTCCATAGTGGGCTGGATGAGCACTAAAATTAGTGCTTTTCAGAATTAATGAATCAGGAAATCACCTGTTCAGATGTGGGGATTTCCTCTGGGAATTGCTGAAGAGAACATGTTTGTCACATTGGAATGGAAATATATCTGTTTTGCACAGTTAGATGGCAAGAGACTATTGTGATTGGAATGACCTACAACATGAATCAAACTGGATGTTTTGCATGATCTTAGCCAAAAGGCTGTGAAGGAAATACTGAATAGTTATAATTGACTGTAATAAAAAGATTGAGTGATTGACACTGGAGAGAACTGTGTACCACAAGTAGAGCAAAAAGCAACTTTTTTCTTGAAAGGGTTGATCTTCCTGAAAAAATCTTATTGCCTGCCGATGACGTGGTACTAACAATAGAAGAGCCAACTCCAAGTGTGAAAGAAGTACTAGAGGAGATAGAACAGTTTGGGCAAGTGGCAGGTTTTAAATTGAGTAAAAAGAAAACTAAAATGATAGTTAAAAATATGAAACAGGACCTGGTGGAAGTGTTGCAGCAACAAACTGGTATAGAAGCAGTTAAAAGTGTTAAATATTTGGGAATTTGGTTAACTTCAAAAAATATTGATCTATTCCAAAATAATTATACACCGGTGTGGAGTGGTATTAAAAGAGACTTAGAAATATAGGGAAGGATGAAACTAACATTTTGGGGAATTATTTCAGCTATTAAAATGAATGTGCTACCAAAGATGTTATTTTTGTTTCAGACAATTCCAATAATTAAAGGGGCAACAATTTTTAAAGAATGGCAAAAAACAATTTCAAGATATATCTGGCAGGGAAAGAAGCCAAGAATACAGTTGTCAGGGGTTCAGGGAGAGAGGCACAGGGGAGGCAGGAGATGGACAACGATTGGGAAGAGTCCGAGGACAGCGAGGAGGAGGATGACAGTGACTCGAGGGATTCCATGAGCCTTTCCAGCGAATCAGAGGATTCCCAGAAGGGGGCGCCTGTGGTCAAGACAAGGGGAGTCCCAGGGGGGACGCATCAGGGGCAAGGGGCCAGCAGGGGATCCCAAAGCGGCAGCTGGAAATCAGGACCAGCTTCCCCACCAGAGGGGGGGGGGAGTTCCAGTGTGTCAGGGGGAGCAGCTCCGTCAGCAGGAATGGAGGGGAGGTCAGAACAAGCCTTCCTCCCGGAAGGGGAGGGGAGCAGTGAAGGGAGTAGTGTAACTATCAGAAGGAAGGTTGGAAATTGGGCGCGCGCGCCAAGTTCAAATGTGCAGGCGCGCGGGAGAACAGAGAGTCCGGAGGAGGAGGAGCCAGGTCCTAAAGCCCGCAGGAGGGAGGGAGAGCAGTCTGGGGATTCAGCGTCAGAGGAATCCAGGAGGGGCGAATCCAGGATAGAGTAACCAGCTATACATAGAACACCTGTCTTCCCATGATTCAGTTTATTGCCCCTTATTGAGTTTTCAACAGCCTTTGGACACTGGCCCAGACAATCCTGAGTTAATGAGCCAACAAGGAGTTTGGATTTGATATCCCGCTTTATCACTACCCTAAGGAGTCTCAAAGTGGCTAACATTCTCCTTTCCTTCCTCGCCCACAACAAACACTCTGTGAGGCGAGTGGGGCAGGTGTTTATGCTCCAAATGCAGCCCACAGATCATGAATGAAAGCCTGCAAGGTGTTAAAATAAGGGAGTGGCTGCATCAAAGTCTCATGGGAAATTAGGAGTTTGTGTGCCACCCCGCCCCCCACCCTACAGATCCTGAATTAAGAAATGGAATGAGGCAGCTGAGCAGAAGTAGGTTCTTGCCAAACATCTCAAACTGACACAGGGACCTCTGAAGTACTTGGGGGCATTTTCTTTTTTATTAAGGAAAACCTTTCTAGTTCAGGTTTATCTTAATTCAGTTCGGATATATACAGGCTGACTGAAGAATAACTGGTGAAAACTTAACAGAAGCCAAATTGTTGGGGGTAGGGGAGAGAAAAATGGGGAATAAAAATTCAAATAGCCAACATGCTATCATTGTATAATATGTTTAATATACTGAAAGAATAAAGAATTCAGTAAGTAAAAGAAAACATCCTTTTCAAACTGTATAAAGTGCAATGAATGGGAAGAAACAAGCAGATAATAGCTGGAGATTTATGCTGAGGTGGCAGTGACCCCAATGATTTCAGCATGAGATCAAATTGATGGATATGGTTTCTAGAACCTTGCAACCAGCATGATTATCCTCATCCTTCACCAGCTCCAGTCCCGCTTATTTTGGCCATATGATATTAACATGTTCCCCAACGGAAAAAGGCATGTACTACCCAAGTGGAACATAGGGCTCTTTGAAATCCCTATTGCGCAAAGCTCTGCCGCTTGCCATTCCTTTACTCACCCCACCCCCAGAAAGATTAGTTGTTTCCATATAGAATTGAAAAATGCAACTGTAGTTTTTAAGGAAGGAGCTTTTCAGTGCTTTTGTAGATTCCAAGTGATTTTTTTCCAGCCAAGGAGAATTGCACAAGAGACAAATGCCTATAAGGCTTAATAGGTATGTACAAATATTCTACTGTATATACAGAAAGAAACATACACATACTCCATTTTGATGAGCAAAGGATTTTCTTTCTTTCTTTCTTTCTTTCTTTCTTTCTTTCTTTCTTTCTTTCTTTCTTTAGTTTTTCTTCCTCATAAGCTGCTCCCTGTTGTTCAGCTGAGGCCTGAACACAATAATATAACATTTAGGGGAAAAGATGCAACCCAGCAGTCCAGCACCAGAGGCTAAGATAGAGAAGATCTCCACAGCAACCATGTATTTTCCCTTGGTGCTCAGGTAGGATGGAATAAAGGATAGCCAAACACTGCAAAAGACCAACATGCTGAAACTGATGAACTTGGCTTCATTGAAACTGTCAGGTAATTTCCTGGCAAGGAAAGCGACAATGAAACTAATAATTGCCAGGAAGCCCATATAGCTCAGAACAACGTAAAACATCACCACAGACCCTTCATTGCATTCTAGTATAATTTCTTTAGCCACTGAGTAACTGTCTACATCTGGAAATGGGGGAAAGGTTGCTAGCCACACAATACAGATCCCTGCCTGAACAAAGGAGCAGCAAAGGACAATGGTGTTGGCCAGTTCCTTCCCCACCCATCTCCTCATCCGGGATCCAGGTTTGGTGGCCATGAAAGCCAGAACCACAGTGATGGTTTTTGCCAATACACAAGAAACAGCCACTGAGAAGATGATGCCAAAAGTGGTTTGTCGGAGGAGACATGTCAGCTTCTTTGGTTGGCCCAGGAAGAGCAGTGCACAAAGGAAGCAGAGCAGGAGAGAAATGAGGAGAGTGTAGGTGAGGTTCCTGTTGTTTGCAATGACTATGGGAGTGTCATGGTGCTTCACAAATGTACCCAGCACCAGAGCTGTGATCAGAGCAAATGAAAGCGAAAAGCAGACTAAACTGATGCCCAAAGGTTCTTCATAAGACAAGAAGCTTATATCCTTGGGAATACATGCATCTTGGTTCTTGCTTGGATAGTCTTTGTCTGAGCATTTATCACAGTCACTCATATCTGGGGGGAAAGAAAATTACAGTCCCCAGCTCATACACGTTCCATCAATCACATCAACATTGAAGGATGCTCAAAAGCTATAACATGATTTGGGAATTCAAAAGATATTTTGGTTAAGTTAGTATTCCCCAAGTAAAATGATTATAGAAATACATAAATTCAATAAAAATGACTTTCAAGTACTTGCAGTTATATTATATATTAATATTATATACAAAACATATTTAATTTTATTGTTATTGAGCATTACCTGACATATACAGAAGGTAACATTAAAAATTTATGATTTCCTGAAAGCAGTTTATATGCTTTTTAATCAAACGTAGAGTTATGAAGCTTATTATTGTTCAGTCACCAAGATAATATAGTGGAACCTTGGTTTTGGATGTAATCCGCTACAGAAGGGGACGCGGGTGGCGCTGTGGGTTAAACCACAGAGCCTAGGACTTGCCGATCAGAAGGTCGGCGGTTTTAATCCCAGCGACAGGGTGAGTTCCCGTTGCTTGGTCCCTGCTCCTGCCAAATTAGCAGTTCGAAAGTACGTCAAAAGTGCATGTAGATAAATAGGTACCGCTCTGGCGGGAAGGTAAACGGCGTTTCCGTGCGCTGCTCTGGTTTACCAGAAGCAGCTTAGTTATGCTGGCCGCATGACCCGGAAGCTGTACACCGGCTCCCTCGGCCAATAAAGTGAGATGAGCGCCACAACCCCAGAGTCGGCCATGACTGGACCTAATGGTCTGGGTCCCTTTACCTTTACCGCTCCAGAAGACCGTTTGACTTCCGAAACGTTCGAAAACCTAATTGTTGTCCAGTCAAAAGATAATAACAGATTTGAATTCCTGACACCCAAAAACTTATTTTTACTGAAGAAATTTGCTAAAATTAAGTTTCATTCTCTAAAATGACATGCCATCATGTGCTAAGCCAGGTATGATCAGAAAGGCTTGCTAAATTTATTGCATGTTTGTGAAAGAGCAATGGTAACTGCTTAGATAATTAAGTCGGAGAGGTCTCAAAGGAAAAGATGAGGCACTGACTAAATATGCATGCTACCTGAATATTTAGGGTGCATGAAGACTGCCATTATTTGGGTGTGGGATTAAATCACAAATAGTGGTACCTTGGGTTAAGAACTTAATTCGTTCCAGAGGTCTGTTCTTCACCTGAAACTGTTCTTAACCTGAAGCACCACTTTAGTGCTGCACGATTTCTGTTCTCATCCTGAAGCAAAGTTCAAAGTTCTTAACCTGAGGTAATGTTTCTGGATTAGGGAGTCTGCAACCTGAAGCGTATGTAACCTGAAGCATATGTAACCCAAGGTACCACTGTATGTGCAAATTCACGTTCTGCCATTGAAGTGGATTTGGAGCTCTCGCACAAGAAGCCCCCACCTCAAAAAGCACAGACTTTTTTAGAAATGGAAAGCGATTGGGAAGTACACTGCAAAGTTTGAAATTACATTGGCTTGATGCAACCTTTTCTAATATTGCCACAAACTAAGCAGAATGAGTACACAATAAACAGCTGCTTCTGTCTTTTCTCTAATAAGTGGCATGTAAACATTGAGCACACAAACTAGGATTAAGGCTTAACACCAACTACTGGTGCTGAAGAAACTGAAATTGACCAATTCTATGAAGACTTACAACACGTTATAGAAGTGACAGCAAAGAAAGATGTTCTTCTCATTATAGGGGATTGGAATGCTAAAGTAGGGAATCAAGAGATAAAAGGAACAACTGGCAAGTTTGGCCTTGGAGATCAAATCGAAACAGGGCAAAGGCTAATAGAGTTCTGTCAAGAGAACAAGCTGGTCATCACAAACTCTCTTTTCCAACAATACAAGAGACGACTCTACACATGGACATTACCAGATGGGCAGCATCGTAATCAGATTGATTATATTCTCTGCAGCCAAAGATGGAGAAGCTCTATACAGTCAGCAAAAACAAGACCTGGAGCTGACTGTGGCACAGATCATCAGCTTCTTATAGCAAAATTCAAGCTTAAACTGAAGAAAGTAGGAAAAACCACTGGGCCACTAAAATACAATCTAAATCAAATCCCTTATGAATATACAGTGGAAGTGAGGAACAGGTTTAAGGATTTAGATTTGGTGGACAGAGTGCCTGAAGAACTATGGATGGAGGCTCACAACATTATACAGGAGGCAGCAACAAAAACCATCCCAATGAAAAGGACATGCAAGAAAGCAAAGTGGCTGTCCAACGAGGCCTTACAAATAGCAGGGGAGAGAAGGCAAGCAAAATGCAAAGGAGATAGTGAAAAATACAGGAAGTTGAATGCAGATTTCCAAAAAATAGGAAGGAGAGACAAGAAGGCCTTCTTAAACGAGCAATGCAAAGAAATAGAGGAAAACAACAGAATGGGAAGAACCAGAGAGCTGTTCAAGAAAATTGGAGATATGAAAGGAACATTTCGTACAAAGATTACCATAATAAAGGACAAAAGTGGTAAGGACCTAACAGAAGCAGAAGACATCAAGAAGAGGTGGCAAGAATACACAGAGGATTTATACCAGAAAGATATGGATGTCTCGTACACCCCAGGTAGTGTGGCTGCTGACCTTGAGCCAGACATCCTGGAGAGTGAAGTCAAATGGGCCTTAGAAAGCACTGCAAATAACAAGGCCAGTGGAAGTGATGGTATTCCAGCTGAACTATTCACAATTTTAAAAGATGATGCTGTTAAGGTGCTACACTCAATATGCCAGCAAGTTTGGAAAACTCAGCAGTGGCCAGAGGATTGGAGAAGATCAGTCTACATCCCAATCCCAAAGAAGGGCAGTGCCAAAGAATGCTCCAACTACCACAAAATTGCACTCATTTCACACGCTAGCAAGGTTATGCTTAAAATTCTACAAGGTAGGCTGAAGCAGTATGTGGACTGAGAACTCCCAGAAGTGCAAGCTGGATTTAGAAGAGGCAGAGGAGCCAGAGACCAAATTGCAAACATGTGCTGGATTATGGAGAAAGCTAAAGAGTTCAAGAAAGACATCTACTTCTGCTTCATTGAGAGCCAGTGTGGTGTAGTGGTTAAGAGCGGTAGTCTCGTAATCTGGGGAACCGGGTTCGCGTCTCCGCTCCTCCACATGCAGCTGCTGGGTGACCTTGGGCCAGTCACACTTCTTTGAAGTCTCTCAGCCCCACTCACCTCACAGAGTGTTTGTTGTGGGGGAGGAAGGGAAAGGAGAATGTTAGCCGCTTTGAGACTCCTGAAGGGGAGTGAAAGGCGGGATATCAAATCCAAACTCTTCTTCTTCATTGACTGTGTCGACCACAGCAAACTATGGCAAGTTCTTAAAGAAATGGCAGTGCCTGATCACCTCATCTGTCTCCTGAGAAATCTCTATGTGGGACAAGAAGCTACAGTTAGAACTGGATATGGAACAACTGATTGGTTCAAAATTGGGAAAGGAGTAAGACAAGGCTGTATATTGTCTCCCTGCTTATTTAACTTATATGCAGAATTCATCATGTGAAAGGCTGGGCTGGATGAATCCCTAGCCGGAATTAAGATTGCCAGAAGAAATATCAACAACCTCAGATATGCAGATGACACAACCTTGAAGGCAGAAAGTGAGGAGGAATTAAAGAACCTTTTAATGAGGGTGAAAGAGGAGAGCGCAAAATATGGTTTGAAGCTCAAAATCAAAGAAACGAAGTTCATGGCCACTGGCCCCATCACCTCCGGGCAAATAGAAGGGGAAGAAATGGAGGTAGTGAGAGATTATACTTTCTTGGGCTCCATGATCACTGCAGATAGTGACAGCAGCCACAAAATTAAAAGACGCCTGCTTCTTGGGAGAAAAGCAATGACAAACCTAGACAGCATCTTAAAAAGCAGAGACATCACCTTGCCAACAAAGGTCCGTATAGTTAAAGCTATCGTTTTTCCAGTAGTGATGTATGGAAGTGAGAGCTGGACCATAAAGAAGGCTGATCGCCGAAGAATTGATGCTTTTGAATTATGGTGCTAGAGGAGACTCTTGAGAGTCCCATGGACTGCAAGAAGATCAAACCTCTCCATTCTGAAGGAAATCAGCCCTGAGTGCTCACTGGAAGGACAGATCCTGAAGCTGAGACTCCAATACTTTGGCCACCTCATGAGAAGAGAAGACTCCCTGGACAAGAACCTGATGTTGGGAAAGATGGAGGGCACAAGGAGAAGAGGATGACAGAGGACGAGTTGGTTGGATAATGTTCTCGAAGCTACCAGCATGAGTTTGACTAAACTGCAGGAGGCAGTGGAAGACAGAAGTGCCTGGCGTGCTCTGGTCCATGAGGTCACGAAGAGTCAGACAACAACAACAACAACAACAACAAAGAGATTGCTTGGAAGTAACCTCAGTGAGTAACACATGGTCCCCTTGAAAGCAAGTGGACCAGTTAGTCATAACTTAATTTGTACCATTCCTTTTATGGGAAACTCAATGGAAGTACTACATCTGGATCCAAATTTCTGTGTATTTCTCTTACCTTCCTGGTTTGAAATCTTTCCCTCTGGGCATGGGATGCAATCATAGCAGCAAAATGGTTCTCCTTCCTTCACTTTCTTCCTTGATCCTGCATGACAACTGTCAGTACAGACAGAAAGAGGCTGAACCTAATCAGTAGATGAAGGAGAAACATGATATTCATGAGAATAATGCATTTGGAATCAGTCAGGTTCGGAGACCTTCCCTATGTTGCTAACTTGTCACAGCATTTCAGTAAACCGTAGATCAGCTCTGCAGAGAGTAATTCATCATCGTCTGTATTAAAACAATGAATACAGAGGAGATATTATACATATTTCACCAGACTGCACGATATTACATCCCTTTGGGATGGAAATTGTCACAATTTTATCCTTGACAAATACATCAATTTACATCCACTTAAAAAAAAAGAAGAGTCTTTTGTAAGTTTTCTGATTCTCCAGTGAACATTATCTTAGACATCAAAGCACAGAACTATTGCTCATTGAAAAATGAATGTGACTCCACCTGATTAAACCATCCATGCCATGTTATGGCATCTTCATGAAGGGTGAAGGCTTGGTCTGGAGGAGCCTCAGGATCCATCCTCCCAATTTTTACCCTATGAAAGGACTGGTTGGAGGAAATAACCCAGTTGATAACATCCAAGGTAGATATTACCTCCCCGTTCTGATTGAAGGACACTGTGTCTCCAGCACTGTTGTTAAATGAGACACCTCTCAGAAAATGATGAAGCTAGAATGAAAAGAGAGAAGGCAAGCATTTAGAAAAGGGTGGATCTGAATGTTTCAAAGAGAGATCTAGTGCAAAGAGTGCAGCTCCGCTGCCTGAAACATAAGGTAAAGGTAAAGGGACCCCTGAGTGTTAGGTCCAGTCGTGACCGACTCTGGGGTTGCGGCACTCATCTCGCTTTATTGGCCAAGGGAGCCGGCGTACAGCTTCTGGGTCATGTGGCCAGCATGACAAAGCCGAACCAGAGCAGTGCACGGAAACGCCGATTACCTTCCCGCCGGAGCAGTGCCTATTTATCTACTTGCACTTTGACGTGCTTTCGAAATGCTAGGTTGGCAGGAGCAGGGACTGAGCAATGGGAGCTCACTCTGTTGTGGGGATTCCAACCGCCAACCTTCTGATCGGCAAGTCCTAGGCTCTGTGGTTTAACCCACAGTGCCACTTGTGTCATGTATCCGATTTTAGGCTCACACATGGTCTGCAGTGTTCTCTATATTCCATTCCCCATTAGCACTGTTAAGGTGTGGGCTAAGGGGTGTGTGTGTCTGTGTGTGTCTCTCTCTGTGTGTATGTGTGTATGTTTTTGTTTGACAGGTTTCAGGTGGAAAAGAAAGAAAAGAAATGGATGGATGTGTGAATAGGTACATAAAGTAGTAAATAAATGTCTTTTTGTGCATCTGTGCATGGACAATGTATGTATGTAGAGTACAATGCAGAAAGTATACTGTCCCATCCTGCAAATTGGATAGTTATGAAGTACAAGACTGAAGGAAGATACAATCACCCTTTACGACCCAGATATTGCAAACAGGGATGCTACAAAAATTAGCTGAATTGCTGGCATATGCACTGTTCAGAAACAGCAGGAGTAGTGTGCTAAACTTGAAAGACTCCCAAATCAAGTTTCTGTGTTTTCCATACTGTAACAGAATTATGTAAGTATATCACTGGAAAGTATTATTAAAATTCAGTTTTCAGACAGTGAAGAAAGCAGGATGGTACCTTGCATGACGGGTAATCTGTCCTTTCTAGGTGCCAGGGAGAACGGGGGGGGGGGGGACAAAATGGTTAGTAGTTAGGGAAATTGAACACCTAGTATATATTCCATGCAACATATGGATTTCTTGCCCCTTACCTGCCAAAACTGCTGCTTCTGAAGCTTCTGTCTCCCTCTGCTCACCATTTGTGAGTGTTTGTGTATTGCTAAGGACATGGCATGTAAAGCATGGGCCATGGCAAAGACAGCATTGTAGATACTGTAGCTTTGACCTTGCACTGTCATTTCAAAGAGAGATGCAGGAAGTTTCTCTAAATTCTCCATTCCTGTGCAGATATCCCCCACCACTTCATCCAGAATGCGATGGGGAAATACACAGCCAAACGCATTTTGCCAGAAATCCCAGATGAAATCATCACCTTCTGCATTGAAGGGGTTTCTGCCCTCAACGTATTGATGAAATCCTGGTAGATCATTGGAGTGAATTCTGAAGGTTATGGCACCATTGAATATAGTTGCATCCCAATCCCGCTGAAAGGCCACGGAAATAAACTCCACTTGGGTTGTTGATATCCATACTTTACCTTTTGTATTTGTTTTTGTGCTCCCAAGCATTGATAGATATGGCAGCCATCTCAAAAATATAGTGGTCGAAGCTTCTCCATAGGCCACCACAACATTGGCTTTGCTACCCATCACTATATCATGTATTTTAGCCCCCTGTTGCATCAGGGTGTATCCTTCTTTCAGAAAACTAAACTTGGGGATTTTTTCCAGAAAGGCAAAACAAATACCTCTGCTTGAAAAGAGTGGGAGCACCTTTTGTATAAATCTTTCTCCATTGTCATTGTCAACCACAGCGACCCCAATCCACGTCCACCTGAAATGCAGAAGCAAAGAAAGAATCCCTGCAAACTGGTGGCTTTCTGGGGGAGCCATCTGGTAAAAAGGTAGTCCTGGGATTTTAGTATTCACCACTGGAGTGGGGCCATATATGAACTAAAGAGATATTTGATGGGAAAAGAGAGAGAGAGAGAAACAACAACACCCTCTATTAATATAGCAGGTTTATGTATGGTCAAATACACTTGGTATTTGCATTTGATCATCCATATATATAGTGCATCCTTTACAGCAGAAAACATTTTATTTCTCAACTGTACTACCTGAGTGACTAATGATGAAATTGCAGATCCAGGGGAGTCTATTCTGATCAGTATTGAAGTGGAGAGCAAAGGGATAAATGCACTATCTCCATTCACACAAGGATCTCAATCTGCATCAGCCACCACCCAGTTTTTGTTTAAAACTATCACGGTATTTTCAATTGCCTGATGGGCAATGCGTCCAATTCCTCCTCTGATAAAACCAACTTACTGTATTTTTCGCTCTATAAGACGCACCAGACCATAAGACACACCTAGTTTTTGGAGGAGGAAAACATGAAAAAATGTATATCTGAATCTCAGAAGCCAGAACAGCAAGAGGGATCCCTGCGCAGCGAAAGCAGCGATCCCTCTTGCTGTTCTGGCTTCTGGGTTAGCTGCGCAGCCTGCATTTGCTCCATAAGACGCACAGACTTTCCCCCTTACTTCTTAGGAGGGAAAAAGTGAGTCTTATAGAGCAAAAAATACGGTAATTAGCTTTTGAACTTTATGGTGTTGCTTCAGTGAAAGCCAGGCTCTGCTTTATAAAGCGGGTCCCCAGCCTATATATACAGATTGTCAGTTCACGGTTGGTATGAACGGGTCCCAAGAAGTTTTAAATGGTGTCTAATAATTATTGAAGAATGCTTTCCATGAACAATATAGAAATTAAAAAGAATCAACAACTAGGAGCATTAGAAACAGTAAGTGGAATTTCCATGTGAAAAAATATATTGCTCAATCATAGTTCTATGAAAACCATGTTCCAGTTATAGGTTTGTTTACATTTTATTTGTTAATTAACTGCTTTCAGTCTGCATAAAACATGCAAAGGAAAGAAACAAAAAGAATAATTAATCTGATTATTCGTAATGCACCCATTCCTGTTTCCAAACAGCATAATACAAGCTGGAAGAAACAAAAAAATATGAAAGCACTATTAAATTTTCATACTCCACTCAGAAGCAGGCATAGTTGTCCTACCTGTGGAATCTTATAAATATCTAAGATAGTTGCGACATGAAGGGAGACCTGGGAGTCGAGACTACCAATGACAGCTGTCAGATTATTCTGTGTATCACATATATAGTTGGGGAGAAATTTCTCCAGTGTAGATAAAAGTAGCATTGTGGCATGATATGTCTTAATTGCATTGATATAGCTGTCATAGATGTGGAAGCCCAAGGTGAGATTTGGTAAGATGTGAGGGTTTGCATTGATCTCCTTGACAGCAAATGCCAAGGCCAGGATGTGCTGGTAACCCTTTGGCACCACGCTGGAACAACAATTGCATTCTTGATCACAATTCCACAATTCCACAATTTCAATGAATAATAATAATAATAATAATAATAATAATAATAATAATAATAATATAATTCTTATACCCCGCCACTCTGGGTAGCTTCCAACAGGGTATTAAAAACTCAATAAAACATCAAAAATTAAAAACTTCCCTTTTTAAAAAAACACACAACAATTTCAACATAACAATATATCAAAACATAGCCTGTCCATTATTTCCCACCTTTTCCCCCATTCCCCATCAAACCCTCCCCACCGAGACTTCCCTCATCTCCTGTCTCTGATTTCTCAGCACGTTATTCTCTTCATATTATAAAATTATTTCAGTCCTTATATTATCTGTCTACCATGTTATCAATCACTAAATTTGTGTATGTTTATTCAAAACCTGCCAAGCAGTCCAATTCATTTTGTTGTCTTTTAAAGTACTTTGTAAAAAGTTCCCATTCTTCTTTGAAGTCACAGTTGTCATTATCTCGCAGTTTGTATGTCAGTTTAGCAAATTCTGCGTAGTTCATCAATTTCTCTTCACACTGTTCCTTTGTCGGGGTTTCCTCATTCTTCCATTCTTGTGCTATCAAGACTCTTGCCGCTGTTGTAGCATACATGAATAAGTTCTTTGTTTTTCTTGGCAGGTCTTGTCCTACAATCCCTAAAAAAAATGCTTTTTTTTTCCAAATGTCATTTTAAACATTTTCTTCAATTCATTACATATCATTTCCCATTCTTTAAAATTTCTATACATTCCCACCACATATTACAAAAGGTCCCTTCCTTTTCTTTACATTTCCATCATGTGTTCAACCCAGTTTTGTACATTTTTGCTATCTGTCCTCGTGTTATTCATTAAAAACTTCCCTAATGAAATTCATATCTTGCTATTCCTTCCAAATGAGCCAAGGGGAGAGACATTTTATCATGCTTGGTAGAAATGTAGAAAAGCCAAAACATATTGGACTCAAATATATACTTTGATACAGAGAATTTTGAAGATTGATTTTCAATTGAAACTAGAACTTTTGCTGCTGGACCTTATGGATACATAGTTAGAAAAGGGCTATTGAACTTTATTACAATAAATGATTATTACTGCAAGACTTTTATACGTAGCAAGACTGAAGGACCCATCATTACCAACAATGGAAGAATGCCTAGTAAAGCTAACATGTTTAATCGGAGAGAAGTCATTGTTAATATTTGTTAAAGATTGGAAACTTGTCATGGACTTTTTGCATGAGAAAGAAAAAGAAATAATGATATTACTAAATTACGCCAACTTCAGAACACACCATATGCTGTACTTTCCCAGTGAGATTCCTTTTTAAAGAAACTTTGTCAAAATGAACAGAGTAAAAGAGCTATTTTATTCAAACAACGATACATTTAACCAAGCACATTATTTTACTACAGTACAGCCCTTACCACCAAGCACCTTGAAAAGATCTTTAATTGAGAGATGTAGAAGGAAGAGTTTATTGAGGTTTTCTCCCTTGTATGTGGATATAAAACTGTAAGACTACAATCCCACAGACTGTTCCAAGGGAATAAGCTGCCTCTCTCCAAAAAAACCACTTTACTGCATTTTCATTCCCTTCTGCTTTTTGCTTAATGGCCATGATGTTTTGAATTTTATTACAGTTGTCTTGTTTAGATATTATGTCTTCTGAGGGAGTCTTTAGCTTAAGGTGACTTCAAGAAAAAAACAGTACACAATGCCAACTTGAGAACAAACCATATGCTGTACTTTCTCAATGAGATTCCTTTTAAAGAATGTTTGTCAAAATGGAGAGAATAAAGGAGCTATTTCATACCTTTAATCTAGTCATACTATTCAAACTATACATTTAATGCAGTACATTCTTACTACACTTACTGCACTACATCATTTAGCACCAGGCATGTTGAAATTACCTTTAACTGAAAACAGAGATGTAGAAGGAGTATAAAAGAAGCAGGATAGCTGTGTGAAAATGATGATGGTACCAATCATAAGTCACAAGAGTTCTACTTCATAGCTTAAGCAACAAAAATATCAGGCAGCACAACCTTCTGCTGGGTCCACAGTAGTAGATTATTACTGGGTTACGAGAGCAAATTCCATGACTTGATATAAGTAAGGGAGCTACATATTTTTGCTTGGAAGCCTCATTCGCAAGGAACAGAATTCAATATAGTACAGTGGTTAGGGCATTGGACTAGAACTAGGGTAAGAACCAGTTTCAAATCCTCGCTCAGCCTTCAAACCATGTGATGACCAGTCTTTCATAGGCCATATTAAAATCATACATTTATAGTGCTATGATAGCATTTTAACGAGTCATGGCTTCCAGAAAGAATCCTGGAAGCTGCTGTTTGTTAATGGTAGCAAGAGAAATTTCATAGTCAATCCCGCTTTTTAAAGAACTCTGAAAATTGTAGCTGTTAGGGAAACTGCTCTCAGGAGTGTCTATGATAACTGCTGAAACACAAAATGAGAGTTGTCAGAATGGAAATAGAAAGGGGAACACAAGATGAGTAAAAAACAAAGAGGAACTTGGGATAACAGAGCAAAAAGTGAGAGAAAGAATCAAAAGGAAGAGGACAAAGTTGGTGTAGTTAAATAAACAAATGCATTTTAAAAACAACAACACATCTTGCATTTCCTGTGGAGATTCCCTTGGTTATTTTAACTTCTACTGCAGCCTGCATGAAGATTAACAGAATCCTTGCTCATGTCTACTCAGAGATATCCCTTTTAACTCAATGGAACTACAAAATGGAAATAAAAACAGACACAACAGAAGTTCTTACGCAAGCTCTTCTGACAATGCAGGTGGGGGTTCTTCAGAGAAACTTGCTGAACTGAAAATAAAGGTACCGTGAGAAGCTATGCCACCAATGATGAAATCTCCTGGCTGATGATACTTGTGAAGTGGGTGGTGTAGATACTGAACTCTGCATTTAACGGTGTGGGCCTCCTGTGCCAGGTGAGGAAACAGAGCCAGCAGCAAGACCACTAAAACTACCATCCTCTATGGAATGGTAAATCTTCGATCTGAACACAGATTCCTCCGTTGTTTGCTGTAGTACAATCACGAGAGTTTCTGTGATGAGTACTTCTTGCCTTAATGACAGTTCACTCTGTTCACAGCCCTGAGCTTCAGGGTCAATTGTGTAAAGAATCAGAGATCAGAACAGATGGTTGTTCTTGGTCCCCAGCCCCTCTGTCTCTAAATGGTGGCAGACATATTTGTAATATTCTTCAGTGTCTTTGCTATTTGTTTTGTTCATGGCAACTGAAATTCCACAGTGGGCTGGATGAGCACTAAAATTATTGCTTTTCAGAATTAATGAATCAGGAAATCGCCTGTTCAGATGTGGGGATTTCCACTGGGAATTGCTGAAGAAAACATGTTTTTCACATTGGAATGGAAATATTTCTTTTCTGAACAGTTAGATGGCAAGAGACTATTGTGATTGGAATGACCCACAGCATGAATCAAATTGGATGTTTTGCATGATCTTAGCCAAAAGGCTGTGAAGGAAATACTGCATACTTATCATTGACTGTAATAAGAAGATTAAGTGACTGACACTGGAGATAATTGTGTACCACCATTAGAGCAAAAAGCAAGTTTTTTCTTGAAAGCGTTGATCTTCCTGAAAAAATGTTATTGCCAACATAATTTATAGAAAGAAAAGTTGATTCAGTATCTTTTTGTAAGCTCTGCCCCAGTTTTTTAAACTTACAAACTGAGATATTTTTGCTACTTTTCATTCCACAATAACTCAAAGTTTCTCAATGTGACCCCTTTGTGCTGTCACCCATCCCTTTGCAATGATAGAAACACCCCCGTGGAAAGGAATTTCCACAATTTACTTTAAATCAGCTGGATGCAAGATTAACTATTCACTAAGATTGTTAATTAAATTGATATTTTGTACATAAATGGAAAACAGATATTTACATTAGGCAATTTCTAAGAACTCGGGAGATGCTGCTATGATGCATCGTGTATTGTAGCTAAGTGATTCCAATCTATATACAGCCGTAGATGGTGTATCAAGTGAAGCTGGTACAAGCCATTCCTAGCCACTGAGGTCATTTGGCCCTCTCATGATTAACACATATCCACGAGTATTGCCAAGTTATGCACCTGCTCCATTAGACAATCCTGAGTTAATGAACCAACAAGGCAGCTGTTTATGCTCCAAATGCAGCCCACAGATCACGAATGAAAGCCTGCAAGGTGTTAAAATAAGGGAGTGGCTGTCCCATGGGAAATTAGGAGTTTGTGTGCAACCCCGCCCCCCACCCTACAGATCCTGAATTAAGAAATGGAATGAGGCAGCTGAGCAGAAGTAGGTTCTTGCCAAACATCTCAAACTGACACAGGGACCTCTGAAGCACTTTGGGGTATTTTCTTTTTTAGAAAAACCTTTCTAGTTCAGGTTTATCTTAATTCAATTTGGATATATAAAGGCTGACTGAAGAATAATTAAGTTAAAACTACTCCTAATTAACAGAAGCCAAATTGTTGGGGGTAGGGGAGAGAAAAATGGGGAATAAAAATTCAAATAACAAAAGCATTGTTGTATAATATGTTTAATATATGCAACGCATAAAGGATTCAGCAAGTAAAAGAGAACATCCTTTGTAAACTGTATGAAGTGCAACCAGAGGGAAGAATCAAGCAGATAAGCAGATGATAGTTGGAGATTTATGCTAAGGTGGCAGTGACCACAATAATTTCAGCATCAAATCAAACTGATGGGTTTTCTTTTGCCTCTGTGCCACAGGCCTATAACACACTCCTGTCAAATCAGCTTTGTGCTTCATTTCTGCGACTCTTCATACTAAATGTGCAGAACACAAGTCTGGACCTGCCCCCCACCTAATTGTGCAGTAAAAAAGTGTGGGGATGGCAGATGCAGCATGGGGGCATACCTCCACTTCAGCATAAGACACTCCACAGCATGTCTAGCCACCATGCCCACTCTCTGACCTTTGCCTCCCTTGCAGAAAGCTTTGCTTAATGTTTCACTTGGCTGGAGTGTGACGAGTGAAGCAGACTTTCAAGTATCAGGGGAACATTTGGGGGAAACACTTGGTTTGACAATTGTATCGCTAACGCTGGAAATGTGCCTTGCTGGAAATATGTTAAGTTCAGGATGGTTTCACTACTATTTCTAAACTGTTGATTTCTGCTAATAAAAAGAGCTTCTGAAAAGCTAGCCGGCAGCTTGCGTGCTCCTGTGCAGCTCACATGCATTCAACTCCCATGTCGTCCTCCCTTATTTCTACAAAAAGCTCAAAGCTTGTTTTTCTGATGTTTGTTCTTTTTCTTCCTAGCTGTTTGTGCCTTATTCTTTTGCCACTTTGTAGGTATCATTGGGACGCGGGTGGTACTGTGGGGTAAACCACAGAGCCTAAGGCGTGCCAATCAGAAGGTTGGCGGTGTGAATCCCCGCGACTGGGTGAGCTCCCGTTGCTTGGTCCCTGCTCCTGCCAACCTAGCAGTTCAAAAGCATGTCAAAGTGCAAGTAGATAAATAGGTACCGCTCTGGCAGGAAGGTAAACGGCATTTCCGTTCCTCACCCCACTCCCGCAAAGATTAGTTGCTTCCATCTAGAATTGAAAAATCTAAAGGTAGTTTTTAAGAAAGAATTTTCTTTGTGATTTTGTAGACTGAATTCATTATTCCAAACTGATTAAATTTTGTAGATAAAAGAAGAAAGTGTGGACTAAGTAGGAATTAGTAGCTTTCATCTAGATTTGAAAGTTGCAACTGTAGTTTTTAAGGAAGGAGCTTTTCTGTGCTTTTGTAGTTTCCAAGTGATTTTTTTCCAGCCAAGGAGAATTGGACAACAGTGAACTGTTCTACTGTATATACAGAAAGAAACATACACACAGTCCCTTTTCATGAGCAAAGGACAGTTTTTCTTTCATTCTTTCATTTTTTAGTTCTTCTTTCTTATTAGCTGCTCCCTGTTGTTCAGGTGAGGCCTGAACACAATAATATAACATTTAGGGGAAAAGATGCAACCCAGCAGTCCAGCACCAGAGGCTAAGATAGAGAAGATCTCCACAGCAACCATGTATTTTCCCTTGGTGCTCAGGTAGGATGGAATAAAGGATAGCCAAACACTGCAAAAGACCAACATGCTGAAACTGATGAACTTGGCTTCATTGAAACTGTCAGGTAATTTCCTCGCCAGGAAAGCAACAATGAAACTAATAATTGCCAGGAAGCCCATATAGCTCAGAACAACGTAAAACATCACCACAGACCCTTCATTGCATTCTAGTATAATTTCTTTAGCCACTGAGTAACTGTCTACATCTGGAAATGGGGGAAAGGTTGCTAGCCACACAATACAGATCCCTGCCTGGACAAAGGAGCAGCAAAGGACAATGGTGTTGGCCAATCCCTTTCCCACCCATCTCCTCATCCGGGATCCAGGTTTGGTGGCCATGAAAGCCAGAACCACAGTGATGGTTTTTGCCAATACACAAGAAACAGCCACTGAGAAGATGATGCCAAAAGTGGTTTGTCGGAGGAGACATGTCAGCTTCTTTGGTTGGCCCAGGAAGAGCAGTGCACAAAGGAAGCAGAGCAGAAGAGAAATGAGGAGAGTGTAGGTGAGGTTCCTGTTGTTTGCAATGACTATGGGAGTGTCATGGTGCTTCACAAATGTACCCAGTACCAGAGTTGTGATCAGAGAAAATGAAAGCGAAAAGCACACTAAACTGATGCCCAAAGGTTCTTCATAAGACAAGAAGCTTATATCCTTGGGAATACATGCATCTTGGTTCTTGCTTGGATAGTCTTTGTCCGAGCATTTATCACAGTCGTTCATATCTGGGGAAAAAGAAAGAATGGTATAGTCCCCACCTCATACATAATCCATCAATTACATCAACATGCTTCATTTCTCTTGCTCACTCAAAATTTAAGGTTCTCTTCAAACCAGAAAATATATTCTGCGCTCTCTGATCCTGTGTAATTGTGGTAGATGATGGCTTAATTGGTAGGGAGAGCTACATGGTGCAGCATCTTGTGCTCTAAAGGCATACTTGTGTTTTTTTTGGGGGGCATGTTGAATTTTTCATCTTTCAAATGCCAAAATCAGGGCTGCATAAAAGCTGTAACATGACTTGCGAATTCAAGAGATATTTTCTTAAGTTAATATTCCCATAGTAAAATGTTTGTAAAAATGCATAAATATATAAATTCATTAAAATGACTTTCAAGTACTTGCAGTTATATTATATATTAATATTATATACAGAATTTATTTAATTTTTTTATTATTTAGCATTACCTGACATATTCGGAAGGTGAAATCCTTTGATTTTCCTAAAGCATTTTATCTGCTTTTTATTCAAATGTAGACTTACGAAGCTAATTGTTGTTCAGTCACAAAGATAATAGGAGATTTGAGTTCCTAACACATGGAAACTTATCTTTATTAATGAATCTTGCTAAAATTAAGTTTCATTCCCTATGATGGCATAGCGTAATGTGCTATTATATTGAATTTGGAGCTTTCGCATAAGAAACTCCCACCTCATAAAGCACAAACATTTTACAATAAGAAATATGATTTGGAATTACACTAGAACATTTAAGATTTACATTTGCTTGATGCAACCTTTTGTAATATTCCCACAAATTAAGCAGAATGAATTCACAATGAACAGCTGATTTATTGTGGACCCACTCACCGTGACCCCTCCTGAGGGAGCAAGGCCAAGGCTGTGAAGGTGAAATGACTGGACAGGACAATCGTCTGGGATTTAATTTTAGCCACAACTTCATTGATTCCAGATGTAGGTTGGACTTTGCTTAGGCAATGGGCTTATATCCCACACAGTCTCCCAGGTTGGTGAAGAAACATCTATGGGTCATCTGCTATACAACTTGGTTTTGGACATAGACTTCCAACTAGACCACTCTTACACTCAACTGTACCCTGTTGTCACACAGTTCTGAGGTGAGGTTTGTGCATCACTTCACCCACTGTAGGATGTAAGACTAGAAGGAGTCCATACAATGCCTTCCCTGCCAAAGTTGTGACTATTGATATGGGGAAGGCAAAAACAATAAAAGGGGCCAGTCTGTTTCGAGTCAAATTCCTTCCTGGTTCTGAATACGGGAACCATTACTGAACTAGAGCAAAGCCAATAAACACAGTGCCTTAGAAAGAAAAAAGATTAACAAAGAACAAACCCACAGCACCAGTGAATAGGGAGGGCAGGAAGAGTGGTTCTTCAGCCGACTACAGTCCCTGAGGACTAACAGTTTACAGCCCCACCCACTCAGTACGGCCAGGTGGCTGGAATTGAATGACCAGGTGGCAGGAAAGCTTGACAATCCAGAGTGGCAGCCAGGAAGCTCCCCGATAGGTGGCCCCTTGACCCCAGCATTGCTCTCTAGAGATGTGGGCCTGTCAGAATCAGCCACAACAGCTGCCCACTCCCTGACTGCTTAATAGGACATTCTCTAACAAACACCCTGTAAACATCCATGGGAGTTCTGCATCTGTATCCAAATTTCTGCGTATTTCTTTTACCTTCCTGGTTTGAAATCTTTCCCTCTGGGCATGGGATGCAATCATAGCAGCAAAACGGTTCTCCTTCCTTCACTTTCTTCCTTGATCCTGCATGACAACTCTCAGTACAGACAGAAAGAGGCCGGACCTAATCAGTAAATGAAGGAGAAACATGATATTCATGACAATAATGCATTTGGAATCAGTCAGGTTCTGGAGACCTTCCTTATGTTGCTAAAGTGTCACAACATTTCACTAAGCCATGGATCAGCTCTGCAGAGAGTAATTCATCACCGTCTGCATTAAAACAATGAATACATAGGTGATATTATACATATTTTACCAAATTGCACAATATTACACCGCTTTATGATTGAAAATGTGTGCAATTATATCCTGGACAAATACAAGAATTTACATCCCAAAAAAAGAAAAGAAAAAGAGTCTTTTGTAAGTTTTCTGATTCTCCAGTTAACATTATCTTAGACATCAAAGTCTGGCAGAAGGATATTTCTAGATTTGTTTGGCAGGGCAAGAAGCCTCGAATAAAATTTAAGATATTAACGGATGCTAAAGAAAGAGGTGGATTTGCCCTGCCAGACTTTAAACTTTATTATGAATCAGCTGCTTTTTGTTGGCTGAGAGAATGGCTGCTTCTTGAAAATACTGAAGTGTTGGATTTAGAAGGTTTTAACAATGTATTTGGATGGCATGCATATTTGTGGTATGATAAGGTAAAAGCACATAAAGCATTTAAAAATCATATTGTTAGAAAAGCATTGTTTAATGTTTGGATGAGATATAAGGATTTGTTAGGAAAAAAACCCCCCAAGATGGTTGTCACCAATGGAAGCGAAGGCACAGAAAAAACTCAATATGGAGGCCAAATGGCCGAAATATTGGGAAATTCTGGAACAAGATGGAGAGAGAATAAAATTGCAGAGCTTTGAAAAATTGAAAAATAAAGTGCGAGGTTGGCTCCATTACTATCAAATAATGGAGGCATACAAATTGGACAAAAAAGTTGGTTTCCAGGTGGAAAAATCAAAATTGGAAACAGAATTGTTACATCCAAAAACTAAGAATTTGCCAACAATGTATAACTTGCTGTTGAAATGCAACACTCAGGATGAAACGGTGAAATCAGCTATGATTAAATGGGCACAAGATGTTGGACATAACATAATGATGGCTGACTGGGAACGGTTATGGACCACAGGTATGAAATTTACGGCATGTAATGCCTTAAGAGAAAATTTAATGAAAATGATTTATAGGTGGTACATGACACCAGTTAAGCTTCAAAAAATCTACCATTTGCCCAATAATAAATGTTGGAAATGTAACGAGACTGAAGGTACATTCTTTCACCTTTGGTGGACGTGCCCAAGGATTAAGGCATTCTGGGAGATGATTTATAATGAAATGAAAAAGGTATTTAAATATACCTTCTTGAAGAAACCAGAGGCCTTTCTCCTGGGCATGGTCGGCCAATTGGTGTTAAAGAAGAATAGAACTTTTTTTATGTATGCAACAACAGCAGCAAGAATACTCATCGCGAAGTATTGGAAGACACAAGATCTACCCACCAGGGAAGAATAGCAGATGAAGTTGATGGACTACATGGAATTGGCGGAAATGACTGGCAGAATCCGAGACCAGGGAGAAGAGTCGGTGGAAGAAGACTGGAAAAAGTTTAAAGACTATTTACAGAAATATTGTAAAATTAATGAATGTTAGAAAGATGTTGGAATGAAGTTATATGGCTTTAGTAGAAATGTTATAAGGAATTAAGTATAAATAGATTATTAGAGCATTAAAGGGAAAAATAAGGTTAGAATGTGTTAAGACAATTATAGGATAGAAAACAGAGGAAGATGGAAAGGAATTGCTGAAACAATTAATAGAAGTGGAATACAAAAAGGGAGGTGTGAGGAGGTCGTGGAAATTAGTGAAAGAAAGATAAGATATTGAAATTGGAGTGTGTTTTAAATGGTTTTTGTTTTGTTTTGTTAGTTGTATGTTAGTGTTTTGCAGTTTGTTTGTTTTTGTATTGTATTGTACTATTGTATGTTTTTTCTTTTTTGGTTTTTTTGTAGTGTTGTGTTCAATTTGTTGGAAAACTAATAAATATTATTATAAAAAAAGAAAAGAAAAAGACAAATACATGAATTTACATCCAGTAATATAAAAGGAGTATTTTGTAAGTTTTTCTGATTCTCAGTTGAATTTAATCTTTGACATCAATTGCTCACTCAAGAATGAATCTCTTTTGAATAAGCTAACAATGTGACTCTACCTGGTTAAACCATCCATGCCATGTTATGGCATCTTCATGAAGGGTGAGGGCAAGATCTGGAGAAGTCTCAGGATTCATCCTCCCAATTTTTACCCTATGAAAGGACTGGTTGGAGGAAATAACCCAGTTGATAACATCCAAGCTAGATACTACCTCCCAGTTCTGATTGAAGGACACTGTGTCTCCAGCACTGTTGTTAAATGAGACACCTCTCAGAAAATGATGGAGCTAGATTGAAAAGGGAGAAGGCAAGCATTTAGAAAAGGGTGGATCTGAATGCTTCAAAAAGATATCTAGGGTAGAGAGGGGAGCAACCTTGCCTGCAACATACATGTAGCTTATTTGGGGCTCACATATGGACGGCAGTGTTCCCTATAATCCACTCCCCATTAGCAATGCATGTAGGCTTAGGTGCGTGTGTCTTGGAATCCTCTTGGTTTTAACTGGGGAGGAGGAGTGGGGGAGGTGTGTGGCTTCAGCCCAAAAGGGTCCATGTTCAGTATTGAAGGCTTCAGGTAGAGAAGGAAGTGTTAATGCTTCACAATCTTTCATCCCGAATCAAATTCTTAGCAAATGTTCTGGATGCCACAATTTGGCTTATAGTGTAGCCAATGAAAGGCTTTCTGAAAGACTAGTTGTATTTCAAGTGGTTGGCTTTCTAATAGTGAATGAGATTGTAGTTGTAATTGGGCTGATATTGAGAAAAGAAATGAATAGGTGTGTGAATAGGTAAACAACCTAGGATTAAATAAGCATCTCTCTGTGTATTTGTGCATGGAGAGTGTATGTCTGTGTAATAGAAGGGTGAAGGTATACTGGCCCAGCAGGTATATCTGGGCATCTGTGAAGCACAATATTGAAGGAAGATACATTCATCCATTAGGACTGAGGGAGTGCAAACAGAGATGCTACAAAACAAGCAGAATTGCCAGTATACAGTATATACTGTGCATACAGAACAAGGAGCCAGGTGCAAAATCATTATCAGAATTTGCTGGCTGCCTATTTCCACACTGTCCTTCTTTATGCAGAAAGGTCAGATCACTGCTGCTCGCAGCTTCTTTCCTCTCCCTTTGGAATTCCTCATGGCCTCCTCCTTGTCTCTCTGTGTCTGCTCTTTTGCTGCCTCTCAGAGAGGGACTTACTCTGACATTTTTAGACTGTGAGGAAAGCAGGATGGTACATTGAATAAGGGGCCATTTATAATTTCCAGGTGCCAGAGAAGACAGGAAAGAAGAAAAAATTGTTAGCAGTTAGTGACGTTAAACACCCAATATTTAGCCTCTTGCAACTTAAGGATATCTTGCCCCTTACCTGCCAAAATTGCTGCTTCTGAAGTTTCTTTCTCCTTCCATCCACCATTCCTGAGTAACTGAGTCTTCGTAAGAACATGGCATGCAATGCATGGGCAACAGCGTGGACAGCATTGTAGATGCTGTAGCTTAGACCTTGCATTGTCATTTCAAAGAGAGATGCAGGAAGGTTCTCTACCTTCTCCATTCCTGTGCAGATATCCCCCATCACATCATCCAGAATGTGATGTGGGAATACACAGCCAAAGGCATGTTGCCAGAAATCCCAGATGAAATCATCACCTTCTGCATTGAAAGGGTTTCTGCCCTCAACGTATTGATGAAATCCTGGTAGATTATTGGAATGAATTCTGAAGGCTATAGCACCATTGAATATAGTTGCATCCCAATCCCGCTGAAAGGTCAATGAAATGAACTCAAATTGGGCTGTCAATATCCATACTTTACCTTTTACATTTGCTTTTGTGCTCCCAAGCATTGATAGGTATGGAAGCCATCTAAGAAATATAGTGGTAGAAGCTTCTCCATAGGCCACCACAACATTGGCTTTGCTACCCATCACTCTATCATGTATTTTAGCCCCCTCTTGCATAATTTTGAGTGCTTCAGTGAGAAAATTAAATTTGGGGATTGTTTCTACAAAGGCAAAACAAATACCTCTGCTTGAAAAGAGTGGGAGCACCTTTTGTGTAAATCTTTCTCCATTGTCATTGTCAACCACAGCGACCCCAATCCACGTCCACCTGAAATGCAGAAGCAAAGAAAGAATCCCTGCAAACTGGTAGCCTTCTTGGGGGGCCATCTGGTAGAAGGGAAGTCCTGGTGTTTTAGCATTCATCACTGGAGCTGGACCATATATGAGCTAAAGAGAGGTGTGTTGGAAAGAAGAAGAAAGCCTAGCAGTTTTATGCATGGTCAGTTGCACTTGGTATGTGCATTGGGTCATCCATATAAATAGTACATCCTTAACATCAGGAGTCATTTCAAATCTCAACCATACAACCTTAGTTACCAATAATTGCAGATCCAAGGGAGGACATTTTTAGCAAAACTGAAAGGGAGAGCAAGGGGATAAAGGCACTAATTTCATTCACACAAGGATCTCAATCTGCATCACCAACCACTCAGTTTCTTTTTAAAGCTAATCACAGTATTTTTAATTGCTTGACTGGCATAGCATCTAATTCTCCCTTAGTTTAAACCAGCTTAATTAGCGTTTGAACTTGATGGTGTTGCTTCAATGAAAACCATGCTCTGCATTATAATGTAGGCCCCCAGCTCTTGACTACAGATGGTCAGTTTATCAGAGGCTCTGTGATTCGTCAGAGATGCTATCTATCTTCAAATTTATGGGTGCCCGCAAAAATGTAGTGTCCTTATTCAGTTCTAATCTATCAAAACCATATTCCAGTTGTAGGCTTGTTTGCTTTTTCACTTGTGACTGAGCAGCTCTCAGTCTGCAAAAATACATGCAGAGGAAAGGAGGAAAAAGAAACAACCATTTTTGTTTCCCAACAGAATGACACAAGGTGGAAGAAAAATAATAATGAAAGTATTTTAAATTTTCATATGCCACTCAGAAACAGGCACAGGTGTCCTACCTGTGGAATCTTATAAATATCCAAAATAGTTGCCACATGAAGGGAGATCTGGGAGTCGAGACCCCCAATGACAGCTGTAACATCATTCTGAGTATCACATATATAGTTGGGGAGAAATTTCTCCAGTGTAGATAAAAGTAGCATTGTGGCATGATATGTCTTAATTGCATTGATATAGCTGTCATGGATGTGGAAGCCCAAGGTGACGTTTGGTAAGATGTGAGGGTTTTCATTGATCTCCTTGACTGCAAACGCCAAGGCCAGGATGTGCTGGTAACCCTTAGGCACCACGCTGGAATAAGAGTTGCATTCCTGGTCAGAAGAATATCTCACAGTTTGAACAATATTTATTAATTAATGAAATCTATATCCCACCCTTCCTCCCAAGTGAGCCCAGGGAAGAAAACACATAGGTAATAAAGCATTAAAAATATCTAAATGCATTTCCAATAAACATGCAGGCCACTCAAAAAATACTCACACAGAATCTCTCAGTTCATTGATCTCCCTGAGTTCATTGAGGTTTTCTCCCTTGTACATAGATATAGAACTGTAAGACTAAAATCCCATAGACTGTTACAAGGGAATAAGCTGCCTCTCTCCACTAACCCCTACCATAGTGGGTTTTCTTTCCCTTCTGCTTTTGGCTTAATGGCCATGCTGCTTTGAATTTTATTACAGTTATCTTGTTTAGATATTATGTGTTCTGAGGCTGCCTTTAGCTTAAGTTGGCTTCAAGAAAAAAACAGTACACAATGCCAACTTGAGAACACACCATATGCTGTACTTTCTCAATGAGATTCCTTTTAAAGAATGTTTGTCAAAATGAACAGAATAAAGGAGCTATTTCATACCTTTAATCCATTTATACTATTTCAACTATACATTTAATCCAGTACATTCTTTTACTACACTACATCATTTATCACCAGGCATGTTGAAATGACCTTTAACGGAAACAGAGATGTCTGCTTGGAAGCTTCATTATCAAGGAGGAAAAACTAATATGGTACAGTGTTTAGGGCATTGGACTAGAAAGCAAACAGCCAGTTTCAAATCTTCGCTCAAACTTCAAATCATTGGATGATCAATCTTTCAAAGGCCATATTCAAACCATACATTTATGGCATTATGATACCGACTTAAGCAGTACTGGCTTCTACAAAGAATTCTGGAAGCTCCTAGTAGTCAAGGGTAATGAGCAATTTCTCTTCTAAGGGAAAATTGTAGCTGTTAGGGGAATGGGGTCTATGAAAACTGCTGAACAACGAAACCAGATATACCAGAATGGAAGGAGAAAGGGGATAGAAGATGATTAAAAAAACAAAGAGGAACTTGGTATAAAAGAAAAAGTAGTTAGTGAAAGAACCGATAGGAAAAGATTGTGTGCATAAATAAACAAATACTTAAAAAGAAAAATTATTGAATATCTCTGTGGAGATTCCTTTGGTTATGTTAATTGCTTCTGCAGCCAGTGTGAAGAAAAGCACACTCTTTGCTCTTCTCTACTCAGATATATCCCTTTTAACTAAATGGAAATATTAAATGAAATCAATAGAACATAAGTCCTTACAGAAGCTCTTCAGGCAATGCAGATAGGGGTTCTTCAGTGAAAGCTGCTGAACTGAAAAGAAAGGAACCATGAGAAGCTATGCTACCAATGATGAAATCTCCTGGCTGATTATACATGTGAAGTGGGCGTTGTGGATACTGAACCCTGCACTTAGCAGTATGAGACTCCCATGCCATGTGAGGAAACAAAGCCTGCAGCAAGACCACTAAAACCACCATCTTCAATGCATGGGACAACTCTTCAGTCTAAACACAGATTCCTCTGTTGTTTGCTACAGTACAATCATTAGCGTCTGTGTGATGAGAACTTCTTGCCTTAATGACAGCTCATTCTGTTCACAGCCCTGAGCTTCAGGTTCAATTGTGCAAAGAATCAGGGATCACAACAGATGGTTGTTCTTGGTCCCCAGCCCCTTTGTCTCTAAACGGTGGGGGACAGATTTATAAAATTCTTCAATGCCTTTGCTATTTGTTTTGTTCATGCCAACTGAAATTCTACAGTGGGCTGGATGAGCACTAAAATTGGTGCTTTTAAGATTTAATGAATTAGGAAATCACCTGTTGGGATCTTGGGATTTTCCCTGGGAATTGCTATGGAAAACACATTAGTCCACATACATTCATAGATGCCATACCAATTGAAGCTGGAAAAAGGCACTGCAACCCACCGGTTACTTGGGCCCCTCATGAATAATACATATCCAAGAGTATTCCCAAGCTATGCACCTGCCCCTTTGGAGGGAGTGCAGGGTCATCCCGGACAAGCAGTGGGCCTACCCTCTGGATACAGGAACCAACTATGCATGGAACATCTGTCTTCCCAAGATTCAGTTTATTGGCCCTCAGCCAGATCACTACTGCCTTGGGACACTGGAGCAGATGTTCCTGAGCTAAATGAACCAGCAAGGCAGCTTTGTATGCTCCAAATGCAGCCCGCAGTTCATGAATGAAAGCCTGCAAGGTGTTAAAATAAGGGAGTGGCTATATCAAAGTCCCATGAAAAATTAGGAGTTTGTGTGCAACCCCTCCCCCTACAGCTCCTGAGTTAAGAAATGGAATGAGGCAGCTGAGCAGAAGTGGGTTCTTGCCAAACATCTCAAAACCACACAAGAATCTCTGAAGCACTTCGGGTCAATTTCTTTTAAAAAGAAAAACCTTTCTAGGTCAGGTTTATCATAATTCAGTTTCGATATATACAGATTGAATGAAGAATAACTGGTGAAAACTAAACCGTAATCAACAGAAGCTGACTGTTTGGGGGTATTGGAGAGAAAAATGGGGAATAAAAATTCAAATAATAACCACATCAACATTGTATAATCTGAGCAGGAAGAGACAGGAGGAGACAGACTTAGAATCATAGAGTCATAGAATTGTAATGTTGGGACCCACAAGGGTCCCCTACTCCAACACTATGAAATTTAGGAATCTCACCAAAGCCTGCTTTCTGAGGTCTCACAAGATCTTTGACCCTGACTTCTGGTGGCACCTGAAGTCAAGTTTCAAAGCCAGGGGCTGAGCATGATGCCATGACATCATGTCATAGTGTGACGTCATGACAACACTCTCAGGGCCCAAGTCGGCTCCCCTGACAGATGGTCACCCAACCTCTGCTATAAAATCTCCAATGAAGCAGAGTCCACAAGCCCCAAGGCAGTCTCTTCCACGGTCTAACAGTTCTTACTGTCAGAAAGTTCATGCTGTACTTTGGTTGCAATCTCCTTTCTTGTAGCTTGAATCCACTGGTTTCAGCCCTACTCCCAGGAGCAGGAGAAACCAAGCTTGCTCCATTTCCATGTCACAGCCCTTTAGATATTTAAAATTTGGAGTTTGTTTTCCGTTCTTGATCTACCCCCTTCAGATCCAATGCTACTGATAGTGGGTTAGTATGCCCATAACCCAATTGCTACCTTCCAAGAAAATGATCTCAGGGAAAGGGAACTGCAGTCTGGAAAAGGCAGCTTGAGAGAAAGGATTAGGAAATACTTGAAACTCACTAAATGGACAGAAGGAAGCAGCTAGAGGGAATGAACCAAGGTTTCAGTAATCTCTATGCTAATGTACAGAGTATGGGGAAAAAGCCAAAGGAATCTGAGCTATAAATACTAAACGACAAACATAACCTAGTAGGAATCATCATGGTAGGATGATGTGGTTGAAAGAAAATCAGAACAATATGTCTGACACCAGCTTGGCTTTTCTTACTCCTTAGCCTTTTCTTCTCCCAATGATACCCTGCAGGTAACATAGATTTTTTTTCTTCTAGATCAGAGTCTTCCTTCTTCTAGATGAGTGACTTTCCCAGGTTGATTAGCCCCATGACAATTGGACTGACAAATGGTTTCATCAGCTCTATCCACTGGGGTCTATCTTCACATGCAGAGGAAGTCCCTAACTCCGCAAGGTTTTGAGGCCCATTCGCTACCATCAAGTTGTTTACCCAGACAGTCCAAGGCATTCCCAGGGTGTGGCAGCTTCTAGAAGCCATGGCTGAGAGCTGAGTGCAGGATGGGGACCAAAGGTGGATAAACTATGCCAGAAGGTGTCCTGACCAGAGGTATTCCCCCTCCCCTAACACCCCATATGCTTCCCAATAAAATTAATCATTTCCCTGTGGAGTTTTTAGTTCATTATTTTTTCAATTGCCTTGACATCACAATTCTGTGCATTTTCAGACAGAGATGGATCTTATTGAATTCAAGGGAAGATATTTTCAAATAAGTGTGTATAGGTTTGCAGCTCTTCAGGTATAATTAGGCTGCTGTTCTAGGACTGATCACTCCAGTGATATAATAGATAGAATGGGGGACGGTCTTACACAAGTTATTCAGGTAATTCCAGTGGAGCTTCTTTGGTGAAGTTTGTAGGAATAGAGAGGAAGGCACATGAGAAGCAATGTCACTGAAATAAATTAACTTCCTTCTCTGGGGCATTGCATTTTTTTTTAAAAAAAATGTGTTTATTTAAGCAAGAACATATATTTCAATAACACACAAGAGAAAAACAAACAATAGTACTGAAAGGAAATTAATGGACCCTGTATTGGAATGGAATGGACTTGTATTTTGGGTTCAGATTGGAGTTAATAGATGGTAAAATTACCAGAGTATAATATCAACTAAAGATTATCTTAAAAATAGATAATTGAACCTTAGTGAAAATTATATTTCATAGGCATCTCATATAATGGGGTTAATATAATAAAACAAATTATTATAGAAAATCCTGTTTAATTGCTGTGTTTAACGTATTTTTTGAAAATGGTTTTTATTCTTATAGATAAAGGAAGAGAGTATGGACTGGGTAGGAATCAGTTGCCCCCACATAGATTTGAAAATTGCAAGTGTAGTTGTAGCTGAGCAAAGGCCCGATTCCTTCCTTCCTTCCTTCCTTCCTTCCTTCCTTCCTTCCTTCCTTCCTTCCTTCCTTTTTACTTCCTTATTAGCTGCTCCCTCTTGTTCAGCTGAGGCCTGAACACAATAATATAACATTTTGGGGAAAAGATGAAACCCAGCAGTCCAGCACCAGAGGCTAAGATAGAGAAGATCTCCACAGCAACCATGTATTTTCCCTTGGTGCTCAGGTAGGATGGAATAAAGGGTAGCCAAACACTGCAAAAGACCAACATGCTGAAACTGATGAACTTGGCTTCATTGAAACTGTCAGGTAATTTCCTGGCCAGGAAAGCGACAATGAAACTAATAATTGCAAGGAAGCCCATATAGCTCAGAACAACATAAAACATCACCACAGACCCTTCATTGCATTCTAGTATAATTTCTTTAGCCACTGAGTAACTGTCTACATCTGGAAATGGGGGAAAGGTTGCTAGCCACACAATACAAATCCCTGCCTGAACAAAGGAGCAGGAAAGGACAATGGTGTTGGCCAGTCCCTTCCCCACCCATCTCCTCATCCTGGATCCAGGTTTGGTGGCCATGAAAGCCAGAACCACAGTGATGGTTTTTGCCAATACACAAGAAACAGCCACTGAGAAGATGATGCCAAAAGCGGTTTGTCGGAGGAGACATTTCAGCTTCTCTGGTTGGCCCAGGAAGAGCAGTGCACAAAGGAAGCAGAGCAGGAGAGAAATGAGGAGAGTGTAGGTGAGGTTCCTGTTGTTTGCAATGACTATGGGAGTGTCATGGTGCTTCACAAATGTACCCAGCACCAGAGCTGTAATCAGAAAAAATGAAAGTGAAAAGCAGACTAAAATGATACCCAAAGGTTCTTCATAAGACAAGAAGCTTATATCCTTGGGAATACATGCATCTTGGTTCTTGCTTGGATAGTCTTTGTCTGAGCATTTATCACAGTCATTCATATCTGGGGAAAAAGAAAGAACGGTACAGTCCCCAGCTCATACATAATCTATCAATCACATCAACATGCTTCATTTTTTTTTGTTCACTCACAACATAAGGATCTCTTCAAGTCAGAACATACATTCTGCGCTTTGTGATCCTATGTAATTGTGGTAGTTGGTGGCCTAACTGGTACAGAGCTAAATGGCACCACACCTTGTGCTCTAAGAGCATCAATGTTGTATTATATAGTGTGCTGAATTCCAAATATGAGTGGTGCTCAAAATTTGGAGTATGACTTCGGAAGTTAAAAGATGTTTTGGTTAAGATACAGTGGTACCTCGGGTTACATATGCTTTAGGTTACCTACGCTTCAGGTTACAGACACCACTAACCCAGAAATAGTACCTTGGGTTAAGAACTTTGCTCAGGATGAGAACAGAAATCACGCGGCGGCGGCGGAGCAGCAGTGGGAGGCCGCATTAGCTAAAGTGGTGCTTCAGGTTAAGAACAGTTTCAGGTTAAGAACGGACCTCTGGAATGAATTAAGTACATAACCAGAGGTACCTACAGTTTTGCATGGTAAGTAAAATATGTGTAAAGATGCATGAAGTCATTAAAAGTGGCTGACAATTACTTCCAGTTATATTATATATTAATATTAGCTTTACCTGACATTTTGAGAAGGTAAAATTAAACTTCTTTAAACTTATTTTTACTGAAGAAATTCACAAAAATTAAATTTCATTGCGTAAGATGACATGCTCCAAGGTGCTATGGCAGATATGAACAGAAAGGCATGCTAAATAACCCCATATTTGTAAAAGAGCAATGATACCTGGTGAGGCAGAAACTTAGGCAAAATAAACCCTGTACTGAATGATTGTGAAGTGGGAGAGATTTCAAGGTAAAGGATGATGTACTGAATGAATATGTATGGTTGCTGAATATATTGGTGCATCCAGACTGCCAGTATTTGTGTGTGGGATTAAATCACATATGTGGAAATTCAAGTTCTGCCATTAAAGTGGGTTTGGAGCTCTTGTCCAAGAAGCCCCCACCTCACGATGGCGAAGAATGAGGCCAGGGAGAGGCTGGCACTGCAGCAAAAGGCTGCTGAACATGCCCCCTCCGAGGCACCTGGTTGGCTGCCTCCCGAGGGGTGTGGGCGCCAGCCAGGTGAGGTGGAGGCAGGCGGCTACGCCATCCACAACCACTCCCGTCCACAACCACTCCCCCCTCTTCCAGGGAGGAGAGTCTTTGTGCACACAAATCAGGCGAAGGCTCCATGAAGTGATTGTATGGAAGTGTCCTGTGTATCACTTGGTCCCTTTGAAAGCAAGTGGACAAGTTAGTCATGGCTTAATTTGTCCCATTCTTGTTAAAGGGAACTCAATAGAAGTACTGCATCCTGATCTAAATTCCTCTTAAGGTAAATATCTCTTACCTTCCTGGATTGAAATCTTTCCCTCTGGGCATGGGATGCAATCATAGCAGCAAAACGGTTCTCCTTCCTTCACTTTCTTCCTTGATCCTGCGTGACAATTCTCAGTACAGACAGAAAGAGGCTGAGCCTAATCCGTAAATGAAGCAGAAGCATGATATTCATGAGAATGATGAGTTTGGAATCAGGTTCAGCTCTGCATTGAGTGCATTCTTGTCTGTGTTAAGACAAAGAATGCATAGCAGATATCATAGATAGTTTTAGGGGTCACACAACATTACATTGCATTTGGGAAGAGAGCGATAAACACACACATCCTGGACAAATACATCAATTTATATCGAGCAAATAATTGAGATTTTTTCATAAGGTTTTCCCCCCTGATCCTCAAGTGTACTTTATCTTAGACATCGAGGCAAATAATCATTGCTTGTTTTAGAATGAATTTCTTTTGAATTAGCTAACAATGTGACTCTACCTGATTAAACCATTTGTGCCATATTATGGCATCTTCATGAAGGGTGAAGGCTTGGTCTGGAGGAGCCTCAGGATCCATTCTCCCAACTTTTACCCTATGAAAGGACTGGTTGGAGGAAATAACCCAGTTGATAATGTCCAGACTAGATATTACTTCTCCATTCTGATTGAAGGACACCATGTCTCCAGCACTGTTGTTGAATGAGACAGCTCTCAGAAAATGATGGAGCTAGATAGAAAAAAAGAGAAAGCAAGCATTTAGAAAAGGGTGGATCTGAATGTTTCAAAAAGAGATCTAGAGCAGAGAGGGGAGTCCCACTGCCCGCAACATGCATGTAGCCTATTTGGGGCTCATGGATGGCTTGCAATTTCCCCTTTTCTCCACTCCCTATTAGCACTGCATGAAGGCCTAGATGTGTGTATTTTGGAATCCTATTGGTATTAATAGGGGGGATGTTTTAGATAGGTTTTAGGTAGAGAGGGAAGTGCTAATGCTTCTAAACTCCCCCCCCCCAAGCCATCAAAAGTTCTGCATGCCCCATTAGTTCTTGAAAAGAGTCTCATATTGCAGTCAAGGAATGATATACCGTAATAACTGTGAATTGGGGTGATAGTGAGAAAAGAAATGAATGGGTGTATGTGTGAATAGGTTAATAATCTAGGAGTAAATAAATGTCTTTCTGTGCTTTTGTGCATGGAGAGTGTATGTATGTGGATTAAAGGATGAGAGTCTGCTGGATCATCAGCATACCTGAACAGATTGGAAGTAACAGATTGAAGGAAGATTCATCCTGCAAAGATTGCAGACAGGGATGCTGCACAGATCACCAGGGAAGGCAGGGAGGAGGAAATATTTCTTAGGGAACTTGAACACTCACTATATACAGTGATACCTCGCTCTACAAACAGTCCTGTTCACAAACTATTTGGTCAATGAACTCCGCAAAACCGGAAGTAGGTATTCCAGCTAGCAAACTTTGCCTCAGAAGACAAACGGAAGCTGAATGGTGGAAGGGCACCAGTGGCGGGAGGCCTCAGTAGGGAAAGGGTGCCTCGGTTTAAGAACGCTTTGGTTTAAGAATGGACTTCTGGGATGAATTCAGTTCATAGAGTGAGGTACCACTGTAGTCTCATGCAAGCTAATGATTTATTGCCCCTTACCTGCCAAAACTGCTGCTTCTGAAGCTTCTCTCTCCTTCCATCCACCATTCCTGGGTATCTGAGTCTTTGCAAGAACATGGCATGCAATGCATGGACAACAGTGTGGACAGCATTGTAGATGCTGTAGCTTAGACCTTGCACTGTCATTTCAAAGAGAGATGCAGGAAGGTTCTCCACTCTCTCTTTCCCAGTGCAGATATCCCCCTTGGCATCACCCGGAATGTGATGTGGGAATACACAGCCAAAGGCTTGTTGCCAGAAATCCCAGATGAAATCATCACCTTCTGCATTGAAAGGGTTCCTGTTCTCAACATATTGATGAAATCGTGGTAGATCATTGGAGTGAATTCTGATGGATATACCACCATTGAATATTTCTGCATCCCAATCTCGTTGAAAGGCCAATGAAATGAACTCAAATTGGGCTGTAAATATCCATACTTTACCGTTTACATTTGTTTTCATCCTCCCAAGCATTGATAGATATGGAAGCCATCTAAAAAATACAGTGGTAGAAGCTTCTCCATAGACCACCACAACATTGGCTTTGCTACCCATCATTCTATCATGTATATTTGCTCCCTGTTGCATCAGAGCAAGTCCTTCAGTGAGAAAACTAAATTTGGGGATTGTTTCTTGAAAGGCAAAACAAATACCTCTGTTTGAAAAGAGTGGGAGCACATTTTGTAGAAATCTTTCTCCACTCTCATTGTCAACCACAGCGACTCCAATCCAAGTCCACCTGAAATGCAGAAGCAAAGAAAGCATCCCTGCAAACTGGTGGCCTTCTTGGGGGGCCATCTGGTAGAAAGGAAGTCCTGGTGTTTTATCATTCATCACTGGAGCCGGGCCATATATGAGCTAAAGAGAGGCGTGTTGGAAAGAGAGAAGAAACACCATCCACTTATATAGCAGTGTTATGCATTGTGAAATGCAGTTGACATATCCATTTGAACATCCATATAAATAGTGCATCTTTAGCATCAGGAAGCATTTCATACCTAAACTGTACTACCTGAGTCAGCAATGATGAAAGATTCAGCAGACTCAGTTCTGATGAATCCTGAATTACAGAGCAATGGGATATACAAAGTATTTCCATTCACATAAGGAGCTCAATCTCCATCAGCTAATCACAGTATTTTTAATTGCCTGACTGGCATAGCATCTAATTCCCCCTCAGTTAAAATCAACTTAATTAGTTTTTCAACTTTATGGTGTTGCTTCAGAGGAAATCAGGATCTATTTTATAAAGTTGGTTCTCAATTTATGCCTACAGATGGGTAGTTCATAACAGGGTTTTGCTTCAGAAAAGGATGCTATCTATTTTCAAATTCAGTTCTAATCTAGGGAAATCATGTTCCAGTTATAGGTTTTTGTTTTGTTTTTCAACTGTTAATGAACTGCTCTCAGTGTGCATAATACATGCAAAGGAAAGAAAGAAAAGAATAATTGATCTGATTATTACCAATGCACTCATTTCTGTTTCTAAACAGCATTAATACAAGCTGGAAGAAATAAAGAAAAAGTATGACTGCTTTAGTGAATTTTCATGTTCCACTCAGAAACAGGCATAGGTGTCCTACCTGTGGAATCTTATAAATATCCAAGATAGTTGCCACATGAAGGGAGATCTGGGAGTCAAGACCTCCAATGACAGCTGTTAGATTATTCTGTGTATCACATATATAGTTGGGGAGAAATTTCTCCAGTGTAGATAAAAGTAGCATTGTGGCATGATACGTCTTAATTGCAGTGACATAGCTGTCATAGATGTGGAAGCCCAAGGTGACATTTGGTAAGATGTGAGGGTTTTCATTGATCTCCTTGACTGCAAATGCTAAGGCCAGGATATGCTGGTAACCCTTAGGCACCACGCTGGAACAAGAGTTGCATTCCTGATCAGAAGAATATCTCACAGTTCCATTGTTTAAAAAGTTTGGGGAAGAGAATAAAGATTGTGTGCTTAAACAAATAAATCCTTCCACACACACACACACACACAGAGAGAGAGGGGGGGAGAGAGAGAGACCTCTTGCATTTCCCTTTGGAGATTCCTTTGTTGTGTAATCTTCTTCTGCAGAGATATTTCTTTTAACTAAATGGAAATATTAAATGAAAATAAAAACAGACACAAAACTAGTTCTTACACAAGCTCTTCAGGCAATGCAGACAGGGGTTCTTCAGTGAAAGTTGCTGAACTGAAAATAAAGGCATCAGGAGAAGCTATGCTACCAATAATGAAATCTCCTGGAGGCACACAAGGCACCATCAAACCATCTTAGGGACTCTATCCAAGATTTGTTCAGGGTTTACTGCTCAACCTTTTCTTATAAAGATATCTCACAAGGCAAGAGAGGTTTAGGATCAGAGTTATCCTTTTCCTAAATGAATGACCTTCCCAAGTTGACAGGCCCCATGTACTTCTCACTTCTCTCTACAGCATGTGCAGAAACTGCCTTCTTGACCGTTGGACCCACTATTGGTTTCATCTGCTCAATCCACTGGAGCCTGTCTTCACATGCAGACAGAGATAGATCTTATTTAATTTGAAGGAAGGTATTCTCAAGTACGTGTGTATAGGGTTGTAGCCCCAGCAAGTGTTCTTAGGCTGCTGTTCTAGGACTGACCACTCCAGTGACATAATAAATAAAAGGGGGAACAAAACATTCTTACACAAGCTCTTCAGATAATTCCGGTGGGGCTTGTTCAGTGAAGGTTCCTGGATTGGAGACAAAGCCACCAAGAGAAGCAATGCCACCAATGATAAAATCTCCTGATCGATGGTACTTATGAAGTGGCTGGTGTATATATGGAACCTTGCAATTTGCTATGTGGAGCTGACATACCTTTGGAGTAAATAGTGCCAGCAGCAAGACAACCAACATCTTGCATACAAGGGCACATATTCTATCTATCCACAGATTCATTTAATCTCTTCTACAGAACTATCAAGATATTAAAACTGTCTAACCTGAAAGGTACTATAGTTTCATGAGAGGCTGAAATCTTGAATATTGAGGATCATAATCATGTCTATATTTATCAGACCATCCGCAAGCTTTGCTTTGAGTTTTTCCAGTGGCCACTGAAGCTTCACCAGGGGTTTGAGTAGCAGCAGAATTAATTACAGACCTTTTGATCTGTAGGTAAGGTAATTAGAAAGGCAAAATGCTGAGTTCCCAGTAGGATTGCTGGAGAATATTTACAACTCTCATTTTAAATTCTCCTTCGTTAATTATATGGGAACAGTGGTGGAGAGGGAAATGGTGAAGTTTGGAATTCATCCTAACAGCTCCTGTAGCCAAAGGAGACTCCAAAATGTAAAATGGTGTATGTAGCATCTTGGAATCAGGCCATGGGAACCTCAGTTCACATCTCTGAAGAAGCCATGAGGCAGGACCTCTAGTCTATACCTGTAATAGTTGTTTGAGAGAAAGCTCCATTTAATTCTGTATTTCTTAACTCAGCAGTTTTACAAATTTCAACATCTAAAGCACATTTAGCTTTAACAAAATATAGTCAGTGAGCTAAAAGACAACCATTAACTTTTAATTAAAAATACAAAATACTTGTAAAGAAAGTTACTTTGTAAACTGTTAGTATAAAGGAGGAAGGCCCTGAAACGAAAAAGAACCCATTCTCTCCTTGATGATTTTCCCCAATCTGTGAGTTCCAGTACACCATTCATTCACAAGCAATAACAAAACGTGAAAGGCTGATTTTCTCCTCATTAGCAGTCAAGCTGGATCTGCAGCAAACTACTGTATTTTTCGCTCTATAGGGCACACGGCACCATAGGACGCACCTTGTTTTAGAGGGGGAGAACAAGAAAAAAAAATCTCCCCCTCTCTGCTCAGCGACCCTTCAGCGAAGCGGCAGGAGAAACAGAGCCCCTTCCATTTGTCCTCCTGCTTGGCTGAAGGGTCGCTGTGCAGCTCTCCCTCTCTGCTGAAGCCGGGAGAGTCTTGCTCTCCCGGCTTCAGCAAAAGGAACCCAAAGCCTGCGGAGCCCAGCGGGAACTCGCGCTGCACTCCGAAGGCTTCAGGCAGCTATCTCTGAAGCCTGGAGAGCGAGAAGGGTCAGCTTCAGCGAAAGCAATGCGAAGCCTCAGGAGTGCAGAGGGAGCGCTCATGATTAACACATATCCAAGAGTATTCCCAAGCTATGCACCTGCTCCTTTAGAGGGAGTTTAGCCTCATTCAGGACAAGCAGTGGGCCCGTCCTCTGGATACAGGAACCAACTCAACATAGAACATCTGTCTTCCCAAGATTTGGTTTATTGCCCCTCATCCAGTTCACCACTGCCTTGGGACACTGGCCCAGACAATCCTGAGCTAAATGAACCAACAAATCAGCTGTGTGTGCTCCAAATACAGCCCACAGATCATGTATGAAAGCCTACAAGGTTTTAGATACAATGAGTCCCTTATTTCTAAGTCCCATGAAAAGAATAGGAGTTTGTGTGCACTCCCCACCCTACAGATCCCGAATTTAGAAATAGAATGAGGCACCCCCCGCCAAGTCTCAGTGAAGGACCAGTAACCTGTACCCTATAGGAGGAAATCCTTACCAGCTAATATTCTGCTTTTCACGCTGATGTACAACACTAGATTTTGAAATTATATGGTATGATGCAGACACAACACTTCAGACCTTACTTCTTACTAGATGCTCTCTGTTGTTCAGCTCAGGTCGCAACAAAGCAATGTACCATTTGGGAGGAAAGATGCAGCACAGCAGACCAGTACTGGAGGCTAAGATAGAGAAGATCTCCACAGCTACCATGTATTTCCCCTTGGTACTAATGTAGGTTGGAACAAAAGATAGCCAAACACTGCAAAAGACCAGCATACTGAAAGTGATGAATTTTGCTTCATTGAAACTGTCAGGTAACTTCCTGGCAAAGAAGGCCACAGTGAAGCTGACAAGAGCCAGGAAGCCCATGTAGCCTAGAACACAGTAAAACATAGACACAGATCCCTCATTACATTCCAGTACAACTTCTTTAGTCACTGAGTGCACATCAGCATTGGGGAATGGGGGTGAGGATCCCAACCAGGCAACACAGACACCTGCTTGTACAAGGGAGCAGGAAACCACAATGGAATTGGTCAGTATCTTCCCCACCCACATCCTCACCCTAGATCCTGGTTTGGTGGCCATGAAAGCCAAAACCACTGTGATGGTTTTTGCCAACACACAAGAAACAGCTACTGAGAAGATGATGCCAAAAGCCGTTTGTCGGAGGAGACATGTCACCATATTCCGTTGGCCTATAAATAAAAACACACAAAGGAAGCAGAGTAGGAGTGAGATGAGGAGAGTGTAGGTGAGGTCTCGATTGTTGGCTTTGACAAGGGCCGTGTTGTGGTGCTTCATAAATGTTCCCAGCATTAGGGCTGTGATCATAGAAAAGTAAAGAGCAAAACAAGCTAAGCTGATGCCCAAAGGTTCTCCATAAGATAAGAAACTTATATTCTTTGGTATGCACAAATTCTGGTTCTTGTTTGGATATTCTTCATCTGAGCATGTATTACAGTCATTCATGTCTATAAAAGAAAACATGTAGTCTTAATCACAACATGCTGTAATTGTTTGTTTTCTACAGAGAACATTTCACACTCATATTTAAGGATACATTCAGCATTTACACTATGAAGAGTAGGATTGGTGAGTTAAGTGTCATGGAGGTTTATAGGTCTAAATCAATGTTTTATTGAGCTAAAGAGAGGTGTGTTGGAAAGAAGAAGAAAGCCTAGCAGTTTTATGCATGGTCAATTGCACTTGGTATGTGCATTGGGTCATCCATATAAATACTACATCCTTAACATCAGGAGTCATTTCACATTTCAACCATACAACCTGAGTTACCAATAATTGCAGATTCAAGGGAGGACATTCTTAGCAAAACTGAAAGGGAGAGCAAAGGGGTAAAGGCACTAATTCCATTCACACAAGGATCTCAATCTGCATCACCAACCACTCAGTTTCTTTTAAAAACTAATCACAGTATTTTTAATTGCTTGACTGGCATAGCATCTAATTTTCCCTTAGTTCAAACCAGCTTAATTAGTTTTTGAACTTGATGGTGTTGCTTCAATGAAAACCATGCTCTGCATTATCATGTAGGTCCCCAGCTCTTGACTACAGATGGTCAGTTTATCAGAGGCTCTGTGATTCGTCAGAGATGCTATCTATCTTCAAATTTATGGGTGCCCGCAAAAATGTAGTGTCCTTATTCAGTTCTAATCTATCAGAACCATATTCCAGCTGTAGGCTTGTTTGCTTTTTCACTTGTGAATGAGCAGCTCTCAGTCTGCAAAAATACATGCAGAGGAAAGGAGGAAAAAGAAACAACCATTTTTGTTTCCCAACAGAATGACACAAGGTGGAAGAAAAATAATAATGAAAGTATTTTAAATTTTCATATGCCACTCAGAAACAGGCACAGGTGTCCTACCTGTGGAATCTTATAAATATCCAAAATAGTTGCCACATGAAGGGAGATCTGGGAGTCGAGACCCCCAATGACAGCTGTAACATCATTCTGAGTATCACATATATAGTTGGGGAGAAATTTCTCCAGTGTAGATAAAAGTAGCATTGTGGCATGATATATCTTAATTGCATTGATATAGCTGTCATGGATGTGGAAGCCCAAGGTGACGTTTGGTAAGATGTGAGGGTTTTCATTGATCTCCTTGACTGCAATCGCCAAGGCCAGGATGTGCTGGTAACCCTTAGGCACCACGCTGGAACAAGAGTTGCATTCCTGGTCAGAAGAATATCTCACAGTTTGAACAATATTTATTAATTAATGAAATCTATATCCCACCCTTCCTCCCAAGTGAGCCCAGGGAAGAAAACACATAGGTAATAAAGCATTAAAAAATATCTAAATGCATTTCCAATAAACATGCAGGCCACTCAAAAAATACTCACACAGAATCTCTCAGTTCATTGATCTCCCTGAGTTCATTGAGGTTTTCTCCCTTGTACATAGATATAGAACTGTAAGACTAAAATCCCATAGACTGTTACAAGGGAATAAGCTGCCTCTCTCCACTAACCCCCACCATAGTGGGTTTTCTTTCCCTTCTGCTTTTGGCTTAATGGCCATGCTGCTTTGAATTTTATTACAGTTATCTTGTTTAGATATTATGTGTTCTGAGGCTGTCTTTAGCTTATGTTGGCTTCAAGAAAAAAACAGTACACAATGCCAACTTGAGAACACACCATATGCTGTACTTTCTCAATGAGATTCCTTTTAAAGAATGTTTGTCAAAATGAACAGAATAAAGGAGCTATTTCATATCTTTAATCTATTTATACTATTTCAACTATACATTTAATCCAGTACATTCTTTTACTACACTACATCATTTATCACCAGGCATGTTGAAATGACCTTTATGTGAAACAGAGATGTAGAAGGAAGATAAAACAAGTAGGATAGCTGTGTGAAAGTGATGATGGTGCCAATCATAAGTCACAAGAGTTCTACGTTGCAGCTTAAGCAACATAAATATCAGGCAGCACAACTTTCTGCTGGGCCCACAGAAATTGATTATTACTGGATTATGAGAGCAAATTGCCTAACTTGATATAAGTAAGGGAGCTACATACAGTATGTCTGCTTGGAAGCTTCATTATCAAGGAGGAAAAACTAATATGGTACAGTGTTTAGGGCATTGGACTAGAAAGCAAACAGCCAGTTTCAAATCTTCGCTCAAACTTCAAATAATTGGATGATCAATCTTTCAAAGGCCATATTCAAACTATACATTTATGGCATTATGATACCGCTTAAGCAGTACTGGCTTCTACAAAGAATTTTGGAAGCTCCTAGTTGTCAAGGGTAGTGAGCAATTTCTCTTCTAAACTAAATATGACATAATAGGCATCACTGAAACCTGGTGGGATAAGTCCCACGATTGGAATGTAATAATGGAGGGATACAATCTATTTCAGAGAAACAGACCAGACAAGAAAGGGGAGGAGTGGCGTTATATGTCAGGGATGTGTATACCTGTGAAGAGATCCAAGATTTAGAACCTCAAAGCCAAAGTGAGAGCATTTGGGTCAAAATTAAGGGAGAGAAGAATAACAGTGACCTCATTGTGGGACTTTACGATAGATCCCCAAGCCAAACGGAGGACATAGATGATGCCTTCCTGGAACAGATGGCCAAGCATGCAAAAGGAAGGGAGATAGTAGTAAGGGGGGGACTTCAATTACCCGGATGTTTGTTGGATGTCAAACTCAGCCAAGAGCATAAGGTCAAACAGATTCCTCACTGGCCTTGCAGACAACTTCGTTGTCCAGAAAGTGGGAGAAGCAACAAGAGGAACAGCCATTTTAGATCTGGTCCTAACCAATGTTGATGACCTGGTTAGTGGGGTAGAAGTGGAAGGATCATTAGGCGCGAGTGATCATGCTCTTCTGAAGTTTACTATACAGCAGAAAGGAGCAGCCAAGCATACTAGGACTCAATTTCTTGACTTTAAGAAAGCCGACTTCATAAAACCTAGGGAAGTGCTGGGTGGGATCCCATGGACAGTAATACTAAAAGGAAAGGGAGTTCATGATGGCTGGGAGTTTGTTAAGAGGGAGATAGTAAAAGCACAACTTCAGGCAATACCAATGAGACAGAAACATGGAAGGTGCCTAAAGAAGCCAGGGTGGCTATCTAAAGAACTTTTAACTGAGTTAGGATTAAAAAAGGATGTGTACAAAAAATGGAAAAGGGGGTAAACCACCAAAGAGGAATTCAAACAAATAGCCAGCACGTGTAGACACAAAGTCAGAAAAGCTAAAACACAGAATGAACTCAGGCTTGCTAGAGAGGTTAAAAGCAACAAAAAAGGCTTTTATGGGTATGTTCGTAGCAAAAGGAAGAACAAAGAAACAGTGGGGTCACTCAGAGGAGAAGATGGTGAAATGCAAACAGGGGACACAGAAAGGGCTGAACTCCTCAATGCCTTCTTTGCCTCAGTCTTCTCCGATAAAGAAAACAATGCCCGACCTGAAGAATTTGGAGCAAATGATTCAGCAAAGGAAACACAGCCCAGAATAACTAAGGAGATAGTACAAGAATACTTGGCTAGTTTAGATGTATTCAAGTCTCCAGGGCCAGATGAACTGCATCCAAGAGTATTAAAAGAACTGGCAGATGTGATCTCAGAACCACTGGCAGTCATCTTTGAGAATTCCTGGAGAACAGGCGAAGTCCCAGCAGACTGGAGGAGGGCAAATGTTGTCCCTATTTTCAAAAAGGGGAAAAGAGAGGACCCAAATACCGTATTTTTCTCTCTATAACATGCAGATTTTTTTCTCCGAAAAAGGAAGGGGAAATGTCTGTGCGTGTTATTGAGCGAATGGGTGGTCCCTGGAGCCGACGGGTGCGAGTGGAGGCAAAAATCAGGCAAAAATCAAATCGTGTCTCGGAGAAGGGAAACCTGAAAAGAGGAAGTGGCTGCTTTCCTGCATTCTGCCTCAGGGTCTTACTGCCCACCCTCCTTTGTTTCATTGCTGTGTTTCCTCAAACAGAACAAAGAGCAGGGAAAGCCCCTCCCCTCCAGGCAAGCGGAGGGGAAAGCAGAGCGTCCTTCCTTCTAATTCCTCTCCTTGCTCCGGTGCTGCTGCTGCTGCGTCTAGGGACTCGCAGGCAGCCGGAAAACATGCAGGTGGGGGAGAGAGAGAGAGCGAGAGAGCGCTGGCTGGCTTGTGTGGGTGGGTGGGGGGAAACGTTTGCCTTCCTTTCCTCACGTTATAGCCCTCTCCTGCATTCTTAGCCAGTTGCTTCTCTGCACACCCCTCTTGTGCTCCTTGTCCCTTCTGTGTTTTTCCTTCCCTCCCCACTTAAAATGTGGTTACAAAGCATGGATCCACATGGATCCTCAGGATCTTTGCATTGGGTCACCCCAAATTCACCATCAGATCACATAGCATGTCCATGGCTACAGCCTGTCCCCCCAAAATCACACACCCATTGTTGCCTGGGGCTGCAATGGTGCAAAAACGTGGTTAAAAAGCATGGATCCACATGGATCCTCAGGATCTTTGCATTGGGTCACCCCAAATTCACCATCAGATCACATGTCTGTGGCCACAGCATGAAGCACAAAAATGATACATCCATTGTTTCATTCAGAATGTTTCCCCCCTTGTTTTCCACCTCTAAAAACGATTTGCGTGTTATGGTCAGGTGTGTGTTATAGAGCGAAAAATATGGTAATTACCGCCCAGTCAGTCTGACATCAATACCAGGGAAGATTCTGGAGCAGATCATTAAGCAAACAGTCTGTGAGCACCTAGAAAGGAATGCTGTGATCACCAATAGTCAGCATGGATTTCTGAAAAATAAGTAATGTCAGACTAACATGATCTCGTTTTTTGACAGAATTACAAGCCTGGTAGATGAAGAGAACACAGTGGATGTAGCCTACCTTGATCTCAGCAAGGCATTTGACAAGGTGCCCCCTGATATTCTTGTAAAGAAGCTTGTAAAATGCGGTCTTGACTATGCTACCACTCAGTGGATTTCTAACTGGCTGATTGACCGAACCCAAAGGGTGCTCATCAATGGTTCCTCTTCATCCTGGAGAAGAGTGACTAGTGGGGTGCCACAGGGTTCTGTCTTGGGCCCGGTCTTATTCAACATCTTTATCAACGACTTGGATGATGGACTCAAGGGCATCCTGATCAAATTTGCAGATGACACCAAACTGGGAGGGGTGGCTAACACCCCAGAGGACAGGATCACACTTCAAAACGACCTTGAAAGATTAGAGAACTGGGCCAAAACAAAGAAGATGAATTTTAACAGGGAGAAATGTAAAGTATTGCACTTGGGCAAAAAAAATGAGAGGCACAAATACAAGATGGGTGACACCTGGCTTGAGAGCAGTACATGTGAAAAGGATCTAGGAGTCTTGGTTGACCACAAACTTGACATGAGCCAACAGTGTGACGTGGCAGCTAAAAAAGCCAATGCAATTATTCTGGGCTGCATCAATAGGAGTATAGCATCTAGATCAAGGGAAGTAATAGTGCCACTGTATTCTGCTCTGGTCAGACCTCACCTGGAGTACTGTATCCAGTTCTGGGCACCACAGTTCAAGAAGGACACTGACAAACTGGAACGTGTCCAGAGGAGGGCAACCAAAATGGTCAAAGGCCTGGAAACGATGCCTTATGAGGAACGGCTAAGGGAGCTGGGCATGTTTAGCCTGGAGAAGAGGAGGTTAAGGGGTGATATGATAGCCATGTTCAAATATATAAAAGGATGTCACATAGAGGAGGGAGAAAGGTTGTTTTCTGCTGCTCCAGAGAAGCGGACACGGAGCAATGGATCCAAACTACAAGAAAGAAGATTCCACCTAAACATTAGGAAGAACTTCCTGACAGTAAGAGGTGTTCGACAGTGGAATTTGCTGCCAAGGAGTGTGGTGGATTCTCCTTCTTTGGAGGTCTTTAAGCAGAGGCTTGACAACCATATGTCAGGAGTGCTCTGATGGTGTTTCCTGCTTGGCAGGGAGTTGAACTTGATGGCCCTTGTGGTCTCTTCCAACTCTATGATTCTATTCTATTCTATTCTATTCTATTCTATTCTATTCTATTCTATTCTATGGGAAAATTGTAGCTGTTAGGGGAATCGGGTCTATGAAAACTGCTGAACAACGAAACCAGATATGCCAGAATGGAAAGAGAAAGGGGTTAGAAGATGATTAAAAAACAAAGAGGATGCCATACCAATAGATGCCATACCATTTGAAGCTGGAAAAAGGCACTGCAACCCACCGGTTACTTGGGCCCCTCATGAATAATACATATCCAAGAGTATTCCCAAGCTATGCACCTGCTCCTTTGGAGGGAGTGCAGGGTCATCCCGGACAAGCAGTGGGCCTACCCTCTGGATACAGGAACCAACTATGCATGGAACATCTGTCTTCCCAAGATTCAGTTTATTGGCCCTCAGCCAGATCACTACTTCCTTGGGACACTGGAGCAGATGTTCCTGAGCTAAATGAACCAGCAAGGCAGCTTTGTATGCTCCAAATGCAGCCCGCAGATCATGAATGAAAGCCTGCAAGGTGTTAAAATAAGGGAATGGCTGTATCAAAGTCCCATGAAAAATTAGGAGTTTGTGTGCAACCCCTCCCCCTACAGCTCCTGAGTTACGAAATGGAATGAGGCAGCTGAGCAGAAGGGGGTTCTTGCCAAACATCTCAAAACCACACAAGAATCTCTGAAGCACTTTGGGTCAATTTCTTTTTAAAAGAAAAACCTTTCTAGGTCAGGTTTATCATAATTCAGTTTGGATATATACAGACTGAATGAAGAATAATTGGTGAAAACTAAACCGTAATCAACAGAAGCTGAATGTTTGGGGGTATTGCAGAGAAAAATGGGGAATAAAAATTCAAATAATAACCACATCAACATTGTATAATCTATTTGATATATAGAAAGCATAAAGAATTTAGTAAGTATAAAAGAGCATCCTTTGCAAACTATATAAAGTGGAACCAAAGGAAGGAAAGAAGCAGATAATAGTTGGAGATTTATGCTCAGGTGGCAGTGACCACAATTATTTCAGTATCAAATCAAATTTCTGGGGTTTCGTTTGCCTCTGTGCCAGAGGCCCACAACACACACCTATCAAATCAGCTTTGCGCTTCATTTCTGTGACTTTTCACACCAAGTGTGAAGGACCCAATTGTTCAGCTGACAACGAAAAAAGCCCAAAGCTTCTTTTTCTATCATAAGGCTGTTCCTGCCTTATGCTTTTGACACTTTGAAGGTTCTCCAGGCTAGGAAGTGGCTACCAGTGGTTAAGAGAGTGTGCTGAGTTCACAAGTAAAACCAAGCCACAGTTAAAACAAACCCACAAATCACGGGCAACATCAAGTCATGCTTCAGATTATGGTTTTTTGGCAGTAACAAATCCTGCTCATTTTGGCCATACAGTGGTATCTTGGTTTACGAACAGTCCTGTTTACGAACTATTCGGTTTACGAACTCCGCAAACCGGACGTAGTGTTCTGGTTTGTGAACTTTACCTTGGTCTATGAACGGTCTATGAATGGTCTGTGAACAGAAACCACATGGCGGAAAGGCACTGGCGGCAGCAGGCCTCATTAGGGAAAATGCGCCTCAGTTTAAGAACGGATTTGGTTTAAGAACAGTCTTCAGGAACGGATTAAGTTTGTAAACTGAAATACAATTGTATTGCATTTATATGTTCCCCCACTGGAAAAAGGCATGCACAGCCCAAGTGCAACATGGAACTCTTTGAAATCTTTTTGCACAAAGCTCTGCTGCCTGTAATTCCTTCCCTCCTCCCCTGCCCCCCCCCAAATCCTGTGTCACTGGAGCTGCAAATTGATTCCAAGTCGTCACCTCTGGCATTGATTCTTGACCCGAGGAGCAGTTGCTAACCTGAAATGATTCCTGCCACCCATTTGAGCAGGAAGAGACAGGAGGAGACAGACTTAGAATCATAGAGTCATAGAATTGTAATGTTGGGACCCACAAGGGTCCCCTACTCCAACACTATGAAATTTAGGAATCTCATCAAAGCCTGCTTTCCGAGGTCTCATGAGACCTTTGACCCTGACTTCTGGTGGCACCTGAAGTCAAGTTTCAAAGCCAGGGGCTGAGCATGATGCCATGACATCACGTCATAGTGTGACATCATGACAACACTCTCAGGGCCCAAGTCGGCTCCCCTGACCGATGGCCACCCAACCTCTGCTATAAAATCTCCAATGAAGCAGAGTCCACAAGCACCAAGGCAGTCTCTTCCACGGTCTAACAGTTCTTACTGTCAGAAAGTTCATGCTGTACTTTGGTTGCAATCTCCTTTCTTGTAGCTTGAATCCACTGGTTTGAGCCCTACTCCCAGGAGCAGGAGAAACCAAGCTTGCTCCATTTCCATGTCACAGCCCTTTAGATATTTAAAACTTGGAGTTTGTTTTCCGTTCTTGATCTACTCCCTTCAGATCCAATGCTACTGATAGTGGGTTAGTATGCCCATAACCCACTTTCTACCTTCCAAGAAAATGATCTCAGGGAAAGGGAACTGCAGTCTGGAAAAGGCAGCTTGAGAGAAAGGATTAGGAAGTACTTGAAACTCACTAAATGGACAGAAGGAAGCAGCTAGAGGGAATGAACCAAGGTTTCAGTAATCTCTATGCTAATGTATAGAGTATGGGAAAAAAAAGTCAAAGGAATTTGAGCTATAAATACTAAATGACAAACATAACCTAGTAGGAATCATCATGGTAGGATGATGTGGTTGAAAGAAAATCAGAACAAGATGTCTGACACCAGCTTGGCTTTTCTTACTCCTTAGCCTTTTCTTCTCCCAATGATACCCTGCAGGTAACATAGGTTTTTCTTCTTCTAGATCAGAGACTTCCTTCTTCTAGATAAGTGACTTTCCCAGGTTGATTAGCCCCATGACAATTGGACTGACAAATGGTTTCATCAGCTCTATCCACTGGGGTCTATCTTCACATGCAGAGGAAGTCCCTAACTCCGCAAGGTTTTGAGGCCCATTCGCTACCATCAAGTTGTTTATCCAGACAGTCCAAGGCATTCCCAGGGTGTGGCCACTCTCCCATGCTGACAGCTTCTAGAAGCCATGGCTGAGAGTTGAGTGCAAGGTGGGGAACAAAGGTGGATAAACTATGCCAGAAGGTGTCCTGACCAGAGGTACTCCCCCTCCCCTAACACCCCATATGCTTCCCAATAAAATCAATCATTTCCCTGTGGAGTTTTTAGTTCATTATTTTTTCAATTGCCTTGACATCACAATCCTGTGCATTTTCAGACAGAGATGGATCTTATTGAATTCAAGGGAAGATATTTTCAAATAAGTGTGTATAGGTTTGCAGCTCTTCAGGTGTAATTAGGCTGCTGTTCTAGGACTGATCATTCCAGTGATATAATAGATAGAATGGGGGACGTTCTTACACAAGTTATTCAGGTAATTCCAGTGGGGCTTCTTTAGTGAAGTTTGTAGGAATAGAGAGGAAGGCACATGAGAAGCAATGTCACTGAAATAAATTCCCTTCCTTCTTTGGGGCATTGCATATTTTTTTTTTTTTTAAAAATGTGTTTATTTAAGCAAGAACATATATTTCAATATTTTTAATATTTTTAACTATTGTTGTGTTGATGTTTGTGTACAGGCATGGTCCTCACAATAAACGGATTTGTTGTTGTATATTTCAATAACACACAAGAGAAAAACAAACAATAGTACTGAAAGGAAATGAATGGACCCTGTATTGGAATGGAATGGATTTTGGGTTCAGATTGGAGTTAATAGATGGTAAAATTACCAGAGTAAAATATCACCTAAGGATTATCTTAAAAATAGATAATTGAACCTTAGTGAAAATTATATTTCATAGGCAACTCATATAATGGGGTTAATATAATAAAACAAATTATTATAGAAAATCCTGTTTAATTGCTGTGTTTAACATATTTTTTGAAAATGGTTTTTATTCTTATAGATAAAGGAAGAGAGTATGGACTGGGTAGGAATCAGTTGCATCCACATAGATTTGAAAATTGCAAGTGTAGTTGTAGCTGAGCAAAGGCCCAATTCCTTCCTTCCTTCCTTCCTTCCTTCCTTCCTTCCTTCCTTCCTTCCTCCCTCCCTCCCTTCCTTTTTACTTCCTTATTAGCTGCTCCCTCTTGTTCAGCTGAGGCCTGAACACAATAATATAACATTTTGGGGAAAAGATGCAACCCAGCAGTCCAGCACCAGAGGCTAAGATAGAGAAGATCTCCACAGCAACCATGTATTTTCCCTTGGTGCTCAGGTAGGATGGAATAAAGGATAGCCAAACACTGCAAAAGACCAACATGCTGAAACTGATGAACTTGGCTTCATTGAAACTGTCAGGTAATTTCCTGGCCAGGAAAGCGACAATGAAACTAATAATTGCCAGGAAGCCCATATAGCTCAGAACAACGTAAAACATCACCACTGACCCTTCATTGCATTCTAGTATAATTTCTTTAGCCACTGAGTAACTGTCTACATCTGGAAATGGGGGAAAGGTTGCTAGCCACACAATAGAAATCCCTGCCTGAACAAAGGAGCAGGAAAGGACAATGGTGTTGGCCAATCCCTTCCCCACCCATCTCCTCATCCTGGATCCAGGTTTAGTGGCCATGAAAGCCAGAACCACAGTGATGGTTTTTGCCAATACACAAGAAACAGCCACTGAGAAGATGATGCCAAAAGCGGTTTGTCGGAGGAGACATGTCAGCTTCTCTGGTTGGCCCAGGAAGAGCAGTGCACAAAGGAAGCAGAGCAGGAGAGAAATGAGGAGCGTGTAGGTGAGGTTCCTGTTGTTTGCAATGACTATGGGAGTGTCATGGTGCTTCACAAATGTACCCAGCACCAGAGCTGTAATCAGAAAAAATGAAAGTGAAAAGCAGACTAAACTGATACCCAAAGGTTCTTCATAAGACAAGAAGCTTATATCCTTGGGAATACATGCATCTTGGTTCTTGCTTGGATAGTCTTTGTCTGAGCATTTATCACAGTCATTCATATCTGGGGAAAAAGAAAGAACGGTACAGTCCCCAGCTCATACATAATCTATCAATCACATCAACATGCTTTAATTTTTTTTTGTTCACTCACAACATAAGGATCTCTTCAAGTTAGAACATACATTCTGCGCTTTGTGATCCTATGTAATTGTGGTAGTTGGTGGCCGAATTGGTAGAGAGCTACATGGTACCACATCTTGTGCTCTAAGAGCATCAATGTTGTATTACATAGTGTGCTGAATTCCAAATATAAGTGGTGCTAAAAATTTGGAGTATGACTTCAGAAGTTAAAAGATGTTTTGGTTAAGATACAGTGGTACCTCGGGTTACATATGCTTCATGTTACCTACGCTTCAGGTTACAGACACCACTAACCCAGAAATAGTACCTTGGGTTAAGAACTTTGCTTCAGGATGAGAACAGAAATCACGCGGCGGCGGCGGAGCAACAGTGGGAGGCCCCATTAGCTAAAGTGGTGCTTCAGGTTAAAAGCAGTTTCAGGTTAAGAACGGACCTCTGGAACGAATTAAGTACATAACCAGAGGTACCACTGTACAGTTTTGCATGGTAAGTAAAATATGTGTAAAGATGCATGAAGTCATTAAAAGTGACTGACAATTACTTCCAGTTATATTATATATTAATATTATATTTATTATTATTATTTAGCTTTACCTGACATTTTGAGAAGGTAAAATTAAACTTCTTTAAACTTATTTTTACTGAAGAAATTCACAAAAATTAAATTTCATTGCGTAAGATGACATGCTCGAAGGTGCTATGGCAGATATGAACAGAAAGGCATGCTAAAGACATCCCATATTTGTGAAAGAGCAATAATACCTGGTGAGGCAAAATAAACCCTATAGTGAATGATGGTGAAGTGGGAGAGATCTCAAGGAAAAGGATGATGTACTGAATGAATATGTATGAATATATGCATATATGTACTGAATATATATAGTGCATCCAGACTGCCAGTATTTGGGTGTGGGATTAAATCACATATGTACAAATTCAAGTTCTGCCATTAAAGTGGGTTTGGAGCTCTTGTCCAAGAAGCCCCCACCTCAAAAAGCACAGACTGTTTACAATAAGGAAAGTGATTGGGGAGTGCACTGGAAAGTTTGAGATTACATTTTCTTGATGCAACCTTTTCTGACATTCACACAAACTAAGTAGAATGAGTACACAATAAACATCTACTTTTGTCTAGCATATTCAGCTTTTAATTGAACAAACTCCTTGTAAACATTGTGCATACAAATCAGGATGAAGGCTCCATGAAGTGATTGTATGGAAGTGTCCTGTGTATCACTTGGTCCCTTTGAAGGCAACTGGAGAAGTTAGTCATGGCTTAATTTGTCCCAGTCCTGTTAAAGGGAACTCAATAGAAGTACTGCATCTGGATCCAAATTATACTTAAGGTAAATATCTCTTACCTTCCTGGATTGAAATCTTTCCCTCTGGGCATGGGATGCAATCATAGCAGCAAAACGGTTCTCCTTCCTTCACTTTCTTCCTTGATCCTGCGTGACAATTCTCAGTACAGACAGAAAGAGGCTGAGCCTAATCCGTAAATGAAGCAGAAGCATGATATTCATGAGAATGATGAGTTTGGAATCAGTCAGGTTCAGCTCTGCATTGAGTGCATTCTTGTCTGTGTTAAGACAAAGAATACATAGCAGATATCATAGATAGTTTTAGGGGTCACACAACATTACATTGCATTTGGGAAGAGAGCGACAAACACACACATCCTGGACAAATTCATCAATTTACATCGAGCAAATAATTGAGATTTTTTTCATAAGGTTTTCCCCCCTGATCCTCAAGTGTACTTTATCTTAGACATCGAGGCAAATAATCATTGCTTGTTTTAGAATGAATTTCTTTTGAATTAGCTAACAATGTGACTCTACCTGATTAAACCATTTGTGCCATGTTATGGCATCTTCATGAAGGGTGAAGGCTTGGTCTGGAGGAGCCTCAGGATCCATTCTCCCAACTTTTACCCTATGAAAGGACTGGTTGGAGGAAATAACCCAGTTGATAATGTCCAGACTAGATATTACTTCCCCATTCTGATTGAAGGACACCATGTCTCCAGCACTGTTGTTGAACGAGACAGCTCTCAGAAAATGATGGAGCTAGATAGAAAAAAAGAGAAAGCAAGCATTTAGAAAAGGGTGGATCTGAATGTTTCAAAAAGAGATCTAGAGCAGAGAGGGGAGTCCCACTGCCTGAAACATGCAGGTAGCCTATTTGGAGCTCATGGATGACTTGCAATTTCCCCTTTTCTCCACTCCCTATTAGCTGTGCATGAAGGCCTAGATGTGTGTATTTTGGAATCCTATTGGTATTAATATGGGGGATGTTTTAGATAGGTTTTAGGTAGAGAGGGAAGTGCTAATGCTTCTACACTCCCCCCCAATCCATCAAAAGTTCTGCATGCCCCATTAGTTCTTGAAAAGAGCCTCATATTGCAGCCAAGGAATGATATACCGTAATAACTGTGAATTGGGGTGATAGTGAGAAAAGAAATGAATGGGTGTATGTGTGAATAGGTTAATAATCTAGGAGTAAATAAATGTCTTTCTGTGCTTTTGTGCATGGAGAGTGTATGTATGTGGAATAAAAGGATGAGAGTCTGCTGGATCATCAGCATACCTGAACAGATTGGAAGTAACAGATTGAAGGAAGATTCATCCTGCAAAGATTGCAGACAGGGATGCTGCACAGATCACCAGGGAAGGCAGGGAGGAGGAAATATTTCTTAAAGAACTTGAACACTCACTATATACAGTGATACCTTGCTCTATGAACAGTCCTGTTCACAAACTATTTGGTCAATGAACTCTGCAAAACCGGAAGTAGGTATTCCAGCTAGTAAACTTTGCCTCAGAAGACAAAAGGAAGCTGAATGGTGGAAGGGCACCAGTGACGGGAGGCCTCAGTAGGGAAAGCGTGCCTTGGTTTAAGAACACTTTGGTTTAAGAACGGACTTCTGGGATGAATTCAGTTCATAGAGTGAGGCACAACTGTAGTCTCATGCAAGCTAATGATTTATTGCCCCTTACCTGCCAAAACTGCTGCTTCTGAAGCTTCTCTCTCCTTCCATCCACCATTCCTGGGTATCTGAGTCTTTGCAAGAACATGGCATGCAATGCATGGACAACAGTGTGGACAGCATTGTAGATGCTGTAGCTTAGACCTTGCACTGTCATTTCAAAGAGAGATGCAGGAAGATTCTCCACTCTCTCTTTCCCAGTGCAGATATCCCCCTTGGCATCACCCAGAATGCGATGTGGGAATACACAGCCAAAGGCTTGTTGCCAGAAATCCCAGATGAAATCATCACCTTCTGCATTGAAAGGGTTTCTGCCCTCAACATATTGATGAAATCGTGGTAGATCATTGGAGTGAATTCTGATGGATATACCACCACTGAATATTTCTGCATCCCAATTCCGCTGAAAGGCCAATGAAATGAACTCAAATTGGGCTGTTGATATCCATACTTTACCTTTTGTATTTCTTTTCGTGCTCCCAAGCATTGATAGATATGGAAGCCATCTAAAAAATACAGTGGTAGAAGCTTCTCCATAGACCACCACAACATTGGCTTTGCTACCCATCATTCTATCATGTATATTTGCTCCCTGTTGCATCAGAGCGAGTCCTTCAGTGAGAAAAGTAAATCTGGGGATTCTTTCTTGAAAGGCAAAACAAATACCTCTGTTTGAAAAGAGTGGGAGCACATTTTGTAGAAATCTTTCTCCACTCTCATTGTCAACCACAGCGACTCCAATCCACGTCCACCTGAAATGCAGAAGCAAAGAAAGCATCCCTGCAAACTGGTGGCCTTCTTGGGGGGCCATCTGGTAGAAAGGAAGTCCTGGTGTTTTATCATTCATCACTGGAGCCGGGCCATATATGAGCTAAAGAGAGGCGTGTTGGAAAGAGAGAAGAAACACCACCCACATATATAGCAGTGTTATGCGTTGTGAAATGCAGTTGACATGTTCATTTGAACATCCATATAAATAGTGCATCTTTAGCATCAGGAAGCATTTCATACCTAAACTGTACTACCTGAGTCAGCAATAATGAAATTGAAGACCCAGCAGACTCAGTTCTGATGAATCCTGAATTACAGAGCAATGGGATATACAAAGTATTTCCATTCACATAAGGAGCTCAATCTCCATCAGCTAATCACAGTATTTTTAATTGCCTGACTGGCATAGCATCTAATTCCCCCTCAGTTAAAATCAACTTAATCAGTTTTTCAACTTTATGGTGTTGCTTCAGGGAAAATCAGGATCTATTTTATACAGTCGGTTCTCAATTTATGCCTACAGATGGGCAGTTCATAACAGGGTTTGTGATTCAGCAGAGGATGCTATCTATTTTCTAATTCAGTTCTAATCTAGGGAAATCATGTTCCAGTTATAGGTTTTTTGTTTTTCAGCTGTTAATGAACTGCTCTCAGTGTGCATAATACATGCAAAGGAAAGAAAGAAAAGAATAACTGATATGATTATTCCCAGTGTTCCCATTTATGTTTCTAAACAGCATAAAAGAAGCTGGAAGAAATAAAGAAAAAATATGACTGCCTTACTGAATTTTCGTATTCCACTCAGAAACAGGCATAGGTGTCCTACCTGTGGAATCTTATAAATATCCAAGATAGTTGCAACATGAAGGGAGATCTGGGAGTCAAGACCCCCAATGACAGCTGTCAGATTATTCTGTGTATCACATATATAGTTGGGGAGAAATTTCTCCAGTGTAGATAAAAGTAGCATTGTGGCATGATACGTCTTAATTGCAGTGACATAACTGTCATAGATGTGGAAGCCCAAGGTGACATTTGGTAAGATGTGAGGGTTTTCATTGATCTCCTTGACTGCAAATGCTAAGGCCAGGATATGCTGGTAACCCTTAGGCACCACGCTGGAACAAGAGTTGCATTCCTGATCAGAAGAATATCTCACAGTTCCAACAATATTTATAAATACAGATTTGTAAGGCTGAAATCCCATGCATTGTTACATTGGATTAAGCTGCCCCCCCCCAAATATACCCACTACCACAGTGGGGTTTTCTTTCTCTTCTGCTTTTTGCTGAAAGACAACAATGCTCTAAATCTATTTACAGTAATCACATTTAGGTCCTATCTATTCTGAGGCAGTCTTTAGCTTAAATCTTTAGATTTAGGCAGTCTTTAGCATTAGGGGGAAAAAATACTACACAATGCTAACTCCAGAACACACCATATGCTATACATTCTCAGTGAGATTCATTTTTAAAGACACTTTGTCAAAATGCACAGAATAAAGGAGCTATTTCAAGCACAAGACTATGCATTTAAACCAGTACATTATTTACTACAGTACAGTTTCTTCTTCTGCAGAGATATTTCTTTTAACTAAATGGAAATATTAAATGAAAATAAAAACAGACACAAAACTAGTTCTTACACAAGCTCTTCAGGCAATGCAGACAGGGGTTCTTCAGTGAAAGTTGCTGAACTGAAAATAAAGGCATCAGGAGAAGCTATGCTACCAATAATGAAATCTCCTGGAGGCACACAAGGCACCATCCAACCATCTTAGGGACTCTATTCAAGATTTGTTCAGGGTTTACTGCTCAACCTTTTCTTATAAAGATATCTCACAAGGCAAGAGAGGTTTAGGATCAGAGTTATCCTTTTCCTAAATGAATGACCTTCCCAAGTTGACAGGCCCCATGTACTTCTCACTTCTCTCTACAGCATGTGCAGAAACTGCCTTCTTGACCGTTGGACCCACTATTGGTTTCATCTGCTCAATCCACTGGAGCCTGTCTTCACATGCAGACAAAGATAGATCTTATTTAATTTGAAGGAAGGTATTCTCAAGTACGTGTGTATAGGGTTGTAGCCCCAGCAAGTGTTCTTAGGCTGCTGTTCTAGGACTGACCACTCCAGTGACATAATAAATAAAAGGGGGAACAAAACATTCTTACACAAGCTCTTCAGATAATTCCGGTGGGGCTTGTTCAATGAAGGTTCCTGGATTGGAGACAAAACCACCATGAGAAGCAATGCCACCAATGATAAAATCTCCTGATCGATGGTACTTATGAAGTGGCTGGTGTATATATGGAACCTTGCAATTTGCTATGTGGAGCTGACATACCTTTGGAGTAAATAGTGCCAGCAGCAAGACAACCAACATCTTGCATACAAGGGCACATATTCTATCTATCCACAGATTCATTTAATCTCTTCTACAGAACTATCAAGATATTAAAACTGTCTAACCTGAAAGGTACTATAGTTTCATGAGAGGCTGAAATCTTGAATATTGAGGATCATAATCATGTCTATATTTATCAGACCATCCGCAAGCTTTGCTTTGAGTTTTTCCAGTGGCCACTGAAGCTTCACCAGGGGTTTGAGTAGCAGCAGAATTAATTACAGACCTTTTGATCTGTAGGTAAGGTAATTAGAAAGACAAATTGCTGGGTTCCCTGTAGGATTGCTGGAGAATATTTACAACTCTCATTTTAAATTCTCCTTTGTTAATTATATGGGCACAGTGGTGGAGAGGGAAATGGTGAAGTTTGGAATTCATCCTAACAGCTCCTGTAGCCAAAGGAGACTCCAAAATGTAAAATGGTGTATGTAGCATCTTGGAATCAGGCCATGGGAACCTCAGTTCACATCTCTGAAGAAGCCATGAGGCAGGACCTCTAGTCTATACCTGTAATAGTTGTTTGAGAGAAAGCTCCATTTAATTCTGTATTTCTTAACTCAGCAGTTTTACAAATTTCAACATCTAAAGCACATTTAGCTTCAACAAAATATAGTCAGCGAGCTAAAAGACAACCATTAACTTTTAATTAAAAATAAAAAATACTTGTAAAGAAAGTTACTTTGTAAACTGTTAGTATAAAGGAGGAAGGCCCTCAAACGAAAAAGAACCCATTCTCTCCTTGATGATTTTCCCCAATCTGTGAGTTCCAGTACACTATTCATTCACAAGCAATAACAAAACGTGAAAGGCTGATTTTCTCCTCATTAGCAGTCAAGCTGGACCTGCAGCAAACTACTGTATTTTTCGCTCTATAGGGCACACGGCACCATAGGACGCACCTTGTTTTAGAAGGGGAGAACAAGAAAAAAAAATCCCCCCCTCTCTGCTCAGCGACCCTTCAGCGAAGCAGCAGGAGAAACAGAGCCCCTTCCATTTGTCCTCCTGCTTGGCTGAAGGGTCGCTGTGCAGCTCTCCCTCTCTGCTGAAGCCGGGAGAGTCTTGCTCTCCCAGCTTCAGCAAAAGGAACCCAAAGCCTGCGGAGCCCAGCGGGAACTCGCGCTGCACTCCGAAGGCTTCAGGCAGCTATCCCTGAAGCCTGGAGAGCGAGAAGGGTCCTTGCCCACCGACCTCTCTCGCTCTCCAAGCTTCAGCGAAAGCAATGCGAAGCCTCAGGAGTGCAGATGGAGCGCTCCCTCTGCGCTTCGGAGGCTTCGCCTTGCTATCGCTGAAGCCAAGGAGCCTGCACTCGCTCCATAGGACGCACACACATTTCCCCTTAATTTTTGGAGGGGGAAAAGTGCGTACTATAAAGCGAAAAATACGGTATTTTAGGGATTATATCCTTATGTAAGCTTTTCCCCAAAAATTTTAAACACTGCTAAATCTCTTTGTCTTTAATCACACAAGAGTCTTTCTGCTGTGGTCATATGTTAGAACAATATTCCATATTTATTTACTTTGTATTAATTAATTCACATCCAGTTCCATATCTTCTGATCCCATTTCCTGTTGCATTTGCCATGATTTTTCATTCTAGTTTAAAGAAAATCATACTTCCATTCCCACTTCTTCCATTCTGTTTCCAAGAAAAGTTCCAGAAACAAATATTTTAAGCCGTAAGGGCGTCACTAGGAGATCTCTGCGAAGGGCGTCAAGAAGACAGTAACCCAAAATTATGTGATGTATTGCAACTTGTGTTTTCTTATTACAGGAGCAGAATCTGTTCTGGAATGGGAAACCTTCCGAACAGAGCAGATGAGGGGATTGCATTTCGACAAGCTAGCATAAAATATCTGTGATGCGATGGAGTATCTAAATTATAAAAATAATAAGACATTGGTCCATGAACATACAAAAGGCTGGGAGGGGTAAAGTTTTTGCATTTCATGGTCTAACAGTCTCTGCTTGATGAGAAAGAAGATTTGTGACTCATCCGATAGAAGGGAATCTGTTGCAACCCCTATTTGCCTGAGTTTGAGGATAATATCAGCAAACCATGTAAAATTATGTGTATTTCTCAATAAAGAAGTTAGTAAACTCTCCAGGTCTGTATTAAAGTGATTTTTTTTTTTAGTAATAATTCAGCCCCTAGATTCTAAGTGATGCTGCCCTAACTCTGCACACATAGCCAGATAATCCTGAGCTTCAAGGACAATAGTGCAAAGAATCAGAGATCACAACAGATGGCTGTCCTTGGTCCCCAGCCCCTCCGTCTGTAAATGGTGGGGGACAGATTTGTAATATCCTTTAGTGCCTTTGCTACCTGTTTTGTTCATGGCAACTGAAATTCTACAGTGGGCTGGATGAGCACAAAAATTGGCGCTTTTCAGAATTAATGAATCAGGAAATCACCTGTTCAGATTTGGGCATTTCCCCTGGGAATTACTATGGAAAACATGTTTGTCCACATAATGTACATTCATAGATGCCATAAGAAATGAAGCTGTTAAAAGGCACTGCAACCCACCAGGGTTACTTGGGCCTCTCATGATTAACACATATCCAAGAGTATTCCCAAGCTATGCACCTGCTCCTTTAGAGGGAGTTTAGCCTCATTCAGGACAAGCAGTGGACCCGTCCTCTGGATACAGGAACCAACTCAACGTAGAACATCTGTCTTCCCAAGATTTGGTTTATTGCCCCTCATCCAGTTCACCACTGCCTTGGGACACTGGCCCAGACAATCCTGAGCTAAATGAACCAACAAATCAGCTGTGTGTGCTCCAAATACAGCCCACAGATCATGTATGAAAGCCTACAAGGTTTTAGATACAATGAGTCCCTTATTTCTAAGTCCCATGAAAAGAATAGGAGTTTGTGTGCACTCCCCACCCTACAGATCCTGAATTTAGAAATAGAATGAGGCACCCCCCGCCAAGTCTCAGTGAAGGACCAGTAACCTGTACCCTATAGGAGGAAATCCTTACCAGCTAATATTCTGCTTTTCACGCTGATGTATAACACTAGATTTTGAAATTATATGGTATGATGCAGACACAACAACACTTCAGACCTTACTTCTTACTAGATGCTCTCTGTTGTTCAGCTCAGGTCGCAACAAAGCAATGTACCATTTGGGAGGAAAGATGCAGCACAGCAGACCAGTACCGGAGGCTAAGATAGAGAAGATCTCCACAGCTACCATGTATTTCCCCTTGGTACTAATGTAGGTTGGAACAAAAGATAGCCAAACACTGCAAAAGACCAGCATACTGAAAGTGATGAATTTTGCTTCATTGAAACTGTCAGGTAACTTCCTGGCAAAGAAGGCCACAGTGAAGCTGACAAGAGCCAGGAAGCCCATGTAGCCTAGAACACAGTAAAACATAGACACAGATCCCTCATTGCATTCCAGTACAACTTCTTTAGTCACTGAGTGCACATCAGCATTGGGAATGGGGGTGAGGATCCCAACCAGGCAGCACAGACACCTGCTTGTACAAGGGAGCAGGAAACCACAATGGAATTGGTCAGTCTCCTCCCCACCCACATCCTCATCCTAGATCCTGGTTTGGTGGCCATGAAAGCCAAAACCACTGTGATGGTTTTTGCCAACACACAAGAAACAGCTACTGAGAAGATGATGCCAAAAGCCGTTTGTCGGAGGAGACATGTCACCATATTCCGTTGGCCTATAAATAGAAACACACAAAGGAAGCAGAGTAGGAGTGAGATGAGGAGAGTGTAGGTGAGGTCTCGATTGTTGGCTTTGACAAGGGCCGTGTTGTGGTGCTTCATAAATGTTCCCAGCATTAGAGCTGTGATCATAGAAAAGTAAAGAGCACAACAAGCTAAGCTGATGCCCAAAGGTTCTCCATAAGATAAGAAACTTATATCCTTTGGTATGTAAAAATTCTGGTTCTTGTTTGGATATTCTTCATCTGAGCATGTATTACAGTCATTCATGTCTATAAAAGAAAACATGTAATCTTAATCACAACATGCTGTAATTGTTTGTTTTCTACAGAGAACATTTCACACTCATATTTAAGGATACATTCAGCATTTACACTATGAAGAGTAGGATTGGTGAGTTAAGTGTCATGGAGGTTTATAGGTCTAAATCAATGTTTTATTGAATTGCTCTGGCTGTCTTGATGAAAATGTATACACGTCAGTTAAAATTAATATATTTACTGTCCCCAGACAGTAATAATAATAATAATAATAATAATAATAATAATAATAATAATAATAATAATAATAATAATAATAATAATAATAATAATAATAATTTATTAATTGTACCCCGCCCATCTGGCTGGGTTTCCCCAGCCACTCTGGGCGGCTTCCACAGAAACAAAAAATATACTAAAATCACACATTAAAATCTTCCCTGAACAGGGCTGCCTTAAGATGTCTTCTGAATGTCAGGTAGTTGTTGATCGCTTTGACATCTGATGGGAGGGCGTTCCACAGGGTGGGCGCCACTACCGAGAAGGCCCTCTGCCTGGTTCCCTGTAGCTTTGCTTCTCGTAATGAGGGAACCGCCAGAAGGCCCTTGGCGCTGGACCTCAGTGTACAGGGCAGATCATAGTGTAGAGACTGACCCATCTCTGGAATGTAACCAAGCTGGGTAGGTCCAGGAACTCAAAAAACAGAAATTATTTTAAAAAGTATAATAAATCATTACAGTGGTACCTCGGGTTAAGAACTTAATTCATTCCGGAGGTCAGTTCTTAACCTGAAACTGTTCTTAACCTGAAGTACTACTTTAGCTAATGGGGCCTCTTGCTGCTGCTGCACCGCCAGCACACAATTTCTGTTCTCATCCTGAAGCAAGTTCACAGGTTTTAATTAACTGGTTCTCACAAATACTAACCTTGGAGGACAGATAAGGGGCACCTGGGTTTGGTATCAATGCTTAGAAATTTCTAAAAATTCAAGCCATTTCTAACACAGACCAGAAAATTCCTCTCAGGATGGATTCCTACTCCACCCATGGGGATCTTGTATTTTTGCTATGCCAGCTCCCAGGCAGCTTCCTAGCATCTGAGCTGGTTTAGGATCCAGCAGATTCTTTTCTGGCTAAGATCTGTCCCTGAAACCCCCCATGGGGGTGAGTTACGTTCACTACTGCTGGTAGGCATACCACCAGTGGTAGATTCCACCTGCCCAGAGTGGCAGAGCCACATGAAAGAGGACATCCACCGCATCAAAAATTCCTTCACTGTTGCAGGTCAGGGAATCGGACAGCTGTGGGATATCTTTCTCAACTGTACCAAATCAAGGCCAGAAACAACTGGGATTCTGTGGCCTTCTGATATATTCTGTGATAAAGCAGACTAAACTGATGCCCAAAGGTTCTTCATAAGACAAGAAGTTTATATCCTTGGGAATACATGCATTTTGGTTCCTGCTTGGATAGTCTTTGTCTGAGCATTTATCACAGTCGTTCATATCTGGGGAAAAAGAAAGGTAAAGTCCTCAGCTCATACATAATCTATCAATTACATCAACACCCTTCATTTCCCTTGCTCACTCAAAATTTAAGATTCTCTTCAAACCAGAAAATATATTCTGCGCTCTCTGATCCTATGTAATTATGGTAGATGATGGCCTAATTGGTAGGGAGAGCTACATGGTCAGCATCTTGTGCTCTGAAGGCATCCTTGTGATATTATTTGGGGCATGTTGAATTTTTCATCTTTCAAATGCCGAAATCAGGGCTGCATAAAAGCTGTAACATGACTTGCAAATTCAAGAGATATTTTATTAAGTTAATATTCCCATAGTAAAATGTTTGTAAAAATGCATAAATATATAAATTCATTAAAATGACTTTCAAGTACTTGCAGTTATATTATATATTAATATTATATACAGAATTTATTTAATTTTTTTATTATTTAGCATTACCTGACATATTCGGAAGGTGAAATTAAAATCCTTTGATTTTCCTAAAGCATTTTATCTGCTTTTTATTCAAATGTAGACTTACAAAGCTAATTGTTGTTCAGTCACAAAGATGATAGCAGATATGAGTTCCTAACACATAGAAACTTATCTTTATTAACGAAACTTGCTAAAATTAAGTTTCATTCCCTCTGATGACATAGGGTAATGTGCTATTATATTGAATTTGGAGCTCTCGCATAAGAAACTCCCACCTCAAAAAGCACAGACATTTTACAATAAGTAATGTGATTTGGAATTACACTAGAAGATTTAAGATTTACATTTGCTTGACGGAACCTTTTCCAATATTCCCACAAGTTAAGCAGAATGAATTCACAATGAATAGCTGATTTTGCCTGGCAAACTCTGCTTATTGTGGACCCACTCACCATGACCCCTCCTGAGGGAGCAAGGCCAAGCCTGTGAAGGTGAAATGACTGGACAGGACAATCGTCTGGGTTTTAATTTTAGCCACAACTTTATTGATTCCAGATGTAGGTTGGACTTTGCTTAGGCAATGGGCTTATATCCCACACAGTTTCCCAGGTTGGTGAAGAAACATCTATGGGCCATCTGCTACACGACTTGGTTTTGGACATAGACTTCCAGCTAGACCACTCTTACAGGGTACCCTGTTCTCGCACAGTTCTGAGGTGGGGTGTGTGCATCACTTCACCCACCGTAGAATGTTAGACTAGAAGGAGTCCACCCAATGCCTTCCCTGCCAAAGATGTGACTATTGCTATGGGGAAGGCAAAAACAACAAAAGGGGCCAAACTGTTTAGAGTCAAATTCCTTCCTGGTTCTGAACTAGAGCAAAGCCAATAAACACAGTGCCTTAGAAAGAAAAAAGATTAACAAAGAACAAACCCACAGCATCAGTGAATAGGGAGGGCAGGAAGAGTGGTTCTTCAGCCGACTCCAGTCCCTGAGGACTAACAGTTTACAGCCCCACCCACTCAGTACGACCAGGTGGCTGGAACTGAATGACCAGATGGTGGGAAAGCCCGACAATCCAGAGTGGCAGCCAGGGAGCTCCCTGATAGGTGGCCCCTTGACCCCAGCATTGCTCTCAAGGTCTCAAGAGACCTTTGACCCTGACTTCTGGTGGCACCTGAAGTCAAGATTCAAGGCCAGGGGCAGAGCATGAGACCATGACATCACGTCATAGTGTGACGTCATGACAACACTCTCAGGGCCCAAGTCGGCTCCCCTGACAGATGGTCACCCAACCTCTGCTATAAAATCTCCAATGAAGCAGAGTCCACAAGCCCCAAGGCAGTCTCTTCCACGGTCTAACAGTTCTTACTGTCAGAAAGTTCATGCTGTACTTTGGTTGCAATCTCCTTTCTTGTAGCTTGAATCCACTGGTTTGAGCCCTACTCCCAGGAGCAGGAGAAACCAAGCTTGCTCCATTTCCATGTCACAGCCCTTTAGATATTTAAAACTTGGAGTTTGTTTTCCGTTCTTGATCTACCCCCTTCAGATCCAATGCTACTGATAGCGGGTTAGTATGCCCATAACCCACTTGCTACCTTCCAAGAAAATGATCTCAGGGAAAGGGAACTGCAGTCTGGAAAAGGCAGCTTGAGAGAAAGGATTAGGAAGTACTTGAAACTCACTAAATGGACAGAAGGAAGCAGCTAGAGGGAATGAACCAAGGTTTCAGTAAACTTTATGCTAATGTACAGAGTATGGGGAAAAAGCCAAAGGAATTTGAGCTATAAATACTAAACGACAAACGTAACCTAGTAGGAATCATCATGGTAGGATGATGTGGTTGAAAGAAAATCAGAACAATATGTCTGACACCAGCTTGGCTTTTCTTACTCCTTAGCCTTTTCTTCTCCCAGTGATACCCTGCAGGTAACATAGGTTTTTCTTCTTCTAGATCAGAGTCTTCCTTCTTCTAGATGAGTCACTTTCCCAGGTTGATTAGCCCCATGACCATTGGACTGACAAATGGTTTCATCAGCTCTATCCACTGGGGTCTATCTGCACATGCAGAGGAAGTCCCTAACTCCGCAAGGTTTTGAGGCCCATTCGCTACCATCAAGTTGTTTACCCAGACAGTCCAAGGCATTCCCAGGGTGTGGCAGCTTCTAGAAGCCATGGCTGAGAGCTGAGCGCAGGGTGGGGACCAAAGGTGGATAAACTATGCCAGAAGGTGCCCTGACCAGAGGTACTCCCCCTCCCCTAACACCCCATATGCTTCCCAATAAAATCAATCATTTCCCTGTGGAGTTTTTAGTTCATTATTTTTTCAATTGCCTTGACATCACAATCCTGTGCATTTTCAGACAGAGATGGATCTTATTGAATTCAAGGGAAGATATTTTCAAATAAGTGTGTATAGGTTTGCAGCTCTTCAGGTGTAATTAGGCTGCTGTTCTAGGACTGATCATTCCAGTGATATAATAGATAGAATGGGGGACGTTCTTACACAAGTTATTCAGGTAATTCCAGTGGGGCTTCTTTAGTGAAGTTTGTAGGAATAGAGAGGAAGGCACATGAGAAGCAATGTCACTGAAATAAATTCCCTTCCTTCTTTGGGGCATTGCATATTTTTTTTTTTTTTAAAAATGTGTTTATTTAAGCAAGAACATATATTTCAATATTTTTAATATTTTTAACTATTGTTGTGTTGATGTTTGTGTACAGGCATGGTCCTCACAATAAACGGATTTGTTGTTGTATATTTCAATAACACACAAGAGAAAAACAAACAATAGTACTGAAAGGAAATGAATGGACCCTGTATTGGAATGGAATGGATTTTGGGTTCAGATTGGAGTTAATAGATGGTAAAATTACCAGAGTAAAATATCACCTAAGGATTATCTTAAAAATAGATAATTGAACCTTAGTGAAAATTATATTTCATAGGCAACTCATATAATGGGGTTAATATAATAAAACAAATTATTATAGAAAATCCTGTTTAATTGCTGTGTTTAACATATTTTTTGAAAATGGTTTTTATTCTTATAGATAAAGGAAGAGAGTATGGACTGGGTAGGAATCAGTTGCATCCACATAGATTTGAAAATTGCAAGTGTAGTTGTAGCTGAGCAAAGGCCCAATTCCTTCCTTCCTTCCTTCCTTCCTTCCTTCCTTCCTTCCTTCCTTCCTTCCTTCCTTCCTTCCTCCCTCCCTCCCTTCCTTTTTACTTCCTTATTAGCTGCTCCCTCTTGTTCAGCTGAGGCCTGAACACAATAATATAACATTTTGGGGAAAAGATGCAACCCAGCAGTCCAGCACCAGAGGCTAAGATAGAGAAGATCTCCACAGCAACCATGTATTTTCCCTTGGTGCTCAGGTAGGATGGAATAAAGGATAGCCAAACACTGCAAAAGACCAACATGCTGAAACTGATGAACTTGGCTTCATTGAAACTGTCAGGTAATTTCCTGGCCAGGAAAGCGACAATGAAACTAATAATTGCCAGGAAGCCCATATAGCTCAGAACAACGTAAAACATCACCACTGACCCTTCATTGCATTCTAGTATAATTTCTTTAGCCACTGAGTAACTGTCTACATCTGGAAATGGGGGAAAGGTTGCTAGCCACACAATAGAAATCCCTGCCTGAACAAAGGAGCAGGAAAGGACAATGGTGTTGGCCAATCCCTTCCCCACCCATCTCCTCATCCTGGATCCAGGTTTGGTGGCCATGAAAGCCAGAACCACAGTGATGGTTTTTGCCAATACACAAGAAACAGCCACTGAGAAGATGATGCCAAAAGCGGTTTGTCGGAGGAGACATGTCAGCTTCTTTGGTTGGCCCAGGAAGAGCAGTGCACAAAGGAAGCAGAGCAGAAGAGAAATGAGGAGAGTGTAGGTGAGGTTCCTGTTGTTTGCAATGACTATGGGAGTGTCATGGTGCTTCACAAATGTACCCAGCACCAGAGCTGTGATCAGAGCAAATGAAAGCGAAAAGCAGACTAAACTGATGCCCAAAGGTTCTTCATAAGACAAGAAGCTTATATCCTTGGGAATACATGCATCTTGGTTCTTGCTTGGATAGTCTTTGTCTGAGCATTTATCACAGTCACTCATATCTGGGGGAAAAGAAAGAACGGTACAGTCCCCAGCTCATACATAATCTATCAATTACATCAACATGCTTCATTTTTTTTTTGTTCACTCACAATATAAGGATCTCTTCAAGTCAGAACATACATTCTGCGCTTTGTGATCCTATGTAATTATGGTAGTTGCTGGCCTAATTGGTACAGAGCTAAATGGCACCGCATCTTGTGCTCTAAGAGCATCAATGTTGTATTATATAGTGTGCTGAATTCCAAATATGAGTGGTGCTCAAAATTTGGAGTATGACTTCGGAAGTTAAAAGACGTTTTGGTTAAGATACAGTGGTACCTCGGGTTACATATGCTTCATGTTACCTACGCTTCAGGTTACAGACACCACTAACCCAGAAATAGTACCTTGGGTTAAGAACTTTGCTTCAGGATGAGAACAGAAATCAAGCGGCGGCGGCGGAGCAGCAGTGGGAGGCCCCATTAGCTAAAGTGGTGCTTCAGGTTAAGAGCAGTTTCAGGTTAAGAACGGACCTCTGGAACGAATTAAGTACATAACCAGAGGTACCACTGTACAGTTTTGCATGGTAAGTAAAATATGTGTAAAGATGCATGAAGTCATTAAAAGTGACTGACAATTACTTCCAGTTATATTATATATTAATATTATATTTATTATTATTATTTAGCTTTACCTGACATTTTGTGAAGGTAAAATTAAACTTCTTTAAACTTATTTTTACTGAAGAAATTCGCAAAAATTAAATTTCATTGCGTAAGATGACATGCTCCAAGGTGCTATGGCAGATATGAACAGAAAGCCCCCACCTCAAAAAGCACAGACTGTTTACAATAAGGAAAGTGATTGGGGAGTGCACTGGAAAATTTGAGATTACATCTTCTTGATGCAACCTTTTCTGACATTCACACAAACTAAGTAGAATGAGTACACAATAAACATCTACTTTTGTCTAGCACATTCAGCTTTTAATTGAACAAACTCCTTGTAAACATTGTGCAAATTATACTTAAGGTAAATATCTCTTACCTTCCTGGATTGAAATCTTTCCCTCTGGGCATGGGATGCAATCATAGCAGCAAAACGGTTCTCCTTCCTTCACTTTCTTCCTTGATCCTGCATGACAATTCTCAGTACAGACAGAGAGAGGCTGAGCCTAATCCGTAAATGAAGCAGAAGCATGATATTCATGAGAATGATGAGTTTGGAATCAGGTTCAGCTCTGCACTGAGTGCATTCTTGTCTGTGTTAAGACACAGAATACATAGCAGATATCATAGATAGTTTTAGGGGTCACACAACATTACATTGCATTTGGGAAGAGAGCGATAAACACACACATCCTGGACAAATTCATCAATTTACATCGAGCAAATAATTGAGATTTTTTCTTAAGGTTTTCCCCCCCTGATCCTCAAGTGTACTTTATCTTAGACATCAAGGCAAATAATCATTGCTTGTTTTAGAATGAATTTCTTTTGAATTAGCTAACAATGTGACTCTACCTGATTAAACCATTTGTGCCATATTATGGCATCTTCATGAAGGGTGAAGGCTTGGTCTGGAGGAGCCTCAGGATCCATTCTCCCAACTTTTACCCTATGAAAGGACTGGTTGGAGGAAATAACCCAGTTGATAATGTCTAGACTAGATATTACTTCCCCATTCTGATTGAAGGACACCATGTCTCCAGCACTGTTGTTGAATGAGACAGCTCTCAGAAAATGATGGAGCTAGATAGAAAAAAAGAGAAAGCAAGCATTTAGAAAAGGGTGAATCTGAATGCTTCAAAAAGAGATCTAGAGCAGAGAGGGGAGTCCCACTGCCCGCAACATGCATGTAGCCTATTTGGGGCTCATGGATGACTTGCAATTTCCCCTTTTCTCCACTCCCTATTAGCACTGCATGAAGGCCTAGATGTGTGTATTTTGGAATCCTATTGGTATTAATATGGGGGATGTTTTAGATAGGTTTTAGGTAGAGAGGGAAGTGCTAATGCTTCTAAACTCCCCCCCAATCCATCAAAAGTTCTGCATGCCCCATTAGTTCTTGAAAAGAGCCTCATATTGCAGCCAAGGAATGATATACCGTAATAACTGTGAATTGGGGTGATAGTGAGAAAAAAATGAATGGGTGTATGTGTGAATAGGTTAATAATCTAGGAGTAAATAAATGTCTTTCTGTGCTTTTGTGCATGGAGAGTGTATGTATGTGGAATAAAAGGATGAGAGTCTGCTGGATCATCAGCATACCTGAACAGATTTGAAGTAACAGATTGAAGGAAGATTCATCCTGCAAAGATTGCAGACAGGGATGCTGCACAGATCACCAGGGAAGGCAGGGAGGAGGAAATATTTTTTAGGGAACTTGAACACTCACTATATACAGTGATAACTTGCTCTACGAACAGTCCTGTTCACAAACTATTTGGTCAATGAACTCTGCAAAACCGGAAGTAGGTATTCCAGCTAGTAAACTTTGCCTCAGAAGACAAAAGGAAGCTGAATGGTGGAAGGACACCAGTGGCGGGAGGCCTCAGTAGGGAAAGCGTACCTCAGTTTAAGAACACTTTGGTTTAAGAATGGACTTCTGGGATGAATTCAGTTCGTAGACTGAGGTACCGCTGTAGTCTCATGCAACCTAATGATTTATTGTCCCTTACCTGCCAGAACTGCTGCTTCTGAAGCTTCTCTCTCCTTCCATCCACCATTCCTGGGTATCTGAGTCTTTGTAAGAACATGGCATGCAATGCATGGACAACAGTGTGGACAGCATTGTAGATGCTGTAGCTTAGACCTTGCACTGTCATTTCAAAGAGAGATGCAGGAAGATTCTCCACTCTCTCTTTCCCAGTGCAGATATCCCCCTTGGCATCACCCGGAATGCGATGTGGGAATACACAGCCAAAGGCTTGTTGCCAGAAATCCCAGATGAAATCATCACCTTCTGCATTGAAAGGGTTCCTGTTCTCAACATATTGATGAAATCGTGGTAGATCATTGGAGTGAATTCTGATGGATATACCACCATTGAATATTTCTGCATCCCAATTCCGCTGAAAGGCCAATGAAATGAACTCAAATTGGGCTGTTGATATCCATACTTTACCTTTTGTATTTGTTTTCGTGCTCCCAAGCATTGATAGATATGGAAGCCATCTAAAAAATACAGTGGTAGAAACTTCTCCATAGACCACCACAACATTGGCTTTGCTACCCATCATTCTATCATGTATATTTGCTCCCTGTTGCATCAGAGCGAGTCCTTCAGTGAGAAAAGTAAATCTGGGGATTCTTTCTTGAAAGGCAAAACAAATACCTCTGTTTGAAAAGAGTGGGAGCACATTTTGTAGAAATCTTTCTCCACTCTCATTGTCAACCACAGCGACTCCAATCCAAGTCCACCTGAAATGCAGAAGCAAAGAAAGCATCCCTGCAAACTGGTGGCCTTCTTGGGGGGCCATCTGGTAGAAAGGAAGTCCTGGTGTTTTATCATTCATCACTGGAGCCGGGCCATATATGAGCTAAAGAGAGGTGTGTTGGAAAGAGAGAAGAAACACCATCCACATATATAGCAGTGTTGTGCATTGTGAAATGCAGTTGACATGTTCATTTGAACATCCATATAAATAGTGCATCTTTAGCATCAGGAAGCATTTCATACCTAAACTGTACTACCTGAGTCAGCAATGATGAAAGATTCAGCAGACTCAGTTCTGATCAATCCTGAATTACAGAGCAATGGGATATACAAAGTATTTCCATTCACATAAGGAGCTCAATCTCCATCAGCTAATCACAGTATTTTTAATTGCCTGACTGGCATAGCATCTAATTCCCCCTCAGTTAAAATCAACTTAATCAGTTTTTCAACTTTATGGTGTTGCTTCAGAGAAAATCAGGATCTATTTTATAAAGTCGGTTCTCAATTTATGCCTACAGATGGGCAGTTCATAACAGGGTTTGTGATTCAGCAGAGGATGCTATCTATTTTCAAATTCAGTTCTAATCTAGGGAAATCATGTTCCAGTTATAGGTTTTTTGTTTTTCAGCTGTTAATGAACTGCTCTCAGTATGCATAATACATGCAAAGGAAAGAAAGAAAAGAATAACTGATATGATTATTCCCAGAGTTCCCATTTATGTTTCTAAACAGCATAAAAGAAGCTGGAAGAAATAAAGAAAAAGTATGACTGCCTTACTGAATTTTCATATTCCACTCAGAAACAGGCATAGGTGTCCTACCTGTGGAATCTTATAAATATCCAAGATAGTTGCAACATGAAGGGAGATCTGGGAGTCAAGACCCCCAATGACAGCTGTCAGATTATTCTGTGTATCACATATATAGTTGGGGAGAAATTTCTCCAGTGTAGATAAAAGTAGCATTGTGGCATGATACGTCTTAATTGCAGTGACATAGCTGTCATAGATGTGGAAGCCCAAGGTGACATTTGGTAAGATGTGAGGGTTTTCATTGATCTCCTTGACTGCAAATGCTAAGGCCAGGATATGCTGGTAACCCTTAGGCACCACGCTGGAACAAGAGTTGCATTCCTGATCAGACGAATATCTCACAGTTCCAACAATATTTATAAATACAGATTTGTAAGGCTGAAATCCCATGCATTGTTACATTGGATTAAGCTGCCCCCCCCAAATATACCCACTACCACAGTGGGGTTTTCTTTCTCTTCTGCTTTTTGCTGAAAGACAACAATGCTCTAAATCTATTTACAGTAATCACATTTAGGTCCTATCTATTCTGAGGCAGTCTTTAGCTTAAATCTTTAGATTTAGGCAGTCTTTAGCATAAGGGGAAAAAAGAACTACACAATGCCAACTCCAGAACACACCATATGCTATACATTCTCAGTGAGATTCCTTTTTAAAGACACTTTGTCAAAATGCACAGAATAAAGGAGCTATTTCAAGCACAAGACTATGCATTTAAACCAGTACATTATTTACTACAGTACAGTTTTTACCACCAAGCAAGGTAGCATAAATAAAATTATTAGGCAGCACAACTTTCTGCTCAGCCCACAGAGGCACATTATATAACCATACTTCTATAGCAATATGATACCACTTTAAACAGGCTTGGCTTCCACAAAGAATCATGGAAGCTGCTGTTTGTTAAGGTTAGTGAGAGCAATTTCTCAGTCAATTTGTCTTATCAAGGTAATGTTACTGGAATGAGGTCTCCTACCTACTGTGAGGATGGTCTATGGAAACTGTTGAACAAAATGAGTGGTGCCAGAATAGAAACAGAAAAGGGGGCACAAGATGAGTAAAAAACAAGGAGGAATGTGGCGCAATAAAGTAGTGAGAAAGAACCAAAAGGAAGAGAACAAAGATTGTGTGCTTAAACAAATAAATCCTTCCACACACACAAAAACACAGAGAGAGAGGGGGGGGGGAGAGAGAGACCTCTTGCATTTCCCTTTGGAGATTCCTGTGTTGTGTGATATTCTTCTGCAGAGATATTTCTTTTAACTAAATGGAAATATTAAATGAAAATAAAAACAGACACAAAACTAGTTCTTACACAAGCTCTTCAGGCAATGCAGACAGGGGTTCTTCAGTGAAAGTTAGATCTTATTTAATTTGAAGGAAGGTATTCTCAAGTACGTGTGTATAGGGTTGTAGCCCCAGCAAGTGTTCTTAGGCTGCTGTTCTAGGACTGACCACTCCAGTGACATAATAAATAAAAGGGGGAACAAAACATTCTTACACAAGCTCTTCAGATAATTCCGGTGGGGCTTGTTCAATGAAGGTTCCTGGATTGGAGACAAAACCACCATGAGAAGCAATGCCACCAATGATAAAATCTCCTGATCGATGGTACTTATGAAGTGGCTGGTGTATATATGGAACCTTGCAATTTGCTATGTGGAGCTGACATACCTTTGGAGTAAATAGTGCCAGCAGCAAGACAACCAACATCTTGCATACAAGGGCACATATTCTATCTATCCACAGATTCATTTAATCTCTTCTACAGAACTATCAAGATATTAAAACTGTCTAACCTGAAAGGTACTATAGTTTCATGAGAGGCTGAAATCTTGAATATTGAGGATCATAATCATGTCTATATTTATCAGACCATCTGCAAGCTTTGCTTTGAGTTTTTCCAGTGGCCACTGAAGCTTCACCAGGGGTTTGAGTAGCAGCAGAATTAATTACAGACCTTTTGATCTGTAGGTAAGGTAATTAGAAAGACAAAATGCTGGGTTCCCAGTAGGATTGCTGGAGAATATTTACAACTCTCATTTTAAATTCTCCTTTGTTAATTATATGGGCACAGTGGTGGAGAGGGAAATGGTGAAGTTTGGAATTCATCCTAACAGCTCCTGTAGCCAAAGGAGACTCCAAAATGTAAAATGGTGTATGTAGCATCTTGGAATCAGGCCATGGGAGCCTCAGTTCACATCTCTGAAGAAGCCATGAGGCAGGATCTCTATTCTATACCTGTAATAGTTGTTTGAGAGAAAGCTCCATTTAATTCTGTATTTCTTAACTCAGCAGTTTTACAAATTTCAACATCTAAAGCACATTAACTTTAACAAAATATAGTCAGTGAGCTAAAAGACAACCATTAACTTTTAATTAAAAATACAAAATACTTGTAAAGAAAGTTACTTTGTAAACCGTTAGTATAAAGGAGGAAGGCCCTCAAACGAAAAAGAACCCATTCTCTCCTTGATACAGTAAGCTAAAGTTGGGAAATTGAGAGAAGTTATTTGTTGCATATTCTGATCAGAACCTTTCTCAGATAGATAGATTGGAAGGGAGAGTGGGATTTGGAATGTACCACAACAAGAAATGGACACTAGATTCAATATTCAAGAAAAAGGAAAGATCCAGTAATGGAGGTTTAGCACCCGAACTATGTTTCGTTGGATACCCAGCCATGGACCATGAAGTAAAATTGATCAGAAAGTGTAGGTTGGGTGCCCTCATGGCAGAGTGCGATATTGAAACCACCTTTTGCCTGCTCCCCATACATTCAAAGGATTTTCATTTATTGTGTTTCAAGTTTCAGGACAATTAGTTCTTCAACAAAGCCATGCTTGTTGGTTGCTCCACCGCATTTGCAGCATTCAAAACATTCATTTTTTTAAAAAAATGATATTTATTGAAAAAAGAATTTTTTAAAATTACAAAGAGAAAAAAAAACAAAATTACAAAAAAGAGACAAAAACAGAAAAAGAAAAAGAAAAAATAAAACCATCATTTTCAAATTCTCCACTTTCATTACCTTCTTTCCATGACCTCCTCCTCCTCCCATCTCTTGTATCTTGATTAATAATTGTCACAGCAAATCCTTTCCATAATTCATAATATTCTGTCATTACATTACCTTACTCTATTTTCATCTTATCTTATAAAAAACCTTAAAACTTAAGACTTAAATCTTATTTTTACCAGCTTCTCATAACCATTACCTTTTTACCTAATTCTTTAAACATTTTTACAAGAGCCAAGTAATTTCATTTCAACATTTTTCCAACGTTCATAAAACATTTCTAATGATAAAAAAGAGGGGGGGAAAACAATCCAATCTTTTTCCAGCGTCCCCTCCCCCCGGTCCCGGGATTGTCAGTCCTTTTTATCCCATTAGTCTGGCACATTAACCTGGTGATCTTATGTCCGAGGCCTTCAAATCTCTTCCATGTCCCTTTCGCAGCTCTTCTTCATATTCTCCTTTCACTCGTGGGAACTCCAGCTTGCTAGTGTTTTTGACCCTTTTCAACAAATCAGCCCCTTTCCCATAGTCCAGACTAGACTCCACGTAGTATTTTAAAACATGTTTCAAATTCGCTCCAAAATTGGAAGTCCCAACAACTCCAAACCTCTGACGGCCCATTGCCAGACTCGGAAAGTCCAAACATCCCTGCATAGGGGGGTCAGTCCAACCCCCCATTTCCAAATCAATCCAAACTTTGTCTTTCCAAATCTGGTTTTTTCCAAATTCATTTGTCAAATCCAAAGGCTCATCTTCCTGCTGGGCCAAAAGTCCCTCCATCTCTGGCGCCCAAGATTCTGCAACATCCTCTTCTATCATCTGCTCTGTCAGGACACACTCCTGTTTAAGTTCCTGGGTGGGCTCCATATAATTTCCCACTACCTGTTCAAATGTTCTGGCCTCATTAGTCATCAAATCCGTCTTCTGACTTAACTGGTCCAATAGGGCATTTATTTTGGAGAAAGCACCCAACAGTGCTTCTGATAGCATTGTCCTGCAAGGTCACAAGTCCTTTTCCCACGGTCGAAATCTGTGGCAGCTGCAAGCTCCCTAGAATTGGTTACAATTTCACAGTTCCCCTCTAGGGGAGGAAATTCTGGTTGTTCTTTCTTTTATGAACAATAGCAACAAGATTTCTTCTTTTTAGATATTTTGTCAATATTAGTTCCTTTAAAATGCAAAAAGAAACAGTGGAATCACAATGTTACTCTTCTTTTAACTATCTGTCAAGAAACATTTGTCTCTGGTCAATGAGCTTCAAAACGTCAATTCTGACACCCCGCTCCAGGGTCGGGGCGGTGGAAAGTTACTTTACTTTAAACTCACTTCTGCAGGTTTAAACAGTCCAAAAAAAGAGATCCCCCTTCTTCTCCTGCTACCGAAGGGGGGTTCAACGATTTTAAATGGTGAAAAACCAATCCTTTAAAAGTAATTTTCAAAGCTCTAGTTTATGTTGTCTTTGCTTTCTTCTGACTACAAGGAAACAGAAGGCTGACTTCCTGTTTAGACCTTCCCGTTTCAGTGCCTAATTAAGGTAAATTTTTAAGTCCAATTCCTTTCTAATCGCCAGTTCTTATTTGAAGTCCAATTGTTCAATGTTTGAGTACTCACGGGTGATACTTTAGATGCCAAATTGTCCCAGGAAAAAGGCAGCGCTCTCCGGCAACGGCTATGCGGCTTCGCTCCACGGAAATAGCAGTTGACTCACAGCACCGCGCCACTCCCCCCTCTTCACTTTGGAGCCCGTTAGTGGGTTCCTTTGCGGGTTGGGGGGCGCTAAAGGTGCCCGCCGAGTCCCACGGTCACAGGCTTCATCCGCCTGTGATATCTGAAAGGGTCCCCGCTTTGCTGCAGTGGAAAAGACCCGTTTTGCGTGGAGCTGGTCCCTCCGGTTCAGAGGGAGTCTGCCATTGCCGATGGCGCCACCCCGGAAGTCTCTGCAGCATTCAAAACATTCAGCACCTTTTTGTAATGGACAATGAAACACAGAACAGGGCTACATCAGGTCATTCATGACTGAGATTACTTTTTAATTATTATTCCTGCTGGGTCTGAGAACTGCCAGCTCTTGTTGGACTCCTTCAAGAAGCTGGCCGAGAAATCATTCTTGTCCCTGTCAGGATGCTATCATCGGCTCCTGGTTACCCAGAAAGTATAAAGTCAAGAGAAAGTTTCTTACAGTCCTTTTTTATTTCAAACTTTACACAGAGAGGCTATAGAACCCAGCCTCTTGGATAATGTTGTCCCAAGTGAATCGCCACCCTCTGTCTCTCCCACTTCCTCATTCATCATCATCATCACCTCCTCGTACTGCTAAGTGCCCTCTGTCTTTGAGCTCTTTGCTCTCCTACTTTTAAGGCTTGCCGGGTTCTGGGAGATGGTGGGTGGGTCTGGAATGCTTTCTAATGTCAATATGCCAGCCAGCTGCTGCTCCGGCTTTCCCATTATTTCCAAACTTCCCCCCTCATCTGCCTCTGGGTTGTCACCTCTCCCAAACCCTTGTTGTAAATCTATACTGTCTTCCTCTTCCCTGGAAGGGTCAGGATGGGGAGGCAGTCTCCACCATTCCTCTGCCTCCACCCAGTCCCTGACATTCCCATAGCCAATGCACAGCTGTCCTCAAAAAGGCAATATTAGCTTGTGGTTTGAATGCCAATGATTTCACAGGGCACATTTCTTGCTTAGGAGCTACCACCATGGCTTTCAGATGTTATGTGTGACCAAGATCCCTAGACTGCAATGTCCCTATGTGATCCCAATTGGGATTCAGGCCTCACCATGGGGCTGAAACTGCCTTGGTCGTGCTGGTTGATGATCTCCACCAGGCTAGGGACAAAGGTGAGAACTGTTTCCTAGTTCTGCTGGATCTCTCAGTGGCTTTTGATACAATCGACCATAACATCCTTCTGGACCATCTTGAGGGGCTGGGAGCTGGGGGCACTGTTATACAGTGGTTCTGCTCCTTTCTCCTGGGCTGTGTCCAGAAAGTGGTGGTGGGGGATGAGTGTTCAGAACCCTGGGCTCTCACTTGTGGGGTGACTCAGGGTTCCGTCCTCTCCCCCATGCTTTTCAACATCTACATGCAGCCACTGGGAGAGATCATCAGGGGGTTTGGGTTGGGTGTTCATCAATATGTGGATGATACCCAGAGCTACCTCTCTTTTAAATCAGAACCAGTGAAAGTCCCGTGTGAGTGTCTGGAGGCAGCTAACAGATTGAGGTTGAATCCTGACAAGACAGAAGTACTGTTCTTGTGGGACAGGGGGCGGGCTGGTAAGGAGGACTCCCTGATCCTGAATGGGGTAACTGTGCCCCTGAAGGACTAGGTGCGCAGCCTGGGAGTCATTTTGGACTCACAGCTGTCCATGGAGGCGCAGGTTAATTCTGTGTCCAGGGCAGCTGTTTACCAGCTCCATCTGGTATGAAGGCTGAGACCCTACCTGCCCGCAGATTGTCTTGCCAGAGGGGCACATGCTCTAGTTATCTCCCGCTTGGACTACTGCAATGCGCTCTATGTGGGGCTACCTTTGAAGGTGACTTGGAAACTGCAATTAATCCGGAATATGGCAGATAGACTGGTGACTGGGAGTGGCCGCCGAGACCATATAACACTGGTCCTGAAAGATCTTCATTGGCTCCCAGTACGTTTCCGAGCACAATTCAAAGTGTTGATGCTGACCTTTAAAGCCCTAAACGGCCTCGGAACCATATACCTGAACGAGCGTCTCCACCCCCATCATCCAGCCTGAGTTCCAGCGTCGAGGGCCTTCTGGTGGTTCCCTCCCTGCGAGAAGTGAGGTTACAGGGAACCAGAGAGAGGGCCCTCTCAGTAGTGGCGCCTGCCCTGTGGAACACCCTCCCAGCAGATGTCAAGGCAATAAACTATTTTACTTTTAAAAGACAACTGAAGGCAGCCCTGTTTAGGGAAGTTTTTAATGCCTGATGCTGTGTTGTTTTTAATATTTGGTTGGAAGCCGCCTAGAGTGGCTGGGAAAACCCAGCCAGATAGGCGGGGTATAAATAATAAATTATTATTATTATTATTATTATATAATCAGGATGCACACCCAATGCCTAAACCAAAGCCTACCTACATCTCTAATCAATAAAGTTGTGGTAATTTTCAATCTCAGAAAGTTGTTGTGTCAGTTTGTCCACCACTTATCAGCTCACCCCCACACTGTGATTGTGTCATGAATACGCCAGCTCCCAGTGTAGGTTTGCAGCCAGCTGCAGAAAGCAGACAGGATCAGAGAGGCTTGGATTTTACTCAGGCAGAAGAGAACCGACAGCTGCAGGCTTCGCCTCCTCATGACCTTGAAAGGCAGACTGATAAGGTAGTAGCTGAGAGCAGGCTGGAACCAAGCCAAAGCTCTCAGGAAGCACAAACAGGCATGAAAAGTGAGAGAGACAGCCTTTCATCACAGGACGGGGCTGCAGATGATCCAAGGAGCCCGAGACATAGACAAATAGGAAGGCTACTAGACAGGAAACAAAACAAGAAATCTAAGGGTCACAGGTTCAATATCTTCTGTAGACGTAGGAAGGACTGCTTAGAAGGGTCAATTTAGTGGTGATGCCGGATGCTTGGCTAGAGCAGTCCAGAGCTAATTGCTTGTTTTTGCACTTAATTCTCCTTTTTAATTATATATGTTTACTATGTTATCAATCTGGGAACCTGGACTCCTAACAGCTTGGGTCTACAACCAAACACTGCAATGGATCAACATGCTGTAAGTGATCATATTGACTTCAGTAAAGCTGTCAGGTAACTTCCTGGCAAAAAAAGCCATGTAGCTAAGAGCAGAGTAAAACATAGACAAAGACCCCTTGTTATGTTCTAGTATAATTTCTTTGGTCAGTGAATGGGAGAGAAGGTATTAGCCACAGAATACACATGCTTGCTTGAAAAAAGGAATCGGGTTTTGGGGGTGGGGGGAATGCAACCTTACAATCCAGCACTAGAGGCTAAAATGCAGAAGATCTCCTCAGTTCCCACATATTTCCCTTTCATGCTCAAGTAAATTGGAAAAAAGATAAACACTACAAAAAACTAAGATAAACATACACTAATATATCATAACAAATAACTCACAATAAAAATTTCATTCTTTTCTTCTTATTAGCTGTTCCCTGTTGTTCAGTTGAGGCTGCAATAGAATAATGTAGCATTTGGGGGCAAAGATGCAACACAGCAGACCAGAGCTGGAGGCTAAGATAGAGAAGATCTCCACAGCCACCATGTATTTCCCCTTGGTGCTCAGGTAGGAGGGAATAAAGGACAGCCAAACACTACAAAAGACCAACATGCTAAAAGTTATAAACTTGGCTTCATTGAAACTGTCAGGTAACTTCCTAGCAAGAAAAGCCACTGTGAAACTCACAGCTGCCAGGAAGCCCATATAGCTAAGGGTAGAGTAAAACATTGTCACAGAGCCTTCGTTACATTCGAGTATAATTTCTTCAGCCAGTGAATGCATGTCAAGATCTGGGAATGGAGGAGAGGTTGCCAGCCACACAGTACATATGAAAGTTTGAATAAGGGAGCAGGAAAGAACAATGGAGGAGGCCAGTCTTTTCCCCACCCACTTCCTCATCCTGGAACCTGGTTTGGTGGCCATGAAAGCCAGAACCACAGTGATGGTCTTTGCCAGCACACAAGAAACTGCCACTGAGAAGACGATGCCAAAAGCAGTTTGTCGGAGGAGACATGTCACGGTCTCAGGTTGGCCAATGAACAATAAAGCGGAAAGGAAGCAGAGCTGTAGGGAGATGAGGAGAGTGTAGGTGAGGTTCCGGTTGCTGGCTTTGATGATGGGAGTATTGTGGTTCTTTAGAAATATTCTCAGCACCAGTGCTGTGATCAAAGCAAAGCAAAGAGCAAGGAAGGCTAAACTGATGCCCAAAGGTTCTGCATAAGACAAGAAGCTTATAACCTTGGGAACACATGTATCTTGCCTCTTGCTAGGATAGTTTTCATCTGAGCATTTATTACAGTCATTCATATCTGGAAAAGGAAAGATGTTTATTGCCATTATTTCTACAACATGCCATAGTTGCTCCCTTTTCACAAGCCCATTCCAATAATACAGTCAGTGCTGATATTGTAAAATGTCTACAGGGCTGAGTATAACTGCTTAAGTGTTACATGAATCTAAAGTAGTATCAGAGTGAAGAGAGGGATGCTGCAATGAAAATGGTGTGATCTTCTATTTAGGGTGTTATAGGTATGCTAAATGTGGTAGAGATTGCCATTCTCTAGGCAAACAGCATTAAAAGTCTCCATAACCTTTCATTAACATTCTAAGCATTAAAAGATTAACCTATTGAGTTATGTGCATATTCCTCTGATTAACAGCTGTTCTGAGTTTGACCCAGACTAACTTAAGCATATGTACATGTCTTGCATTTATTTCAATGGGAGCTGAGTCCAAGTAATGCAGAGTGGATTCAGGCGTCTATGTGTATTTCTTACCTTCCATACTTGAAATCTTCCCCTCTGGGCATGGAGTACAATCGTAGCAACAAAATGGCTCTCCTTCCTTCACTTTCTTTCTAGATCCAGGTTGGCAACTCTCAGTACAGACAGAAAGAGGCTGAGTCTGATCCATAAATGAAAGAGCATAATTATAATAAAGAGAAAATTATTAGGGAATCTTTTGGATTCTGGTCCTTTTTGTTTGTAGATGGAGAAAATACCTGGTATGATATAGCAGATATTACTGTTCATTGAAAGCTGGCAATAATACCTCTTTTTCACTGATACTGAAGTGTTTGGGCAGAGCTCACACATTACAGAGCAGAAAAGCAAGCATAATATAACTATATATTTTTATATTATTTGATAAAAAATATTCATGATACTTGTCATTCTTTTTTGTTGGAACCAATTTACGTTTTTACAAAGGCTCTTATGAATGTCAGGTTAACTCTTACCTTAAAGTTTATGTGGTGGGCTTTTTGTTCAAATAACTCAGGATAACTGCATTAGAGTTTTTATTCCTCCTACTCCGTTTTATTCTGCCTCACCAATATTTATTTTGATCTCCCAATTTGTAAAATTTTGCTTACTTTCCTGTCCTGATAGCTTTGTAAATTTAGCGAGGAGCCAGGAATTTCCAGTACTCTTTTCTGCTTTGCTCCCAGTGGTTTTTCTGCTTGCTGAAAAAGAGGATATCACTCCTCTAATATATATTCTGAATATGCATCTTAACATATGTATTTTGTGAGTGTTATTTTCATTAAAAAACTAATTTCATAGAATCATAGAATCATAGAGTTGGAATAGACCACAAGAGCCATCGAGTCCAACCCCCTGCCAAGCAGGAAACATCATCAGAGCACTCCTGACATATGGTTGTCAAGCTCTGCTTAAAGACCTCCAAAGAAGGAGACTCCACCACACTCCTTGGCAGCAAATTCCACCGTCGAACAGCTCTTACTGTCAGGAAGTTCTTCCTAATGTTTAGGTGGAATCTTCTTTCTTGTAGTTTGGATCCATTGCTCCGTGTCCGCTTCTCTGGAGCAGCAGAAAACAACCTTTCTCCCTCCTCTATATGACTTCCTTTTATATATTTGAACATGGCTATCATATCACCCCTTAACCTCCTCTTCTCCAGGCTAAACATGCCCAGCTCCCTTAGCTGTTCCTCATAAGGCATCGTTTCCAGGCCTTTGACCATTTTGGTTGCCCTCCTCTGGACACGTTCCAGTTTGTCAGTGTCCTTCTTGAACTGTGGTGCCCAGAACTTATGATTCTTATGATGTTTTTATAATGTTGCACTATTTTAGTGTTGTTAGCTGCCCTGAGCCTGGCTTCGGCTGGGGAGGGCGGGATATAAATAAAATTTATTATTATTATTATTATTATTATTATTATTATTATTATTATTATTATTAACTGGACACAGTACTCCAGGTGAGGTCTGACCAGAGCAGAATACAGTGGCACTATTACTTCCCTTGATCTAGATGCTATACTCCTATTGATGCAGCCCAGAATTGCATTGGCTTTTTTAGCTGCCACGTCACACTGTTGGCTCATGTCAAGTTTGTGGTCAACCAAGACTCCTAGATCCTTTTCACATGTACTGCTCTCAAGCCAGGTGTCACCCATCTTATGAGGAAATGGAACAGAACCAATCTATGGGTAAAAATATGCATCTATTACAAAAACTGGCAGCAAAAATTAGTTCCATGGGTAGTGTACAGATGTAGTTAACAACTGAAAAATAAAAAAGTACTATAAAAATCAGAGAGAGTGTTTGGCCGTGAAGGCTGCCATACTTCAGTCGTACTGGCAGTGGTGCTACTGCCATTTAGTGGAAGGGAGAGAGAGAGATGGTTTAAAAGTCATATGGACCAATGCATACCCACTGCCAGTGCAGCGCTGAACTTCCACTGCATTGTGCCTACCTATCTCCCTCCTGGTAATGCAGCAACATTGCTGTCGGGAGGCCAGGTGTGCTGTGTAACCTTTCCCTGAAAGCCATTCCTGTAAGACTCATGTGTGTAAAATTTCCTGCTCAAGCTTCTTCACTATCGCTCCTCTTTTCTCCTCTTCTTCTGCTCCTTCTGTTTCCTCTTCTACTTTATCCTGTCTTCTCTCAATTTTTCCTTCTAGTCTCTTTGCAGTTTATGTTGACTTTCCACCCACATTACTTCTTCATTCTTTCTGGCACATCAGCCAGGGCAGAAATCTGTGGGGTTTCCTATTTATATCAATTCATAAACAGTAATATTATTTCAATCAAAAATCGGATTTTCATGGGTGTGTATGATTGTTAAATGAAAGCAGTTTTAGAAATCTGGACAATAAATCAGTGCTTATTCAATAGTGGAACTCCTTTGAAATAAAAGACCCTTGGACCCTACCTGGTTAAACCAGCTGTGCCATGTTATGGCATCTTCATCAAGGGTAAATGCATGATCTAGAGAAGCCTTTGGGTTTATCCTTCCAACTCTCACTCTATGAAAGGATTGGTTGGAGGAAATAATCCAGTTGATAATATCCAAGCCAGTGATTACCTCCCCATACTGGTTGAAGGAGACCTCATCTCCTGCAGTGTTGTTAAATGAGATACTTCTCAAAAAGTGATGGAGCTAGATTGAAAAAAGCAGGAGCTTAGGAAAGGCCGCATTTTTATCTTTCAGATAAAGATTTAATGTAGGAATGGTGAAGTTTATTTCTATGAAAAGATGCTCACACATAGGAAACTTTTAAACCTCAAATTTAATTTAATGGTGAGCTGAGCCCAGAGTCAATGGTTGATGGTGATTGAGTCATATGTGGGTGGAAGTGGATTTTCCCAATATATTTTATATCCTACACATCCTGCTTGCTTGTTATTTTTGTCAGTCTGCTCTCTCTCAAGATTGTTGTGGGATCACTTGCTCTGACAAAGCATTTGGGGACTAGAGGTTGCTAAGAGAATGATGCAGATGCCTCTGGCTGCCACCACTGCTTTCAAGTTGTGATTGGAGCCACATCTCAATTGACTGCTCATTCATCAGCCCCACCCCCACCATGGATATTTTCTGCTGGAATAAGCTCATTGACTCATTCCTCTTTCATTGTTTAGCCAAAATTTGAAAGCATCTCAATATGTCATACATTTATCAATCCAACACTAGTTTCCTCTTTCTCACACCCATGCAGAAAGTAGTAAAGCCAGGAAACAAACAGAACTGAGGAACCCCAGATGTTGGGAGCAAGTAACATTATTCCAAGGTGCTATGCAAGATGAGAATCTTCAACCCCTTACCTTCCATAACTGTTGGTTCCAATCCTTCTGTCTCCTTTTGTGAACCATTCCTCTGAAGTTAGATGAGGTCAACACATGCAAAGCATGGGCCACAGCATAAACAGCATTGTAGATGCTATAGCCATGGCCTGTCATACTCATTTCAAAAAAATCCCCAGGAAGGCTCTCCAGCTTCTCTTTTCCAGTGCATATAGTCCCCACCACATTGCCAACCATTGAATTTGGGAATCTACAGCCAAAGGCTTGTTGCCAGAAGTCCCTGAGGAAACCATCTCCATCTGTGGTAGAAGGATTTATGCTTTTAACATAATAATGAAATCCTCTTAAATCATTTAAGTGAATTCCAAAAGATATAGTGCCATGGAACAATCTTGACTCCCAATTGTGTTGAAGGACAAATGAAGTGAACTCCATCTGGGCTGTTGTTATCCATACCTTACCTTGTATATTCATTGTCACAGGCACAAAGTTTTTTAGAAATGGAAGCCATCTTAAAACTACCATTGAATAAGATTCTCCATAGACCAGCACTATGTTAGCTTTGCTGCTCATTATTTCATCATGCAGCTTTGCCCCATGTTGAATCATACCCTCTGTGTCACTGTCAAAACTCATTTTTGGAATTTTTTCTAGAAAGGCAAAGCAGATACCACTTTGTGTAAACACTGGGAGCACAGTGTGCACAAATCTTTCTCCATTGTCGTTATCCATCACAAGGACCCCGATCCATGTCCATCTGAAATGCAGAAGCAAAGAGAGAATTCCTGCAAATTGGTGGCGTTCCTGGGGGGCCATCTGGTAGAAGGAAAATCCTGGTGTTTGATCATTCATCACTGGAGCAGGGCCATATGTGAGCTAAGGAGAGATTGGAGAAATAAATGCTATGGTTGGAAATGCTGATTGGAATAGATGAAAACTGGCTGGAGCAACCCAGTCAGATGAGTGGAGTACAAATAATGAAATTATTAAAAGCAGGGATTAATCTCAATATGGGTCTTATGCTTGTTTTTGAAATCTGTGTTCAGATCTCTGTAAGGCTTCTCATTTTGCTGCTAAGATTTCCTTGGCTGGAGATGGGAAGATTCCACTTATGTCAACAATGTGATTTGTCACAGAAATACATTGTTGGCAAATGCTTTCATTGCTGCATTACATCCATTCAATAAACACCCCTAAAAAGACAGTATGTGTGATTGGCTGGTATTTGTCACAAACCCAGTGTTTTTTCTGGGGGGGAGGGGTACGCAGGGGTACGCATACCCCTAAACATTTTGTAAATTTAAGTATGGCCTCAATGAGGGGCAGTATTTCAATATGAGTAGGAAAATGAGAGTACCCCTAAACCTTTTTTAAGGAAAAAAGCACTGCACAAACCTATGAATACAGGAAAATCAGAAGCTGCCTTGTTCCCAATTCCAATTTCCTCCCTCATTTATAAATGAACTATATCACAGGGATTTCTTAGTCTTGGAAAAGGAAGGAAGGAAGGAAGGAAGGAAGGAAGGAAGGAAGGAAGGAATCTGACTACTCCTATTCCATCCATTTCTGATTCCAACCCACAAAATAAAATCTGGAAGGACCAAGGAAGTATGAAAATGGTGTTGGATCACCATACACACAAACACACAGAAGTGCCCTACCTGTGGAATCTTATAGAGATGTAAAATAGTTGCCACATGAAGGGAGATTTCAGTGTCAAGTCCCCCAATGACAGCTGTCAGATTATTCTGGATATCACATATATAATTTGGGGCAAATTTCTCCAGTGTGGATAAAAGTAGCATAGTGACATGACAAGTCTTCCTTGCATTGTTGTTGCTGTCATAGATGTGGAAGCCCAAGGTGTAGTTGGGTAAGATGTGAGGGTTTTCGTTGATCTCCTTTACTGCAAATGCCAAGGCCAGGATGTGCTGGTAACACTTAGGCACCACCCTAGAACAAGAGTTGCAATCTATATCAAAACACAAAGTTAATTATTTTGAATTTAGTGGGCTTTATCATTGGTATAGGGGCATACGATTGTTAGGGAATAAGATTGTAAGACCCTAATAAATAACATGGATCTCCCTTTCTGCTGTGTTCTGAGTTTAATTATTATTTTGTTCTGTATATTATCATTATCAACAAGAACAACTGGATTATAATTGTGACATTGCAAGCAATTCCACCCTTCAGGGGACCGAGACTTTGAGCTTTCTATCTGTATAACAAAAGTGTAAGAATGTCACCATGCACCCCCAGTTGTAGGATCTGTAGTTCCACATCACCATACTGTATTTACATTCCCTCATAGCACAGCACCCAGTAGTGGATTTATAGAGTCATATCATAAACTTGGATTTGCAAGGTGTCAGGCCAGAGTAGGGGAAGAAAAGTAATACTGGTCTGTGCTTCCTCCAAGTGTTCTGATTAGTCCTCAAAAAGAAAAGAAGAAATTTTATTTTGAAATAAGGGAATTGGGAAGGGAGTTAAAAAAGGAGACCAGTTAAGGTTAAATACATCTGGTTCCCACAGAATCATCTTGAAAAAGAAAAACATGGTGCACCTTGGCAAATGCCTTCTCTCTCACACACGTTCCACAACAAACACATGTCTGCCGCTGTGTAACGTGTGAGCATGTCCTTCTTCCTCCCAACTCAGCCTCAGGCTTATGGGCTTTCTCAATCCACCTAAGCCTGCCTTCACATGCAGAGGAAGAAACTGAGGGTTTGGAACTCATCAGCTCCCCATACCTGGTTTAGTTGGCCAGTCAAAGCCATTCCCAGGGTGTGGCTACTCTTGCATGCTGACAGATTCTAGAAGCCACTGGTGAGAGCTGAGTGCTGGGTGGGGACCAAAGGTGGACAGACTAACGTAGAAGGAAAAAGAGGTGTCCTCAACCAGAGGTACTACCCCATACTCCTCCCAATAACATATTATTCACTTCCCTGTGGAGCAATAGGTTCCCCCCCTTCAGTGTTCTTTTAATTGCCTCAGCACTACAACCCTATGCATATTTAGTCTGAGATAGATCTCATTCAGTTTGAAAGGAGTTATTCCCAAATAAGAGTACATAGATTTGCAGCCCCAGCAGGTGTCCTGATGCTGCTGTTCTAGGACTCCAGTGCCATAATAAATAGAAGTAAAAACAAAAAGTTCTTACACAAGCTCTTCAGATAATTCCGGTGGAAATTCTTCAGTGAAGGCTCTTGGACTGGAGACAAAGCCACCATGAGAAACAATGCCACCAATGATATAATCTCCTGACTGATGGTACTTATGAAGTGGCTTATGTATATACTGACCCCTGCAGTTTTCCATGTAGACCTCACAAATCTTTTGAGTAAATAGTGCCAGCAGAAAAACAACAAAAGCCACCATCTTCCATACAAGGGCATATCTTCCTTCTACCCTTAGAAACAGTATTCTCAATGTACCCCACACCTTTTTACATGACCATGATTCTATTTATCACATCTTCCACAAGCTTTATTTTGAGTTTTTCCAGCTGCCACTGAAACTGCACCAGGGATTTGAGAAGCAGCAGGATTAATTACAGACATTTTGATCATCAATCAGGAGGGCAATAATTAAGTCAAAATGGAGGGACCTCTATAGATTTGCTGAAGAATATTCAGAACTGTCATTTTAACTGCTCCTCTCCACCATGGCAAGGAATATTTTGACTTGGAATGATGCAGAACATGAAACGGACACCCAAAATAATAGAGGATAAGTGTGGGCCTGCAACAAACTATTTTACGGCTTATATCTTTAAACAATATATTTATGAGCTTACCCTCAAATGCTGTTTTCAGCATCTGTTTTTGAGAGGTACACTTGTTGCGAACAGGGAATATCAATGGATATTCAATCAATATCAATCAATATTAGGAATAAAGTAAAACATCCAGTTGCATCAGGCTCCTCCATTAGTTGTCCTCTAGCAACAACCATAATGATCATCATCATCATCATCATACCCCACCCATCTGGCTGGGTTTCCCCAGCCACTCTGGGCAGTTTATTGTACAAATAAAACATAGTAAAACATCAAACATTAAAAACTTCCCAATAAATAATATTATTAATTAATAATCCATTAGATTATAGAAGAGGGAAAGACAGGAATGCAAGTACTCTCAATCATCTCAGCTGAGAGACTAGCAATGCTTGACTCCTCCTTGAACTCTTTCATTTCTAGCTGCTCCTTAAAAAGGTAAAGGGACCCCTGACCATTAGGTCCAGTTGCGGACAACTCTGGGGTTGTGGCACTCATCTCGCTTTATTGGCCGAGGTAACCGGCGTACAGCTTCTGGGTCATGTGGCCAGCATGACTAAGCCACTTCTGGCGAACCAGAGCAGTGCACAGAAAAGCTGTTTAGCCTTCCTGCTGGAGCGGTACCTATTTATCCACTTGCACTTTGACGTGGTTTCGAAGTGCTAGGTTGGCAGGAGCTGGGACTGAGCAATGGGAGCTCACCCTGTCATGGGGATTCGAACTGCTGACCTTCCGATCGGCAAGCCCTAGGTTTAACGCACAGCACCACCTGCATCCCACAGCTGCTCCTTAGAAGATCCCTATTAAAAATGAAACATTCAGGTGGCATGAAGTGCCTTTTCCTAGATTTGGCTCATAACTTAGACGGGGCAGTGTCTAAATGGGGAAAGCTTTCCTTCATTTTTCATTATCTTGATAATTTCTAGGTTTTATAATTGAAATGCATTTTACATTAATCCGGGAGGATTGCTCTTTCAGGGCTCTGCCATCACCATCAATATCCGCCATTGAATGTGTTGGCCTAGTGTGGGGCACTAAGAAGAGCTTGGCTGTCTGGCTGGTGTACTGACCACCTAGCACACCAGCAGCCACGCTGTCAGGCCTGTTGGATATGGTGGCAGGCTGGGCCTTGGAGTTCCCTAACCTACTGGTTTTGGGGGACTTCAACGTTCATGCTAATGCCACCACCTCCTCACGGGCTCTGGACCTGGTGTCTTCCATGGCAACATTAGGGCTCTCCCAGTTTGTTTTGGGTCCCACACACCAAGCAGGCCACACGCTGGATTTGATTTTCGGTGTGGGTATAGATGTGATCATGTCCTCATTTGTAGAAGTGCCATGGTCTGATCACTACACTCTGAAAGCCAGGATTGACTTCCCGCCCCCACCCCGTTTGAGTGGTGAGCCTATTTGGGCTCGCCCGCAAAGACTGATGGATCCTGATGGATTTCATCAGGCCTTGCAGGACCCTGCTCCCCCTGGTGGCTCACTAGATCAGCTTGTCAAGAACTGGAATAACTGGCTCTTGGCGGCCATCAATGAGATCACACCTAAGGGCCCTCTGCGACCCTGCTGAAACCAGGCCCCCTGGTTTACTGAGGAGCTCCGGGAAATGAAGTGGGAAAGCTGGATCTGTCAGACAGCTAGAGTGAGTATGACGGCGTGCTTGCGACGGAACCTCAAGAACATCTTATAGGACACTTATGAAAGCCTATGAGATGGCAGTGAAAGCTGCTTCTCAGCTTCCATTGCATCCGCTAGCTCTTGCCCGGTGCAACTTTTTAGAATAATTAGGTCTTTAAGAATCCTAGAGGAACAGCCAAATTTAAATACGAATTTGACCCATAGCTGTGAGGCATTTGCAAGATTTTTTGCAGAGAAAGTCTTGCTTCTCCGCCATGACCTCCCTGCCAATTTGGATATGGTAACAGAACTGGAGGCCCCTCGACTGTCCTCGGGTCCAGTATTGGACCACTTCAATCAGATACTCCCTGCCGATGGAGACAGATTCCTCTGAGCTGGAAGGCCCACAACTTGCTCCCTTGACCCATGCCTGTCCTGGCTGATTAGAATGTGTCCAACGAGGAGCGGGGCCCCCTGGGTGAGATCATCAATCAGTCCCTTGGCATGGAGACTTTCCCAGGGGAGTTGAAGGAAGCAGTGGTGTGTCTGCTCTTAAAGAAAACATCTCTAGATCCTTTAGATCTATCCAATTACTGCCTGATTTCGAATCATCCGTACCTGGGTAAGGTAATTGAGAGAGCGGTTGCTGAATAGGTTTCTGGATGAAACATTGGCTCTGGACCCATTTCAGTCCAGCTTTCGCCCTGGTTACGGGACCAGGACAGCTTTGGTCGCCTTAACAGATGATCTCTATAGAAAGCTGGATCAAGGCGGGTCAGGACTGCTGATTCTCTTAGATCTGTCAGGAGCCTTTGACATGGTTGATCACAAACTTTTGAAACACCGCCTTGCCGACGTGGGGACTCCAACAATGGCTGTGCTCCTTTATCTCAGGTCGGAAACAGAGGGTGGTGCTAGGGATGGAGTTGTCGCCGTGGCACTCCTTGGTGTGTGGAGTTCCGCAGGGTGCAATCCTTTCCCCAATGCTTTTCAATATCTTTATGCACAGCCTTGCCCAATATGCTGATGACACCCAGCTTTATCTGTTGATGGACGGCTGCCCTGACTTGGCCCCAGACACACTGACCAGATGCTTGGAAGCTGTGGCTGGATGGCTGCGTGCGAGCCGGTTGAAGTTAAATCCTTCGAAGACAGAGGTCCTCTGGCTGGGTCAGGTTGAGATGGGGTTGGGAGGCCAAGTCCCATCTCTTTCAGGGGCTCAATTAGTGCCAGCATCTTCTGTCAAAAGCTTGGGTGTAACCTTCAACACCTCCCTTTCCATGGAGGCGCAGGCGCAAGTTAAATCCTTCAAAGACAGAGGTCCTTTGGCTGGGTCGGGATGATATGGGATTGGGGGGGCAACTCCTATCTCTTGCGGGGGTTCAGTTAGTGCCAGCACCGTCCGTTAAGAGTTTGGGTGTAATCTCTGACACTTCCTTTTCCATGGAGGCACAGATTGCAGCTATAACAAAGGCGGCATTTTTTCACCTGTGCCAAGCTAAGCTTTTGGCTCCTTACCTCTCTCACCCTGACCTAGCCACTGTGATCCACGCAACGGTCACCTCCAGGTTTGATTATTGTAAGTCGCTCTACCTGGGGTTGCCCTTGAAGCTGACCCATAAACTCCAGCGGGTCCAGAATGCCACGGCGAGGCTCCTTACGGGGTCCTTGCCGCAGGATCACATTAATCCAGTGCTTTACCAACTGCGCTGGCTCCCGGTGGAGTACAGGGTCAGGTTTAAGGTGCTGGTTTTGACCTTTAAAGCCCTATGTGGCCTAGGACCCATGTACCTACGGGACTGCCTCGCTTGGTATGCCCCGCAGAGGACCTTAAGGTCCACAAATGGCAACACGTTGGAGGTCCCAGGTTGCAAGGTGGTTAGATTGGTCTCAACTAGAGCCAGGGCCTTTTCAGTACTGGCCCCGACTTGGAACACTCTGTCACAAGAGACTAGGGCCTTACGGGACTTGACATCTTTCCACAGGGCCTGCAAGACAGAGCTGTTCCGCCTGGCCTTTGGTTTGGACTCAGTCTGACCCTTATGTTTCCCTCCCCTTATGGTTTTGATCTATGGGCTACTTTTAAAATGAGGCTGCATTTTAAATTGTATTTTAACTCCATATTTTAAATTGGTCCCCGGTCCCCCCCAATTATGTTTTTATTGTAATTTTACTGGTGTTAGCCGCGCTGAGTCTGGCTCTGGCTGGGAAGGGCGGGGTATAAATAAAAATTATTATTATTATTATTATTATTATTATTATTATTATTATTCACACCAGATTCCTGTGAGGTTTCAGATCAAGATAAATTGTATTAAAATCAAAGAGAATTATCCTCAGATAATTGAGCTGACATTTGCAGTTTCAGCCAGTGTTCTGAAGCTGCTGCTCTAGGATTGATCATGTGAAGCTGAGTTCTTACACAAGCTCTTCAGGCAGTACTGGTGGAGATTCCACCGTAAATGTTACAGAAGTGGATAAGAAGCCATCATGGGAAACAATGCCACTGATGATGAAATCACCTGGCTGATAATACGCATGTAGTGGATGGTGTGGATCTTGGAGCTTGCATATCACTTTATGAGCCTGACGTATGTTGTAAGGAAACAGTGCCAGCAGCAAGACCACTAAAATCACCACCCTTAATACAAGAGCAAATCTTCATTCTACACCGAAGCTGCTATTTCCCCAGGAATATTATAAACAACATTTTCAAAACGAAAACTGTTTGAATGCTAGTTTAGTTTCCTCAGAGGCTGCAATCTGGGAGTACCCAAAATCAGAACCCAGGCCTCACCTCAATTACCCTGGTTAGATTTATTGCATCCTTTGCCCTTAGTTTTGCCAGTGGCCACGGAAAATCCACATGGATTTTTGAGAAGCAGCAGATTTAATTACAGTCCTCTTAATAATCTAACATGACCATAGTTATTCATTCAAAGCTGGGGACTCCCTGTGGAATTGCTGCAGAATATGAATTTGTCCCATATTCAGTACTGTCATTTTTTAATTCCCTTTGGTTAGGTAATAAGGAACCAGTGGTGTAGTGGTGAATTTTGAAGTTAGAAGCTCAGCCTATGAAATCCTATAATGAAAGGAGATTCCCAAAAGTAGCAAGGTGTAGTTAGTATCTTGGAATTTGTTTAAGGAGACATGGTTTCACATATTTGTCCACCATGTGTCATGACTGCAGCCCTATGCATAGTAGCTACTTGAGAGTAAGCTCCCTTGACCTCCATGGAGCTCATCTCTGATTGCAAAGTTGTACAACACTTGTAAAACATATGAAGGAGAGAATACTGCTAAATGAAAGAAAAATCCAATCTCTGCTTTATTATGTTCCCTGATCTTCGACTTCCACTATACTAATCACAAACAGCAGTAAAACTTGGAAGCTTAGTTATTGCAGCACAGGACCCCCACAAAGGACTATCGAGACAAATCCCAGTGATGGAGGGAGCAGCAAACAGACCCAGCACTAGCACTTGTACTAGAATACAAGCAGTGGGTTGGTTAATGTTGGTTACAGCAACCTCCTGCTAGAAGTATACATAGTTGCTACTAGGCTGAGGTATGACTTAATGGTGTGGGTGGAATGCCAGGAAAGGAAATGCATGTTGGCCACCAGCGGCATGGGAGCCAGCATGGTGTAGTGGTTAAGAGCGGTAGTCTCATAATCTGGTGAACCGGGTTCGTGTCTCTGCTCCTCCACATGCAGCTGCTGGGTGACCTTGGGCTAGTCACACTTCTCTGAAGCCTCTCAGCCTCACTCACCTCACAGAGTGTTTGTTGTGGGGGAGGAAGGGAAAGGTGAATGTTAGCCGCTTTGAGACTCCTTAGGGTAATCATAAAGCGGGGCATCAAATCCAAACCTTCTTCTGTCAGAAAAGGACAGACTTTGCAGGCAGAAAACCAGGAAGAATGAGTTTCTGGTGGAGGAAGTCAAAGGTCAGGGAGAGGGGCAATGAAGGAAAGGAGCCCATAGAAAACATTGAGTCCTTGGCCTAGTGGTCAACCCATTTAAATGGATTCAGTCTGAATGCAGAGGGAGGGGAAAATCTGAGTCACTGAATCAGGCTGTAAATTGAATTGGGGAGGGGGAGGGGGAGGCCTGTGCAGCCCTAAAATACATTTTGGCTTTCAGTTCTATATCTGGTGAATCCCCCCCCCCCCGATCAATCCAGTGACCTATATACATTATGAATATTGTGTTCTGATCCATGAGACAAGTTGGTGAACTAAAACATTTCAGTTGAGGCTCCCCCACTGTGGAATGCTCTGCCCACTGAGCTCCACCTGGTGCTTTGCTGAAACCTTTCTGATGCCAGGTAATTTTTAAAATAATTTATTAAATTTCTATAACGCCATTCAGCCAAAGATCACAGGACAGTTTACAATATAAAAACAAAAAATACTTACCAAAATAACAAACAAAAACAATACCCCACCACACACAGTTCAAAGTGTCATAGATTGTTTAATTAGCCAAAGGCTTGCAAAAAGAGGAATGATTTTGCCTGGCACCTAAAGGTATGTGAGGAAGGCGCCAGGAGTATTCCACAAATGGAGAGTTACTGCAGAAAAGGCCCATTCTCATGCTTGTCACCCTCCAGACCTACCCTTTCCCCTGGGTTTTTGATGGTCTGAGATTATGTCTTGCTGTTGTTATGCTGCCAAAGCTTCCTGTGGCTGGTACATGTGTGTTTCACAAACCAAATGTTTTGCATGAATTCTGAATAATGCATTTATGTTTATGTTTTGTTTTTGTTTTAAAAATGCTTCAAGGTCACCTGGAGATCTTTGCATAACAGGGGACTAACAAGGAACAGCAGCAACAGTAGCAACTATTGTCACCTTAATGGAAAGTCATTGTGAGACATAATAGTCTATAACAATAGTCTATAACAATATTCTATCAAAATGTCTGGGCTATCAGAATGAATAAGAAAGTGTGATGGACCAGAGCATGGTTTATTCATAATGCCTTTTCTAGACATCTCAAGGGGACCTGATTCAGACAATATATTTTTTAAAAACCATTGCTATGGGAACTGTATTATCTCACAGCATATAATTAAACTATGGAACTCGCTGCTGGGGGTAGCAATGATGGCCAGCAGCTTGGATGGTTTTAAAAGTGAATTAGAGAAATTCCTAGAGGATATGGCTAGGATTGTTTGATTTATGTTTTTAATGTAGGGAGCCCTCTTTAGGGAAGTTTTTAATGTTTGAAGCTGTACTGTTTTTAATATTCAGTTGGAAGCCGCCCAGAGTGGCTGGGGAAACCCAGCCAGATGGGCAGGGTATAAATAATAAATTATTATTATTATTATTATTATTATTATTATTATTATTATTATTATTATTATTTCAAAAGCAGAGACATCACCTTGCCAACAAAGGTCCGTAAAGTAAAGCCATGTGTCAGGGGTTCAGGGACAGAGGCACAGGTGAGGGGGGAGACGGAGAGCGATGGGGAAGAATCCCAGGACTGTGAGGAAGAGGAGGACAATGACTTGAGGTCTTCCATGAGTCTCTCAAGTGAATCGGAGGATTCCCAGAAGGGGGCGCCCCTAGTCAGGCCAAGGGGGTTCACAGGGGGGACATGCCAGGGGCAGGGAAGCAGCAGGGAAACCCCGAGTGGGAGTGGGAGATCGGGGCCGGCTTCCCAGCAGGAACGAAGTGAAGAGAGTGGAGTTCCCAGTGTGACACACGGAGCAGAGCAGGAAGGAGACAGGGGAAGGAGATCGGGGCAGAACGTCCTGCCGGAAGAGGCGGAGAGTAGTACAGGGAGTAGTGTAAGTGTCAAGAGGAAGGTCAGGGGTAGCGAACGCGCGCCAAGTTCAAATGTGGAGGCGCGCGGAAATGGAGAGAGCCCGGAGGAGGAGCCTGGCCCCAAAGCACGAAGGAGGGGGGAACAGGCATCTGAGGGATCCGCTTCAGGAGAGAGCAGGAGAGAAGGGACCCAGGGGGGCAGAAAGACCCTGCGGAAAAGGAAAGACAGGAAGAGGTGGACTAGCACAAGCCTCTTAAGCTGGTGTAGGGGCGGGACCGATTCAGAGGGGACTTAAAACGTCTAGGCTAAGAGACGCGGGGCTGCGCGCCTCGGTTGTGAAAGCAATAATGAACTGCAATAAACATCCTTGTATATAAGAAGAACCTGGCGTTGGTCTTTTGTGAGCTGAGACCTGAGGCAGCCCTGACACCATGGTTTTCCCAGTAGTGATGTATGGAAGTGAGAGCTGGACCATAAAGAAGGCTGATCGCCGAAGAATTGATGCTTTTGAATTATGGTGCTGGAGGAGACTCTTGAGAGTCCCATGGACTGCAAGAAGATCAAACCTATCCATTCTTAAGGAAATCAGCCCTGAGCGCTCACTGGAAGGACAGATTGTGAAGCTGAGGCTCCAATACTTTGGCCACCTGAGAAGAGACGACTCCCTGGAAAAGACCCTGATGCTGGGAAAGATGGAGGGCACAAGGAGAAGGGGACGACAGAGGACGAGATGGTTGGACAGTGTTCTCGAAGCTACAAACATGAGTCTGACCAAAATGCGGGAGGCAGTGGAAGACAGGAGTGCCTGGCGTGCTCTGGTCCATGGGGTCACGAAGAGTCAGACACGACTAAATGACTAAACAACAAAATACTTTGATTTTAGCCACCCTGAACCCGGTCCTGGCCGGGGAGGATGGGGTATAAATAAAATTTATTATTATTATTATAGCCATGATGGCTATGCTCTGCCTCTGTGCTTGGAGGCGGTAATGCTTCTGCATACCAGTTGCTGTAAATCACTTGCAGATTTCCCACAGGCATCTGCTTGTTCACTTTGCATCCAAGTTGATGCACCAGAAGGGTCACTAGCTTGATCCAACAGGCTTTATCTTTCATTCTGTTGTTCTGTAGTAGGGAATAGCTGACAGTCAAATCTGGCTCAAAGAACTAGAAAGGAAAATAGTCAACTAGTATTTCACAAATGGCTTGAAAAGGATGAAGTTCATTCATTGTAGTCTTACAGATTCCATTATGCTGAAAGCTTTGAGGCAAGTTTTATAATTGCAAATTAAGACCAGATACAGATTTGCTTATAAGTAAATTTTGGTAAGAATTGCTCCGAGTCTCCAAACTAACATATACTACAAGAGAATAATGTGTGTGTACAATGTACTGTTATTATTGTATTCCTAAAAACAAATGCCAAAGCATTTTTCCAAATGAATTTTCAGCTAGGGATTTTTGGAAACTAGAAACATTTATAAGGGAGCTGCTGAACACGTGTGAAAATATTCTCCTCTACATGCAGAGAAAAACACAGATTATAGCAAAGGACAGGTTTATTATTTCTTTAGTTTTTCTTCCTTATTATTATTATTAGCTGTTCCATGTTGTTCATCTCAGGCCTCAGCAAAAGTATATAACATTTTGGGAGAAAGATGCAACCCAGCAACCCAAGGCTGGAGGCTAAGATAGAGAGGATCTCCACAGCTAGCATGTATTTTCCCTTGGTGCTCAGGCAACTGTTGAGTTGGTCTTTACCAATATTCTGTGGTACACAAACACATCTCCTGTATTGGGTACAAATTATAGCAAAGGACACTTATTAAATTCTTCAGGCTTTTCTTCTTATTAGTTGTTCCCTGTTGTTCAGTTCAGGCCTCAACACAATAATATAACATTTAGGAAAAAAGATGCAACCCATCAACCCAGCACTGGAGGCCAAGATAGAGAAGATCTCCACAGCAACCATGTATTTTCCCTTGGTGCTCAGGTACGATGGAATAAAGGACAGCCAAACACTGCAAAAGACCAACATGCTAAAAGTGATAAACTTGGCTTCATTGAAACTGTCGGGTAATGTCCGGGCAAGGAAAGCAACAGTGAAACAGATAATTGCCAGAAAACCCATATAGCTAACAACACAGTAAAACATAGTCACAGACCCCTCATTACATTCTAGTATAATTTCTTCTGCCATTGAGTGACTGTCAAAATCTGGAAATGGGGGAGAGGTTCCTAGCCATACAGTACAGATCCCTGCCTGAACAAAGCAGCAGGAAAAAACAATAGTGTTGGCCAGTCCCTTCCCCACAAAGGTTCTCACCCTAGATCCTGGTTTGGTGGCCATGAAAGCCAAAACCACTGTAATGGTTTTTGCCAATACACAAGAAACAGCCACTGAGAAGATGATGCCAAAAGTGGTTTGTCGGAGGAGACATGTTACCTTCTGAGGTTGGCCTATAAATAGCAATGCACAAAGGAAGCAGAGCAGGAGGGAGATGAGGAGAGTGTAGGTGATGTTCCTGTTGTTTGCAATGACAATAGGAGTGTCATGGTGCTTCATAAATGTACCCAGCCCCAGAGCTGTGATCAGAGAAAAGGAAAGAGAAAAACAGGCTAAACTGATGCCCAAAGGTTCTCCATAAGACAAGAAGCTTCTACTCTTGGGAATGCATGCATCTCGATTCTTGCTTGGATAGTCTTCATCTAAGCATTTATTACATTCAGCTGTATCTGGAAAAAGAAATATGAGGTCTTGATCCCAGTTACATGCCACAAATATCAACAACATGCTGAAATTGTTCCTCTCTCTCAAATCAAATGTCTCCTTTCAGTTCAGTGACTACATATTAGTGCTGGCACTATAGATCGTGGCACAGGTTGGTTTAACTTGTTTAGAACGAATGTAGACATAAAGCAGCATTTTTTCTAAAAAGATGTGGTAAACCTGCTGACAGGAAGCCATGTTAAATTTGGCTCACATCCCAGGTTTATGCAGGAACTGGGGTGGCTTGTAAGGTTATAGGCTATTCACCCTCACAGTTGTTGGATGTATAGTCTGGGTGCATGCTGCAGGTAGCAGAAGAGTTGACCAGTTCCCCTTCAATTACAAAAGAACCACAAGCCCTTTGTCATTCTTACTGGATAAATGTATCCAGAATACCCAAAGGCCAGTGTTCAGAAAAACACACACAAAACATGACAGATTATGTCCAATTCCAAAGCTTCTTTCCCCCCCTTGCAAAAGATGTCATCCAAATTTAAATAGTAAAGAAAAGCAGTCATGAGGTATGCATAGTCTGACATGTTTGTTCCTGTGGATCACAGATCTTCTGTGCACCTTTAGCTCCCTATAGATATAGTTGTCAATACAAAGATCCCTTTTGAAATTAAGTGGAAAAGTTAGAAATTATTATCGTTATTATCACTATTCATTTATTCATCGCCTTCTACATACGTGTCTCAAGTAAAACAGTTTAAAACACCACAAAAACAAACAAGTTTAAAAAACCTGAAACAATTCAATACAGAACTGACACCCATGGCATTCAAAAACCTATAGAAACCCATTCATCCAGTTGGGAAAACCTGACAGAACAAAAAATAATAATAATCAATTGTTAACAGAAAATGCAGATAGTACCTGTCAAATCTTGACCATAATGCTATTCCATGTAAGAGGGACAGCCACCATAAAAGCCCTACTTTGAGTTAGTGTGGTACAAGCATCTGATATCTTTGGAACTGCTATAAGGAGTTTTCCCACAGACCCCAGTGCCCTGTTAGGTATGTAAGGAATAAGGGGTCTTACAAGTAACCTTGGCCTGAGCTACATATGGCATCAGATGCTAGTACCGAAACCATGGTCAGGGCCAGATTTAGGTTTGATGAGGCCCTAAGCTACTGGAGGTGATGGGGCCCTTTATATGTCCAAACCAATGATATTTTAGGGAGCAGGCTAGCAGGTGGGGCCCATTACTTACGTCATAGGAGCCTACACAACACAAAACACAGTTGCTGTATGTAGGTTTTATTTTATTTGTTTCTTATCTTATATTTTGGAAATGTATATCCAGTGTTTTTTTCTTTAATTTTTTTTGGGGGGCCCCAAGAGAGTGGGGCCCTAAGCTATAGCTTGTTTAGCTTATACATAAATCCGGCACTGATCATGGTCCTGTAGTAGGTTGGCAGCCAGCACAAATCATAGAATTGTACACTTGGAAGGAACCAAGATGGCCATCTAGTCCAAACCCCTGCAATGCAGGAATCTTTTGCCTAACATGAGGCTCGAACCCATGACTCTGAGATTAAGAGTCTCATGCTCTAGCAACTGAGTGCTCTCTCTCCCCCCCCCTCTGTGTCTGTCTCATAGGTTGTGGGTCATTTACCTTCTCTAGCAACCTAGACATGGCTTAATACAAGCCTCCTTTCTTTTATTTAGCAGTAACTATTGCATCTGGATCCAATCTCCTTGGTATATCTCTTACCCTTTTGATTTGAAATCTTCCCCTCTGGACATGGGATGCAGTCATAGCAGCAAGATGGCTCCCCCTCCTTCACTTTCTTCCTAAAACCGGGGTGGCAACTCTCAGTACAGACAGAAAGAGGCTGAGTCTAATCAGTAAAAAAAGAACAGAATGAGAATCTTAAAATCTTAGAATCCAACATTTTATCCACTGAGAAAGGCAGGAACGTCTCAACCAAAGGCTAATTGTGCCAAGGGTAAAATTCTTTCTGGCACTAAAAACCAGCAGCCTCAGTTGAAGACTCTAAACCAAGGAAGAAACAGCTTGGAAATCTAGGCCATAAAGTGAGAGTGAGGCCAATAGTGATGCCAATCATACCTTTCAAAAGAACCCCTAGAACTGCAAAACAATTCTCAATATGCAGATTAAAATGTGGATTTAATTAAATATGGATTTTGAGAGAAAATAACAATTAAAACACCCATTTAAATATATAATTTGAAACTTTTTAAAATGGAACAAAAAATGAATCGGTGACATGAAGCACTAATAGAGAGATGCATTAATTCCTAGACCCAGTGTGCCCCATCTGTCCCAGCAGCTTGACTCCATTTCTCTCCCTCCCTTTTCCATTCTGTTCATCTTCACCACCTCTTCTACTGTTTCCATGTAAAGCTTTAGTTGTCTCTTCTACCTGTTTCTGTTTGCTATTGGCTTTTCCCTCTGGTCTTCTGTTGCCTCCACTATCCACACTTATTCTCACACGCTTTCCAGGTCAGCAATTAGGATGGAAATTTTTGGGTCCAGTTTGTTTCATAGGGCAAATACCAGTATTTCCACAGGTCTTTATATTTATTAAACAAACTTAAATCTAGGCATCAGGACAGATGTTCAATGCTCATTCAAAACTGGATGACTTTCTAGATAAATGTCACCTGGAATCTACCTGGTTAAACCAGCCATGCCATGTTATCGCATCTTCATCAATGGTGAACACTCGGCCTGGCGGAGCCTGGGGATCTATTCTCCCAATTTCCACTTTGTGAAGGGATTGGTTGGGGGAAATAATCCAGTTGATGATATCCAAGCCAGATATTATCTCTCCGTTCTGGTTAAAGGAAACTGTGTCTCCTGCAGTGTTGTTAAATGACATACCTCTCAGAAAGTGGTGAAGCTAAATTGAAAACAAAAGGCAAAAATATAGAAAATAGTGCATAAGCATTTACAATTCCCCCCCCCCCAGTTTTCAAATTTTATTTATACTTTTCAGTTATACATTTCACTGGTTTTATACATTTCACTAATTTTACAATCATTTTAACATTTCAAAACTTGACTTCTCCCCCCCTTTCTGCGGTTCCTTAAATTTATTTTTTAATACCCTCTGCATATCCAAATTAACTTACTTTGCTCATTTATCCATCTACTTTATATATATATATATATGCTTATAAAACTGCAGGTTATTACAATAATCCTGCCAGTGTTCTTATCTGTTTACAATTTGTCTGTAAATATTCAATAAGCCATTTGCATTCTTTTATAAAAAGTTTGTTATCTTTATTTCTTATACTTCTGGTAAGTTTCTCCATTTCTGTGTATTCCATAAGTTTTGCATCAATTCTTCCTTTGCTGGGACTTCTGCTTCTTTCCATTTTGGACCAAGTAACATTCTTGCTGCTGTTTCTTTTCTTTTTCTTTTTCTTTTCTTTATTAGATACAGTATTTACAGTACATATACATATACATATAAAATATACAAAGAAAAAGAAAATAAAACATAAGAAAATGAAAAAAGTAAAAGTAAATCTCATAAACAAACATTTTTAATATACTTCATCGTAGGGAGTATGAGCCACCCACACGAATAAGTTTCTATACATTTTAGACACAAGATCTACCCACTCTGGAAGAATGGCAGATGAAGGTGATGGACTATATGACATTGGCTGAAATGACTGGCAGAATCCGTGATCAGGGGAAAGAGACGGCGGAAGAAGATTGGAAGAAATTTAAAATCTATCTTAAGAAATATTATAAAATTGATGAATGTTAAAATGTTGTGGTTTTTAAGAAAGATAAGGAGATTACAGCGATAAAAGATTAAGTTAAAGAAAAGAATAATGAAGAAATATATTTGATAAGATTAAATTTAGGATTTGCTGAAATAATTTTGAAATTTGGGATGCAGAAAGGGGAGGTTTGGGGGAGTCCGAGAAGTGAGGTGTATGAAAAAAAAGGATATGAAATTATACATGTTTGTTTGTCTTTTTATTTGTTTGTATTGTTTATAAAAAATTGTAAAATTAATAAAAAAAATTATATAAAAAAAAGTTTCTATACATTTTAGGTAGTTCTGTTTCTATAATTCCCAAAAGAAAAGCTTCTGGGTTTTTTAAACAAAGGTTATTTTAAACATTTTTTTCATTCCATTATATATCATTTCCCAGTAAGCTTTAACCTTACCACAAGACCATCACTTATGATAAAAAGAACCGTCTTTCTCTTTCCATTTCCAACACTTACTGGATTTAGATTTATACATTTTTGCCAATTTACTTGGTGTTAGATACCATCAATAGAGTGACGCAGGTGGCGCTGTGGTCTAAACCACAGAGCCTAGGGCTTGCTGATCAGAAGGTCGCGGTTTGAGGCCCCGTGATGGGGTGAGTTCGAAAGCACGTCAAAGTGCAAGTAGATGTATAGGTACTACTCCAGCAGGAAGGTAGATGGTGTTTCCGTGCGCTGCTCTGGTTCACCAGAAGCCGCTTAGTCATGCTGGCCACATGACCCGGAATTGTCTGTGGACAAACGCCGGCTCCCTCGGCCAGTAAAGCGAGATTAGTGCTGCAACCCCACAGTTGTCTGAGTCTGGACTTAATGGTCAGGGGTCCCTTTACCTTTAGATACCATCAATATACACTGGTACCTAGGGTTACATATGCTTCAGGTTACATACGCTTCAGGTTACAGACTCTGCTAATCCAGAAATAGTACCTCAGGTTAAGAACTTTGCTTCAGGATGAGAACAGAAATTGTGCTCTGGGGGCACGGCGGCGGCAGGAGGCCCCATTAGCTAAAGTGGTGCTTCAGGTTAAGAATAGTTTCAGGTTAAGAACGGACCTCTGGAACGAATTAAGTACTTAACCCGAGGTACCACGGTATCATTTTCATATAATTTCCCCTTAAACCATAACATGCTGTAAATTTTATATTTACAAACTAAAGCCTAATGGGGAAGGGGAGACAATGAATGAGTTAATATATTAGTGGGTGTATGTTTTTGAGTGAGACAGGGAAAGAGAATCAATTGGTGTAGAAAAATGTGTGAATAAATGTCTGCATGCATATCTATATGGTCAGTGCATGTGTATATGTGAATGTGTGTTTGTGAGGTGGTGCAGTCCACTACTAGCTCCAACCATGCCCACCGTCATTTTTGCCCTAGCTACTGCTGGAATGAAATTCTAGGATATTTAGCCATGAGGAAACGAAGTCTTCAAACAGAAAAAAAGATTTGCCATCCCCATTCTAATGCTACCAGTAGAATAATGCTGTGGGCAATTTCAAATAATTTCAATTTCAAATAATAAAATGGAGGGGATATGTACTCATCCTTTGATGTACTCATCAAAATTATTTCATGAAATGTTACTACATAAATCAGCAATACTATCATTACATGCTGCAACAGAATGATATGATTATCCCTCTGTAAATAATTCATACATTGATTTCACAGACCTCAAAGAGGACATCAGAATGCCTGGCTGAATAGGGCTTAAATCTACTTTCTAGTTGCCTGGAAAAGAAGGAAGAGGAAAATGTCCGTAGAGGAAGAGTTGGAAAGAATGTAACGCCCACTTGAGGTGGTCTACTCCTTTACCTGCCAAAATTGTTGCTTCCAAAGCTTTTGCTTTCCTCTATTCATCCTTTGTGAATGTTTGAGTCTTGCTAAGGACATGGCATGTAAAGCATGGGCCAAGGCAAAGACAGCATTGTAGATGCTGTAGCTTTGACCTTGTACTGTCATTTCAAAGAGAGATGCAGGAAGGTTCTCTATCTTCTCAATTCCTGTGCAGATATCCCCCACCACCTCATCCAGAATGCGATGGGGAAATACACAGCCAAAGGCATGTTGCCAGAAATCCCAGATGAAATCATCATCTTCTACACTGAAAGGGTTTCTGCTCTCAACGTATTGATGAAATCCTGGTAGATTATTGGAATGAATTCTGAAGGCTATAGCACCATTGAATATAGTTGCATCCCAATCCCGCTGAAAGGTCAATGAAATGAACTCCATTTGAGCTGTGGTTATCCATACTTTACTTTTTACATTATTTGACATTTGCTCTAATTTTGATAGATATGGAAACCATCTAAAAAATAGAAAGGAATAAGCTTCTCCATAGACTACCACTACATTGGCGTTGCTGCTCATCACTTTATCATGTATGTTTGCCCCCTGTTCCATCATGGCAAGACCATCAATGAGAAAACTATATTTGGGGACTCTTTCTATAAAGGCAAAACAGATGCCACTCTGGGAGAAGAGTGGGAGCACATTTTGTACAAAACTTTCTCCACTGTCATTATCCATCACAGTGATCCCAATCCATGTCCACCTGAAATACAGAAGTAAAGAGAGAATTCCTGCAAACTGGTGGCCTTCCTGGGGTGCCATCTGATAGAAAGGAATCCGTGGGGTTTTATCATTCATCACTGGAGCGGGGCCATATATGAGCTAAAGAGAAATGGGTAGGAAAGATCATTATAACCGTAAGTGGTTCTGTGCAGCGGGATTTGTGGTGTGGGGTGTGGGACAGGTTGGGCACAAGCAGTTAGTGCCAGCCCCAACTTCAACCTAGGGAATTATGGTTGTCCTAACAGCCAGCCCTAGAGTCTAAGGCTGCTGTTGCTGAATGCCATGCTAGTTCTGAGTAAGGCCTCTCTCATCAGTGATTTGATTATTGAGGATCTGCCCTATATCTTCCTCTGTTGAAGACAGTTGCAAAGAATTCATTTAGTTTCTCTACAATTTCCTTATCCTACTTTAGCACACCTTTGACTCTCTAGTCATCCAAGCATCTGCCTGCTTCCCAAGATAATCTCCTGCTGCTAATATATTAAAATAATTTATTATTGTTGGTCTTAAATGTAACAACAGGCTCTGGTGCATTGAATGGACAAGACCAATAGTGGGTCCAACAGTTGAGAAGGTGGTTTCCTCACATGGTGTAGAGGGAAGTGAGAGGCAGATGTAACCCATCAACCTGGGGAGGTAGCCCATCTAGGAGAAGGAAAACTCTGGTGCTCAACCTCCACTGCTTTGCTGGATATCTTCAGGATAAGGTTCTCTCATCAAACAGGTAGAACGTATCCATATTTAACTTTTGCCCCACACTTTCTAGGCAGAGGTCCACACTTTCCCAGTCTGTGTCCAAGCACGCCCCCCGCCCACTTGCTCAAGAAAAACTCAATATTTACAGCTGAATCAGAGCCAACAGCAAAGTGCTTTTTCCATGGATTCCATGGATTCCTAGTTTCTTTGAGTAAAGAGCAGGTTTTCATGGGGAAACAAGCTCTCAGACACAGACCTAGAAAGCTCAGACCTGTGCATAGAAATATGGAACAACGATAAGTGTAGATGAGCCCTTAATTATGTTTTGAACTATTTTGGTGTTACTTCGGTGAAAATTAACCTCCACTTTATGAATGGGTCTGCTTCCCAGTCTTCAAAATGGTCAGTCCATGGTTGGCACGAACAATTGGCTCACATGATACCCCATTCATTATTATTGGATGTCAGCAATATAGACAAAGAATTAACAACTTGGCACATTGGAAACAATGAATAAGATGTCCATTTGAACATGGCCTGCAATAATGAAAGACATGCTTTCTGTTTCCAGATCTTTGACTACCCATGTAAATGTAGTACTGATTTGCAGTTAAACTTTATGAATGTCATGTGGTTTTTCTCATTTGCAAATGAACTATGAATATATTTTTTCTTAGTCTCAGTGTGCTTTGCAAAAGAAGCAAAGAAAGATAATGGTTGATCTGATTACTCCCAATGTATGTATTTCTGTCTCTAAACTATAAAATACAATCTGCAAGAAAGAATGAAAATAGTATGAATTTTTAATATTCCCCACAGAAAACCAGGCACAGATGTCCTACCTGTGGAATCTTATAAATATCCAAGATAGTTGCCACATGAAGGGAGATTTGTGCATCCAGACCACCGATGACAGCTGTCAGATTATTTTGGATGCTACATATATAGTTGGGTAAAAATTTCTCCAGTGTGAATAAAAGTAGCATTGTGGCATGATATGTTTTCCTTGCATCAGCATAGCTGTCATAGATGTTGAAGCCCAAGGTGATATTTGGTAATAGCTGAGGGTTTTCATTGATTTCCTTTACTGCAAATGTCAAGGCCAGGATGAGCTGGTAACTCTTGGGCACCACTCTAGAATAAGAATAGTGTATTTTATCAGAAGAGTGTTCTACACCTGTTGCACAACCCAAAAGGTAATTCCAAAGCAATCCCTTTGAATCCATTGGTGCTCAATCCCATAAGCATTGGTATAACATTTTAAGATTGAGTTTCTGTGCAGAATTACCTTTAAGCAAACCCAAAGAACACTATGGGATTTACTTTACTTTCTGCATCTGTATCTCATTATTATTAAAATATTTTGAAGGCAGTCTTTAGTTTAAGGTGGCCTATGCAAAGATAATGGAAACAAGAAGCACCAACCATGAAACACATCAAGCATTTTGTGAAGATGCTTTCACTGAAAATAAGCTGGAGAACAAAATGAAGATCAAAAAGAAATAATCTTTTTAATATCATGCGTTAGGAACACAAGAAAGTGATGGTGGTGGTGGCAACATTTGTAAACTGAAGGATTATTGCTTTGTATATCAGGTGACATAAATAAAATAGGTTACATCTGAATAATGGAAATCATAAATCTCCTCTGATATGATGAGAATGATGTTTCCAAAAAGTCAAAATTCAGGTTACATGACTTTTACAGAGAAAGGGCTGCCAGAATTATGAATTTGGATCCATGAAAATTCTTTGGCTGATGGTAGCACTAAGATGTAGTTCATTTCCCCAAATTGCCAATGAGCACTACCCTTAAAAAATCAGTTGTGGATTTTGGGGAAGGCTCAACTGGGCACACATACTCTCCAACCTTTTCCAGCAGAAAATCAGGATGCATGTTAGCTGGCTCGTTGGCTGGCTCACGCAGGAGAATGGCACCAAAAGATGTGTGAATCTGCTGGCTGCCTCTCCTGTCACAGCCCCTACCTGGAAGCTGCTTGCTCTCTTCCCTCCTCATTCTTTTCCTCCTCCTGCGCATCACACCGCCATGACAGCAGCAATGGCTTGGACAGTGGCAGAGAGGGGCAAGCAGGAGCATGCCATGTGTCTGCTGCCTCTGCTCCTGCAGGGAACTGCCTCTCCTACACACAAAAGTTCCATTTCATGAAGGTCCCTCTGCTAAGTGCAAGTGCAAGTGGCAAGCGCCGGCTCATCTTTCTCCCATTATCGGTGGAGGGAAAACAGGATATTCTCTGATGAAATCAGAATTTGGGATTGCTTCTGTAATTCACTGAATGTCTCAGAAAATAGGGATACTTGACTGGCATGGGGTATATCCTTTGTTTCCAGATATTTGTGGATTCTACCCCAGCAGCTTCAGTTTAAAGAGACTCTTAGTGAGCAGGACAAGGAAAGGTCTCACTGAACTATTGCAGATATTAATATTGGATACATAAAAACTGAATCCTTTTCAAATAAAAATTGTCCAGAGCCATAAATACGATTTAAAGCTTTACTAACCAGGACTTCCTCAAAATGGGTACTAAACAGTCAATGATACATCCAGAAAGTTGAATAAAGCATATGGTTCATACAGGATACAAAAGATGCAACTAGAACAGTAAATCTCTTTGCTGGAACAAAGGTGCATACAGATGAGATATATCTATAATATATATGTTGCAATACGGCATTACTCCTATAATTTTTGTGTTTTCAAAGCTGATTTACTGAGGAACTCGTTTTACTGGTTTACTGTAATCATCTCATTATTATGTACTATAAAATAATATGTTTAGTGATCCATTTTTTGTTAGTCTTGTCATGTTTTATTATTTAACAACAAAATAAATGAAATAAATCAAGTTCTTACGCAAACTCTTCAGGCAATGCTGGTGGAGGTTCTTCAGTGAATAGTGCTGAACTGGAAATGAAACCACCATAAGAAGCAATGTGTCCAATGATAAAATTTCCTGACTGATGATACACGTGAAGTGGACGGTGTAGGTACCAAACCCTGCATTTAACAATGTGAGCTATCAATGCCATGTGAGGAAACAGCACCAGCAGCAAGGCCACTAAAACAACCATCATAAGTAAAAGGGCAGATTTTCAATCTACACACAGATTCCCCCAGTTCCCCTCTCTTGCTCTAAACAGTGCTGGGTTTCTTTATAACATCCTTCACAGCCTATCCTATTAGTTTTGCTTGTGGCTACTGAAATTCCACAAGAGGTTGGACAATCCAGTATAATTAACTGGTTTTGATAATTATAGACGAAGGTAATCACCTGTTCAAATCTGGGTATTTCTTGTGGAAATTGGTGAAGAAACATGTTTGCAACATCTGGAATGAAATGTTCTTTCCCACAGATATAGAGATCCATGGGGGGCACACCAGGCATTGCTGTATTCTACAACTACAGACAAAATTAACATGTTTGATAATAAGACTGGTCATCTCACCATTTGTTCTTGACAATGGTAATCTGTAGAATGAAAAGTTGCCCTAGGCTGCTCAAATCACAATCCATATACATGTACAGGTTTTCGCTTTCGTCATAGCAACCATCACAACTTTGGAAGATATGGCATTGGGCTAGATTCTTAGTCACAGGGCTACCCTGTCAGAGGGGTCCAGGAGCAGTGACTCTGGGAGTCCACTGGGGGACTGATGGGCCAGTACACCTCCCCCAGTGGTGGCCTGTGTGAGGTTGTCACATCCAATCTGTGTTGGAGGTGACTCCCCAATGCAAGTTTGACCCCACCAGGTTCCTATCAAGTAACAAGGGAGCTACCTGATGCTGGATACATGCTCAATGCCTTAGTCAATATAAGAGACCTACAGCAGAAAAAAAAAAAAAAGACCATAGGAATAATTACAGATGAAATTAGCATGTTTGATAATAAGGCTCAACAAAATGTCCTTGACAATCAGTAGAATGAAAAGTTGCCATAGACTGCTCAAATCACAATCCATACACCCTACAAGGAAACGGTTCTTTCAGTCCCACTTGTTATCAGTATAATAATAATAATAATAATAATAATAATAATAATTTATTATTTATACCCTGCCCATCTGGCTGGGCCTCCCCAGCCACTCTGGGCGGCTTCCATAGAAACCAAAAATACACTAAAATATCACACATTAAAAACTTCCCTGAACAGGGCTGCCTTAAGATGTCTTCTGAATGTCAGGTAGTTGTTTATCGCTTTGACATCTGCTGGAAGGGCGTTTTACAGGGCGGGTGCCACTACCGAGAAGGCCCTCTTCCTGGTTCCCTGTAACCTCACTTCTCACAATGAGGGAACCGCCAGAAGGCCCTCAGCGCTGGACCTCAGCGTCCGGGCAGAATGATGGGGGTGGAGACGCTCCTTCAGGTATACTGGACCGAGGCCGTTTAGGGCTTTAAAGGTCAGCACCAACACTTTGAATTGTGCTCGGAAACGTACTGGGAGCCAATGTAGGTCTTTCAAGACCGGTGTTATATGGTCTCGGCGGCCGCCCCCAGTCACCAGTCTAGCTGCTGCATTCTGGATTAGTTGTAGTTTCCGAGTCACCTTCAAAGATAGCCCCAGATAGAGCGCATCACAGTAGTCCAAGCGGGAGATAACCAGAGCATGCACCACTCTGGTGAGACAGTCCACAGGCAAATAGGGTCTCAGCCTACGTACCAGATGGAGCTGGTAAACAGCTGCCCTGGACACAGATTTGATCTGTGCCTCCATGGACAGCTGTGAGTCCAAAATGACTCCCAGGCTGCGCACCTGGTCCTTCAGGGGCACAGTTACCCCATTCAGGACCAGGGAATCCTCCACACCTGCCCGCCTCCTGTCCCCACAAAACAGTACTTCTGTCTTGTCAGGATTCAACCTCAATCTGTTAGCCGCCATCCATCCTCCAACCGCCTCCAGACAGGACCTTCACCGCCTTCACTGGTTCTGATTTAAAAGAGAGGTAGAGCTGGGTATCATCCGCATACTGATGAACACCCAGCCCAAACCTCCTGATGATCTCTCCCAGCGGCTGCATGTAAATGTTGAAAAGCATGAGGGAGAGGACAGAACCCTGAGGCACCCCACAAGTGAGATCCCAGGGGTCTGAACACTCATCCCCCACCACCACTTTCTGAACATGGCCCAGGAGGAAGGAGCGGAACCACTGTATGACAGTGCCCCCAGCTCCCAGCCCCTCAAGACGGTCCAGAAGGATGTTATGGTCGATGGTATCAAACACCGCTGAGAGATCCAGCAGAACTAGGAAACAGCTCTCACCTTTGGTCCCACCTCCCTGCAGAGGGGATGGGTCGCAGAGAAGTCCAGTTGCACCAGGAAGTGGTCTGACCATGGCACTTCTTTCGTTTCGCTTTTACTTAGTGTCAGATCACCAACATCCATAGAGGTAAACACCAGGTCCAAGGCATGTCCGCGGCTATGGGTTGGGCCAGACTTATTCAGGGACAGCCCCATGGAGGCCATGCTTTCCACGAAGTCCCGAGCGGCCCCTTGTAAGGTCGTGTTGGCATGGATGTTAAAATCCCCTAGGACGACCAAACTAGGTGTCTCTGGGAGAACATCCGCCACAACCTGAAGCAGCTTGGGCAGGGAATCCTTGGTGCAGCGGGGAGGTCGGTACACCAAAAGGAATCCTGTCCTGCCCCTATTGCCCAACTTCCAGAACATGCACTCGGAAAACTGGGTCTTCCCAATAGGATGCCTGGTGCAAACTAATGACTTCCTAAAAGTCACTGCAACCCCCCTCCCCGCCCACATGACCTGGGTTGCTGTGCGTAAGAGAAACCTGGTGGACAAGCAGCGGCAAGGACAGGCCCATCTGCTTCATCCAACCAAGTCTCTGTTACACATGCCAGGTCAAGTCCTCCATCCATGATCAAGTCATGGATGGCAGTCGTCTTATGAATCATTGACCTGGCATTGCACAGCAGCACCTTCAGGTCATGTGGGTATCCCTTCCTGATTCTAGTATCCATCCGGTCAGGAACAGACCTGGAGGCAGGAATAGTCCTCAGACAACGACTAAACCTGCCTCCTCTGTAATGACATCGTCTAGTCTTAGCGTAACTCCTCCTCCTACCCGTGATCACTGAGATTGGTTGTCCCAGTGCATCCCCCCCCGTGGAACATGCCCCAGCCATTTTGTGGGCTGGGGCCCACTCCCCGGCAGCCCTGACCGATCCCCTTAAAAACAAAATAACACCTTAAACAAACAAACAAACAAACAAAACCAATAAAACAATACAAACAAAAAACTGTAAAAATTACAAAAACATCAAAATCAAAAAAATTCCCCAAGCCCAACCAAACATCCATCCCACCCCCACCCCCCACATACAAAAAATTCAAAAGAAATTTTTAAAAACATTTTAAAAACACTCTGTGCCCCTCCAGCAGTAACAGCAACTGTCCTAGTGAGGCCTGTCAGGCCCCACCCTGGGCCAGGTGGTAAGTGGCAGGAGCAGGACCCTCAGGCACTCACACAGGGGAGTCTTCCTGGGCAGCAGGCAGCAAGCAGTCCTTGTGAGGCTTCAGGCCCCGCCCTGAGCCAGGTGGTAAGTGGCAGGAGCAGGACCCTCAGGCACTCACACAGGGGAGTCCTCCTGGGCAGCAGGCAGCAAGCAGTCCTTGTGAGGCTTCAGGCCCCGCCCTGGGCCAGGTGGTAAGTGGCAAGAGCAGGGCCCTCAGGCACTCACACAGGGGAGTCCTCCTGGGCAGATAGCTGTGTTTCTTTAATTTTTATACTCAGGGTATATTGTACTTCCTGCCACAATCAGAATTCCTCAACACGGCCCATTTTTGCCCCTGCCCATTTCCTTAAAAGCTTATAAAACCTCTATTAATAATAATAATAATAATTATTAAATTTTATTTGTATGCTGCCCTCCCCAGCCAAAGCCGGGCTCAGAGTGGCTAACAACAGTAAAATAATACAGCAATCTAAAATCAATTCATTATAAAATCAGTTCAAATCAAATTGATGGCAACCATTGGGCTAGAGTTCTGTGAAGAATTACCAAAGGAGGGGATCAGGCTGTGCCTTGGCCAAAGTCCTGGTGGAACAGCTCTGTCTTGCAGGCCCTGTGGAAAGATGTCAAGTCCCGCAGGGCCCTAGTCTCTTGTGACAGAGTGTTCCACAGATCGGAGCCACAGCCAAAAAAGCCCTGGCTCTGGTTGAGGCCAGCCTAACCTCTCTGTGGCCTGGGACCTCCAAGGTGTTTTTGTTTGAAGACCGTACGGTCCTCCGTGGGACATACCAGGAGAGGCGGTCCCGTACATACGAGGGTCCTAGGCCATATAGGGCTTTAAAGGTTAAAACCAGCACCTTAAATCTGATCCTGTACTCCACCGGGAGCCAGTGCAGCTGGTATAGCACTGGGTGAATGTGATCCCGCAGTGAGGACCCTGTAAGGAGTCTCGCCGCGGCATTCAGCACCCGCTGGAGTTTCTGGGTCAGTTTCAACGGCAGCCCCAAGTAGAGCGAGTTACAATAATCCAGTCTGGATGTGACTGTTGCGTGGATCACAGTGGCTAGGTCAGGGCGAGAGAGGTAAGGAGTCAACTGCTTAGCTTAGCGGAGATGAAAAAATGCTGCCTTTGTTGTAGCTGCAATCTGTGCCTCCATGGAAAAGGAGGTGTCGAAGATTACACCCAAACTCTAACGGACGGTGCTGGCACCAATTGTGCCCCCGCAAGATATGGGAGTTGCCCCCCCATCCCATATTGTCCCGACCCAGCCCAAGGACCTCTGTCTTCGAAGGATTTAACTTCAACCAGCTCCCACGTAACCATCCAGCCACAGCTTCCAAACATCTGATCAGTGTGTCTGGGGCTGAGTCAGGATGGCCATCCATCAACAGATAGAGTTGGGTGTCATCAGCATACTGATGGCAGCCCAACCCAAAACTCCAGACAAGCTGGGCAAGGGGGCACATAAAGATATTGAAAAGCATTGGGGAGAGTATCGCACCCTGTGGCACTCCACACACCAAGGAGTGGTGCGATGACAGTTACCCCCCAAGCGCCATCCTCTGTCCCCGACCAGAGAGAAATGAGTGCAGCCATTGAAGGACTGTGCCCTGGATCCCCACATCCGCAAGGCGGTGGTCCAGGAGTTCGTGATCGACCATGTCAAAGGCTGCTGACAGGTCTAAAAGAATCAGCAGCCCCGACCCGCCTTGATCCAGCTGCCTACGGAGATCATCTGTTAGGACATCCAGAGCTGTCTCGGTCACATGGCCAGAGCGGAAGCCAGATTGAAATGGATCCAGAGCCGATGTTTCATCCAGAAACCCACCAGCTGTTCAGCAACCGCTCTCTCAATCACCTTACCCAGGAACGGAAGATTCGATACCGGGCAGTAATTGGATAGATCTAAAGGATCTAATGATGTTTTCTTTAAGAGCGGGTGCACCACTGCCTCCTTCAATTCCCCTGGGAATGTCCCGGTGCCAAGGGACAAATTGATGATATCCCCTAGGGGGGCACGCACCTTGTCTGGACACGCTCTAATCAGCCAGGACGGGCACGGGTCAAGAGGACAGGTGGTGGGCTTTCCAGCTCAGAGGAGTCTGTCCACATTGGCTGGGGATATCCAGTCAAAGTGGTCCAATACTGGACCCGAGGACAGTTGAGGGGCCTCCAGTTCCATTATTGTATCCAAATTGGCAGGGAAGTCACGGCGGAGCAACAGGACCTTCTCCGCAAAAAAGCTCGCAAATGCCTCACAGCTGTGTGTTAAATTGTTATTTAAATTTGGCTGTCCCTCCAGGGACGTTAAAGACCTAATTATACTAAATAATTGTGCCGGGTGAGAGCTAGCGGATGCAATGGAGGCTGATAAGTAAGACTTCTTAGTGGCCTTCACTGCCATCTCGTAGGTTTTCATAAAGACCCTATAAGATGTTCTTGAAGCTCTGTCACAGGCACCCTGTCATACTCACTCTAGCAGTGTGAGGTCTCGCTTCATTTTTTGGAGCTTTTTGGTAAACCAGGGTGCCCAGTTTCTGTGGGGTCGCAGAGGGCGCTTAGGTGCAATCTCATCGATGGCCGCCAGGAGCTGGATATTCCAGCCCTCAACAAGCTCAGTCAATGAGTCGCCGGGGGGGGGGGGGAGGTCCCGCAAGGCTTGACAGAATCTATCAGGGTCCATCAGCCTCTGCGGCCAAATCGGATCGCCACCTAAGCAGGGTGGGGGTGGAAAGCCAATCCTGGCTTTCAGAGTGTAGTGATCAGATCATGGCACCTTCATTGAAGGAGGCATGATCACATCTATACCTGCGCCAAAGATCAAATCCAGCATGTGGCCTGCTTGATGTTTGGGGCCCGAAACAAACTGGGAGAGCCCTATTAAATGGATATTTTGTACATAAGGGAATATTTACCTTGGGTTGGCCACTGTGAAAACAAAATGGTGCACTAAATGGACCTTTCCCCTGATTCAGCAAGGGCCTTAACTTTAAGTACTTAATTTTCTTATACTTACTTTCTGCATTGATAATGTCATCATGCAGTGAAGTCACTAGGCAACACTGGACTTAATTTCTGCTGATGTTCTAGTCCAGGCTTCCTCAATCTCAGACTTCCAGGTGTTTTGGGACTACAACTCCCATGATCCCTAGCTAGCAGGACCAGTGATCAGGGATGATGGGAACTGTAGTCTCAAAACATCTGGAGGGCCAAGGTTGAGGAAGCCTGTTCTAGTCTTACCTACGAATGACGATAAAGTTGTTGTCTGTTTTACTGAATTGCTTGTCCTCTATGCCTTCCATGACATGCCCTTAACCCTAGAAGCTAAAAAGAGTTTGTCAAATTTTTTTTGTCTTTTAAAATAATATCTTTAATTTTTTTAATTTACAAATTCCCTACTTAGTCTCCTAATTACCGTATTTTTTGTCCTATAAGGCGCACCGGCCCATAGGACGCACCTCATTTTTTTTGGGGGGGGAAATGAATTTTAAAAAAATATTTCCCCCCCCAGCCCTGGCTGCCGCCCCAAGCCTTGCGCTCACCTGCCCGAAGTAGGGGGAGCCCTCCAGAGGGCTCCCCGTGCTTGGGGGCGACAGGCTGCCGCCCCAAGCCTTGCGCACCCGGCGGGACCTCCTGCCGGGCGCGCGAGGCTTGCAGACACTCTCCCGAAGCAGGGGGAGCCCTCTGGAGGGCTCCCCGTGCTTAGGGCGACAGGCTGCCGCCCCAAGCCTCACGCACCCGGCGGGACCTCCTGCCGGGCGCGCAAGGCCTGCAGACACTTGCCCGAAGCAGGGGGAGCCCTCCAGAGGGCTCCCCATGCTTCGGGCGACAGGCTGCTGCCCCAAGCCTCGCGCACCCGGTGGGACCTCCTGCCGGGCGCGCGAGGCTTGCAGACACTCGCCCGAAGCAGGGGGAGCCCTCCGGAGGGCTCCCCGTGCTTCGGGCGACAGGCTGCCGCCCCAAGCCTCGCGCACCCGGTGGGACCTCCTGCCGGGCGCGCGAGGCCTGCAGACACTCGCCCGAAGCAGGGGGAGCCCTCCGGAGGGCTCCCCATGCTTCGGGCGACAGGCTGCCACCCCAAGCCTCGCGCACCCGGTGGGACCTCCTGCCGGGCGCACGAGGCTTGCAGACACTCGACCGAAGCAGGGGGAGCCCTCCGGAGGGCTCCCCGTGCTTCGGGCGACAGGCTGGCGCCCCAAGCCTCGCGCACCTGGTGGTACCTCCTGCCGGGCGCGCAAGGCTTGCGGACACTCGCGGGGCCTGCAGGCTGCTGCCAGCAAGCCTTGTGAGCCCGCGGGTACTCCGGAGTGGTGGGGCAGGCAGCGGGGAGAAGCGCTCTTCTCCCCGCCGCCCGCCCTGAGATCAGATCGGGGGACAGCAGGAAGACGCACTGCGTCTCCCTGCTGTCCCCGGAGTGGTGGGGCAGGCAGCGGGGAGAAGCGCTCTTCTCCCCGCCATCAGCCTCCAAACCACTTCGGGAGACAGCGGGATGGCGGCGTTCCGCCTCCCTCTGTCCCCCGACCTTGTGGGGCTGGCGCTGGGGCTCTCCTGAAGCCTGGAGAGCGAGAGGGGTCGGTGCGCACCAACCCCTCTCGCTCTCCAGGCTTCAGTGAAAGCCTGCATTCGCCCCATAGGACGCACCCACATTTCCCCTTCATTTTTGGAGGGGAAAAAGTGTGTCCTATAGGGCGAAAAATACGGTATGCAGAAACCACTCTGTTTTGCTCTGAAACCGAAAGCCACTTGAAATTTCAAGTTTGCAATCACATGGAATGATGGAAGTATAAATTATAGTAGAGGACATATATGCCCAAATTCTTCTATCTTTTTTTCCTTATCAGCTGTTCCCTGTTGTTTAATTCAGGCTTTAGCACAATTATATAATATTTAGGGAAAAAGATGAAACCCAGCAACCCAGCACTAGAGGCTAAAATAGAAAAGATCTCCACAGCTACCATGTATTTTCCCTTGGTGCTCAGGTAGGTTGGAACAAATGACAACCAAACACTACAAAACACTAACATGCTAAAAGCGATGAATTTGGCTTCATTGAAACTATCAGGCAACTTCCTGGCAAGGAATGCCACAGTGAAGCTCACAACAGCCAGAAAACCCATGTAGCTCAGGACACAGCAAAACATTGGAGCTGAGCCCTCATTACATTCTAACACAATTTCATAAGTCATTGAACTCATATCAATATGTGGGAATGGTGGAGCAGTTGCCCACCACACAATACAAATGACTGCCTGAACAAAAGAGCAGAAGAGAACAATGGAGTTGGCTAGTCTCTTCCCCACCCACTTCCTCATCTTAGACCCTGGCTTGGTGGCCATGAAAGCCAGAACCACTATGATGGTTTTTGACAGCACACATGATACAGCCACTGAGAAGATGATGCCAAAAGCAGTTTGTCGGAGGAGACAGGTCACCTTCTGTGGCTTTCCAATAAACAACAAAGCAGAAAGGAAGCAGAGCAGGAGGGAGATGAGGAGAGTGTATGTGAGACCCCTGTTGTTGGCAATGACAATGGGGGTGTCATGGTGCTTCACAAATGTTCCTACCACCAAAACTGTGGTCAAAGCAAAGGAAAGTGCAAGAGATAATAAACTGATGCCTAAAGGCTCTTCATGAGACAAAAAGGTTACAGTTTTCGGTATGCAGAAATCTTGATTCTTGCTTGGATAATCTTTCTCTGCACATTTATGGCAGTCCTGCATGTCTGAAGAAAAGAAAAGAAAATGGTTTTATCTCATGAACATGGTAGAAATCTCTATTAAATGGCACAAATGTCCCCCTCTGCTATTATTTTAACATCCCAGCCTCCAGTCGATAAGCTGAGAGGAAGTGGTTTCATTTCTTGAAAAGAAGTGGGAACTGAACTTGTTTCCCCCATAAAAATAAGCTATGATCTTCTTTTTAAAAAGTAGTTTCATAATAACAATGGTTTATCAAATGATGACTTAATGTTAAGTGTCAACCCTGCCCAGCCATTTAACTCTGACATGATTTGTCACTGGAGTATTCTCAGAGTCTCAACTGGTCCCACACATCCAGGCTGGCTACTGGTTCCATCTAAACAGAAAGCAATATAATAGGCTTCCTGTCTCCACAGCGATGTTCCTGATTTCTGGCATTTTGGGGGGTTCTGAGTCTTGGTGTTCTCCCTCAGTTCTGGATCCTCCCACTTTGACATCCTTGAATTACATTTGTCCCCCTAATGTCTGATACTTGGCTTCCTTTGGATAACTATACAACCCAAAAACTTCTACATTCAGCAGCTTCATACAAGACCCTCCTCTATCAGCATTTCAATCACACTTCATACATGGATGAAAAGTAATCCTCTACACATTACATTGTTTTATTCCAATCTTCCACTTGAACAACAGCCATGCTGCATTATAAATCTATACAGTGGGTGTATATTTTCATACCTTTGTGCTCTGAAATCTTCCCCTCTGGACATGGGGTGCAATCGTAACAGCAAAATGGCTTCCCCTCCTTCACTTTCTGGCTAGAACCAGGTTGGCAAAGCGTGTTCTCCCTAGCAGAGAGCACGTGTTGCGGTTGGGAACAGGCCACCCTCCAGTGACTAGGCAAATTTAGTTGAATCCCGACCATTTAAATGGTTAAACTGGGTTGCTGGGGTGTTTTGATTGTTGCCAATTCGGAGGAGGGGTCAGAGTCTATATATACAGGGGCCAGACGTTGGCACGGCCTCTTGGCCGTTTTGCATCGGATCACATGGAGCACTGGGACAATCTTCTCATTGTCTGGTTACATTTCTTTATTTCTTTATTTCCCCTTTCTTTTAATCCTCTCTAGTCCCTTAAATAATTTAATTCCCCCCTTTTCCTGTTCAATTTCCCACCCCACCCCTTACCCTGCCCTGTAGGAAGATTCTCCCTGTATCTGTGGCTTGCCTTTCCCAATAGTGAGAGAGCCCCCGTTAGGGGCTTTCTTTCGCAAAAAGGTTTCCCCCATTTCTCTTGTTGAAATTGTGGGGCTAGTCAGGGCTGTTCCCAGCTTAGCTGATATCACTTTCGTTTATAGTATCCCCGAAGGTTGGCTTTATGGCTCCCTGTGCCTCCAAGGACTATGAGCACTCTGTATATGCTCTTGAACTATGCTGTTTCTGAACAAGTTTATTTTCTTTAAGTTTGTTTTGCCCTGATAGAGGCGACTGCCATTTTGAGATGAGCCATTGTGGCTTAGTGGCTAAAGTGCAGGACTAGGACCTGGGAGTTCATATCCCCCTCTTAGCCATTGTTATAACAAAACAAAACAAACTGCTCCTTATGGGCTATTCTGTTGCTGGGCAGTTCGGCCCATTTGTGATAAAAGAACTTTGGGTTTCTTGAAGGGGTGCTTCCCTCTAAAAGGGCAAGCAGGGGTACCTGGACAAGCTGTGGGCTACCTCAACTCTGCTATTTCACTGGAAACATTTATGCCTGGCCTAGCAGGTGATCCTAGGGCTTTGCCCTAGAATTCGATGGCCTGGAAGCGTTTCCGGCCTGAATAGTGTCCCCATGTGGTCCATGAAGCATTGGTTTCACTGGGTCAGCGCATAGTGCCGGTAATGCCTAGGTTGCAGGATTGGTCCCTGTATGGGACAGCTGCATGCTCCCCCATTGCTATACCTGGACACTTAAGTCCTTTTGGTGGTTACCTCACTGCGAGGGATGTAATGGGCGCCATGTTTGCAATATGCAACTGGGAGAAAGCACCTTTGCGTGCCCGCATTGCAGTTTGCTCTGTGCGTTGCAGAGCACGGCGCTGCACGGGCTGCAATTGCATTGCATTGCTAGGAGATTTGCAGTTGCATTGCACGGAGGGTGTGTAGTTGCATTGCACGGAGTGTGTTGTTGCATTGCACGGAGTGTGTAGTTGCATTGCACGGAGTTTGTTGTTGCATTGAACAGAGGGTGTGCAGTGCACGGAGTGTGTAGTTGCATTGCATGGAGTGCGTGTGCATTGCAGGGAGTGTGTAGTTGCATTGCATGGAGTGCGTGTGCATTGCATGGAGGGTGTAGTTGTATTGCACAGAGTGTTTTTTGTTTTGCTTTGGTTTTTTGCATTGCACGGAGTGTGTGTGCATTGCACGGAGTATGTAGTTGCATTGAACAGAGGGTGCAGTGCACGGAGTGTGTAGTTGCATTGCATGGAGTGTAGTTGCATTGCATGAAAGGTGTGTGCATTGCAGAGAGTGTGTTTTGCATTTCACGGAGTGTGTAGTTGCATTGCACAGAGGTTTTGTGTGTGCATTGCACGGAGTGTGTAGTTGCATTGCACAGAGCGTGCTTTTTGCATTGCACGGAGTGTGTAGTTGCATTGCATGGAGAGTGTGTGCACTGCACGGAGTGTGTGTTGTTGTTGTTGTTTTTTTTTTTTTTTGCATTGCACAGAGTGTGTGTCTGAAAAGGAAGCTGGCTTGGCGGCAGCTTGGTTGGGACTTCTTTAGGGGTTCTGGCCAGCGTCGGCCCTGTAAATTTACATATCATGATGGCTGCACAAGATGCCCCCTGCCCAAGCAGGGGCTGGAAGCTGGCAAGCAATAGCTCAATACCTTTTGCCCATATTCCCATTTTATTTAGGGATCCAGTTGGATATCGTTGCTAAAACATACCACTTGGCTATGGAGAAGCTGTCTGCCTTGAAGGAAGTTATTTTGTAATACTTCCTCTGTAGCAAGTGATGCTTCACCAGATCCGATCTTGCTGGGTCACTTAACTAATCTTCCCACTAGGCCAGGCTGCCTAGATTTCACCCCTCCCATATCCAAGAATCTCCTGAGGAGTCTGCTGATTCTCCAGAGAGGAGGAGGCGTGTTCTGGTCTCTACTTATTCTGCTCCAGCACCAAGTCAGTCAGTCAGTGTCGGAGAGGGAGAGAGACTGAGTGTTAGAGATCATGTGTAGAGATAAGGTTGCTGCTAAGGGCAGCTGCAGATACTCAGTGCAGTACAGCATTTATTTATGCTTAGACCTATTAAGCTCTGTATATAGTTTGTATAGTTGTAGATAGAATAAAGAAGATATTCTACAGAGCTGCTCTCTGAGTTGTTTATATACTCAGACTCTGCTGTACTCTGCTGTGCGACGACTGTCTTTTTGTTGGAGTGAATCCGGTGCTCACAACTCTAAGCTGTGAGTCCACAGCACTTTGACCTGTTCATGTGCAGAAGGTGGTCTCTGGAAGTGCTACCCAGCTCGCCTAGCCCAGTTGGGGCTGAAGTGGATGAGTCCAGTTGGTGGCACTGGCTCAAGGGCGATGCTGACAGAGGTCCCCTTACCTTTGTGTATGCCTACCAAATGTGGTGAAGGCAGATATCAGGCGATGGTAGCAATTCCTGAATGTATGCAATAGTAGTTCGCCATGGCAGGATACCTTGAACCCGCTCAGGGATTTTCAGGTTCATGCTGGTGCTGCTGGATCTTTGCCCTTTGGTTTTTATTTCAAGGGCTGCTGGTGTGCAAAGCTATGGCCTCAAGCCTGGTGTGGTGAGGCAATCATGTGACATAACTTTTCTTGAGTTTTCCCCATTGTAGTAGCAGTTCACATGTGGCCCGAGGAGTTCAGTGACCATCGGATCTGCTTTTGGTCTGATAACCAGGTGGTGGTGAGCGTCTTGGCAAAACAGTCCTCATGCTGTAGCACAGTCTCTGCCCCTCCGCTCATGCTTTCGAGCTGCGCCACTTAAGGTTTAATATTGTGCTTTCTACTCTCCAAATTACGCTGACACTATCCGATTTTCAGATGAAGCGCTTCAGATCCTGGGCTCCAGACTCGGCTATTGCCAGACTTTTCCAGTCTTGTGGCATTTTGACAACAATTAGTAATTTCAGAGAGCGGCAGATTCATTTCCCCTTCTGCTTTTACCTCTTATGGGAAGGCCTGGATGGATTTCTTAGCCTTAAGCTGGCAGTTCTTGGCCATTCGGAAGAATTTGCCCCCATCCTCTGAGCAGATCCTGCAGTATTTGGTCCACCTGCTGCAGATTGGGCATGCGGTTATAACTATCCGAATTCAGTCCGCTGCAATGTCTGTTTCATTGAAGCTTTAATTTTTCAGAGACCCTTGTATAAAGTTTGCAGTGCGCAGGGCCTTGGAAGGTTGGAATAGGCTCCAACCTCATAGGACAGTGGGCAGGAAGTCGGTCAATTTTTACCTATGCAGTATCTGCAACAAGTTAAAACTTGTCTGCGGGTTAAAGATCAAGGTGAGACTCCTTTCAGTAGTCCATTGCATTTTCGCACTGAGGGTTGGGGAAATGGTTGTTGGAGCCAGCACGGGGCCGAGATTCTGGAGGCTTATTGCTTCAGGACTTTTCCTTATCCTTTGGAGCTTGTCATTAGAGCTGGTAACTCTAAAACAGACTTAGTGGGCAGGAGTGCCACAATCAGGCTTCCCGCCACAGGTGAGGAGGGCCCTTGCCCGGTTATGGATAACAGAATATTTGGCTTTTTATTCCCTGGGGGCTGGCCCGCTCCTAGTGCATGAAAATGGGTTCCCGTTAGCCCGGCATCAATGTGCTTACGTCGTGCACCAGTTATTAGAGCCTGCGGCTTGCTTACCGCTGAACACTCCTCATTCCTTACGATTAGGTGCTGCTGCAAAGGCTGCACATTGGGGGCCTGTCAGTAGACAGGATTGTGAATACGGGTCATTGGAAGTCTGACGCTGACAAGGATTATATCAGGAAGTGTCACAGTGATGTCTGTGCTGATGCTTGTCTGTTGTTTCCTTTTTTCATAGGAGCAGCTGTGCACATTTGGGCCACAGCATTGTACACTAGGCTGGCAAGCATGTTGACGGGTTTGGACTGGGGCGTCATCTCAGTCTTCCTGCCCATGTGAACATATACTGGATGTCCAGATGGGGAATGCTTTGGGAGGAGATCCTTCCTTTGGTGCGGTCGAGTGTGACCTGTGCAGGTCCTCCCGCAGTGCTGGTGGTACAGCTGGGCGAGAATGTTTGCTGTCTTCCTCCAGCATAAGTTTGCATTCCTGCATGCAAGAGGGCTTGGATTGAGTTGATGGCAGCTCTCCCTGGACTCAAAATAATTTAAGGCATTGGTTCAAGGTGGTCTGGAGGGGGGGTTGGAGCACCTGTCCCCTCCAATGCGCAAAGATGTTCCATTAAGGGAATCCAAGGATTTGCCATGCTTTTGTCGCCCCCTTTTGAGGGGTAGGGCCATGCAAGAGTCCCTGGGAGCATTTGGGGTGAGCTTGAGTCTGATCCTGGTTCATTCCTCCCCCATGCTGTTTATTGGAACTGACGATATGGTGGGGCCCAGTCGTCAGTGCTGCCCTGCTGAGGTCAGGTGCAGCTAGTCGGGAACCAATGCCTAGACAAACTACCACCGAGCAGGCCAGAAAGCATGTTAATAAGGCGGTGGATAATAGAATAAAATAAATAAAGTAAATAAAATAACAAATAAAATAAAATAGGTCCTTGCTTTAGGTGGTTCTGTAATATTGCACCCTCCTAATTTTCTTCAAGGCTATTGCCCTCTTTAGGGCAGATGGGGTGCATCTTTCCCCTATGGGGAACGACACCTGGCGGGATGCGATTGCCTTGGGATTCATTACTCCCCCACAATGTTTGCTGGTACTGACGATATGGTGGGGCCCAGTCGTCAGTGCTGCCCTGCTGAGGTCAGGTGCAGCTAGTCGGGAACCAATGCCTAGACAAACGTACCACCAAGAAGGCCGGAAAGCATGTTAACAAGGCAGTGGAAATAAAATACAGGTCGTTGGAAATCGAATGCATTCAAAGATTATGTTCGTTAACATTATTGGTGTCTTACAATTTTTGCTTGTTTCATCTTATTTATCAGGTTTAGCGGTGACCCGTGTTTGGATTGTGGGGCACAGTATCGTCCATTGGGCTGGCGTCGCAGCACGGCAATCTGGATTGGGTCCAGATTTCGGCTTTCCTCCACATATTCGCTTGTCTTGGCTGTCCAGACGTGGGATGTGCTGGTCGGAGTTCCTGCCAAGTATCCGGAGGCAGTTGCTCTTGGAGGGGCCGCCAGCTGCTATTGTGGTGCAGCTTGGTGAGAACGACCTGGTGCCCATGGACTGTTTGTCACTACGTGCTGCAATTTTGGGTGACCTGGAGACGCTGCGTGCAATGGTGCCGACAGCGAAAATTTTTTGGTCAAAGCTTTTGCAACGCTGCGTTTGGAAGGGCAGTCGTTGCCCGGCTGCCACTGAAAGGGCCCGAAAACGCATCAATTCTGCTGTGGTCAAAAAAGTTTTGGAGCTGGTGGCGATGCAATTTCCCACCCCGAGATTCTTTTTGAGAGGCCATCCTTTTTCCAAGCTGATGGCATGCACCTTTCCGCTTCAGGGAATGAGGCTTGGATTGGTGCGGTGGTGACCAAGCTGAGGTCTTGGTTGGGGCTGTGAGTGGTTTGGCGGTGAGCTGAGGGCTCCATGGCGGTTAGGCACTGGTTAAATTGGTGCTTGGAGGGGTAAGTGCCTACCCCTCCAAATGATGCGAATGGGAATTCCGTTAAAGGAAATCCAGGGGCTTGCCATTCTTTCGTCCTTGTCCCCGGAGTCGGACTTGGGCCGTGCAAGCCCCAACGGAACATGAGGGTGAGAGGTGTGGGTCTGTGTCCCAGCTTCATCTCTCACCCAATACTTGTTTCCCACGCTGGCTTCCGCTGGTATCCGGAAGGCCAGCTCTGTCCCTGAGGGCAAGGACAGATAGTCGGAACCAGTGCCTAAGCAACCACTCACATTTTTGTATTTGAATAAAGTTGTGGCCAAAATTATGCCAAAAACCTTAAACAAAAATTGATGTGTGAAGTGTGAATTATTGGGGGGCTACTGTGACTCAACACGCAAAGCGTGTTCTCCCTAGCAGAGAGCACGTGTTGCGGTTGGGAACAGGCCACCCTCCAGTGACTAGGCAAATTTAGTTGAATCCCGACCATTTAAATGGTTAAACTGGGTTGCTGGGGTGTTTTGATTGTTGCCAATTCGGAGGAGGGGTCAGAGTCTATATATACAGGGGCCAGACGTTGGCACGGCCTCTTGGCCGTTTTGCATCGGATCACCCGCCCTCCCTCCCTTTAATAGGGGGGTTTTTTATTTAAGCTGATCGCTTGACCTTGCTATGCCTGTCATGGTGTCGTTCGCCTTGGTGCGGGGGCACGGTAGGAATTTTGCCATCTGGCTGATTGGCTGGTGCCATTTGGTTTTTGCCTACTGCGTAGCAAATCGTCACAACTTGTAAGGTTGGCGGTTAGGCACTGGTTAAATTGGTGCTTGGAGGGGTAAGTGCCTACCCCTCCAAATGATGCGAATGGGAATTCCGTTAAAGGAAATCCAGGGGCTTGCCATTCTTTCGTCCTTGTCCCCGGAGTCGGACTTGGGCCGTGCAAGCCCCAACGGAACATGAGGGTGAGAGGTGTGGGTCTGTGTCCCAGCTTCATCTCTCACCCAATACTTGTTTCCCACGCTGGCTTCCGCTGGTATCCGGAAGGCCAGCTCTGTCCCTGAGGGCAAGGACAGATAGTCGGAACCAGTGCCTAAGCAACCACTCACATTTTTGTATTTGAATAAAGTTGTGGCCAAAATTATGCCAAAAACCTTAAACAAAAATTGATGTGTGAAGTGTGAATTATTGGGGGGCTACTGTGACTCAACACGCAACTCCCCGTACAAAGAGAGACAGGCTGTGTCTAATCCACAAATAAAAGAGATCAGTGATAATCTGGTGAATAATAAGCTTGGCATCATTAAATTTCTGGGGCATTTCTGAATATTCTTAAGGAACAAGGCATTTCAGTAAAACTTTGAATTTCTTTATTATGCATCAGTTCAGAGGCCTCATACCAACAAGTCTCATGCATGTTTTTATGCATGTTTATTTGTTAGATATGGTTTTCCTGTAACCACTTAACTAGTGGTTTTGTGATTATGTTTCTTTAGTGAAAACACTAAATGCAGTTATATCAAATCATTTTATATTTCAAGTAGACCCTAAGTAAAGAGTGCTTGAGGACCACATTTACTTCTGAGCAGCCTATCAAGAGTCTCATGCCAGTGGTGGGTGGAGCCAGAGGTAAAAGTGGGTGGAGCAACACATTTAAATTTTAGCTTTGTACCATAGATTTGGTTTCCGAGCAGATATTGCCAGCAGATGCAGGAAATAGATAAATCTGAGCTGTGGTTAAACATTAACTGAATGAGATTTTATCTTTATCTTCAAGTTTAGTTGAATGGAAGAAGGTTAGCTGAATGTAGAAAATCAACTGTGGGTTTATATTCAATTAGCAGTGATGTAATCAAATTCTAATTTAAATATTTCTCAGTAAATAAAGCAACACAGCAACCAGGGCAAAAAATATGTGGGTCCTAATGTCTTCATGCCCTGTGAAAAGCAAGATTTTTATAGGGGACTTTTACTGTTATATGAAATTATTTTTTTGCATGAGTACCAAGGACATACTCATTACAAACTGGAAGTCTTTCTAAAGTGCCTACAGTTGGATCCTACCTGGTTAAACCAGTTGTGCCATGTTATGGCATCCTCATTGATGGAAAATGCTTGTTCTGGAGGACCCTGAGGACCCATCCTCCCAACTTTTACTCTGTGAAAGGACTGGTTTGAAGAAACAATCAAGTTGATAATATCAAACCCAGCTATTAATTCCCCATTGTGGTTGAAAGAAACCTTGTCTCCAGCACTACTGTTAAATGAGACATTTTTCAGAAAACGATGGAACTAAATTGGAAAGGGAAAGGCAATAGTTTAGGCAAGGCTGCAACACAATTTTCTCTCCAACTAACAGCAGAAACAGTATAGGGGTGAGAAAAGATTGATGGAAGAATTGCTCACACTTTGTGGCAAATGTACAGAAACCATGGATACTACATGCATCATCGAAATTTCAACGCTGCGTGCCATTACAATTAACGTGACAGGCATATTTGACCAAGCTTTTTTCTACAACATTTAGGGGATGAGTGGAGGAGAAAACTGTTCCAAAATTGGTTGGGATGCACAAATGTTTGAGTAGAAGGGACTTTACATGCACTATTAGATAAGGTGTTCTGGGTATGGATTACCTTTCTTATTTATTTTTATTTTTAAAAAATCAGGAATAGGTCTATTAAAACAGTAATCTCCTCTTCATCCCCTGCATCAACATTCCTGGGAATGATGTTATATCATCATGTAGAGTTATTAGAAACTAGATTCAAAGTAATCAATTGCCCAAAAAGGTGGCTTAGTATTTCTTTTTTTTTTTGCAGTGGAAAAAGGGTAGGAAATAAAAGAATGACCTTGGATGACCTTATCTAATATTTTGAGTAACATGTCCCTACCCAGTCCCTCAAATTCTCTCTCTCGCTCTGTGTGTGTGTGTGTGTTACACACTCACCCACACCTTCATAGGGAAATAAAGCTTCATCAAAGGGGAGCTGGATGATGAATGCAAAACAGAGAAGGCAAATTGAAATATAGACTTCCACTTTTGCTAATGGGAGGAACAATAAAGGTGTAACTTTGAGCAGATGATGAGTTAGGAGGTAAAGTTCTCACCACAGATGGAAGCTTCTTGAAACACCCATGAAATGCTCTCTTTCATGAAGAAGTTAAGTGCATTACCTTCCATAGCTCTTGTTTCTGAAGCTTCTGTCCTTTAGCATTTAACACTGCTCTGTATTTGACTCTGGATAAGGACATGGCATGTAAAGCATGGGCCACAGCATATACAGCATTGTAGATGCTATAGCTGTGGCCAGTCATGCTTTTTTCAAAAAAAGATCCAGGAAGGCTCTCCAGCTGCTCTTCCTCAGTGCAAACATCCTCCTCTACATGACCCTCATCTGGATTTGGGAATACACAGGCAAAAGCCTGTTGCCAGAAGTCCCTGATAAAACCATCTTCTATTGTGCTGGAGGGCTTTCTGTTCTTAACAAATTGGTGAAATCTTGGTTCATCATTTGAGTGGATTGCAAAAGCCAAAGCACCATGGAATATTTTTGTATCCCAAGTCTTTTGGAACACCAGTGAACTGAACTCTAGCTGGGCTGTTGTTATCCACACTTTACCTCTGGGTTTAGTTTTCACATATTCAAGATCTGATAGATATGGAAGCCATAAGAAAAATGCCATGGAATAAGATTCTCCATAGGCCAGCACTACATTGGCTCTACTGCTCATCACTTTCTCGTGTATCTTTGTACCCTGTTCCAGCATGTCATAACCTTCGGTGGCAAAAGTAAATTTGGGCATTTTTTCCAAGAAGGCAAAGCAGACGCCATGCTGAGAAAACAATGGAAGCACAGTTTGCACAAACCGTTCTGCATTGTCACTGTCCATAACAATGAGCCCAATCCATGTCCACTTGAAATGCATAAGCAAATAGAGAATCCCCACAGACTGACGAGATTCCTGAGGAGCTACCTGGTAGAAGGAAAGGCCTGGAGTTTTATCATTCATTACTGGAGCAGAGCCATATAGGAGCTAAAAAGAGATTAGGGTAAGGAGGGACAATAGCAAGATTAGTATGTAGGTATGCATTTATGGTGTTTGCATTCCTTCCCATAGTAGAAATTTCTCTAGACATATTGCAATGAATAGGAGGTGCTGCTGGTCTCCTCCACCCTTGTGCTCAATGTACATATTCCCCTCTACTTCCTGATGAAGATTTTTACTCACACCTTCTTCCCAGGTTGTGGGGGTGTCACTTTTTGGTTCTCCTCAGGTGGCAAAATATCTTAGGTCAGCTCTGAAGGCAACAATCCTTTCTCAGCCTCATTCTCTCGCAATATCATTTCTTAAAAGAGTTTAGGAACCTTTTTATTATAGGAAATAAAGAGAAGTTGCTGTCTGGGTTGGATGGAGCTATCACACTACTAGTTTCTCAGCAGGTGGACCACTGCTGCTTATCAGGAGGGAGGGAGGCAGCAGTGCAAATGCCACTTGGTGAGCCACTTTGATGCCAATGTTAAATCGTGCCCCCCCCCAGCCGATTTACAAGTGAAACATAAAGACTGCTTCTTTTTCTTAATATTCACAGAGAAGGTAAGGGAAAGAATCTGTCTTCTCCAATGCAATCATTTCTTTCTCCAATCCACAAAATGTATACACCAAGGAAGTGTGAGTTCAATTCCTGTATTCCATGCTCACACACTCACAAGTGTCCTACCTGTGGAATCATATAGATATCCAAGATAGTTGCCACATGATAGGAGGTTTCGGCATCCAGCCCACCAATGACTGCAATTAGATCATTCTGGGTGTCACATCTATAGTTGGGGACAAATTTCTCCGGTGTGGATAAAAGCAGCATTGTGGCATGATTTGTCTTCCTTGCATTGACATAGCTGTCATAGATGTGGAAACCCAACGTGAGATTGGGTAAGATCTGAGAGTTTTCATTGATCTCCTTCACTGCAAATGCAAAGGCCAGGATGTGCTGGTAATTCTTAGGCACTACACTAGAAAGAGAGTTGCATTCTGTATCAGATGGGAACAAACTCCTGCCTTGGCTCCCCATTTCATTTCTGGTGCATCAGGGAGGTTTCCCTGCTCTGGGATTTCTTGGGTCTATGCACTTCAAATTTTTTTGTTTTGTTTTGTTAGAAGTCTTATACCCTCTTAGTTTTGCAGTGTCCTCGTTATCCAAAGGCATTTGTGCGATGCACAGTTTTTCAAAGTGATGTAATGTGATGCACTCCCCCAAATTCATCAATGAAATATGTAAAGAGTCGAAGGACTCATGTCTCGAATGCCAATGGGTTAAAAAATATTGTGTCACCAGTTAAAAGAGCAAGAATTGAAGCTTTACTGAAAAGGGAACATCTGGATATTGCTTCAATTCAGGAAACCTACCCCCCACCCCATCAAAGGAAAAGACTTGAGGGCAGAAATATTCAGAGGGAATTGGGTAGGTGATCAAATATGTGCACCAGCAACATCAAAGACACAGAGTGTGGCTTTTATTGCTAAAAAGGGTCCCTTGGTATTCACAGATGCTCTCCATGACCCTAATGGCAGATATTTGCTTTTGAGCGGTTTGCTTGGGTCAAAAAATCTTTACAATTGACAACAGTGATGGAACTCTGACCCCCAATGGTCCACTTACGTTTGTGGAGAGGATCTATTTCAGTAGGGTAAAGTCATTTCTTGATACCTTAGACTCTGACTATAAAATATGTATCATATGAATTAATGTAGGGTATTATATTCATTTTACCTCCCCTCCCTATTACCCACCCTGGTTCCTCTTTCTTTCTCTCTCTCTTCTAATGCTTGAGGCTGTTTTTATTTTATCTTTATTCTAAAAATTAAAAAAAAATTCTTTTTAAAAAATATACAACTCAGTCCAGAGGATCAATAAGTTTTTAGGAACAACCTAATCTTTGTAGGTTCCAATTAATGCCCTCTATTGTAGATTAACAAATAAACAATAAAAATATTATTCTGTCAGTGTGCTTTAGACAACACTGAATATTTCCCTAATTGTATGTTCAATTATTCTCTGACACAAAGTTCTAGAAAAAAAGATCATGTTGGTCGGCTGAAAAATCATTGATCAGATTTTCAAAAAATGAATTTCTTGCTTCATTAAGATCCTGAGAAGGGTTGCTACATTCTTATTGAAAGGCAGGAGTCAGATTTTAGAGAACAATGTAAAATATACTACTGGAGAAGCTTGATCATTTATCTTTATTCTATCTCTTAATATAAAACAAGAAGATGGAAATTCAAATCTACATAGATAATTGGCTGAGCTGGATGTAGTAATGACACCATCTGTAGTGTCAACTGCCAGCTGTTCTTTTTAATTTTATTTTATGATTCAGTATGCCCCCCCACAGCATATTTGCTAAACATTGTCCATCTTTGCTGTTCTATTTTGTGATTTTAAGCAATAAGCTTGAACTGATCATTCTTCTCTGTAGAGAAATAGGAGCCTCCCCACAACATTATATTAATTGCATTATCTTTTTCTATGGCCTAAACCAATGAGGCAGTATTCTGAGGCTCCATCTTTGCAACTGATCATTCCAGTGACAAAATATATGGAGATAAAAACAGTCAAAGGAAGGGAAAGTAAGTCCTTACAGAAGTTCTTCAAGCAAGGCTGGTGGAGGTTTTGCAACAAAACGTACTGGACTGGCGGTGAAGCGAGCCTGAGAAGCAATGCCTCCAATAATGAGGTCTCCAGACTGATGATATTTGTGAAGTGGAGACTGTAGCTCATAGACATTGCATTTAACAATGTGTGTCTTGCATACCATGTGAGAAAGAAATAGCAGCAGCAAGATGATCAAGACTGACATCTTCAGTACAAGTACAAATCTTCTCTCTACACACAAATTTCCCTGTTTTCTTCAATAACAGTGTGATCTAGAGTTTCTGTGATTAAAGCCACTTGGCTTGCATGCAAGCTTAATCTCCTGATAGTTCTGCACCTTAGACTATACAGGAAGATCCATGCTTGTTTTCAGCACTTCTCCATAGTTCAGAATGGTATTCAGTATATTTATGACTTCTTTTCCTGTCCTTGATATTAGCTCTGCTGAATGCCTTCAAGGATTTTCAGAAGCAGAATTAATTGCTAGGCTTTGATTATAATCACTAGTTCAGCCCTGGAATTTCCCAGTGGAATTGCTGGAGAAAGCTGGTTTTCATGTCTAAACAGATATTTTCTCTTCCACTTAGCTAGCAAGGGACAATTGGACTTGGAATGACATACAGCAAGAAAAGAACATTATAAATAATAAACAGTTATCTGGAGCTAGAGAATAAATGATTTGTTTTAAATTTTGCTAAGGAAGTTCTGTCCTCAATTCTTGTTAACCAACATTTCCATCCAGCCAGCTAAATTTATATCCAATCCATGTGTTCATAGATTGAATATAAACTTATATTCAGTCCACGTGTTCATGTAAATCAACCTTCACCTTTATTGATGATACTACCTGAACAGCAAGAAACTAGTAAATGAGATAAATAAACTGTAGAATGGAGAGGGCAATGATAACTAGTGAGGTCCCTCCATATGTTGTTCGACTACAACACCCATCATCTCTGACCAATGGTCATGCTGGGTGAAAATGAGAGAAACTGGTGGGCCCGATGTTGCCCATCCTTGCTGCAGAAGAAGAATTAATGGAAGGTTGACTCTGGTTGACTTAAGAGATCATATGGATGGAGTGAAAAGGCAATGCAAGGCTGCAGCTCAGAGTGCAGCTCGGTCCAAAACTCAGCATATCAGAGAGGCAGGCCAGAGGGAAGCTTTCCTTCTGATCAGGAAAAGTAAGCAGGAAAATGAATTCTACCCAAGGAGCTAACAACTAATCAATGGACAATAACAGACAGAAATGTCAGCTGAAACTGGGGTCTCAAAAAACTGAGGGGGCAAACACCCAATAAATTATTTTTAATTATTTTTATCTGTGTAATTGTTTAAATGTGTGGTTCTTAAACGGAATGAAATGAATAATGCAGTGAATTCATTTGTAAACGTTTTAACAAGATAGAAACACAAGTAAATAGTTTAAACAACAACAACAAAATAGCACCCCGCCCCTCGCCAGCACACTTAAAAGGCTGTAGAATATTGCTCAGCCAAATGCTGAATGAAGGTGGCCAGACATAATTTCCTGAGCAGATCATTCCACAAGCAGGGAGCCACTGCGAAAAACTCAGTTCTCAGGTTGCCACCCTCTGGACCTCACGTGGAAGAGGCACATGAAAAAGGGCTCAGATGATGAACACAGAGTCCAGGTTGGATTATATGGGGAGAGGCAGTTCTTGAGGTATTGCAGTTCTGAACCGTTTAAGGCCTTATAGGTTCAAACTGGCACTCTGAATTGCAAGATCACCACATGCAAGATTTAAAATGGATGCAATTCAACCATTGCTAAATTATACACTGGGTCACTAAAATTGTGCCAACCATCTAGTCAAAATTAACTACATTCCCAGCTATATAGTTGGCCTAAATGTTAAGGATGAAAGGCTTATAGCTACTTATCCCAAGCAGAGGAGACAGGATCTTGTGAGCTCAGGCAGTAACCAATTTTGTACTTTCTTCACACTATGGTTCACTGTCATCAAGACCTAGGGCTCATCCTAGAGCAGTGTTCCACTTGTCCATCCTTTCTAGGCACGGATCCAAGGAGTTTTACCTTTCCCCCACTGCTTCCCTTGGGAAAACCCACTATTTACCACAGAATAGAAGCAAACGTCAATGTGTGGAAAACCTGGCTGAAACGTGCTCTGATTCAACAGTAAACAGTGGGTTTTCCTTTGAAGGTGGGGATGGAGGCTGCTTCAAAGGGTGCTTTTGCTAAGAACTTAAGACGGACTTACTGCATGTGGCCTTTCTTTCTCTATTAGTGGGAAGGAGAAGTAGGTTGCACAAGCAAAGGCAGTGGAACCAACTCTTCCAGCTCTTCCTGCCATAAGATGTTCATTTGGAAGGGAAGGAAGATCGGAACAAGGTGGGGTCTTTTTTAAAGACTTCTTCTTTGTGAAGAAGATTCACAAAAACCTTTTCAAGCCTACTTCATGTATCCTGAGATTGATAACTTAAAGGGTAAGAGGGAGGAAGTCTTCCCCTTCAAGTCCCCATTTTCCACATATATTACCTCTCTACTCATCAGCATAGCAAAGATGAAACACTGTTCAAGCTGTGTAATTATATTCCCTGCAGGATGGGGAAGGCTATGCAATATTAATCCATTTCCATCAGTGACATCAATTGATGGGCCGCTGTGCACAGTTTTGTGCAAATGGCCTGACAGGGCAAATTAGACTTCCTGGTGGATGAAGACTGGACTGCAAACCAGAGGTTTTCCACCTTGATGTGTATCAAATTACAGATTTAAATTCTTCATTTTTTCCTTCTTACAAGCTGTTCCTTATTGTTCATTTCAGGCCTTAACAAAATAATATAACATTTTGGGGCAAAGATGCACACCAGAAGCCCAGCACTGGAGGCTAAAATAGAGAAGATCTCCACAGCTACCATGTATTTTCCTTTAGTGCTCAGGTAGGACGGAATAAAGGACAGCCAAACACTGCAAAAAACCAACATGCTGAAAGTGATAAACTTGGCTTCATTGAAACTGTCAGGTAACTTCCTGGCAAGGAAAGCCACAGTGAAACTGATAAGTGCTAGGCAGCCCATGTAGATGAGGACACAGCAAAACATTATCACAGACCCCTCATTACATTCTAGTACAATTTCTTCAGTCACTGAGTGCATGTCTACATCTGGGTATGGGGGAGAAGTTACCAGCCACACAATACAAATGCCTACCTGGACAAAAGAACAGAAAATAACAATGGAGTTGGCCAGTCTTTTCCCTATCCACTTCCTCATTCTGGATCCTGGTTTGGTGGCCATGAAAGCCAGAACCACTGTGATAGTTTTTGCCAGCACACAAGAAACAGCAACAGAGAAGATGACACTAAAAGCAGTTTGTCGGAGGAGACATGCCACATTCTGAGGCTGGCCAATAAATAGCAAAGCACAAAGGAAGCAGAACAGAAGTGAGATGAGGAGGGTGTAAGTGAGGTTCCTGTTGTTTGCTATGACTATGGGAGTGTCATGGTGCTTCATAAATGTTCCTAGCACCAGAGCTGTATTAAGAGCAAAGGAAACAGCAAAACACGTTAAACTGAGCCCCAAAGGTTCTTCATAGGACAAGAAGGTTACAATCTTAGGAATACAGAAATCCCGCTTTTTGTTTGGATAGTTTTCATCTTTGCATTTGTGACACTCATTCCTGTCTGAAGAGGAAAAGATGGTCTTGGTTTCACAAACATGCCAGGAATCTAATCCATGCAATTTATTCTAAATTACAAACTGCACTCCATTGTGGTACTGTGGAATTTTGCAACACTCATTTAAATATTTTGGAATTATGGAGGTGTTAAAATAATATTGGGTTTTAAAAGCAATTTGGATAGTCCCCAACTCCCCCCCCCCCAACTTTGCAGATTTCATTAAATATATACAATTTCTGCACATATATGAAAAGAAAAACAGCAAGGACCACAAATATAGTAATGCTATAATAATGGGAAGTGATTTTCAATCACACAGCAGTTTCTTCACTCTTCAATGGCTTCTTCCTAGCCATTCAAAATAAAACCTTTCCATCATATTCCAAGCACAAAAGAAAAGCAATCCTCTTTTACGTGTCAATTCTCTGAAGCAAAGACTTTATGTTTTCTAAATCTTTACAGTTTAATTCTTACCTTTCTGGTCTGAAATCTTCCCTACTGGGCATGGAATACAATCATAGCAACAAAATGGCTCTCCATCTTTCGCTTTCTTGCTAGAACCAGGACGGCAACTCTCAGTGCAGATAGAAAGAGGCTGTGTCTAAGCCATAAATAAAAAAAAAATGAACCATAGCCTTGAGAAGAAGGAATTTAGAGTCTTTAAGGTTTGGAGGGTCTTTCCTTATCTTACTAAAGAGATATAGTACTACATTCCATTCATATAGATCTTACTTTTCTTTATCTTTTTTTTTTTAAGTTACAAAATTAAGTTCCTATTTTTGTCAACCAGTTCTGTATAAATTTATTACCTCATTTTCTTCCTATGTGGAAGTTTCACCATTGACTCTAGGTTGAAACAATCTTTGAAGCATACAATTTGCACCTGATAATAAATGCAAATCGATGTTAAGAACAACACTTTTACTATTACCTAATAGTATATCTCTCTCGTCCTGACCTAGCCACCTTATCTCTCTCGTCCTGACCTAGCCACTGTGATCCATGCGACGGTCACCTCCAGACTGGATTATTGTAACTCGCTCTACGTGGGGCTGCCCTTGAGACTGACCCAGAAACTCCAGCGGGTGCAGAATGCCGCGGCGAGACTCCTTATGGGGTCTTCGCTGCGAGAGCACATTCATCCGGTATTATACCAGCTGCACTGGCTCCCGGTGGAGTACAGGATCAGGTTTAAGGTGCTGGTTTTAACCTTTAAAGCCCTATACGGCCTAGGACCCTCGTACCTACGGGACCGCCTCTCCTGGTATGCCCCACAGAGAAACCTACGGTCTGCAAATAATAACATCCTCAAGGTCCCAGGCCTCAGAGAGGTTAGGCTGGCCTCAACTAGAGCCAGGGCCTTCTCGGCTGCAGCTCCAAACTGGTGGAATGCTCTGTCAAAAGAGACTAGGGCCCTGCGGGACCTGACATCTTTCCGCAGGGCCTGCAAGACAGAGTTGTTCCGCCAGGCCTTTGGTCAGGGCGCAGCCTGACTCCCTCCTCTGGCAACCTGCACATAATTCTGCTTAATTGGTTGCCATCAATTTGATTTAATTAATTTTTATAATGAAATATTTTTAGATTGTGTGATTATTTGACTGATTATTTGATTGTTGTTAGCCGCCCTGAGCCCGGCTTTGGCTGGGGAGGGCGGGATATAAATAAAATTTATTATTATTATTATTATTATTATAAATATTATATACTGGTATAATGTGGCTTGGATTTTCACATATATACATAGGTACTCCTTCATGTAATTTCGTTGTCCCCGAGAGGGGGCAATGACAATAAAGATATTATTATTAAAGATAAAGATAAAGATAAAGATATTATTATTATTATTATTATTATTATTATTATTATTATTATTATTATTTCACATATATACATAGGTACTCCTTCAAGTAATTTCGTTGTCCCCGAGAGGGGGCAATGACAATAAAGATATTATTATTATTATTATTATTATTATTATTATTATTATTATTATTATTATTATTATTTTCATTTTATCCTATAGTATAATATTTACTTGTTTTGTGCCTGCTTTGTTTCTACTTTCAATCTATTTTCAGTCTTCCTGGGCATACAATTTTGAGCAACTGTGTCACAGTTTCATTGATCTTTGATAACGGGTGATATATAACTAAATATACAAAAATAAATAAAGTAGCATATATATCAAGTCCCTCCAAAACATTTCTCAGTTAATAAAGTGAAGATCATAAAATGGGGGCAGAAACATATAGAACCTAACTTGCCCAACACAGGCATCCCATAGAATCTGTTAGGTCAGCTGCTTTCTTGCAAGTGGCCATACTAGTATTCAGACATGAGGGGCTGTAGGTTGGCAAGGGTGGGTTTGGTGAGAGAATACCAGCCTTCAAGCTCATCCAGATGTCATATAACCTTCAGAGAGAGAAATTGACAGGGAAACGGAAGACAAAGAGAATCCAAATGAAGGCAGAGACTGACACTTGATGTAGGATAAATGATCAGGAAAGGAATGCTAGTCTGGATTATCTACCTTCATGCGCCCTAAACTCTGAGGGGCTTTTTGATTCTGGTACTGTGACCTATGCACTGTGCTTCTTTCAATTAGCAACCAACATTTTATAGGTATTCATTGTAATGCAATAATTTTCATTGACAAGTGTTTCCATGCAAAATTGAAAGACTTTCCAAACTGCCAGCTTTTGGATCCTACCTGGTTAAACCATTTGGGCCATGTTATGGCACTCTCGTTGATGCTGAAAACTTGCTCTGGAGGAGCTTTGGGGTCGATCCTCCCGATGTGCACTCTGTAAAAGGATTTGTTTACAGAAGCGATCAAGTTGATAAGATCAAATCCAGCTACCAATTCTCCATTGTGATTGAAGGAAACCTCATCCCCAGCAGTGTTGTTAAATGAAATACCTCTCAGAAAGTGGTGGAGCTAGGTTGAAAAAGCGAAGTCAATAGATCAGAAAAGGGCACCAGGATGCTCTATACTATAGTCTATTGGTAGGGGGAGAACTATGACTCATTCTTTGTATCATTGTTCTATTATGTTATTTTTATATATTGTTCGTAAGCAGAGATTCATTTGAACGAAAAGAAGCACAGAAATACAATAAATGAAATCAACTCTTTGTTTGGGTGATAATACTATTGTCATGTGACGATTCAGGTACAAGAAAGTCTATCAGACAGATGCACCAATGTCTTAACAGCTGTGCTTGAAATACAGGTGTGAAGAAGTTGGGGTCAGGTCTTGCACACTTACTGGAAGATTAATGGAAGTGAGCTGTGATGTCCTCCCTATTCATGGACTTCCTCTGTCTCTGCACTGTGTCTCTATGTCACTCTGCATCTGATTGAGGGGGGCATCTAGTCTCCAGTTCTATGTTCCTTTGTTCTCAGACAGTCCACCCAGAGAGATCCATGTTATGTCCCAGGTGGAATATGTCATCATTTAGTCATCATTTACTTGCCCATACCTCTTCTTGTATGGGCCTGATTTGGCAGATGATCCCTCCTGCCAGTCAGAGTATCCCACCTTTACATTACATTAAATCATTCCAGGAAGCTTTCAGGTAAGAGGAAAGGACATACTAGCTGCTTTCAAACTATTCTTCTATTTGGGGGAACTGTGAGAATCCAAATAATACCAGTTCCAAGATGAACACACTGGAAAAATGGACAGGGAGGGTCTTACGGGGGGGGGGGAGAGTTCAACTGAAATGCATTTCAGGAAACACAAAGAGGAGACCTGAGTTTTTTTCATTGGTTTGTTGACCCTGGTAAGTCTTGGGAGGCCTCCTTCTGCAGAAGAAATGTTTTCTGTGCTTAGGCAGAGTAGTGGACAATTTTTAATAAGGTAATAAGGATTTTACATAGGGAAAAAAGTTCCTACTTCCTTGCTTTAACCATAACACTTTACTGCTCCAAAAGCAGCAAATAGACTTATTTCTTGCAAAGCCTATTGACCTAGAGAAACCTAAATAAATATAAGAACACATAAATATGTTTTTCTCAGAAAAACAGAAATTACTGAAAGACTGGGGAAGCTTTTCTGATATTGTAGTTTGATTCAGAGTGAGATAAAATCATTATTGAGCCCTAGCGCAGAATTACTGCACATTTGTAACATACAGTATATCACATTTTAATGCCTCTAAGGTCACAGCAATATATGCACTGTTTGGGTGGTGGCACACATTTAGTAGAACACAGGTTTTGTATGCAAAGACCCAACTGTTCACTCTCTTGCATCTCAAGGTCTTAGAAAGACAGCTGCCCAAAATTCTCTGGAACAACTATCAGCCTCAAGCTAGATAGTCCAAGGGTCTAAATATTTCAAAGGCAGCTTGGAGACAAGAAAAAAGAGGCTTACAAAAGTGTAGATTACTCTTTCATTGTTAACTGATGGGGAGGTGATGTGAACAGCCCAAGAAATTGGTTAGAGAGTTTGCTACAAAGTTAAGAGGCTGATGCAACAGCCAGGGCTGTCTTAAGAATATGCGGTACCGGGGTGCAAATATCCACCCACTGCCCCCCCCGGTTGCCCAGTCCCAGGTATGCAGGAGGGTGGAGCCGGCCAGCTGCCTTAGCATCTCGCTGGCTTGGTCACCCCCAAACTCACGGTGCAGAGCCACCCGCAGCAGAAGAGCCCACCGCGGCACTCCGACCAATGGGCAGGCTCTTCTCTGGACTCAACTCTTGGGCCCCGGACTCTTGGCCTGGCACCCCTGAGAGCCCAGCGCCTGGGTTCCCCGTACCCCTAGCACCTATGGGTAAGAAAGCCCTGGCAACAGCCACAGATATGGTGCTCTGCTATGTAAGGGTGTTGAGCCCATTACCTGCCATGAATCTTGATTATGGAAGTTCAGTACTCTTTTTTCTGTCCAGGCTCTTGAAGACGATATGGCATGCAAAGCATGTGCCACTGCGTACACAGCATTGTAGATGCTGTAGCTGTGACCAGTCATGCTCATCTCAAAGAAGATCTCTGGAAGACTCTCTAGCTTCTCTTTCCCAGTGCACATATTCCCATCCACTTCACTCACAGTAGTATTTGGGAGATCACAGTCAAAGACTTGGGGCCAAAAGTCTCTGATAAACCCATCTTCTTTTGTGCTGGAAGGGTTTCTTCTCTGAGCAAATGTCTTGAATCCTGGTGGATCATTGGAGTGAATCATGAAAGACAGAGCACCATGGATTATTTCTGTATCCCAATACCTTTGATAGAGGAAAGAAATGAGTTCCATCTGAGCTGTCATTATCCACACTCTTCCTTTGGGTTGATTTACAACATGCTCAATTGCTGGTAGATACAACAACCATCTCAGAACCACCATGGAATAAGAATCGCCATAGAAAAGCACTGTGTTAGCTTTGCTGCCCATGATACTGTCATATATTTTTGCACCCTGTTGTAGCATATTGTTAAACTGACTGACAGAAATGAATTTGGGGGCTCTTTCTATGAAGGCAAAACAGACACCTTTCTGGGAAAATTCTTCAAACACAGCTTGCACAAATCTTTCTCCATTCTCATCATCCATAATAAGGATCCCGATCCACGTCCACTTAAAATGTAGGAGCAAAGAAAGAATTCCTTCATACTGATGGGCTTCCTGAGGGACCATCTGGTAGAAGGCAAGGCCTGGGGTTTTATCATTCATTACTGGAGTGGAGCCATATATGACCTAAGAAGAGATGCATGGAGGGAAATAATAGCAGCATTTATAAACCAGTTTACATTGTTCATAGCAATTTGCATACATTGTGCCAACAATCCTTGCAACAACCCTGTAAAGTAAATGCATGTTATTGCTCTCATGCAATGAATCTGTGTCTGGCCAACTCCAATTTCATGGGCTCATATCTGAGAGAAGAACTGTGCTGAGCTTTATTGGCTCAAAATGGCCATTCTTTTCACTAATATTCAGATACAAGGCATTTCAAATTAAATTAAAAATGTGTGTATCCTTAAAAGCATTACAAAACACTCATTACAACGAGTGTCTAGTCCAAAAATTTACATTAGCTGCATAGGCTGAACAATCTCTCTCACCTGAATATAGGTAAATCATGTTTTGAGTCTTTTATTGTTGCTTCAGTCAAAATTATGGTCTACTTTGCGAAATACACCTCCTTCCTACAGATGTTCTGGGGTTGGCAGGTGGCCTGTCCATGCAGAAGTGGTTTGCAAAAAGCACTAGTTGTTAGTAGTAGTAGTAGTTATAATAAAAATAATATTTACTACTAAGATAAAATATACAAGCATAACACAAAAGTGGTTCTCTTCACATTATATGTAGTTATATAGCCAAAAATTGTTCCGTCTCTAACAATATTCATTCTACATGCAGGTTGCAAGAAAGAAAAAGGGAAGAACAATATTTTAATTTCTGAATATAATTAGAAAAAAATCTCTACAGAGTATAGGATAAATATAAAACTTTACTGGAGACAAAAACCACGTTGGCTTTCACCATTGGATGCCATAGAGGTGAAGAAGATGAAGAAGCAGGAGGAGGAGGAGGAGGGGGAGGAAAATTGGGTAACCTATATAAATTTGCTAAGAGAGGAGGGTGAAGAATTTAAATTAAAAGAGTTTAAGGATTTTAAAGGAATGTTATATATATACAGTGGATGCTCGGGATGCGAATGTGATCTGTGCGAGAGGCACGTTCGCAACTCACAGTGTTCGCAACCCAAGACCCGCACGTCTGCGCACACGCGGGTCATGATTCATTGCTTTTTGGCATGCACAAAGTGTGATTTAGTGCTTCTGCACATGCACAAACGCCAAAACCCAGAAGTAACCTGTTCCGGTACTTCCGGGTTTGGCGCGGTGCGCAACCCGAAATCGTGCAACCCAAAGCATCTGTAACCCAAGGTATGACTGTACATGGATATAATATCATCATTTGAATGAAGTATTTAAAAAGGATATGAAATGGGTGTTTGGGGAACAATTATCTTAACCAGAGACTGTAATGTTAGACTGTAATTTTAAAGTGATGTCTAAAATGTATAAGATGTTATTGGAATGGGAGACAAAAGATGAAGAAGTGAAATCATCAATGACACACTGGGCAATAGATATTGGTCATAACATAGAAATGGAAGCATGGGAACGATTGTGGAATATGGATATGAAATTTACAGCATGTTATGGTTTAAGAGAAAATGATATGAAAATGTTATATAGATGGTACCTAACACCTAGTGGACAGGCAAAAATGTATAAATCAAAATTGAATAAGTGTTGGAAATGTAAAGAGAAAGAAGGTACCTTTTTCCATATGTGGTGGTCTTGTAATAAGGTTAAAGCTTTCTGGGAAATGTATATAATGAATAAAATGAATTGAAAAATATGTTTAAGATAATGTTTGTAAAAAAACAACACACCAACAACACCAGAAGTTTTTTCTCTTGGGGATTATGGGATCAGAGCTACGTACCTAAACAGTATAGAAATTAATTCATGTATGTAACTACAGCTGCAAAAATGTCATTTGCCCAAAAATGGAAAGATGAAGATGTTCCGATGAGAGAAGAATGGCTACAGAAGTTAATAGAAAGTTAATAGAAATGGCGAAACTTACTGGAAGAATAAGAAATCAAGACAGCAATTTTTTTTATAAAGGAATGGAAATGGTTTATTGAATATTTACAAACAAATTGCACACAGATCAAGACATTGGCAGGATTATTGTAAAAACTTGCAGTTTCAAAAACATATATGAAAACAGTTGAACTAAAGAATAAGTTGAGGGAATGATGAAAATAAATTTAAGGAACTGAAGAAAGAGGAGGAGGGAAGTCAATGTTTGAAATGCTAGAATTATTGCTGAACTGTTGAAATGTATATTTGTTCTAAATGAAAATTATAAATAAAATACAAATAGAATAGCAAAAAAATTTAAAAAGTAAAATTCTGAAAGGGATAAAAGTCCAAGCTTACCCACTTGAACACTGGGAACACAAACTGTGTGTGTATGTGTTTGTCATGTGTACATGTGTACATGTAGTCTTATTTTTCTAAGATCCATATCATGAGGCCCAAAACACTTTTCTTCTGTCTTTTAATTATACACACATACACAAATCTGGAAGACCGAAGAAACTGTGAGTTGAATACTCAAACCACCACCACACATGATGTCTTACCTGTGGAATCTTATAGATATCCAGTATGGTTGCCACATAAAGAGAAATTTGGGGTTCCAGTCCTCCAATGATTGCTATTAGATTTTGCTGAATGTCACATACATAGTTAGGAAGCAATCTCTTTAGTGCTGATAGCAGTAGCAATGTGGCATGATAGGTCCTCCTTGCATTGTCATAGCTGTCATAGATGTGGAAACCCAAAGTAAGATTGGGTAAGATCTGAGGGTTTTCATTGATCTCCTTCACTGCAAATGCCAAGGCCAGGATATTCTGATAATACTTAGGTACTACACTAGAACAAGAGTTGTTAGAAGGATATTACATGCAAGGACATCCACACTTAGTTTAAGTATTGGCACTGTGTTCTGTGCTAATCTGTGCCCTTATTGCTGCATTTAGGTTTTTAAACTCATTAATTCTCTCTCTCTCTCTCTCTCTCTCTCTCTCTCTCTCTCTCTCTCTCTCTCACACACACACACACACACACAGAGAGAGAGAGAGAGTGGCATACATGGTTTCCCCTAGTGCTATTTTTCTAGAAAAAGAGGTGCCGGAACTCACAATGCATACCTCCCTTGTTCTCTTATAATAGCAATGGTGCCCACCAGAGAGGTGCCAGAACTGAGTTCCAATGAGTTCCAGCTGAAAAAAAAAGCCCTGGTTTTCCCCCACTTTATTTAATCCCCACAACAACCATGTGAGGTAAGTTAAAATGAGAGGGAGTGACTGGCCCAAGGTCACCCAGTGAGCTTCATGGTACGCTAACACTACACCACACTGACTGTATATTGTATCCGATTAAATTCTACTCAGAGTAGATCCACTGAAATTAAGGTGCCTTACTTAGTCATCTCCATTACTTTCAATGGGTCTACTCTGTGTAAGGCTAGAATGGAATACCATTCTTTGAACAGAACTTAGCTGGATACACTCTTATTTTAATTAAGGCAGTCTTTAGTTTAATGTGGTTTATATGAAGTCAATAAATGACAAGTCTACTGAAGGGCAGGATTAAAAATTCTGAGTTAAATCCAGTTTTGCAAACCAGTTTGACTCCAGAACAGTAAATTCAGCATGGTCCCTTGAAATCCTTAGGTCCCAAACCCTTTTGTTAGCATATCACACATTTCTGCCTCCTGGATGAGATGTGGGAAACTTTTCTCAGGCTGACTGCATTATCCCAGTGAAAAGCTCTTTGGGAATGTATTGAATAGCAAGCAGAGCCAGACACATGGGCAATCACACATCCTTAATGTATGAACATGTAGACATGCAGTCTCTCTCTCTCTCACACACACATATGGAAACACAAAAGGTTATTTCCTATAGAAACAGAATTATTATTATTATTCAAGTTTCAGTTTTCATTTTTTTATAGACTAGCTTTTTTAAACAAAGTTTTAAAAAGGAAAAGATTTCCAATGCCATTTATAAATTCTGACTGTGCAATAAGAGTACCACAATCCCAGTAGAATGCAAATAATTCAAAGGTACAGCTGAACTGTAAGCCATCGTCTACATGTATTCAAAGCCTCAACATTCAACATGCAATTGCATTTTGAGAACTGAATGTACGCAATTGCAAAATGCATGTCTGATTCCCCACCCCACCACTGTATTTGCAAGGAGCACAGCCCGCCTCTCTGCTGAGACCTCATCATTTCAACCTCCTCTGTTTTGATCTTCTTGCAGCAGAATGTCTTGCAGAGGAAAGAGCATCAGTTGCACACTTAAAAGGCCTTACATCTGCAGGACAGCTAAGGGGCAAGAGGAGACCCAGAGGACCAGCTGCAATCCAGCTGCAGAATATATCTGGCCTACACTGTGACAGTTCTAAATCCCTGACCCCAGCTCTGAATGGAGTGGTAGGACTGATAATTGCAATGACAAAATAATAATAATAACAAATGAGAATGAAACCTTACACAAGCTCCTCCAATAATGTTGGTGGGGGTTCTTCAGTGAAGGGAATTATTGAATTGGTTATAATGCCAAGGTGAGAAACAACAGCACCAATGATCAAGTCTCCTGCCTGATGATATGTATGAAGGGGAGGGTGAGGAACACGAATACTGCATCTAACCCTGTGAGCATTGCACACCATGTGAGGAAACAGTACCAGCAGCAAAACAACTAAAACTGACATCCTGGGGATGAGTACAAATGTTGCCACTGGAACAGATCTCTTATTTCTTCTACAACAATACCATAAGAGACTGATTTGAATGGCACATTCTCCTGAATGGCCTGAACCCTGGGGTATCCAAGATCAGAATAATAGATTCTTGCCTCTTCTCATTCCCTCTTCATAGCTCTAAATGGTATTGTGCATATGAAAAATATCCGCCACAGTCTATTAGCTTTACTAGTGGCTACTGAAATGTCACAGGGGTTTTGAGAAGCAGCAGGTTTAATTACAGTTCTTGGGGGAAAGAGGACAGTAATTATTAAGTAAATTCCTCATGGAATTTCTGAAGAAAATTTGTTTGTCACATATTGTGCACAGTTTTCTCTTCCTCATTAGACTGGTCTAAGAAAAGTTGGGTTCTCTTTGTACTGAGTTAGACAGGGCTTAAGGACAACATTCTATAGCTGAATACTGAGAGAAGGGGAGCAGAAGGGAGAGTTCTGGGGATGAACAATCCCTGTATAGTGTAAGTGAGAATTTCCTCCCTACCTCATGCCATACGTTCCCTGGAACACGAACACACACACACACACACACACACACACACACACACACACAACATGGTGATTAAAGTTTAGAGAACATATCTTTAATAAACAAGAAAAAGAAAAGTAGACAAGATATTTATTAACTTTTTCAAGCAGAAGCAGAACAGCAATAGGAAACTCCTGACTTCAAAATGCAGTTTGGTCCTGTGTGACCTCCTGGGCAGCTGGCATTAATGCTGCTTTGGAGGTTGGATCTACTGACACCTTAGTTTGCTCATATTCAGTTTCTAAATTGCTCAACCATAGAGACTCACACAATCTGTGTGACCTTTGGATACTATTGGTCACTTTTCTCTATGAACAGGCTCAACTGCCCTCACTATGTTGTAAATGCACAGGTTCTTATCTCACAGTTTATTCTTAAATTTATGTTGCAAACATATACTTCTGCACAGCTAAGAAATTTACAAGTATGGGCAAACAACAACCTTCTTGGTCTTAGTATGATAATACCTGTATTATTTCTCAGATGACCCATTTTGAATACAGAGACATCATAACTCAACACCAGAGTTCATTGTTACTATGGCCTGATAACCAAGGCTCAGCATGAATGCATGAATGTATGTATGGGCTCCTGGCCACTTTGCTCCTCTCTTATTATTCTACTGCTGCACTGCAGTGAGCAGAGCGATGATTTGACTTACCATGTTGTCCAAGCCTGGGATTGTGGTTTAGCTCCAACCATGAGCTGTAACTAAAGATTCTCTTATGCTTTGCAGCTTATTACAAGTATGGCCTTCTGAGTGATGACACCCTAGGTGTGAAACACTCTTCTCTTGTGCTTTAGACTGGCACTGGCATTGGCCAGATAAATACACTCCCCCTTTCACCAGACTTTCTGATTAAAAAGCTGGAGTCTAGGTGACAGAGTATGGTACCTGAAGGACGGTGCATCTTGTTATAGAGATCCAAAAGTTTTATACAATCTGAAGAGAACCCAGAGTATAAAGATTATTTCCTCTACTTTTTAACTGATATGTTGATTTTTGTTGTTGTTGTTGTTACCCACACTGTGATACATTAATGATGGATGGGATATAAAGTTTAGTAATAAATAGACAAACCACATCCTGTCATCAACTGATCTATGGTGCTAAGGATATATGGTGCTATATGCCCAATGCATGGGACATCAGACTCATTACCCCATCACATGACCCAGGGATATTTGCTCTGAGAGTTTCCTCAGCAACTACTATTAGAAAACATTTTAAAAAGAATATTATAGGATTTAAAAAGAGCTGCTTAAAAGGTAAGAACAGTAAAACATATGACTCAGATACATTCTCTCTTACTTTTATTGAAAAATGTATATATCCATTGCTGAGAGGGAAACTCTTACAACATTCTGCTGCGCATACAGACTCATATCTTCAGAGTTGAAACTATAGCAAATGATGTGTACATCAAAATTTTTCAGGCCTTATTTCTTATTAGATGTTCCCTATTGTTCAGCTCAGGCCGCAACAAAATAATGTAGCATTTGGGGGCAAAGATGCAACTCAGCAAACCAACGCTGGAGGCTAAAATAGAAAAGATCTCCACAGCAACCATGTATTTCCCCTTGGTACTGAGGTAGGTTGGAAAGAAAGATATCCAAACACTGCAAAAGACCAGCATACTGAAAGTGATGAACTTGGCTTCGTTGAAACTGTCAGGCAACTTCCTGGCAAGGAAAGCTGCAATAAAGCTGATAATAGCCAGGAAGCCCATGTAGCCCAGGACACAGTAAAACATAGCAACAGATCCCTCATTACATTCTAGAATAACTTCTTTAGTCAACGAGTGTGCATCAACATCTGGAAATGGGGGTGAGAATCCCAGCCACACAGTACAGACAGCTGCTTGAATAAGGGAGCAGGAAGCCACAATGGAAGTGGTTGTTCTCTTCCCCACCCACTTCCTCATCTTGGATCCTGGCTTGGTAGCCATAAAGGCCAGAACAACTGTGATAGTTTTTGCCAACACACAAGAAACAGCCACTGAGAAGATAATGCCAAAAACGGTTTGTCGGAGGAGACACAACACTTTTTCAGGCTGTCCAATGAATAGCAGTGCAGAAAGGAAGCAGAGCAGGAGGGAGATGAGGAGAGCATAGGTGAGGTCCCGATTGTTGGCTTTGACAATGGGTGTGTTGTGGTGCCTCAGAAATGTTCCCAGAACCAGAGCTGTAATCAAAGAAAAGGAAAGAGCAAAACAGGCTAAAATGATCCCCAAAGGTTCTCCATAAGTCAAGAAGCTTATATCCTTGGGAATACACACATCCCGATTGTTGTTTGGATATTCTTCTTCTAGGCATTTATTACAGTCATTCATGTCTGGGGGAAAAAAGTATGTTGTCTTACTCCAAAAAGCAGGCTGCAATTGTTCCTTTAGTATGTTTTGTGTTCACCTTGCAAGATAGATTTAGAGTTTACAAAATGAAATGTTTCATGGACGATTTAATCAGCATAAAGCTTTGTGGTTCTAAATCAACATTATCTTAACTTTCTGGGGTGGTTAAAATGAATATACATCTATAGAACTGCCACAGCAGAAACCGAGAAAAAACATCCTATATATTTGTAGCTTGCCAGCATCAGGGCCAGCTTTGGATTCAGCATGTTGCAGTTTCTGCCTAGTTGTGGCACAATGATCAGACCCAAATCAGACAGAATTCTGTCATATAATTTCATGGATTTGCTGGATGCAGAGGAGGGGTGGGAGGCAGCATCTGGGAAGAAGACTCAGAATCTGGGGACTGGTGGTGGGATGATGATGGGAGATCAGAGGGAGAAGAGAGATAAGACTGGAAGGAAGAGGTGTCAGAAGCTAAAGAAGTAACAGGGTTTGGTGAGCAGAAAGAGTCTGTGGCAGAAAGGAGTCCGGAATCAGAGGCAGGAAAGGAAGGAGGCCAAGAGGCAGAAATTAGGCAGGCTGCCGAAGAAGCCAAATGGTCACCTCCTGCTGCTGTGACCAGCTCCCCACCCCTCCCCGGTCTCCTGGGATCACAAGGGGTATGAAGTGGGCAGACTGGGAAAGACCTGGGACAGGACCTGGGACAGGAAGAGGCTGTAAATCGAGAACTGCCCCTGGAAAATAAGGAAACTTGGAGGGTCTGTTCATTTAAATGACTGCTGAAAACCTTTTTGTTGCAGTAGGCCTATCCAAAAACATGAATTGGTTCTATCTGTTTTTGAATGTGCTTCAAATGTATTGCGTTCTACTATCTTCAGAAATTTTAAACAGTTTTTAAAGATTTAAAAATGTTTTTTTTTTTAATTGTATTGTCATTTTTATTGATGGAATCTGTTCTGAATAACCTGAGGCACACTCATCATAGTGTTTCTCCTTCAGCAGTTGTTCCCTCAAAGCCCCATCATAACAAAGATATCAATCCCATTTCAAACACTGGAATTTGATATGGCCATAATCTTAAAGGCACATCCCTTTGATTTTCAGCCAGAGAAGTTGTATTTTATAATATAGTTTAGTAGATGCATAATTCTTACCCTCCTGTTTTGAAATCTTCCCTTCAGGACATGGGATGCAATCGTAGCAGCAAAATGGTTCCCCCTCCTTCACTTTCTTTCTAAAACCAGGATGGCACCTCTCAGTACATAAAGAAAGAGGCTGTGACTAATTCATAAATGAGAGAGCAAAACAATATTTGGAACCATTATATTTTGGGGGTCATTTCTTCTGTTCATACTTCCTTCCAGTAATATATGTTCAGTGTTACAAGCAAGTGCTACTTTTCTCTATTAACATAATAATTACAGTATTGCATCATGCCTATATATGTATAATTTTTACACTAGCAAAATGTACCAGCCCTCTGAGAGATAGCCAACTAGATTTATCTGCCAGCTGCTTGTTTAACATACCTTCTCTTTTAAGAGACCTTCTCTCTTTCCCTGGCCCATCACATCCTTGTCTCATCTGCTCCAAAGCATTGTGGAACAGATTTAGGGAGAGAGGAGGGAGGGAAAGTTCCTTTGTGAATTTTAAATGACATAGATTATGTTATTTTATATAGCTAAGCCAGTAGAGAAATAATAAAGACAAGTGGAAAACAATCAAAGGAGCTTGTGGAACCCCATTTATTTTGTCTATCATTTCTTTTCTTTTTTTTAAAGGAAAACACCACAAAAACCAAACCATCAGTATTCTTCATTTTTTTTATTCTTCTTCATTTTTTATTCAATTAAATTTGGATATCCGAACCAGAATTGGATATCTTCTCAAAGGCTGCAGTTGTAGCCTACCTGGTTAAACCAGTAGTACCAAGCTATGTCATCTTCATTGATGGTAAACACGTGGTTGGTATCCACCCTCCCAACCTTCACTCTATGAAATGTTTGGTTTGAAGAAACAATCCAGTTAACCACATCAAATCCAGCTACTAACTTTCCATGCTGGTCAAAGGCAACCTTGTCGCCATTGCTGTTGTTAAATGAGACACTTCTGAGAAAGTGGTGGAGCTAGAGTGAGGAGGAAAATGCAAGAGTTTAGAAAATGCAACAGGGTGATATTAATTTCTACTGCTGAGTATGGATTTTGAGCGGGAAATTATTCGTAATGTACTCACTCTTCTTGAGTACTCACTCTTCAGAGGCAGGGCAAGATGACATTAGATTAATCAGGAAAATAACTGTGACATCATCATCATCATCATCATCATCATTAATTTTGACTTTGTTCCTTTACATGGAAGCCTCACATTGTTTTTACATATAGAAGACAAATATTTTAAAAACAATGGAAAGCCAACATAGCCAATAGCTAGGGGTGATGGGACCAGCAGTCCAACAATGTCCAGAGGGCACCACATTTATTACTCTTGAGCTAGAACATGGGTGATATAATGACTCAGACAGTGAAATAGAGATCACCCATGAAGAGAAAGGAGGGACAGAAATTGGGCTATTTATTTTTCACCTATATAGGTAAAGGTAAAGGGATCCCTGACAGTTAAGTCTAGTCACGAACGACTCTGGGGTTGCAGCGTTCATCTCCCTTTACAGGCCGAGGGAGCTGGCATTTGTCCGCTCCGCAGACAGTTTATCCGGGTCATGTAGCCAGCATGACTACGCCGTTTCTGCCGCAACAGAACACCGACACCAGAGCAGTGCACGGAAATGCCGCTTACCTTCCCGCCGGAGGGGTACCTATTTATCTTCTTGCACTTTTTGGGGGGTGCGCTTTCAAACTACTAGGTTGGCAGGAGCTGGGACCGAGCAACCCTGTTGCAGGGATTTGAATCACCAACATTTTGATTGGCAAGCCCAAGGCTCCGTTGTTTAGACCACAGCACCACCTCACATTAATGAGCACAGAAGGATACCCTGCATGAACTAGAAATATTTGAAGAAGGTATACTGTTCCTATACTAAGGTAAATGGAATCAAAGAGGAAGGATGTAAAGGGTGATGCACTGCTACTTTACTACTAGTTGATGGGAGATGAAGAAAGATGGAAAAACAATACATTGGAAGAGTTGGGGAGGATGTTCTTATAGAGATTAGGGTCTACTGTGCCTCTATGCCACTTGAAGATGTTGAACCCATTACCTGTCCAAACTGTTGGTTTTGATGTTGCAGTCCTCTTCCTTCCACTGTTCTGTGTTTGAGTCTAGATGAGGACATGCTGTTTAAAGCATGAGCAGCAGCATAGACAGCATTGTAGATGTTGTAGCTATAGCCTGTCATGCTCATTTCAAAAAATGGTGCCGGAAGGCTCTCCAGGTTCTCCTCACCAGTGCAGATATCTCCCATCACATCTCCCCCATCTGCATCTGGGAACACGCAACCAAAGGCCTCTTGCCAGAATTGTCTGATGAATCCATCTCCTTTTGCCCTGGAAGGATTTCGTCCCTTAATAAATGTTTTGAATCCTGGTAGGTCATTGGAGTGTATGCTGAAGGACAGGACACCATGGAATATTTCTGTTTCCCAGTTCCTTTGATAGACCAATGAAATGAGTTCCATTTCAGCTGTCATTATCCACACTATACCTTTCGGTAGTCTTGGTGGCTGTACTCCTGAATAATAGGGAAACCATCTCAAAATAACCATAGATTCTCCATAAAACACAACGACATTGGCCTTGCTGTTCATTACAACTTTGTGTAGTTTCGCCCCATCTTCTAGTATTCTGGTAAGTTCAGCGTCAGAACTTAATGTAGGTACTTTTTTTATGAAGGCAAAGCACACACCCTTCTGGGAAAACAGTGGCAATGCAGTTTGCAAAAAACTTTCACCACTTTCATCATCCATTGTAAGGACTCCAATCCATGTCCACCTGAAATGAAGGAGCAAAGAAACAATCCCTGTATATTGTAGGGATTGCTGAGGAACCATCTGGTAGAAGTAAAGACCTCTAATTTCATTGTACATCAGTGGAACAGAGCCATATGTGAACTAAAGGGAGATTGAGAGATGAGGGGAGAAATATAATTATGGTAGAATTTATGTGGTACATTGAAGAGTTCAGAATAGTGAATAGTAAATAGGTTGGAATCCCTTGTTTTCACTCTGCTAATGGAAGTCACATCTTAGCTACACTGGAAGGGAGTCAATTATGGTCATTTCTCCCCTGCTTTCACTCTAACTCTACACTTACTTAAATCTGCTCCAGAAAATAGGCTGACATAACCTGAGTAGATATTTGTGAAGTGTGGGGGTGACAGAAGGCAAGAGGAAATGTCCGAAATACCTCCCTCCCTATTCCACTATTGGATGCCTTCTGTCATTGGAGGAAGAATGCATTGGATTCAACATATACAATAGGGTCTTTACAACATTACAGTAATGTAAGGTAGCTGAATTGTATTATTCCCTTTCTCCAGATAGGAAGCTATGACTGAAAAAATATAGGCTGCCAGGTGTGTCCATGGCTGAAGGAAGAATGCACTGAAGACTTACTGGCTTAAAATTTCCATTCTTAAATTGCTACGCTACACCAACTTTCTGATAAGTACATTTTCAAAATAAAGTAAGAATGTGTTCTTTATGCTCACATATTTGTGTGCAGTGATGTACATGTGAAATATGTGAAATAATGGGCTGCAAATTTCAAGTTAGATTCATTTCTAAGCATACTTCTGTCAGTCTACAAATGAAACAGACCCTTTTCAAGCTCTTTAGGAACACATGGAACTTACTTATATTAGGACAGACCATCCATCCATTTACCTCAGTGAGGTCTACAATGGCTGCCTACACATCATACCTTTAAAGCACCTTTGAAGCACATTTCCCTCCCCTCAGCTCCACCCCACCCATGTTAGGGAGCAGCATTGTTCTCTTAAACTCTCTCTCTCTCTCTCTCTCTCTCTCTCTGTGTGTGTGTTAATATGGATTTGAGACTTGTAAACTTTTTAAAATCTGTCTCTTTATTTCCAAGACAAAAATTAATATCTTTGAATCATGGAATTGAAAATGCAGAAGGCTCAATAAACTGTGATTGTAGGTTAAATTCCCATACCACTCACCCCACACACATACAGACATACTACCTGAGGAACCTTATAGTTATTCAAGAGACTTGCCACATTGATAGAAATTTGTGCTTCCCGTGACCCAATGACTGCTACTATATTTTTCTGGTTGTCACATAGGTAGTTAGGAATAAATCTTTCCGGTGCTGATAGCAGTAACATTGTGGCATGATAGGTCCTTCTTGCATTATCATAGCTGTCATAGATGTGGAAGCCCACAGTGAGATTGGGTAAGATCTGAGGGTTTTCATTTATCTCCTTTACTGCAAAGGCCAAGGCTGTGATGTGTTGGTAATATTTAGGCACTACACTAGAACAAGAGTTTAGAATGATAGTCCATACTTAGTTTAATTATTACCACTGTGTTTTATGCCTCCTAAATTTATTTACTATAGCAGTATTTGTATATTCTGTTTCTGGAAGCCCCCTTTGCCCTAAGAGACAAGCAATACCAGCATTCAAGTTCAGAACATGACACACACTGTGCCTTCTGAGCAGAGATTGTTTACTAAACTGAACTACATTGAAAATATGCACACGTCTATCTATTTTTTCCTATCTATTTATATAAAGCATGACAGCTCATAGCTAGCCTGCTTTGGTTCATTTATACTGGACTGAGCAGGCATGCTGGGACCAACTCCATTTGACCCCGACTTTCATTTTGTGAAAAAAATTTAAAGACTAGTGTTCCTGACTGAGTTTCAATAAACAAGTATCAATAAAGATGGGTAATAGATGGTGAAGACCCCTATCTTGCCCCTAAGGAACAGACTTCCTCCTATCAGATACAGATGGCACCAAAGTGTAAATTAACCTACAGATTTATAACACATTTAAGTAAGAGGAACAATGCATGTTTATCCCAAAACTTGGAATTGACTTTAAATGCATCTCGTGGGCAGGATGGTATCCCTAAAGCAATCTTGAGAGAGATTTTCAAACTTCAAACTTTTGAACATTCCTTTAGAAACCTTTCCTTGCTAATCTTTAATTTTGCCCACACCATCAAATTCATTTTTGTATACATTCATATGAGATACCAAAGAGCAGTTTTTAGTCCCTTCGATATGAAACCTGCCCCCACCTTTATCCCTTCCAGACTGAAATGCTTGCATTCAAGGAATGTTGCAGCCCTGGAACCCAGACTATGGGATTCTATAGCCTTGTTATATGAAAAGGTTTGGTGAGTTAGTAAAGGAGCTGAAACACTGAGGCCATAAAATTCCCAGTCCTAGCTTTTGACTCTTGAAGAAAAAAAGTATTTTTTTTATCATTCCCTTGTGCTAAGGGGTAGTTAATCTTCACTCCTCACAACGTTGACCTACAGCTCTCATAATTCCTGACCTTTGGCAATCCTGATTGGAGCTGGTGGGAATTGTAGTCTAACAACTACAATGTGGAGGTTACCAGATTGGCTACCCTGCCTTAACTGCATTAACAGTTTTCTCAGGCTGCAACTCCAGCATTCATTAGCCCAGTAACAAAATAAATAGAAAGAAAAACAAACAATCATAAAAGGCCTTACTAAGATGATTCCGTCAGTGTTGGCAGGGGTTCTTTCATGAAGAGGATTTCACTGGCGACAATGCTGGCATGATGGACAATGCCACCAATGATGAGGTCTCCTTTCTGATGGTACATGTGAACTGGAGGCTGTGGATAACGCATGCTGCACTGAACAATGTGATCTGTACATGCCATGTGAGGAAGCAGGGCTAGCAGCAAGATAACTAAAGTCACCATTCTAACTACAAGGACAAATAACTGTTCTACGTAGAAAATCCCCAATGTTTTTCTGCAGGACACTGCGATTAAAACTGCCAGACTTGACTATTTTACATGTTCCCCCCCTGATAGGTTTGAAGCCTAGAATAGCTAAGATCAAAGTGGTGTAATTTCCCTGTTCTCAGTCTCCCTTCCCACCTCTGAATTGTACTGGATAGATTTATGACATCCTTCACAGCCTTTTCTCTTTGTTTTTCTAGTGGCCATTTACACTCCATGTTTGAACATCAGAATTAATTACTGTTCTTCTAAACAACGCAATTGTGAAGGTAATTGTTCAAGGTAATTGTTGAGAGTTAAAACTGGGGAGTCTCTGTGGAGCTGTTTGTCAGATACAATGGAGAGAAGTCCTCCCTCCCCCTTAGTTAGACTGGAAGTGATGGCAGGGCTTGGAATGACTTACAGCAAGAAAAGGAAATTGTATTGAAAACCTTATGGCAGGGATCACTGACATGATGCCCCTGGGTTTCAGTGTACCCAGCACTGCCTCCAAGGGCAAGAGTGAATGGCCTCAGTAAACTCTCCATCAAGATCCACAATATATGACAGACTGTTGTCTCTCTCCTATTCAGTTTCTGTTTTCACTGACTCAGCCTCCACAATAGTGAAGCCATTTTGCCATGTCCCCATCTTGAAATCAAGAAGTGAGATGGGAAATTAGGGTGGGGAGTGTGTAAATTAGCTCAGTTTGGGAATTTTCAGAAAATTCCATCCTTCCAAGGCTTTTTAACTGAAATCTGGTTTTGTTACAAACGTTTGCTGATGCCTCTCATCTAGGAACTCCGACATCATTGATCATTATGATCCTTTTAGCCAGACCTATACCACCTGTGATGTATCAGGTCATAGGCTATGGCACTCAGTTATCTTTATTCTGACTTTCTTATGTGTATGTGAGAATGTGAGAATGTGTCTGCAATTTCCCTCCCTTAAAAAAAATAAAAATCAAGTGTTGTTTCTAGTGAAATAAGTGGTGTCAGTTAAGTTTTCTACTGTTTTCCTTTGGTCGTTTCAAGTGGATGTTTAGCCTATGACAAGTTCTCTTTGGCGAATGCCCTTTAACCCAATACCTTATTTGCAACGGGCAGATACCCCAGACCCTGAACTTTCTTTTTTAAAATAGTAAATATCTAGACATCTGAGGAAGAAAGTTATGCAGCAAAATTTGTAGGTATAATGGGAGCAATCTCTGTGAAACGAGAGTGGGGTGGCTACCTAATATTGGAAGGTGCCTAAAGAAGCCAGGGTGGCTATCTAAAGAACTTTTAACTGAGTTAAGATTAAAAAAGGATGTGTACAAAAAATGGAAAAGGGGGAAAACCACCAAAGAGGAATTCAAACAAATAGCCAGCACATGTAGACACAAAGTCAGAAAAGCTAAAGCACAGAATGAACTCAGGCTTGATAGAGAGGTTAAAAGCAACAAAAAAGGCTTTTATGGGTATGTCTGTAGCAAAAGGAAGAACAAAGAAACTGTGGGGTCACTCAGAGGAGAAGATGGTGAAATGCAAACAGGGGACAAAGAAAGGGCTGAACTCCTCAATGCCTTCTTTGCCTCAGTCTTCTCCGATAAAGAAAACAATGCTCGACCTGAAGAATTTGGAGCAAATGATTCAGCAGAGGAAACACAGCCCAGAATAACTAAGGAGATAATACAAGAATATTTGGCTAGTTTAGATGTATTCAAGTCTCCAGGGCCAGATGAACTGCATCCAAGAGTATTAAAAGAACTGGCAGATGTGATCTCAGAACCACTGGCAGTCATATTTGAGAATTCCTGGAGAACAGGCGAAGTCCTGGCAGACTGGAGGAGGGCAAATGTTGTCCCTATTTTCAAAAAGGGGAAAAGAGAGGACCCAAATAATTATCGCCCAGTCAGTCTGACATCAATACCAGGGAAGATTCTGGAGCAGATCATTAAGCAAATAGTCTGTGAGCACCTAGAAAGGAATGCTGTGATCACCAATAGTCAGCATGGATTTCTGAAAAATAAGTCATGTCAGACTAACCTGTTCTCATTTTTTGACAGAATTACAAGCCTGGTAGATGAAGGGAATGCAGTGGATGTAGCCTACCTTGATTTCAGCAAGGCATTCAACAAGGTGCCCCAATGCGGTCTTGACTATGCTACCACTCAGTGGATTTGTAACTGGCTGACTGACCGAACCCAAAGGGTGCTCATCAATGGTTCCTCTTCATCCTGGAGAAGAGTGACTAGTGGGGTGCCACGGGGTTCTGTCTTGGGCCCGGTCTTATTCAACATCTTTATCAACGACTTGGATGATGGACTCAAGGGCATCCTGATCAAATTTGCAGATGACACCAAACTGGGGGGGGGGGTGGCTAACACCCCAGAGGACAGGATCACACTTCAAAATGACCTTGACAGATTAGAGAACTGGGCCAAAACAAACAAGATGAACTTTAACAGGGAGAAATGTAAAGTATTGCACTTGGGCAAAAAAAAAAAAAAAAAAAAGAGAGAGAGAGAGAGAGAGAGAGAGAGAGAGAAAGAGAGAGAGAGAGGGAGAGAGAGAAGCACAAATACAAGATGGGGGATACCTGGCTTGAGAGCAGTACATGTGAAAAGGATCTAGGAGTCTTGGTTGACCACAAACTTGACATGAGCCAACAGTGTGACACGGCAGCTAAAAAAGCCAATGCAATTCTGGGCTGCATCAATAGGAGTATAGCATCTAGATCAAGAGAAGTAATAGTGCCACTGTATTCTGCTCTGGTCAGACCTCACCTGGAGTACTGTGTCCAGTTCTGGGCACCACAGTTCAAGAAGGACACTGACAAACTGGAACGTGTCCAGAGGAGGGCAACCAAAATGGTCAAAGGCCTGGAAATGATGCTTTATGAGGAACGGCTAAGGGAGCTGGGCATGTTTAGCCTGGAGAAGAGGAGGTTAAGGGGTGATAGGATAGCCATGTTCAAATATATAAAATGATGTCATATAGAGGAGGGAGAAAGGTTGTTTTCTGCTGCTCCAGAGAAGCGGACACGGAGCAATGGATCCAAACTACAAGAAAGAAGATTCCACCTAAACATTAGGAAGAACTTCCTGACAGTAAGAGCTGTTCGACAGTGGAATTTGCTGCCAAGGAGTGTGGTGGAGTCTCCTACTTTGGAGGTCTTTAAGCAGAGGCTTGACAACCATATGTCCGGAGTGCTCTGATGGTGTTTCCTGCTTGGCAGGGGGTTGGACTCGATGGCGCTTGTGGTCTATTCCAACTCTATGATTCTATGATTTTTTCCCCCTAGTACTGGGGAATTCTCCCTTTTTTATTTGACATCATCGGTATGTCTGTATTTGCATGTATTTGTGTGATATCTGCAGTAGTCAGGGCTAGAAGGACAAGGATAACTTCCCAAACTAAGTATGAGGCAGCCAGGGGTGGTTGTCTTTATAATGGTATTTTGTGAACGTCCCCATGGAAGTCATTTTGTGCTATGCCATGCTCATTCTACCTACACTTGCAACATTATAACAGTACAAGGCCTCAGTCTGAGAGTCTCAGGAGGTTTTTCGTTCAAAACACAGACAAAAATAAAACTTTTATCCAAATAAATTATTTGAAACAATCTGCTGTGCAATCATACAATTCTAGTTTTAAGAACTATAGTGAACAATGCACACACACAAATTCTTCAAGCCTTATTTCTTATTAGATGCTCCCTGTTGTTCAGCTCAGGTCGCAACAAAATAATGTAGCATTTGGGGGCAAAGATGCAACCTAGCAGACCAGCACCAGAGGCTAAGATAGAAAAGATCTCCACAGCAACCATGTATTTTCCCTTGGTACTGAGGTAGGTTGGAACAAAAGATACCCAAACACTGCAAAAGACCAGCATACTGAAAGTGATGAACTTGGCTTCGTTGAAACTGTCAGGTAACTTCCGGGCAAGGAAAGCCACAGTGAAGCTGACAAGAGCCAGGAAGCCCATGTAGCCCAGGACACAGTAAAACATAGTAACAGATCCCTCGTTACATTCTAGAACAATTTCCTTAGCCATTGAGTGCATGTCAGCATCTGGGAATGGGGGTGAGAATCCAAGCCACATAGTACAGACAGCTGCTTGAATAAGGGAGCAGGAAGCCACAATGGAAGTGGTCATTCTCTTCCCTACCCACTTCCGCATCCTGGATCCAGGTTTGGTGGCTATAAAAGCCAGAACTACTGTGATGGTTTTTGCCAATATGCAAGAAACAGCTACTGAGAAGATGATGCCAAAAGCAATTTGTCGGAGGAGACATCTCACCCTCTCTGGCTGTCCAATGAATAGCAGTGCACAAAGGAAGCAGAACAGAAGGGCAATGAGCAGAGTGTAGGTGAGGTCCCGATTGTTTGCCTTGATAATAGGTGTGTCATGGTGCTTCATAAATGTCCACAGCACCAGAGCTGTCACCAAAGAAAGGGAAAGAGTGAAATAGACTAAACTGACTCCCAAAGGTTCTCCAAAGGACAAGAAGCTTATATCCTTGGGAATGCACTCATCCTGGTTATTATTCGCATATTTTTCTTCTGAGCATATATCACAATCATTCATGTCTGGAAAAGAAAATAAGTGGTTTTAATCTGAATATCATGGTGTAATTGTTCCTTTCAGAAAGGAAATATTTCATATTTAAATTGCAGGGTTGATTCAGTGTGCATTTGATTGCTGGAGCAATCAAATAGCGGTGTGATTTTGACTAGTTTGTTTCCATTCACACATATGTTAACATGCTAACATTTCCCCACCACTTTCTCCTCCCAGGGCTGCAGACACCACAGATATATGCCAGCAGCATCCAAAACTGAATATTAGGGAATCAGGGAGAAATTAGTAATTTCTCAATCTCTGTAAAAGTATATAGGGAACAGTGTAAAATATTGAACACAGTGTAATTTTATCATGTCCGGCCCACCAGCTGAAACCCAAGTGCTGGTGTCCCTATGGGCTCCCTGCCCGCTTTGTGGAAAGCACAAGGTGCTGTAAGAGTTATTCAAGATCTTGCTGGAATCCCCTGTCACTGTGCAACCCAAGTAAGTGAGGAAGTGGTATGGCAGTACAGCAGAAGTACAGCAGGCATTGCAGAGGCCTTTCAGAAGCCTTTATCACCACCACAAACCCAATGACAGCAGGAAGGCCACTGGCTGAGGAGATTCAAGTGGCCAAGAAGGAGGAGGCAAAGGTGCTTGTGGTGTACTGAGATAGGCCTGGTCACCAATACTGTCAGTCGCTTTCTCCCCTCAGCATGGATGAGACCCCTGAGGAGACCCCCCCTTCAATGTGTGGTTATGTAAATAACCCAAGGCAAATGAATCACAACCATAAGATAATTTCTTCTACAACAGCTGCTCCCTTCAAGGTACACATTAATAAACATTACAATCACATTTCAAGCACTGGAGGAAAGTAGTCCTAAAACAGCCATAAGCTTAGAGGCACTTTCTAGTACTTACCCTCTTGGCCTGCGATCTTCCCTTCAGGACATGGGATACAATCATAGCAGCAAAATGGTTTCCCATCCTTCACTTTCTTCCTAAAGCCAGGATGGCACCTCTTATTACATAAAGAAACAGGCTGCAACTAATTAATAAATGAAAGTGCAAAATAAGCTTTGAAATCAATAATAACAATAACAATTTTATTATTATTACCCATCTTTCTGGGTTCCCCCAGCCACTCTAGGTGGCTTCCTGCACACATAAAAACATAATAAAATGTTTTTGTGGGCTTTTCTTTTGTTCCTAAGTAATATCAGCATAAATCATATATGGTCAAGGTTGCAAGCTTTTGCTACCTTTCTTTATTAACCCAATAAATACGGTATCATATCATGCCTATATATTATCAAAACACACAGGTGCCACTATCCAAATGCTCACTGTACCAAAATTCACTTATCCAAACACAAGGAATTAGTCCCCAAACCTTGCTAAATGGAACAAACTTTCTGACATCCAAACAGCTGAACCTTCGTGTACTACTATGAACAAATAAGCAGCCTTTTACAAGACTTAGTTTTTTGTGTTCTTCTGGTCCATAGCAGGCATTTTGCCTGAAACAATGGTGGGAGGACAAGGGAAGAAGGAAAAAGGTTGGGCAAATAAGAGATCATTTCCCTCCACCTTTGCTTCCCTTTTGCAAGTTTTCAGAGGGTTTTCCTCTTTTGTTTTGTTTTGGGGTTATTTGGGGGTCGAAATTCTGTGATTGGGAATGTATTTGAAATTTCCCAATATGAATTGAAGGAAATTGATGATTTGTTATGCAAACACTCAGCTAACAAACAATTTCCTCAGAATGCATTATGTTTAGATAGTGGGATCTGTATGTATTGACATTATGTAAGTTAGCTTTTTTTTAAAAAAACGAATAACAGAATTCTATGGAGGTTCATGACCAGATGATGAAATTAATTTTAGACAATGATCACTGAAATTTGGATGTCATTTGCAATTACTGAGGGACCTACCTGATTAAACCCACTGTACCATGTTATGGCCTCCTCGTTGATGGTGAACATTTGGTTGGGATCCACCCTCCCAACTTTCACTCTATGAAATGATTGGTTTGAGAAAACTATCCAATTGATCATATCAAACCCAGCCATTAACTCTCCATGCTGGTTAAAGGAAATGGTGTCCCCACCACTGTTGTTAAAGGAGACGCTTCTGAGAAAATGGTGGAGCTAGGTTAAATTGGAAAAGGCAAGAATTTAAAAAGGGCTGTGACGCGCGCACACACACACGCACACACACACACACACACACACACACACTGTGTTTACATTTAAAAAATAACAACAACAAATTAGGCATGTAATTTATACTTTAATTTTAACACACAGAGTTCTACATACACCAATGGAATTCTAAGTATTGGTTATGAAAGGATCAATTACAAAATTGTTAAATAAAATATATAAATACATCCTGATTATAGAATTAACAAGCAACACAACAGTTGGGAAAGAGGTCTAAAGACAAGGGTTTCCATTAGATAAGGTGGTTATGGCAAAAAGGCCTTCAACAAACATTTAGCGGTTTCCTGAAGGAAAGATGTTATTTTATTTATTTCACTTCTCTCTCTCTCTCTCTCTCTCTCTCTCTCTCTCTCTCTCTCTCTCACACACACACACACACACACACACATTCAATTTCAGTTATATCTTCTTCTCCCTCTCCCAAAATGTGATTTTGGGGCAGGCCCACAGTATATGCAATATCATGTACATCTCCAGCATGCACTGCTTCTGGTGCTGTAACACTCGAAATTGAGCCCATTACCTGCCACATTTGTTTATTCTGATGCTTCACTCCCACTTTTCCTTCAATTGCTCTGTGTCTGAATATAGATGAGGACATACCATGTAAAGCATAGGCAACAGCATAGACAGCATTGTATATGTTGTAGCTGTGGCCTGACATGCTCATTTCAAAAAATGGTGCTGAAAGGCTCTCCAACTTCTCCTTCCCAGTGCAAATATCCCCTTTCACATCTCCCATATCTGGATTTGGGAATACACAGCCAAAGGCTTGTTGCCAGAAGCCCGTGATAAAACCATCTCCTTTTGCATGGGAAGGATTTCGTTTCTCAACAAATGATTTGAAATCTGGTACATCATTGGAGTGAACTGTGAAGGAGAGGACACCGTGAAATATTTCTGTTTCCCAGTCCCTTTGATAAAATTGTGAAGCGAGTTCCATTTGGGCTGTCGTTATCCACACTATACTTCTGGGTAGATTTGGTGGATTTTCTGCAAAATATGGAATCCATCTCAAAAACACCATGGATTTAGATTCTCCATAAAACAGGACAACATTCGCTTTGCTATTCATTACTTCAGTATATATTTTTGTTCCATCATTTAGTATTTCATCAATTTGGGAGTCAGTAGTTAATGTAGGCACTCTGCTTATGAAGGCAGAGCAGACACCTTTCTGGGAAAACATTGGCAACAATGTTTGCAGAAATCTTTCACCATTTTCATTATCCATTACAAGGATGCCAATCCATGTCCACCTGAAATGCAGAAGCAAAGAAAGAATCCCTGTGTACTGAAGGGATTCCTGGGGGACCATCTGGTAGAAAGAACGTCCACAGGATTTAGCATTCATCAATGGCACAGAGCCATATATGAGCTGAAGAGAGATTGCAGGATGGGGAAGTAAGACAACAATAACAGAATTTATATTGAATACCACAAAACCTGTATTTCTATTTAAAACACTGTGGCTACACAGAGGGATTGGCACTGGCTTTAGTGGAGGCTAGTCTGCCTCTTGTGCTTTATTGATTAGTCAATTTCATTTCTATAGCAACTTTCATCTCAAGAACACAGGGCAGTTTGCAACTATATATATATATATAGAGAGAGAGAGAACACAAAATACATAACAAAAAAACCAAAAACAAACCAATCACCTCCTTTCGCAAGCATATTTTATGAGAATATAGATTGTTTAATCAACCAAAGGCCTGGTTATAGAGAAATGTTTTTGCCTGACACTTGAAGATATGCAATGAAGGTGCCAAGCAAGCATCCTTGAAAAGAACATTGCACAGAAAATACCTGTTCTTGTGCTGCCACCCTCTGGACCTATCACAGATGAGGCACATGAAGAAGGCCCTCTGATGATGATCTCAGGGTTTGGATTGGTTCATATGAGGAGGGGTGGTCTTCGAGGTATTGTGGTCCTGAGCCTTTAAAGGCTTTATAGGTCAAAATCAGCACTTTGAATTGGGCCCATAAACTGATTGAACCCCACGGGTGAGTACCAGTCAATAGCCATTTATGGAGCACCCCCTGCTGGTAGTTTACCCTTTCAGGCTCCCTGCAGAGTGGGGCAGGAGCCAGTTACAGTCACTGATACCAACGCCTAAGCCAATACCAGTCACACTTGTGTATTCAATAAAGTCGTGGCCTAAATTTGCCCATTAACATTTAAACTAAATTCTGTCTTCATTGTGTCTTTAGGTTTTGGGGGCTTGACGCGCAACTAGTTCAGTAGGGCCAGGATCAGTGATATACTCAAATCATCTTGCATTGGCTACCAAATTCTTCACCAGACCATCTTTAGAGGCAGCCTCACATATAATACATTACAGTAATCTAATCTAGAGGTTACCAGAGCATGTGGATTCACATAAATAATGAAATGTTGTTTCTCTATAGCCACAGCAGGCAAACCTTCCAACAGTTTGACTTCACCTCCAAAGGCGCACTCCTCCATTGTCTCCCAAGACAGATAAATGCCAATTGACTTTTCCAAATAGGAACATGTAGTCGTTGGGTGCAGAAAGTATACTGCCTGTTTTGAACTTTCTCTGTTGCCTGAATAACAGCAATGCAAGTTTTGAGCACTTTTGTTTTGCTTCAAATTCAAATCAGAGTTAACATGGCAAAGTAGGATTCCTTCTTACATAGTTTATGACGATATAGTTGTGTATCACACCTATAATTTTCCTCATCTATGAATGAAGCATAAATATCAACTTCTCTTATAATGTATTTCATCTCTTGAACTGCACTTTTATTGCACTTGTAATAAATTGAATTGCACTTTTATTGCACTTGTAATAAAATAAAGTTCAGGGCAATCTGCAAATAGAAATAGAAATCACTCTGAACTAAAAAAAAAACCCTAAGTAAAGGGGAAAGGGAAAGCAGGTATACTGACAGTACTGACAACCTCATAAATGACATCAGTTGGCCCTGTAAGAGAACACAAGCTTTCTGGGAGATGATTTATAATGAATTGAAGAAAATGTTCAAAATAACTTTTAGAAAAAAGCTAGAAGCTTTTCTTTTATGGATAGTGAATACAGAAATTCCGAAGGACCTTAGAAATTTGTTTATGTCTGCTACAACCACAGCCAGAATGGCATTTGCCCAGAGATGGAAAGAGGATTCTGTTCCAACTAATGAAGAGTGGCTGATTAAATTGAAGGATTATGCCAAAATGGCAAAATTAACAGGTGTGCTAAGGAACCAAGAGGATTTTTTTTTTTTAAGGAGTGGGAAATATTTGTAGTATATCTGAAAAATAATGGTATGCAACTAAGTGCATTGGTAGAGTTAACTTAAACCAAGCAGTTTAAAGTGTTACCAAGATTAATTGTAGAGTAACTAAAAAATGGAGTACAGTGGAAAACGCAGTGTTAAAAATCTAAGAGAATAAACCACAAAAGTGGGGGGTGGGCTTGATATGTATCTGTATTGGAAGTATGTGACTATAAGATGTGTACTTGTAAATTTTTGAAAACTGAAAATAAAATTCATTAATAAAATAAAATGACATCAGAAACATAAGACTACATCAACTGTGTTTCTTAAATTCCCATAACACACACACACACACACACACACACACACACACACAGAGAGAGAGAGAGAGAGAGAGATGTCCTACCTGTGGAAACTTATAGTTATTCAAGAGGTTTGCCACATTAATGGAAATTTGGGCATCCAGCCCCCCAATGACAGCTATTAGATTTTTCTGGTTGTCACATAGGTAGTTAGGGATAAATCTTTCCAGAGCTGATAGAAGCAGCATTGTGGCATGATAGGTCTTCTTTGCATTGTTATGGCTGTCATAGATGTTGAATCCCAACGTGAGATTGGGTAAGATATGAGGGTTTTCATTGATCTCCTTTACTGCAAAAACCAAGGCTGCGATGTGTTGGTAATACTTAGACACGATGCTAGAATGAGAGTTTTATTCTGTATCAAAATGATATTCCACACATAACTTAATTATTTCCACTGTGTTAATGTCCCTTTAATTTATTCGTGATTACAGCAGTTAATCTTAAATAACTCTTTGCCATAAAAGATAAGCAAAACTAGTGTTCAAGTTCAGAACATGACACACCGTGTGCTGTCTGAGTAGGGTATCTAAAGATCATTTACTAAAACAAGCAACACTGAAAAGTCGAATGAGCTGTGTATATTTATTCTGAAAAAGAAATGCTTAAAAGGAGAAAAGATAGCTGTCTTCAAATATTTGATAAGCTATCAAGAAAAAGGTGGAGCAGGCTTATTTGCTGTTGCTACAAAGGGAAATGAGTAATGAGTGAGAATTGCAAAAAAGAGCAGACTTTTTGCTAAATATTAGGAGAAGCTGCTAGGTTTGGGGTAGTAAAACTGGCACCTTCCTCCAAATGTGGGTCTACAACTTCACTCATTATCTGAGTGTCGACAGAAAAGGAAATGATCTTTAATGCCTTACACAAATGATTCTGTCAACGTTGGCAGGGGTTCTTCTGTGAAAAGTATTTTGCTGTTGACGATGCAGGCGTGATAAGCAATGCCACCAATGATGAAGTTTCCTGGCTGGTTATAAGTCTGAACTGGAGCTTGTGGATAATGGAAGCTGCATTGGACAGCATATGCTACGCATGTCATGTGAGGAAACAGGGACAGTAGCAGGATGACTGAAACCATTCTCAGTACAAGACCAAATCTTCACTCTACATACAAAATCCTCTGTTTTCTTCTTACTTGAACATTTCACATTTTCCTGATATTCCCAAAACCTGTAATATCCAAGATCAGAGCTGTGGATCTTTGCCTGTTCCTAGTCTGTCTTCCTCCCTTTGAATTATACTGGGTATATTAATAGCAGGCTTTGCAGGCTTTGCTCTTTGTTTTGTGAGAGGACACCGAAATCCCACTGGGGTTTGAATGAATATCAGAACTAATTGCAGATCTGACGAGGTAATTGTGAAGATAGTTATTGGGTTAAAGGCAGCTGTTGAGTTAAGGTTGGGTAGTCCCTATGGAATTGAGAAAACTTGTTTGTCACATATTCTCAGCTGAATTATCTCTCTCAGATAGGAACAGATGGCAGAGCTTGTAATGACCCCCCAGTAAGAAAAGAAGACGGTATTCAAGGGTGACCAACATGGTGCCTGTGAGTGCTACTGTGCCCACCTGTACTTCCAATGAGAGGAGTGAAGTTTCTTTGTGAATATCCCATCAATATTCACAGATATTACCAATGTTTGCATTGGGTCACCTGCTCCGACATTAAAGTCATTGTGTTTTGTCCCCACAACACGCCACACATGTTTCTTTGACAATCCCTGTTATCAGGCAACTATGAGTTTGATTGCCCATGATGAAATGTGAACCACTTGTGATCCATTGAGCTATAGACATTGTCTGTATTCTGGCCTGCCCCCTTCCTGTGTATATGTGAAAGAGTCCCTGAATAGTTCCTCCCTGAGTTTTTCTAAAAAAATCAATTGGTGACTCTAATGAAATAAGCCGTATTAATTCTCCTTACTCCTGTTTTATTTTATTTTATACTTTCATTTATTTAACAATTCAATGAGATGCAAACAAATAAAACACTAATCCAACTAAATTCAAAACTAGTAAACATTATTCTGCAATATAACCCAGAGCATTATCTGTGGTGGCACCTAAATTATGGAATATTCTTCATTTAGTGATTTGGTGGGCACCTTCTGTGATGTGCTCTGCCAGTGGTTGAAGACATTCTTGTTAGCCCAAGTATTTGCAGACTCTTGATTAATTAGCTCGCTTTTTGGTGTGTATTTTTGGACTAAAGTATGATATATTTGTTTCTTTCTTAGTTTCATTGTTTAACATTGTTGCATATTGCTTTGATATAGTTTGTAAAAAAAAGGTATACAAATATTTAAATAAAATAATTAAATAAAATGTGCAATTATATAATATAAGGTTTTGCCATTAAAGTACATTCCACTTTACCAAGCTTTCTGACGGAACAGGTTGATTTTTGGTAGTGTCACGCACCTTGTGGAATACCCTCCCATCAGATGTCAATGAGATGAATAACTATATAACATTTAGAAGACACCTGAATGCAGCCCTGTATAGGGAAGCCTTTCAATGTGTAATGTAATGCAACCCAGTCCGATGGGCAGAGTATTGTTGTTGTTGTTGTTAGAAGACAAATAATGGAGGAGCCCTGATGCAACTAGCTATTTATTCCAATAATATAGAATGAATATTGTAGTTTAAAGATCATTTGCTCTAGTTTTAAATTGATTTAATGTTGTCATATTTGAATACTACCCACATAGAGAGCCTTTTACAGTGAAGAACAGATTATAAATTTAAAAACACAGTGACATCTGTAGGGAAACATATTTATGGCACCTGCTGAAAGGGAAGCTCTTACAAATATTCTGATGTGCAAACAAAAGCAAAACTCCAGAGTTCTAAAACATGCAGGTGCACAAATTCTTCAGGCCTTATTTCTTATCAGATGTTCCCTGTTGTTCAGCTCAGGCCGTAACACAATAATGTAGCATTTGGGGGCAAAGATGCAGCACAGCAGACCAGCACTGGAGGCTAAGATAGAAAAGATCTCCACAGCTACCATGTATTTTCCCTTGGTGCTCAGGTAGGAGGGAATAAAGGACAGCCAAACACTGCAAAACACTAGCATGCTGAAAGTGATGAACTTGGCTTCGTTGAAACTGTCAGGTAACTTCCGGGCAAGGAAAGCCACAGTGAAGCTGACAATAGCCAGGAAGCCCATGTAGCCCAGGACACAGTAAAACATAGTCACGGATCCCTCATTGCATTCTAGTACGACTTCTTTAGTCAACGAGTGTGTGTCAACATCTGGGAATGGGGGTGAGAATCCCAGCCACACAGTACAGACAGCTGCTTGAATAAGGGAGCTGGAAGCCACAATGGAAGTGGTTGTTCTCTTCCCCACCCACTTCCTCATCTTGGATCCTGGTTTGGTGGCCATAAAAGCCAGAACTACTGTGATGGTTTTTGCTAACACGCAAGAAACAGCTACTGAGAAGATGATGCCAAATGTTGTTTGTCGGAGGAGGCATGTCAACTTCTCAGGCTTTCCGATGAATAGCAATGCACAAAGGAAGCAGAAGAGAAGGGCAATGAGGAGAGTGTAGGTGAGGTCCCGATTGTTGGCTTTGACAATGGGTGTGCTGTGGTGCTTTAGAAATGTCCACAGCACCAGAGCTGTAACCAAAGAAAAGGAAAGAACAAAGCAGACTAAAATGTTCCCCAAAGTTTCTTCAAAAGACAAGAAGCTTATTTCCTTGGGAATGCACATATCCCGATTTGTGTTTGGATATTCCTCTTCTGAGCATTTATTACAATCATTCATGTCTGAAAAAGAAGGCATATGGTCTTAATTTGGGGGTGGGGAGAGTTATAATTGGGTTGTTGTTTTTGCAAACAGAGAACATATTTTAGTCTATACTTCCTTCAGCACGTGCAGTATGAAAAGTATCACTCATCCTCTAAGTGGCACAGAACGTGGGATTACTAAGTCACAGTTAATTTGCTTTGGTGGCCTTGTTTAAAAGGTATACATCCATAGCACAGCATCTAACGCAGGCTAGGAGAATAGTAGAGGAGCAAGAAATTGTTATATTTGTGCTATGCCAGCTCCCAGGATGGCACAGCAAAGAGGCCCAGAGCTGCAAGTTGCTGAGGGGGGTCAAAAAGATCATTTTCCAATTCACTTCTGTTCTTCAAACATCTCATGATGTCGGCATGTGTTTACCCTCTCTATCACTTGTAGGCATACCACCTAAGTCCTGTAATGATGGAGCCAGGTGAAGTCACACTCCCCCCTCATCAAAAGTACTCCACTATGACTCGAACTGCTCTGCCTTTCACTAGAGTAGGGGTGGTAAACCTGCTGCCTGCAGTCCAAACTTGACATGCCAGGCCTCCTCATTTGACTCTTGGGGCTCCTTTGAATATGCCATGTCCACCTGCCTTGCACCAGATATCAGGATGTGGTGCAGGTAAGTCTAGGGCTTCAATGTGGTAATAATCAGAAGCTAAAAATGAGCTCCCCTTCTTTCCTTTGCTGGAGCAGTCAGCTGATGAGTGGTGCTAGCACTACTTGCTCCAGCGTAACATCTCTAGATCATCAGCAGTCTCAAAGGAAACTGCTTATCCCTCCCAGTGCTGCAGGTATAAGTGCAATATCCAAAATCAGATGTCTCTCTCTCTGTGTGTGTGTTATTATGTAGAAATTAGGACGTTAGCTATCTTACAAAAGTTTGGGAGTCTCAATACAAAGTGTTGTTGAATAGATGTAATATAACTGTGCAATTCTATCCTACCCCCCACCAGCCTGCCATTGCTTTACCAGTGTGGGCCTGTGTCAGAGTGTTCAGACCAAATCAGTCCCAATGGTGGAAGAGGTGCTGGCTCAGGATCCAAGTTCTCACAGGGTGGCATACTTCCTCTGCAAGTCCTGATGCCTTCCCCCCCTTCCTGCATCCTACATCACCCCCCAACGTGGTGCGAAGTGCATGTGAATATGTTTAAAGTATTGGATACATAATGCCTAGGTTGGGGCGTTTAATGGCTGCCATCCATGAACAATTCAACCCTCCCATTGAAAGTTACATTCTTTCCTAAATATCACCAGTACCTCCCTTCAGATAACTACTCAGAAGGCATTATCATTTCTTGATAGAAACTGATGTGAGTAACCTGAAGCTAATGATAATAGGGACCCCTGACCATTAGGTCCAGTCGTGACAGACTCTGGGGTTGCAGCGCTCATCTCGCTTTATTGGCCGAGAGAGCCGGCATACAGCTTCCAGGTCATGTGGCCAGCAGGACTAAGCCGCTTCTGCACATTAATGGCTGCACATTCCAAACACTTCAAACATTAAAGAAAAGTAACTGTGATATAGGCACATTCCTCTGTCTTTAAGTCGGAACAATTGCGTCGAGTAATACAATATATACTTAATTCTTACCCTCCTGGTCTGAAATCTTCCCTTCAGGACATGGGATGCAATCATAACAGCAAAATGGTTTCCCGTCCTTCACTTTCTTCCTAAAGCCAGGATGGCACCTCTCATTACATAAAGAAAGTGGCTGGGTCTAATGCAAAAATGAGAAAGCAAAATAGGAAATGTAATTCTTACGTTTCTTTTGACTTCTTTTTTGTTCCAAAGTGATATCACCATAAGCAGCATATGGTTAAGACTGCTACCTTTCTTTATTAACACAAATAAAATGATATCCTATTGTGCCTAAATATTTACATTAATTACACTTGTCAAAGTGATGGGTTTTTTGTAAATTGATTCTCTACTTTGATTCCTATATGGGCGTTTACACTTTAGGTTATTCAATCATTGCAATGCATGTTTTTTCAGACATACATGCAAACATACATACATATCATTTTCTTTCAACTATTGATATGTTTCAACAACCCATTGTTAGTATATGCTGGCAGAGGGTGCCAGGTATCATCTGCTTCTAGTGGTGGAATTTGGTGACTGTTAAATAACATAGAGATATAATTAAATTCTATATTACATTTCCTCAAAATCATTCTAGGTTAATAGAGAGAATAACATATTAGCCATAGTAACTTTTGGAACCCCATATACTATATTTAATCTACTGTTCATCTTTCTTTGAGGAAAAAAGCAACAACAGCAGCAGTATATTTTTATAGGTTTTCATTAATATCTTATTAATAAATCAGTTTTAGACATCAGGACAGATAGTTGTTGGCATCTGTTTGTCACAGGAGACAATGGAGTGTGGCTCTGGATGTGAAGTCAAACTGCTGCATTAGCAGAACCAAAGTGACATCCCTGGGGTGTAAACCCGGGTAGTGTATATGGAGGTTCCTGACTGCCCCAAGAACCACCCCCTTTGTACTCATTGACATGGTCCAATGGAGCAATACATTTGGCACCAGTTCTGGCTGCAGGAGTTGCCAGAAGGAGGCATACAATGTGCTGTCCAACCGTTTTAGGGTAGTGTTGCCATATCTTGAAGAGCAAAAAAAAGGATAGCCAAAGGTGCTGCCAGCACAAGCTGCAGAAGGAGGTGGATTGGTATGGGTGCATGGGGCAGCGGCTGTGGCATGCAGAGCAGCCCACGACTGCACCCAAGCTGCCCGTGCCCGGCCCCACATTGAAGCCACCTGTGCCTGCATCCAAGCTCATGCCCACCCGCCCCAAAACCCAGACATTTCCGTTAAAATGTTTCAGATGCCTCCCCCAAAGGACATATCTTGGATTTCCCAGATGTTTGGAACTCTGGATCTGTGTAGGCTTTACTTCTTAGCATTTTCTTTTCCTGAAAATCTCATGCAAGTAGCAGAGGTTTAGCACCAGAGTTTTCCTTCTCCCAGATGGGCTACCTTCCCAGGTTGATAGGTCCTATCTGCCCCTCACTCTCCTTTACACCATGTGCAAAAACTGCCTTCTTGACCGTTCAACCCCGTATTGCTCTTGTCTGCTCTATCCACCAGAGCATGTATTTGCCTGCATGTGAAGTCCCTTACTAAACAAGGGTTTGAGACCCATTGACTACCCTCACCTCACTTATCAGGCCATTTGAAACCTTTCCCAGGGTTTGGCCATTGTCCTATGCTGCAAGCTTCTAGGAGTTATAGCTGAGGGCTGAGAGCAGGGTGGGGACCAAAGGTGTACAAACTACCCCATAAAAAGCATGATATGTTGCCCACCAGAGGTACTACCCCATCCCTAACACCACATACACCCCAGACAGTTTATACTCATTCAAAATTGGATGTAATGTTCACTAGGCAAGGGACTTACCTGGTTAAACCCACTGTACCATGTTATGGCATCCGCATTGATGGTGAACACTTGGTTAGGATCCACCCTTCCAACTTTCACCCTATGAAATGATTGGTTTGGGAAAACAATCCAGTTGATCACATCAAATCCAGCCACTATCTCCCCATTCTGGTCAAAGGAAACTGTGTCTCCAGCACTGTTGTTAAAGGAGACACTTCTGAGGAAATGATGGAGCTAGGTTGGTTAGAAGAAGGTAAGAGTTGAGAAAGGACTGCAATTGGATTTTTCATATCAAGAAGTAATGTTATGTATGGGTTTTGATTTGGTGGGAAAACATGAAAAATACTCTTACTGTTTATGATTTAGAGATGGGAGCAGATACAATTAATGATGAAAATCATAACTGTGACATTATTGTCAATGTTATAATGAATTTGACTTAAGAGTTGCCTTAAACAGAAGTCTCACATCAGTTTACAAAATGCAATACATTATACCACCACAAAGCAAACTTCCTGTCACGTTTGTTCATACTCTTTCCCAAGAGAGTGATGGAGAGGAGGAAGGCAGTGGAGAGATCTGTGTAGTTTGAGTGCACCAGCAGAACCAGTGCTCCCACAGGGCAGCTGGTCTATCTCAACTTCCCTGCCACTTTCCCCTGCTCATCTCCCTTCTGGCCAACAGCAGTGATGATGCCACCAGGAAGCTATTTGGTCATCCACCTATTTGACTCCCATCATGAAAATGTATCTTCCAATAAATGCTTCTACAGTTCTTTTCTACGTTCTTTTTTAACCAGGCCTTTGGTTGACGTGATCAACAACCCATACCCTTTTAAAATGTGGCTCGTTTTGGTTATTGCTTTTATTTTTATTTTATATACTTTGATCCTTTTATGTGAACCACCCTGAGACCTCCAGGTATATGGTGGTATAATAAAAATAAAAATAATATGCATAACTGCTACTGTCCCAACAGATGATTCATTGCATTTATCCCCCCCCCCAAGTATAGTTTGCTGAATTTGTTTGTGTATAAGTAGAGTTTTTATGTTGCTAAGGACTGCAATTCTTTTAAAAAATGTTTTATTCTCTCTTACACAGAGATATATACATTGGTTTTTTCTAATAAAAATGTTTAGGGGTGCTCTCATTTTCCTACTCATATTGAAATACTACCCCTTAATGAGGCCCAACTTAGATTCACAAAATGTTTAGGGGTATGCGTTTCTCTGCATCCCCCCATAAAAAAGAGGTAATAACTGAAATTGAATTACCTGTGATTGAATTGATTTCTGTTCTATGTTCTGGATAAGATTGGTTTTTAGCCCTTGTTTCACTGTTTTTGTCTCTGTAGGTTTATTATCATCATTATTATGCTTCCAAATTATAGATAAAACTCTTAAATGAATAAATAAAATTTCAAAATGTCAAAAAGACTCGAGCAAAATAAATCAATTGCAGCAGTACAGTAAGCAGTAGCAAGCATGAATGAATGTTGGAATGTATTGTGGCATGTTTCTATATGTCTATACTCAACCTAAAGCAGAACGTAGCGCCCTTCTCCAGATTTTGTTGGAGTCTAACCCCCATCAGTCCAAACCAGCATGGCTAATTGTTAGGGATGATGGGCATTGTAGTCCAATAAATATCTGGAGGAGAGCCTTGAACTGGAATGTGGGTTACTTAGTTAATCAAAGTGTGTGAGAGAAAGGGATCACTTGGGAAGAATAATGAGGGGCAGAGAGAATGCTTCTTAAAGCTACACCTACACACCTTATAGATATAAAACCAAGTATGGTTCATATACTAAATTCAATGGAACCAAAGAGCCCATCTTAAAAGATCAATGGGCTACTATTTTCATACTAGTTGGTGAAAATGAATAAAGATGAACAGTGGTAGAGTTGTGGGGAAACAATTTTCTTATATAGATTTGAGTCTATTGTACCACGGTTGTGGTAGTCTGTCAATTAATGTTGCTGAGCATATTACCTGCCACAACTGTTGATTCTGATGCTCCATTTTACTTTCCATTGCTCTGTGTTTGAGTCTAGATGAGGACATGTCATGTAAAGCATGGGCTACAGCATAGACAGCGTTGTAGATGCTATAGCTGTGGCCATTCATGTTCATCTCAAAGAATGGTGCTGGAAGGCTCTCCAATTTCTCCTCCCCAGTGCATATATTCTCCTCCACATCTGCCATATCTGCATCTGGGAATACACAGCCAAAGGCCTGTTTCCAGAAGTCCCTGATGAAACCGTCTCCTTTTGTGCTGAAAGGATTTCTTCTCTCAACAAATGATTTGAATTTTGGGAAGTCATTGGAGTGGATTGTGAAGGATAGGACACCATGAAATATTTCTGTTTCCCAGTCCCTTTGAAACACTTGTGAAGTGAGCTCCATTTGGGCTGTTGTTATCCATACCATAGCTTTTGGTAGACATGGTGGATTTTCTGCAAAATATGGAATCCATCTCAAGAACACCGTTGATTTTGATTCCCCATAAAACAGAACAACATTTGTTGTACTATGCATTACTTCATTATATATTTCCTCACCATGTTCTACTACTTTGTTAATTTGAGAGGGATCAGTGAATAGGGGGACTCTTTTTATGAATGCATAGCAGACACCTTTCTGGGAAAAGAGTGGTAATACGGTTTGCAAAAATCTTTCACCGTTTTCATCATCCATTATAAAGACTCCTATCCATGTCCATTTGAAATATAGAAGCAAAGAAAGAATCCCTGTATATTGAAGGGCTTCACGGGGGACCATCTGGTAGAAGGAATGCCCTGTTGTTTCATCATTCATCAATGGAATGGAGCCATATATGAGCTGAAGAGAGATTGGGGAAGGGGGAGAAAGAGAACAGTAATAGAATGTATCTGTCATGCTGAAGGTTTCAAAACCATGAATGTTAGAGTACCATGCCATCTCTCTCCTAATCAAAGCTGCCTGTCTGCAAAATAAGGAGGGATTCAATATTTGCCAATTCCCCCTCCCCTCAGGAGTGCTTGCCCCTCTATAAATCTGCTCCAGAGGATTTGGGGACCCTCCAAAGTAGATCTTTGTAAAGTGTGGGGCCTAGCAAGAGTGGGAGAAATGGCCAAAAATGGCTTCCTACCACTGATGGATGATCATCTGAGGGGAAAGGCATTTGATTCATCCCACACCTTATATTATCAGTCTTCACAACAATAATACAAGTGAATTGTACTGCTTTATTTCTCAAAATAGCTGTGACTAAAAGAATATGGGATTATCTATGACCATTGAGTGGCTCCATGGGTGAGGTGGAAATACAGTGATTCTTTTCATTCTTTTAATTGCTACATGACTCCAACATTTTGATAAAAATATTGTCAAGATAAAGTAAGAGGTAACTCTTAGTGCAAGTTGCCTTATACAGCATAAGACCAATTGTCCATCTAGCTGAGTATTGTGATTCACAATGACTTTGCAGGGGTGTTTCCCAGTCCTACATGGAACCTGGGATAGTTTGCATACAAAGAAGATGCTCCAACTCTGTGTAACGGCCCTTCTCAAGCAATGTTATTTTGACCATACACAAGTTCTTTAGCTTTCTTCTTTATCAGGATAGGGAGAGCTGAATCTCGGTACCCTCTCTCCGACATGGAATGAGGGGGACAGGGAGGTGCTGAGTGCAAAATCACTTCACCTGCCAAAAACCCACCAACACTGCCACTAATAAGCAAAGGTTTTCCTGTTAATTAGAGCTTAATTGGACTAAAGTACAGGAACATGCTAGAAGAGATCACAAACTGCAGAACAAATCAACTGCAAGGACTTTAAGGTTTGAACTTGAGATAAGGCTTTCAGAGCAAAATACGGTGAGTGGGAGAGGAGCCTACAGTTTCTTTGTTTAAAGTTTTATTCTCTACATTTATGATTCAGCAACCCTCCTCTGAATGTTAGTTCAAATTATATTTATACAAACGAGATGGAAGAAATTGGATTATAAATATGAACCGTAACATCAAACGGAACAGTGAGTGTAAAAAAGGGAAAAAGGGAGCGAAGCTCTATTTTGCAAAAGATTTACGATGGAAACTTAGAGCTGACTCTTCCCCATCCTTTATTATTTCCAAAGTGAACTGAATAACACAAAGAGGACTTGGAATTTAATTTAATTGGAAGTGTAATTGCTCATATATCTTCAGTAGGAAGGAAGGATGAAAGGAGTCTGTGAACTGCCAAGAACTGATAAGGTTCTTTATTGAGTCACCTGCAATTCGACAGACTGCTCTTCTTCCCAGGCTGAAAGGAAAAATGGTGGCAACAGGTAATATTTACTGGGACAGAGTGCCTTTTGCAGCTGTTATTAAAGTTGGAAAACAATGAAACACGGGCCAGAGCAACGGAGAAATGTCTGAAACAACAATGGTATATCAGCTCTGCCCAAGGCATGACAGAAAACAGCAACAACCAGGGGAAAGAAAAACATAACATCTTACAAGGACAGGAAGAAACAGCACTGACAGAATAATTGCCACACACAGGAAAAACAAGGATATATGTTGAGTTCCTCACTTGTAGTTTTATAAATCATTTAATGTGTCAACACGAATAGAAGTTATTAATATTGCAGTTGTTGTATGAGGAATTCTTATTATGACCAGAATGTAATTGAAATTAATTAGATTTTGGAACACAAAAATAAAGAAAACCATCAAACCATCAAATCTAGCACACTGGGGTCCCACTGTATCTAAATAATATAATTTGGTATTTGAACAATTTGTAGTAATAATAATATTATAATTATTATATTATTGGACTGTAATTGAAAACTAATAAAAATATTATTTTTAAAAAGAAGGAACAAGTAATGGTGAGTGTCAGTTAAATTCCAATAACACACACAAAAACAGACAAATCTCCTACCTGTGGAATCTTATAGTTATTCAAGAGATTTGCCATGTTAAAAGAAATATGGGCATCTAGTCCCCCAATGACAGCAATTAGATCTTTCTGGTTGTTCTTTATGTAGTTAGGGATAAATCTTTCCAGAGCTGATAAAAGCAGCATTGTGGCATAATAAGTCTTCCTTGCATTGTTATGGCTGTCATAGATGTTGAATCCCAACGTGAGATTGGGTAAGATATGAGGGTTTTCATTGATCTCCTTTACTGCAAAAACCAAGGCTGTGAAGTGTTGGTAATACTTGGGCACTATGCTGGAATGAGAATTGCATTCTGTATCAAAAGCATATTTTATACATAGTTTAATCATTGTCATTGTGTTGTACATCTTATTGAATTATTCATTATTACAGTATTCAAATATTCTCTTTCTTGATCCATTCTTTGCCCTAAGAGATAAACAATATCAGAATTCACATTCAGAACATGACACACCATCTGCTTTCTGAGTATGGTGTCTTTTTTTATTTTGTTTGCGAAAATGAACTGCATTGAAAAACTGAATGAGCTGATCATATTTAGTTTGAAAAGGAATGCTTAAGAGGAAACTTATTAGCCATCGTTAAATGTCTGAAAATTTGCCATGAATTAGGTGGAACAGCATTATTTGCTCTTGTTCTTGACAAAAAGTTTTGAGTTAATTGGTGGAGAAAATTTTGGCTGAACATTAGAAGAAACGTCTTATCTGTAAGGGCTGTTTGAGTATGAAGCAGACTGCCTTGGGTTGTTGTGAGCTATGCTTGGCTGGAGGTATTAAGCAGAGGCTTGGTAGTATCTGACAGAGATGCTGAATTTGACAGATTCATCCATCCCTTCTCCTAGGTAATTTAGTAAAGGATTGCAGCCAATATGGTCAAGCTGACTCAGCATAGAGTCATACTCATGATGAGCATCTGTTGAAGTTTAGGAGATATTAAAACAATGTTGGTATGAATCAAAGAGAATCAAAAGGGGTTTGTGTGTGAGTCTCTAAGCTTTTCATGGACTGGGTGCCCCAGAAGAAATGACATGGAGTTCTGCCTTCAAATGCATATCCTGCAGTTTTATTCTGAGTTTCTCTGCAAAGCAGGTGATACGGTAAGCTGAATAATATCTATTTGAAATAGAGGCTTGGCTTAAGTCTTTCTTACCAAAAGAAAGAAGAAATGCTAAACAACAAGCATAAGCTTGTGCACTACTTGGGGGGAAATACAAAAATCACAGATCTGTACTTTTTGAATTGACTTTAATTAAAGCGAATAAAGAGGCGGATCTACAGTATACAGATGGTCAAAACTAAAACTGATACACAAACTTCCTCCATCCATCCATGGTACCTTTTTTGACACTTGACAAAACAAACCCTCCATTTTTTTCAGGATCATTGTACAACTCCCATAACTCTGGCCATTGGCCATTTTGCGCAGGAGTTTTGGGAGTTGCATTCTAACGGCACTCAGAGGACAGCACCTTGGTCACCCCTGCATTCACTCTTCTAAAGACAAGAACTCAGTGTTCTGAAGGTGCGGCTCTAATGCCCATTAGCAAACAACCATTAAGGCCTTACATAAATATATCTGTCAATGCTGGCAGGGGTTCTTCTGAGAAAAGTATTTCACTGGTGACCACGCAGCCGTGATAAGCTACAGAACCAATGATGAAGTTTCCTGGCTGATGATATGTGTGAACTGGCGGCTGTGGATAACGGACACTGCACTGAACACGGTGAGCCATGCATGCCATATGAGGTAACAGGGCCAGTAGCAAAATGACTAAAACCATTCTCAGTACAAGCCCAGATTTTAACGCTACATACAAAAGCCCCTATTTTGTTCTACAGCATAATCATTACAGTCTCTCTGATTAAAAACTGCTTGAGCTGAACATCGAACATTTCCCAGATAGCCCCAAACCTGGAATATCCAAGAGCAGAACTGTGGATCTCTGCCCTGCTCCCAGTTCTTCTCCCTGCCCTTGAATTTTACAGGGTATATTTATTACATTGTTCACAGACTTTGCTCTTTGTTTTGCTAGTGGACATTGATATTCCACTGGGATTTCAATGAACATCGAAAGTAATTGCTGTTCTTCTGACAAGGTAATTGTGAGAGGAATTGTTGAGTTAAAGTTGGGGAGCCCCTGGGGACTAGAGAAAATTTGTTTGTCACATATTCTGAACTGAAAAATTCGTTCTCAGCTAGACAAAAATGGATGGCATGACTTGGAGTCACTGACAGCAAAATAGGGACATTGTATTCACTGCTTTATGATAAGCGTCACCAACATGGCACTTGTGTATGCCAGTGTGCTGTTGCACAGCACAGCCCCAGAGCCAGAGCAGGGCTCATGGGAGTTTGTATGGTATAGGAGTTCAAAGGAAGAAGCCCCAAACACCAGAATGATCAGGTCTAATGCTTTATTGAAGGAAGACGTTGGCTTACAGCAAAGCAGCCTGCCAGTTCCCCTTGCCCTAGTTCAAAGCTCATAGGGGGTGGCCTTCACAGCAAGGAAATGGCTTGTCCACAACCAAGTGAAAGTGCATACATTCGTTATATAGCGAGGCACCTACCTGACAAAGAGAGGTTATGTGGCAAATACTCAAACATTACACATAGTTCCTCTTCTGAGCTCTGAGCCCAACATCCCAGTCCCACAGATAAGGGCACCATCAAAGCAAGCCAATTAGTGCATATCAAAGCAAGCATGTATGAAGGTATATGAGCTCATATCCATAGCATGAAGATGCAGGGTCCTGGAGACACAGGGACTTTGCTCCTTTCTGGTCATTTCAGCTGCTGCACATCACTTAGCTAAGCATAACTGAGCTTAACGTATTATCCAGCACAGTCTTGTGGGTGGCTCTTTGCAGACTAACCAGAGATAAAACCAAGAATTACTCTATGATTTACAGTTGGTTGCAAACAGTGCCTTGTCAGACATAGCATCCCAGCTGTCTCCAGGCACTCACACAGGACCTTCACCGCCTTCACTGGTTCTGTTTTGACAGAGAGGCAGAGCTGGGTGTCATCTGCATATTGATTGACACCCAATCCAAACCCCCTGATGATCTCTCCCAGTGGCTTCATATAGATGTTAAAAAGCATGGGGGAGAGGACGGAACCCTGAGGCACGCCACAAGTGAGGGCCCAGGGGTCTGAACACTCATCCCCCCCCCACTTTCTGAACATGGCCCAGGAGGAAGGAGCGGAACTAAGAGAGTTTGTGTACTGGTCCAGTAAACGCTTCCGCTGCGCCACCAGCAACAGCTCTCTTTGCAGAGCATTAATTAAGTCCAGTGCAGAGATTCTTGTTGCAGTAGAAGCTTCAGAGTCTCAGCAGCAAAGAAATAACAACACAGGGAAGCCTGTCTTTCCAAAGACAGGTTTATTGCAGAAAGATAACAGAAACACCTCCGGAGCTTTCGGACATTTTTGCTTCACTCCCCACACCACAGAGAAACAAACACTCTTTATATACTGAGCAACTTAACAACTTAACGAGCTTGACTACTTAAAGTTACATGACATTGCTAACTTGCCAGCGTCTTAGGTTTCACACCCTAACACCCCCTCTCGCTGGCAATACAAAAAACAAAATTACTTCAGACCCATTTCTTCACAAAAGTTTTCATGCCGCTGAAACCCAAGCGGTTTTGTAAAACCATCAGCTTGATTTTCATGACTGGGGCAGTAATTTAATTTAACAATTCCTGCTTTTACTGTTTGACAAACATTTTGAAAGCGGATATCCAAATGTTTTGTACGACCTTTAAACTGCCCATTTTGTGCTAACTTAAGACACGGTTGATTATCACCCCATACAGTGATTGGAGTGATGGCCTTTTCATACATCTCTTGTGCCAAGCATTTGTAAAATTCTAGATCTCTACATAACTCAGATAAGGCACAGAACTCAGCTTCTGTTGACGACAAAGCAATCAGGTTCTGTTTCTTGGATCTCCACCCAATCAGAGAGTTACCAAATTTTATTACACAGACAGACACTGATTTTCTATCCTTTAAATTTGCCCAATCACTATCTGCCCAACAAGTAATCTGTGCTTGTCCTTCCGAAGATAATTCAAGGCAAAAATCTTTGGTGTATTTTAAATATCTTAACACTCTTTGAATTCCTTTCCATGCATTTACACTAGGTTTCGAAGCTTCTCTGCTGAGTAAGTTAACAGCGTAAGCAATATCTGGTCTACTCCATTGCGAAAGATGAAGTAAGCTTCCCAGTGCTGACTGAAAGATTTCAGCACGCTTGAATTCAGCACTATGCTTGAACTCATTGTCTTTTACAAAACCCATTTCCATTGGTGTTCTAACACCTGCACACTCCGTCATGTTAAACTTTTTCAACATTTGCAATATCTTGCCTTTTTGATTCAGTAGAAAACTGCCATTTTTGGTCCTATCTATCTGAACACCAAGATAGACCTTCACATCACCAAGATTCTTAACTTTGAAGTGTTTACTTAACTCTTTGGCTAGTTTTTTTACTTGTTCTTGTGTCTTTGAAGTATAAATCAGGTCATCTACATAAACAAGCAAAGATTCTTGAGCATCTCCTGAACTTCTGAAATATAAGCAATTGTCAGCCTTGCTCCTGCTAAAACCAATGCCTACCAAAACGCCATTCAAACACTCATTCCAATTATGAGCAGATTGCTTGAGTCCATAAATAGATTTATGTAGTTTCCATACCTGATTTGATTTACCAACTTTCAATCCTGGCGGTAGCTCCATATAGAGCTCTTCAGCCAAGTCTGAATGAAGATAAGCTGTAGAGACATCAAATTCATTCACTTTGAACCCTTTCTGAGCAGCAACTGCTAATAGTGCCCGTAGGGTTTCACTCCTTGAAGTGGGTGCATAGACTTCGGAATAATGTAACCCCTTTCTTTGAGTAAAACCTCAAGCTACAAGCCTTGCTTTGTACTCTGGTTTTCCCATTGCTGTTGTCTTTATCCTGTACACCCACCTACAACTTACTGCCTTGGTACCTTCTGGCAGTTTGGTGATGGAAAACACACCCAGTTCTTTCATAGAATTCAACTCCTTTTGCATGGCCTCACGCCACCTACTGGCCTCCTCCTGGGGTAATTGCTCAATCTCCTCAAAACTTTCAGGTTCGCAATTTGCCAAACCAGCCCAAACACTAATAGCTTGGTACCTTTCAGGAGGTTTACCTTTGTTGGTACGCTTAGAACGCCTTAACAGTTCCTGCGATGTTCCTTCAGTTTCCCCCTCTGACCCAGAATCACTAGTCGTCACCTGTTTGTCACTAGTAGTTGAAGAACTTTCTGATTCTGACTTTACACGTCTCTCTTGCTGTACAGGTGAACTTTTAGAGCTAGAAGATTCTGATTTTACAGACTTGGGTGAACTAGACGATTTCTCACCCTCGTCCTTAGACTCAAATTCCTCAGTCTGTTCTGGAACTAATACCTGCCCTGGGGCCTGAGTTTCATTGTTACTGTTCACCACATCAAATAGTATGTCAGGATTTCCATGAATTTTATTCCAACCATCCTGTTCACAAAATTCTGCACTTCTGCTGATTGTGATTTTCATTTGATTGCCTTCTACATTTACAAATCTCCAACCTTTTGTGTTTGCTTGATAACCACAGAAAAACATTTCTTTAGACCTAGGATCGCCTTTCCTACGTTGTGCCCTAGGCACCAGCACATAAGCACGACATTCAAAAACTCTTAGATGATCAATTTTTGGGTTTTTTCCAAATAGCATGAAGTAAGGAGTGTTGCCTACTGTGCTATTGTACACTCTGTTAAAAGTATAATTCGCATACAGTGCAGCCTCAGCCCAAAAACGCTGTGGAAGTCCAGAATCAAACAGCAAAGCAGCAATGGCTTCCTGTAATGTTCGAAATTTTCTTTCGGCAACTGCATTCTCCTGTGGTGAATAGGGATTGGTAAGTCTATGAACTATACCTTTCCTTTTTAACCACGTCTCCAGCGTGTGGTTCACATATTCCCCACCACGATCTGATTGTATTTTACGTACCCTGGTGTCAAATTTACATTCGACTTCTTCAATCCAATCCATCAGGATGGAAGCTGCTTGTGATTTTTCTTTCAGAAAGAAAACCCAACTAGCCCTTGAAAAGTCATCCACCAAAATTTGCATAAATCTCACACCTCCAAGCGATTTGACTGGCATAGGGCCACACACGTCTGTGTGCACAAGTTCAAAGGGTTTCTTCCTTACTCTATCAGATCTAGGATAGTTACATGTCTTAACCTTAGCATGTTTACAAGCACAACAATCCAGAAAATTTGGACAGGGTTTAATGTTACACTCCTCAGCTAAATCTGGCATCTTGCTTACATACTTAAAGCATATATAAGCTAACCTTCTGTGTAGTAGATGTGCACAACCTGTATGAGGAGCCTTATTTACACACTTAGCTTGCGCTTCACCTGTTGAACATCTACCTGCTGCTAACTGCTCTTCAACCAAAACAAAAAGCCCATCCTCACAGGGAATTTTAACTAGCTCCTTCCCCTGTTTCGAAATGGTGCACACATCATTTTCAAACTCAACCTTAAAACCACTTTTTACCAGGCATGACACACTCAAAAGTCCATTCTTCATTCCTGGAAGAACAAAAACAGGAAGGTTAGTTTGCAAACAGTTAACATAAATTATGCCTTTAAGGTTCATTTCTCGTTTACTATTGTCTGCTATAGTCACGGTTTTTGCAACTGGCAATGTCTTGCAGTTCATCAAGCGGCCACTAGATGTCGCTGGAACTAAACTGTGACTTGCTCCACTGTCAATTATCCACTTCAAGGTTTGTTGGCTCCTTTTAGGACTCTGTTGTGCTGCCATTGCAGATAGTCCCTTATCAGCACCTGCTCCCCCTCTGGATCGTTGATTCTTGTAGTTCTCACGTCGTCTTCCCCTGTAACTACGGAAACTGGCCTTGGACTGTTGAAATTCCTGTTGCTTTTCTGGACACTTTGCTATCAAATGAAACCTGCTGCCACATCGAAAACATGACTTGCTGGCCATAGCAGACACTTGTGAGGCTTCCTTACAGCTCTGCCTGCTAGTTTCCCCACGCTGGGAATTATCTGAACATCCAACCCTTGGGGTATTTGAATTACCAATACGTTTTCGATGATGTCGATATTCTTGCTCACACAATCTACCAGTCACATAATTCATATTCAGCTGGTCCTCTGGCAAAACTTGTAAAGTTAGTACTAAGTTTTCAAACCCTGCATGCAGGCTGCTAAGCAGAGTATAAACTTTAATGTTTTCAGGAAAATTCACACCTAAAGATGACAGTTGGTTGAAATACTCAGTCATCTGTGACGTGTGTTCAACCACACTATCCTCTGGCTTCAGTTTCAACTCATACAAAGCACGTATAATGTTCACCTTCTCTCCGGGCGTGGCTCTATGGTGAATTCCCAAATTTCAAATGCAGACCTTAAATTTTCCACATGAGGTAATTGGGAATCATCTATCGATACCATCAACATGCATCTAGCTTTAGTGTCCATTTTATCATGTTCACTGTTCTGGGCATGTGCAGCAGCCTGTTGCTCTGCTGTGGCATCTGCTGCAACAGCCACAAACGGCTTTCGCCTCTGGACATAGTCAGCCCACACTTCTTTGGCTTCCAACCAGACTTGAGCCCTCTTAGACCACTGCACGTAATTAGCAGAGTTCAACTTTGTAAAGGGAACCTGGAAATTGTCCACTGCCATTCTTGGGGTCTGCTGCTACTACCTCTGTGTGCCCTTTCTTCTCTTTCCCCTTGGGATTTGTTTTACTCACTTTTCAGACGCCTCCAGCCTCCTTTAAGAGCTGGATTTACGACCAAGCCGGTCTTCTCTCATCCGAAAGCTGCTTTCACTTTCTCTGCACACAATACAGCTGTAGAAATGTAGAAGGATCCATAACCTAAGAGAGTTTGTGTACTGGTCCAGTAAACGCTTCCGCTGCGCCACCAGCAACAGCTCTCTTTGCAGAGCATTAATTAAGTCCAGTGCAGAGATTCTTGTTGCAGTAGAAGCTTCAGAGTCTCAGCAGCAAAGAAATAACGACACAGGGAAGCCTGTCTTTCCAAAGACAGGTTTATTGCAGAAAGATAACAGAAACACCTCCGGAGCTTTCGGACATTTTTGCTTCACTCCCCACACCACAGAGAAACAAACACTCTTTATATACTGAGCAACTTAACAACTTAACGAGCTTGACTACTTAAAGTTACATGACATTGCTAACTTGCCAGCGTCTTAGGTTTCACACCCTAACAGGAACCACTGTACCATCGCCATCGATCCCCGGCACTCTACCATCGCCATCGATCCCTGGCATTGAATGTGTTGGCCTAGTGTGGGGCTCCGAGGTGAGCTTGGCTGTCTGGCTGGTGTACCGGCCACCTAGCGCACCAGCAGCCACCCTGTCAGGCCTGCTGGAGGCGGTGGCCGGCTGGGCCTTGGAGTTCCCTAACCTATTGGTATTGGGAGACTTCAACTTCCATGCTGATGCCACTCCCTCCTCACAGGCTCTGGACCTGGTGTCCTCCATGGCGACACTAGGGATCTCCCAGTTTGTTTCGGGCCCCACACATCAAGCAGGCCACACGCTGGATTTGATCTTTGGTGCCGGTATAGATGTGATCATGTCTCCTTCAATGAAGGTGCCATGGTCTGATCACTACGCTCTGAAAGCCAGGATTGACTTTCCACCCCCACCCTGCTTAGGTGGCGAGCCGATTTGGGCTCGCCCGCAGAGGCTGATGGACCCTGATAGATTCCGTCAAGCCTTGCGGGACCTTGCTCCCCCTGGCGACTCATTGACTGAGCTTGTTGAGGGCTGGAATACCCAGCTCCTGGCAGCCATCGATGAGATCGCACCTAAGCGCCCTCTGCGACCCCGCAGAAACCGGGCTCCCTGGTTTACCGAGGAGCTTCGGAAAATGAAGCGGGACCTCAGACGGCTAGAGCGAGTATGGCGGGGTGCCCGTGACGGAGCCTCAAGAACATCTTATAGGGTTTTTATGAAAACCTATGAGATGGCAGTGAAGGCCGCTAAGAAGTCTTACTTCTCGGCCTACATTGCATCCGCTAGCTCTCGCCCGGCGCAATTATTTAGTATAATTCGGTCTTTAACGTCCCTTGAAGGACAGCCAAATTTAAATAACAATCTGACACACAGCTGTGAGGCATTTGCGAGCTTTTTTGCGGAGAAGGTCCTGTTGCTCCGCCATGACCTCCCTGCCAATTTGGATACAATAAAGGAACTGGAGGCCCCTCGACTGTCCTCGGGTCCAGTATTGGACCACTTTGACCGGATATCTCCAGCCGATGTGGACAGATTCCTCCAAGCTGGAAAGCCCACCACCTGTCCTCTTGACCCATGCCCGTCATGGCTGATTAGAGCGTGTCCAGACGAGGTGCGGGGGCCCCTGGGGGATATCATCAATTTGTCCCTTGGCACCGGGATATTCCCAGGGGAACTGAAGGAGGCGGTGGTGCGTCTGCTCTTAAAGAAAACATCATTAGATCCCTCAGATCTATCCAATTACCTCCCGGTCTCGAATCTTCCATTCCTGGGTAAGGTGATTGAGAGAGCGGTTGCTGAACAGCTTGGTAGGTTTCTGGATGAAACATCTGCTCTGGATCCATTCCAGTCCGGCTTCCGCGCTGGTCATGGGACCGAGACGGCTCTGGTCGCCCTAACAGATGATCTCCGCAGGCAGCTGGATCGAGGCGGGTCGGGGCTGCTGATTCTTCTAGATCTGTCAGCAGCCTTTGACATGGTCGATCACGAACTCCTGGACCACCGCCTTGCCGACGTGGGGATCCAGGGCACAGTCCTTCAATGGCTGCGCTTGTTTCTCTCTGGTCGGGGACAGAGGGTAGCGCTTGGGGGGGAATTGTCATCACGCCACTCCTTGGTGTGTGGAGTGCCTCAGGGTGCAATTCTCTCCCCGATGCTTTTTAACATCTTTATGCACCCCCTCGCCCAGCTTGTCTGGAGTTTTGGGCTGGGTTGCCATCAGTATGCTGATGACACCCAACTCTATCTGTTGATGGATGGCCATCCTGACTTGGCCCCAGACACACTGACCAGATGTCTGGAAGCTGTGGCTGGATGGTTACGTGGGAGCCGGTTGAAGTTAAATCCTTCGAAGACAGAGGTCCTCTGGCTGGGGCGGGATGATATGGGATCGAGGGGGCAACTCCCATCTCTTGCGGGGGTGCAATTAGTGCCAGCACCGGCCGTTAAGAGTTTGGGTGTAATCTTCGATACCTCCCTCTCTATGGAGGCGCAGATTACAGCTATAACAAAGGCGGCATTTTTTCATCTCCGCCAAGCTAAGCAGTTGGCCCCTTATCTCTCTCGTCCTGACCTAGCCACTGTGATCCATGCGACGGTCACCTCCAGACTGGATTATTGCAACTCGCTCTACGTGGGGCTGCCCTTGAGACTGACCCAGAAACTCCAGCGGGTGCAGAATGCCGCGGTGAGACTCCTTATGGGGTCTTTGCTGTGAGAGCACATTCATCCGGTATTATACCAGCTGCACTGGCTCCCGGTGGAGTACAGGATCAGGTTTAAGGTGCTGGTTTTAACCTTTAAAGCCCTATACGGCCTAGGACCCTTGTACCTACGGGACCGCCTCTCCTGGTATGCCCCACAGAGAAACCTACGGTCTGCACATAATAATATCCTCAAGGTCCCAGGCCTCAGAGAGGTTAGGCTGGCCTCAACTAGAGCCAGGGCCTTCTCGGCTGCGGCTCCAAACTGGTGGAATGCTCTGTCACAAGAGACTAGGGCCCTGCGGGACCTGACATCTTTCCGCAGGGCCTGCAAGACAGAGTTGTTCCGCCAGGCTTTTGGTCAGGGCGCAGCCTGACTCCCTCCTCTGGCAACCTGCACAGAATTTTGCTTAATTGGTTGCCATCAATTTGATTTAATTAATTTTTATAATGAAATATTTTTAGATTGTGTGATTATTTGACTGATTATTTGATTGTTGTTAGCCGCCCTGAGCCCGGCTTCGGCTGGGGAGGGCGGGATATAAATAAAATTTATTATTATTATTATTATTATTATTATTATTATTATTATTATTATTATAACAGTGCCCCCAGCTCCCAGCCCCTCTAGATGGTCCAGAAGGATGTTATGGTCAACACTTTTGAGTGAGAACTGAATCACTTTATATACCTTTGGGGACTATTAATTTGGTAATGTATTAATTAATGTATCATAATTTTGTGGTGAATATGCAGCCATGTCATTTCAATTATTGCACTGTATCTAATGTAGTGTATTTCATTTTTCATTCCTTTATACTACTGCCAGCTGCTGAAGAAATATCATTGAAATAGTTCATTGTCCCAGAAGAACTGTTCTGTTTGCTGGTTGTTGCTGTTTGTTGCTGCTGTGCTTACAACACCACCCAGCTCCAGTTCATTCTCAACCAAACTTTGATGTAGATATGAAATGTGGAAAGGCTCTCTGCCTCAACTTCAGTGTTTCTTTGTGTTTCCACACCATTCTAAGCATCCCTGTTGATGGAATATTTATTTGACTTCTATTAGTTTGTGACTTCTTACATGTATTATATGGCTTTTGTTTATGAATTAAGAAACAATTAATAGTATTCCATAAATATTGCTAATACAGTATTAGCCCACGTGTTGCCTTTTGTTGATCAGAAGGAGTCTTGATTAAACAGCTTGCTTCTAAATAACATAGCATGAAGTTTGAAGGATGCTGCATGCAGGATTTTATATAAAGATACTTTGCTGTAGTGTTTAAATGGGTTATGTTGCCAATACTGAGAACATTCTATATGGAGGGTGGGAATATACATTTTAGAAATAAATAAATAAATTGAAAGTTAAAAGAACATTGAGGCCTCTGGGAAAACATATTTAGGGCACCTGTTGAAAGGAATATCTCATAAATATCTCATAAATATCTCATAAATACTCTGTGCAAACAGAAACAAAACCCTCAACTTTGAAATTATGGTGAATAATGCAGAGATATAAATTCTTCGACCATTATTTTTTATTAAATGTTCTCTGTTGTTCAGCTCAGGCTGCAACACAAAAATGTAGCATTTCTGGGCAAAAATGCAAGTCAGAAGACCAGCACTAGAGGCTAAGATTTCCACAGTTACCATTTATTTTCCCTTGGCGCTGAGGTAGGTTGGAAAGAAAGATATCCAAACACTACAAAAGACCACCATGGTATATAATGGATGTTGTTTAAAGATCGTTTGCTCTAGTTTTAAATAGATTTAATGTTGTTATTTTTAAATACTACCCACACAGAGCACATTTTACAGTAAAGAACAGATTATAAGTTTAAGAACACAGTGACATCTGTGGGGAAACATATTTATGGCACCTGCTGAAAGGGAAGATCTTACAAATATTCTAATGTGCAAACAAAAACAAAACTCCAGAGTTCTAAAACATGCAAGTACGCAAATTCTTCAGGCCTTATTTCTTATTAGATGCTCCCTGTTGTTCAGCTCAGGCCGTAACACAATAATGTAGCATTTGGGGGCAAAGATGCAGCCCAGCAGACCAGCACTGGAGGCTAAGATAGAGAAGATCTCCACAGCAACCATGTATTTTCCCTTGGTACTGAGGTAACTTGGAAAGAAAGATATCCAAACACTACAAAAGACCAGCATACTGAAAGTGATGAACTTGGCTTCGTTGAAACTGTCAGGTAACTTCCGGGCAAGGAAAGCTACAGTGAAGCTGACAAGAGCCAGGAAGCCCATGTAACCCAGGACACAGTAAAACATAGTCACAGATCCCACATTACATTCTAGTACAACTTCCTTAGCCATTGAGTGCATGTCAACATCAGGGAATGGGGGTGAGGATGCCAGCCAAGCAGTACAGATACCTATTTGAATAAGGGAACAGGAAACCACAATGGAATTGGTCATTCTCTTCCCCACCCACTTCCTCATCCTGGATCCTGGTTTGGTGGCCATGAAAGCCAGAACCACTGTGAAAGTTTTTGCCAGTATACAAGAAATAGCCACTGAGAAGATGATGCCAAAAGCAGTCTGTTGAAGGAGACAGAATACTCTTTCAGGTCGGCCGATGAACAGCAGTGCAGAAAGGAAGCAGAGCAGGAGGGAGGTGAGAAGAGTGTAGGTGAGGTCCCGGTTGTTGGCTTTGACAATGGGTGTGTTGTGATGCTTCAAAAATGTTCCCAGGACCAGAGCTGTGATGAAAGAAAAAGAAAGGGCGAAACAAGCTAAAATGATCCCCAAAGGTTCTCCATAAGTCAAAAAGCTTATATCCTTGGGAATACACACATCCCGATTATTGTTTGGATATTCTTCTTCTGGACATTGATTGCAGTCATTCATATCTGAAAAAGGAAATATGTGTTGTGATATTTGTTTGGAATATTCATGGTAAAGATTTTTTTTTTTTTTGAAGTTTTATGTCTGGTCAGATAAATATTAATTTAAAGCTTTGGACCATAAATGTTATCTGTAAGGAATGGTTTGTGTTAGAATTCTCTTAATGAAAATGATGGATAGAAGGTATGCTTAATTTAACTGCTGCTTAGTACCATTTTTGGACATCCACCTCTAGTGGAGTATCAACTTTCTTCAGTTTCTGGAACTAGAAGCAGCAAGATCATCTGCTTTTTTGTTTTTTGTTTAGTGATTTCAACCTAAATTTAGAAGAATAAAATGGAACTTGTTGAGGTCTTGTGGACTTCTTTTATAATTATCCTGCTATTTTCTCGTGGGCTGTTCTGCTCCTGTTTCTTTTTCTGTTCTGCTTATTCTTCAGATCTACTTTCAATCCTTGTTAAATTTATGAACATTTCTACATTTTTTTAATCAGTAAAATTGATTGCTATGCATGGTGTGTAATGTAAATATATATGAGAAATAGATAGATGATTAGATAGATGATGAAATAAGCCCTGTGATAATAAAGGACTGAACTCTTTGTTCCATAACCATTGTATGATCCAAGCAGACTTTAAAAACTTGTTGTCATTAATATTATTGTGTTCTGGATTTGTCTGAGGTTCAAGTACTGAGCCAAACTGGGCACTTTCAGAGGGATTTGGGCCTTGGACAAGTTAGGTTGTGAAACAGCAACAGATCACTGAAAGTCAAGATAGATGACTCAGGGGGATCTGGGACTACAAGTGGGCAGTAAATCAGGGAGGAATGAGAGTAAGCCTTATTGTTTCCTGTGAAAAGGCCAGGTTTATGTGATCACCAGATGCATTTTTCCAGGAGAATGTAGGAGCCTGATGTTGCCTGACACTCCTGCCTGCCTGATGCCCTGCAGAAGTGATAGTTCTGCTCACCAGCTGTTGAGGGCATGCATTGATTCTGTGGGGTGTGGGAGCTGCTTGCAAAGGGAACTGCTGCCTGCAGGAAAGGCACTGGTGCAGGTCCAGATTAAAACAAGAGGAGGTCCTGGGCTAAGAAACTGGGCTAAGTTTGGGAGGCCCAAACTTAATAGCATTTGATCATGAGAAACAAAACTTCCTTTTTTATCTACTTATTGAAAGTAGAACATTGTTGAAATTTTAGCACTGATAAAAATATTGCATATAAATTTATAAGCTTACAGAAGTATGGAATTAATGAAGACATTCACAAAGAACATTTATGGTGAATCATACCTATGTTATAGCATTAAGTTAAGGTAAAGGACCCCTGGACAGTTAAATCCAGTCAAAGACTATGGGGTTGTGGCACTCATCTTGTTTTCAATTCCATTGTGAATTGTGAATCTGTTCCTTGGTTGCTAGTAGGTTCACCAAAAATGTCTAGGTCTCCCTAAACTTGTCTCTTGGAGAAAATTTGTCTAAGGTTGTGAATGCTGACCCATCATTGTTGCACCTCCCTCCGTACTCTCTGCCTTCTTTTGACAGTTCTGTACTCAACATTCAGTAGAGTAAATTTTGCTTGCTGTTCAATTACATCAAGGTTAACCTGAGTGAAAATTAACCTGCGGCGGTGAGCTGTAAATTTTTGCACACGTGCTGATTGGAATTTCCTAACTTTGGAGTGCTTCGCTAACTTTATGAAATTGGACTAGCAAATGTGTCCAAAGGTGAACCATGACAATGAATTGAGAAAGCCTATTCAGCCCGTGTGTAAATCTAGTACTGAATAGATGACTCTGTGCAAGAGCTGTTTAGCAGAGGTATTGAGAGGTTTCCTGCAGAGGAGTTGCTTGTGAAGCAGTACCTGTGGGATTGATACTACCCCACAGAATCTGTTGCACAGAGTTATCAATCTTGCATGGTGCATGGTTCTGCTTTTCAAGAAGTTTCCCTGCAGATGAGTCCCTTGAAATGGAATACGCTGCAAAATTGAATGCCTCTGCTCTTGTTTGGGAGGGCAAAGGGCATCACTCCCCCCTCCATCCGCTGTAGGATTAATTAGGTTTATTTTTATTTTTAAACTAATTAAACATTAGTCCCTCACCAAACTAATTTGGAATGGATCCTTTGATACTTGAGTTGCCCCACAGTAGACCATCCTGATTGGGATCCTTGATTAAATCCATAGGGCAGATTAGGGGTGATGTGTTCACAGCCATAGTAATTAAGGATCAACTTAATAAAAGCGTAACTAAGTCTGGAAATAAAGCACACACCTTTCCTAGTGCTTTTTTAGTCTGGCAGTAACCACAGATGAAAATGAGAAAACTATGTATGATACCTCATTGTGTGGGTAAAGTTCAATCTTACCCCTGAAAGTTATCTTTTCTGCTATGTTATTACCTGAACTGTCTGTCACTACTCAGAAGCAATTGTACTTTATTAGTAAAATCTGCCTTGAATAATTTGAGGCAAACTATCACATACACCTGATTGTTTCTTCTCCAGCAGCTCGCTCCAGGCCACACTTAACATTTCAATTCTTCACCTTTGAAAATTGAAGAAAAGTAATCCTGATAGAGTCCTAAATTTACAGGCACGTTACTCTGTCTTTCAGGCAGACCCCTTCTATTTCGCAACGCTGTACAATATACACATAATACTTACCCTCCTGATCTGAAATCTTCCCTTCTGGACAGGGGATGCAATCATAACAGCAAAATGGCTCTCCCTCTTTCAATTTCTTCCTAAAGCCAGGGTGGCACCTCTCATTACATAAAGAAAGAGGCTGAAACTAAGGCACAAATGAGAGAGCACAATAATAATGTTGAGAATAGTGAGTTAAGAAAAAGACCCCAAAATATTCTGATTTCCCTAAATTATACAGTGGAACCTCGGTGTTTGAATTTAATCCATTCCAGACGTCCATTTGACTTCCGAAAGGTTTGAAAACTGAGGATCACAGGGCTGTCAGCAAGTTCAATGAATAAGGGGGGGGGGGAATGCTGCTCAGAAGCCGTTTGATTTGTAAGACGCATTCAAAAAATGGAAGCATTCACTTCCGGGATTTCAGTGTTTGGCTTCTGAAACATTTGGCAACCAAGACGTTTGAAAACCAAGGTTTGACTTTACCAGCTAGTTCAAAGGAAAAGAAAAAGAAAAACGCTGCTCAGAAGCCATTTGACTTCCAAGGCGCATTCGAAAACAGAAGCATTCACTTCCGGAATTTCGGCATTCCGCTTTCAAAACATTCAGCAGCTAGGGCTTTCGAAAATTGAGGTTTGACTGTATCTCCTTTTAGTAATGCATGGTCTATGCTACAAGAAAGGACAAATTTTCTTTATGAGCATAATGATTATGATGCCACATCATGCATACACCACCTGCATATTGATATTGATTCACTACATTACTTGTATGTGCTTTTATACAATAGATAATTCAAGATTTATAAACTTTGTGTTTTCACACACACACACACACATTTTATTTAGATATTTGACATGCACTAAATGTAACACTTCTGCTTGAACTAAACATTGCCAGTAGAGCATGACTGAATATAAAATGACTTTGATTATAATCTTATGTATATTTAAACCAATAGAGATAAGATTAAATTCTATATAAAATTTTCTCTGAACCATTTCTACATGAATAAAGGCAAGAACAAAGCAACATTTGTTTGTTTATTTGTTTGATCTATTTATAGCCAACCTTTCTCCCGGGTTGGAATTCAAGATGGCTACTTGTGGAATCATAGCCACTTGTGGAACAGTTCATCAATTGTGCATTCTCAGTGAAATCCCCTGCCTCCAGATTTTATAGTGTTTCATCACTGTCTGATTAAAATTATTTTACACATCAGGACAGAGCATCAGTATTCATTCAAACATGAATGTCTTTTCAAATTGCAGACAGTTGGATCCTACCTGGTTAAACGTGCTATACCATGTTATCTCATCTGCATTGATGGTGAATACTTTGTTGGGGTCCACCCTTCCAACTTTCACTCTGTGAAATGATTGGTTTGAAGAAACAATCCAGTTGATTACATCAAATCCAGCCACTAACTCCCCAAACTCATCAAAGAAAATCTTGTCCCCACCGCTGTTGTTAAAAGTGACATTTCTGAGAAATTGATGTAGCTAGGTTGAATAGCAAAAGGCAATAGTTTAGAAAAGGCTGAAGTTAGATCTTGCATATTAAGGTCTAATGTCTATGGTTTCCTAGTGAGAAAAGACTACAGAAAGACAGGAAATCAATCAATGCACCAAAGTCTTAACAGAATGGACACCTTTATTTTACTGATAAAAAAACTAGGGATAAAAGAGGAATCCTTTAATAGCAACCATATTTCCTCCTGTCCACCTGTTCAGCCCCTATCATAGTTATTCCTTAAGACTCTTTTGTCCTTAAGTCTCTGCTGCATTTTGTAAAAAGTTTTGTACGTAATATGTAAATATTGTGTTGCAATTTACATAATCTACATATTCATCAATGTATAATTGCTGTCCCAATAGGGGTTTCATTGCTTTTCTCCCTTTTTTTCCTGAAGTGTTGTTTGCTGACTCTGTGGATGTGTAAATCGTTGCTAGAGGCTATAATCCAAATCCTACCCAGAAGTAGAACCCATTTAATTCAAGGGGTTTATTTCCCAGGTAAATGCAGGTATGATTGTAATGTTAATTCACTTGCTACTATGAAGGTTGAAGCCCAATGGAATACCCTATTCATTATTTTTCTGCAGTTGCACACACATTGCCTTTTTAATGTATTAAAATGCCTTTATGAAACAGAATGTTTCATTTAAAAAGGACTTCATATAATCCTGAACACAAAGAGCAAAATATCAACAGGATCAGCATGATTCTAAATAGCCATTCCCTGATGCCAGAGTGAAGAAAAAAATACTGCATTAAGTTTATGCAGAGCTTTACAGTGAAGATAGCACAAGCTAGACCAATACTAGCCAATGTGGTATTAACTTCTAGATATTGTTGGACTACAACTCTCATCACCCCAGATAGTATATTCAATAGTTAGGGATGATAGGAGTTGTAATCCAACAATGTGTAGAGGGCATCATGTTTACTACCCATGAGCAAGACCGTATCTCATTATGAAGTCCAAATAGTGTGATACACACAACCCAGGAAGATAAAAGCTACATACCTCACGTTAATATACCCAGAGATCACAGGAGAATACCCTACACTGATCAGCAAAAGTGTAACAGTGCACATTGTTTATAAACCTAAGTACACTGACAAAAAGGAGTGAATCAGAGTACTCTGATAGGCTATTACTTCAACACTAGTTGATTGAATATGAAGATAAATTGAAAGATGAGTACTGGAAGAGTTGCGGGGAGTTAGTTTTATTATACAGATTGTGGCATACTGTACCATGGTTGTGCCTCTCTGCCACTTGAACATGTTGAGTCCATTACCTGCCACAACTCTTGATTTTGCCATTTCAGTCCCTCTCTATTTTCCATCACTCTCTGTTTGAGTCTAGATGACAGTGCATGATGTAATGCATGAGCAGCAGCATAAACAGCATTGTAGATGCTGTAGCTGTGGCCAGACATGCTGGTTTCAAAAAACGTTGCCGAAAGGCTGTCCAGTTTCTCATCCCCAGTGCAAATATCTCCCTCCACATCTCCCACATCTGGATTTGGGAAAACACAGCCAAAGGCCTGTTGCCAGAAGTCCCTGATAAAACCATTTGCTTTTGCACTGGAAGGACTTTGGCTCTCAGCAAATGATTTGAATTTTGGCAAATCATTGGAGTGGATTGTGAAGGACAGGACACCATGGAATATTTGGGTATCCCAATTCTTTTGATAGACCTGTGAAGTGAGCTCCATTTCAACTGTTGTTATCCACACTAATCCTTTTGGTAGACTTGGTGGATGTTGTGCAAAATATGGAAGCCATCTCAAAAAATACATGGAAACAGATTCTCCATTAAATACAACCACATTGGCTGTACTATTCCTGACTTCACTATGCATTTTTGCACCTTCTTCAAGTATTTCAGTAATTTCATCAATGGAAGTCAACATGGGGACTCTTTGTATGAAGGAAAAGCAAACTCCACTATTGGAAAACATTGGTGATACAGTTTGTAAAAATCTTTCACCACTTTCATCATTCATTATAAAGACTCCAATCCATGTCCACCTGAAATGTAGTAGCAAAGAGAGAATCCCTGCATATTGAAGGGTTTCCTTAGGGACCATCTGGTAGAAGGAAAGGCCTAGACTTTTATAATTCATCAGTGGAATGGAGCCATAGATGAGCTGGAGAGAGAATGGGGAAGGGGGAAAATGACAATAGCGTATTTTATGTTGCAACGTGAAGGATTCAAAATAGTGCATATAGAATGGAATCAAGTGCTGTCTGCCCCTACTGATGGATGCTACCTCTCAGCAACATAGGAAGTGAGCCAATGTTGTGGATTTCTCCCTTCCCTCAGAAGCATGCTTGTGGATTGAGGGGACTAAAGGAGCAGAAAGAATTATGAATGATTGTCATATTTTACTTCTTTATAAGTGAATAATAAACAGCAGGTTCATTTCTCTTTCCCTCTCTCTTCCTAAATTGAAAACAACCATACCAATAAAACGAAACAAACATCAGCAACTAGAGTATCACAAAAGAATATAAATAACACCCAACGAGTAAAAATATTCTTCCAAAATATAAAAAAATGAATTCTGTCTCATTATTTGGAAGGGACATATTGATGACTTTAAATTTCACTGTAGAAAATGTTGAGGATTCAAGATAGTGTGAATTAAACTCCCATACTACACACCTACACACACACACACAGAGAGAGAGAGAGAGAGAGAGAGAGAGAGAGAGAGAGCGCTGTCCTACCTGTGGAACCTTATAGATATTCAGGAGAGTTGCCATATTCATGGAAATTTCAGAATCCAGTCCCCCAATAACTGCTATCAGATTTTTCATTTTGTCACAAATGTAGTTCGGGATAAATCTCTCCAGTGCTGATAGAAGCAGCATTGTGACCTGATAGGTCCTCCTGGCATTGTTATAGCTGTCATAAATGTGGAAGCCCAAAGTGATATTGGGTAACATCTGAGGATTTTCATTGATCTCCTTTACTGCAAAGTCCAAGGCCACAATGTGCTGGTAATGCTTAGGTATTACACTAGAATTAATTTGAGATACTATATCATGAAGATATTCCACATGTGCTCAGTATCTGATTCATTAATTACTCAATCAGTCTAATGATTAATGATTACATTATCTACATGTTATATTTCTTGAAGCACCTTTTGCTGTAATAGATAAGCACTACCACATAACAATACTTTCAGACTACGGTATCCTTTTCAATATCATTTGCTAAAATGAACTACACTGAAAGGTTAAATGAGCTGGGTATTCACAGCCTGAAAAAAAGGTTGATGGAAGACATGATAGCTGACTTTAAATATATACAGAAGGTATATATTTCTTCTTTATCTCCCCCCCCCCCTGCTCCATTGGGAAGGCTTGGAGATAGCAGGTGGAAACTGCAAAGGAATAGATATTGGCTAATCTTAGGTGGAAAACCAAGCAGTAAAAGCTGTTTGGGAGAGGAACAGACTGGGAGGTGGTGAGCTGCTCTTGGCTGGAGGTATTTAGGCTGAGGCTGGACAGCTTCTGTTATGGATGCCTTAGTTTCAAGATGTCCTCCACTGAACAAAGTTGGACTCTGCGAGCACCCATAACCCTTCCATTTTTTAAAATAAGGTGTTATTTAACACACTCATACACATTCATACTAGCAACATTTTCATTCTGCATAAGCTGCTCACACCATCCACTTTACTAAAACACAATTCACTGGCACATAAACAACCATTAAGGTCTTACACAACCGATTCTGATAATGCTGGTAGGGGTTCTTCTTTGAATTCACTTTTACTGGTGACAAAGCTGCCATGATAAGCGATGCCACCAATGATGAGATCTCCTTTCTGATGATACATGTGAACTGGATGCTGTGGATAATGGACACTGCATTGAACAATGGGATCTGCACATCCTGTTTGAGGAAACAGGACCAGTAGCAAGATGACTAAAACTGCCATTCTAAGTACAAGAAAAAATATTCCATCTACATCCAAAATCTCCTACGTTCTTCAACAGAACAATCGTTACAGCACCTGCAACTAAAACTGCCCAAACTGAACATTTTATGTTTCCCAGAGGCCTAACGCTGTGGAGCTTTGCTTGTTTCCAGTCCCTCACCCTACCTCTGAATTGTACTGGGTATATTTATGGCATTCTTCATGGTCATTGTTCTTTGTTTTGCTAGTGGCCACTGGGGAGAAAAATCCAAAGGGGTTTGAATGAACAACAGAATTATTTTCTGCCCTTTTGACAAGGTAATTGTGAAGTTAATTGCTACTTTTAAGGTGAGGGCCTCCCTGTAGAACTAGGAAAGTTTGTTTGTCACACATTTTGAACTGAAATATTCTTTCTTAACTAGCTAAGAAGGGATGGCAGGACTTGGAGTCACTGACAGTCAGATAGGGACATTGTATTCAATGCTTTATGATAAGCATCACCAATATGGCACATGTGTGTGCCAGTGTGCTATCGCACACTACAGCCCCAGAGCCAGAGCAGGGCTTGTGGGAGTTTGTATGGTGTAGGAGTTCAAAGGAAGAATCCGAAAACACCAGAATGGTCAGTTCTAGTGCTTTATTGAAGAAATATATTGGCTAACAGCAGCCTGCCACTTCCCCTTGCCCCAGCTCAAAGCACACAGGGATGGCCTTCACAGAAAGTGAAGTGAAAGTGCATATATTCTTTATATAGCTCCTCTCCGGTCATTCAGCTGCTGCACAGCACTTAGCTAAGCCTAACTGTGCTTAACATATTATCCAGCACTGTCTTGTGGGTCACTCTTTGCAGACTAACCAGAGATAAAGCAAAATTTACTCTATGATTTACCGTTGGTTGCAAACAGTGCCTTGTCAGACATAGCATCCCAGCTCTGGACTACTATTTTTCCATATGTTAAACAGGCACAAACATTGGCCAGATAAATTCCTTATTCTGGCAGGCTTCCTTTATTTCTTATTAAATGTTCCCTGTTGTTCAGCTCAGGCCGCAACACAATAATGTAGCATTTTGGGGCAAAAATGCAAGTCAGAAGTCCAGCACTAGAGGCTAAGATAGAGAAGATCTCCACAGCTACCATATATTTTCCCTTGGTACTGAGGTAGCTTGGAAAGAAAGATATCCAAACACTACAAAAGACCAGCATACTGAAAGTGATGAACTTGGCTTCATTGAAACTGTCAGGTAACTCCCTGGCAAGGAAAGCCACAGTGAAGCTGACAAGAGCCAGGAAGCCCATGTAACCCAGGACACAGTAAAACATAGTCACAGATCCCACATTACATTCTAGTACAACTTCCTTAGCCATTGAGTGCATGTCAGCATCAGGGAATGGGGGTGAGGATCCCAGCCAAGTAGTACAGATACCTATTTGAATAAGGGAACAGGAAACTACAATGGAATTGGTCATTCTCTTCCCCACCCACTTCCTCATCCTGGATCCTGGTTTGGTGGCCATGAAAGCCAGAACCACTGTGAAAGTTTTTGCCAGTATACAAGAAATAGCCACTGAGAAGATGATGCCAAAAGCAGTCTGTTGAAGGAGACAGAATACTCTTTCAGGTCGGCCGATGAACAGCAGTGCAGAAAGGAAGCAGAGCAGGAGGGAGATGAGAAGAGTGTAGGTGAGGTCCCGGTTGTTGGCTTTGACAATGGGTGTGTTGTGATGCTTCAAAAATGTTCCCAGGACCAGAGCTGTGATGAAAGAAAAAGAAAGGGCAAAACAGGCTAAAATGATCCCCAAAGGTTCTTCATAAGTCAAAAAGCTTATATCCTTGGGAATACACACATCCCGATTATTGTTTGGATATTCTTCTTCTGAACATTGATTGCAGTCATTCATATCTTTAAAAAGAAAATATGTTTTGTGATATTTGTTTGAATATTCATGGTAATGCATTTTTTTAGGTGTTATGTCTGGTTTGATAAAAAAATATTTAAAGCTTTGGACCATAAATGATATCTGTAAGGAATGGTTTGTGTTAGAATTCTCTTAATGAAAATGATGAATAGAAGGTAAGCCTAATTCAACTGCTGCTTAATAAGAAATTAAATTTTGTGTCTTCCAGCTTGAAAACTGACATTCTAACCACTACATTAAGATAGCTCTAATTTCCATCTTATCAAAATGCTCAAATTTTCACATGTACATAAATTGATAGAATACCATTTTTTGAGATCCACCTCTAGTGGGGTATCAACTTTCTTAAGTTTCCAGAACTGTATATATGTATGAGAAATAGGTAGGTGATGAAATATATAAAAAATTATATAGTCCTGGAGCCCTTTGATAATAAAGGACCGGACTCCGTGTTCCACAACAATTGTAGGGTCCAAGCATTCTTCAAAAGCTCAGCTACATTGTTGTCATTGATATGATTGTGTTCTGGATTTGGCTGAGGTTCAAGTACTGAGCCAAATTGGGCACTTTGAGAGGAATTTGGGCCTTGGACAAGTTAGGCTGAAAGAGGATCCTGCTGTTGCCTGACACTCCTGCCTGCTTGATGCCCTGCAGAAGTGATAGTTCTGCTCACCACCTGTTGAGGGCATGCATTGATTCTGTGGTGTGTGGGAGCTGCTTGCAAAGGGAGCTGCTGCCTGCAGGAAATTGATGTAGCAGTACCAGAGAAGATAGGTGCGGGTCCAGATTAAAACAACAGGAGTTCCTAGGCTAAGAGACCTTGGGAGGCCTAAACTTAATAGCATTTGATCATGAGAAATAAAACCTCCTTTTTTATCTACCCATTGAAAGTAGTCAAAATTAAAAAATTAAAAATAGTCCAGTAGCACCTTAGAGATCAACTAAGCTTTTTCTAGGAATAAGCTTCCATGTGCATGCACATGAAAGCTTATACCTAGAACAAACTTAGTTGGTTTGTTCTAGGTATAAGAACAATTATGTGGCCAGCATGGCTAAGCTGCTAACAGCAAATGGAGGATCATGATGAGTGCTAGAGCACGTGGAAATGCCATTTACCTTCCCACTGCAGCAGGACCAGTTTATCTACATGCACTGATATGCTTTTGAACTGCTAGGTTGGCAGAAGCTGGGACAGAGCAATGGGCGCTCACCCCATTTTGCAGATTCGAACTGCCAACCTTCTGATCAACAAGCTCCAGAAGCTTGGTGGTTTAGACCACAAAGCTACCCGTGTCCCTTACAATATCTACAAAGTCAGAACACTTTATTTTGAAGCTCTTTTGGGTGCAAATTTACCAATTATATCTTTTAAAACCAGAAAGTTGCAGTTTAAGAATGCTTAGGTCAGACAACCACTCTTGGGACATTGCTGACTGTAAGTCATTCTTTATCTTTTTTAGTCAAAAATGATCTTTTGCAAGTAGGTGTTGTAGCCATTAAACACAGGAACCCTGTGAAAATTGTTTCAACATTTGGAAAAGCTGCCCGAATTTTTCTTTTAATATTGTTTGATGCATATCTTGGTGGCTGAAATTTTCCTTTTCAATGTGAGTTTGTTTGACATACAGGTGGAAGTGCAAAAGTTCATTGGCTAGATTAAGGTCAACATCCTTTGTAAACTCTTGAATCAACATCTTAACTCCACTGTGAATCTGTTCCTTGGTTGCTAGTAGGTTCACCAAAAATGTCTAGGTCTCCCTAAACTTGTCTCTTGGAGAAAGTTTGCCTAAGGTTGTGAATGCTGACCCACCATTGTTGCACCTCCCTCCGTACTCTCTGCCTTCTTTTGAGAGTTTTGTACTCAACATTCAGCAGAGTAAATTTTGCTTGCTGTTCAATTTCATCAAATTAGTCTGAGTGAAAATTAGCCTGCAATGGTGGGCTATAGATTTTTGCAGCTGTGCTCAATGGAATTTGCTAACTTTATGAAATTGGACTAGCATAAGGGGTCCAAAGGTAAAACATGACAACGAATTCAGTAAGTGAGGCCCTGGGCTGCAGCCCTCTCAACCCGGGCATAAATCTAGAACAGGAAAGATGACTCTGTGCAAGAACTGTTTGGCAGAGGTATTGAGCGGTTTCCTGCAGAGAAACTGCTTGTGAAGCAGTATCTGTGGGATTGATGCCACCACCCAGAAGCTGTTGCACAAAGTCATCAATCTTGCATGGTGTAGGGTTCTCCTTTACAAGCAGCTTACCTGCAGATAAGCCCCTTGTGAAGGAATGCACTGCAAAATTGACTGCCTCTGCTCCTGTTTGGGAGGGCAGAAGGCATCTCCTTTTCCTCCTCTCCACCCGCTGTAGGTTTAATTAAACATTAGTCCCTCACCAAACTAATTTGGGATGGATCCTGTGATACTTGAGTTGCCCCAGAGTAGACCATCCTTATTGGGATCCCTGATTGGACCCAAAGGGCAGTTTAGGGGTGTTGGGGTTCACAGTCATAGTAATTAAGTATCAACTTAATAAAAGCATAAGCAAGTCTGGAATAAAAGCACACACCTTTTCTATGGCTTTTTTAGTCTGACAGTCTCATGAAAATGAGAAAACTATGTTTGAGACATCAGTGTGTGGGTAATGAGCACTCACAATTTACATTGTGGTTGCCCTTTGTGGGATTGCGCTTCGTGCTACAGTTCCCAGGGAGTTTACTGGCAAATGGGGGCTGGCTTGCCTCTCAGTGTTAATTTTGGAGGTCCACGCCCAGCCTCGGTAATCAAGTTTCTTGCTGGGAGGTGGGGCCAGCCCCATTTATAAATGGGGCCGACAATAGCCGACAATAGCCAGGCAGTCAGCTCTGGAAATTCACCCTCCCTATCCTCCCTTAGTTTAATGTATTTTTGTTTGCAGGTTAACTTTTTCTTCCTGTTTAGTGGGTACTGCTATGGTCTTTGACTGGTTGCTGTGGAAGGACCCGGAAGAAGTTTTCCTGCATTGGCAGGTTTTGTCTTCCCCGTAACAATTTTTCACAACTTTGGCAGTTATGGCCTTGGGTGGAATCCTTTAGTCTTTTCTTCCCTATATGGGGGGAGGGCGTGAAGTGGTGACTCACCCCCCTGTGGCGGCGATTCCAGGGTCCTCCTCTTATAGGGGATATATATATGGATGTCACAGGCCATACACTGAAAGGTCATCAGTGAACTACCCTGCGTGTGGGGATATGGGCTTGGCTGCCTGCTACACTTATGTCTCACAGTGCACCCCATATCCCATTTACCCTGATGAGCCCCAGTTCCCCCCGGCTGGGGGGCTGGGAGGGTGACACGCCCAAGGCCTAAGCCAAGGTCTTTCTACATTTGGAAGTTTAATAAAGTTGTGGCCTAATTTTAATTCCATATAACGTTGTCAGAGTCTTTATTCCTTCCTTATGATCCCTGGGGGCTGGGGCTGTCACTGCCTGGTCACGCAAAGCTCAATCTTACCCCTGAAAGTTATCTTTTCTGCTATGTTATCACCAGAACTGCCCATCACTACTCAGAAGCTATTGTACGGTACTTTATTAGCAGAACCTGCTTTGAATAATCTGAGGCAAACAATCACATACACTTGATTGTTTCTTCTTCAGCAGCTCGCTCCAGGCCACACTTAACAAACATTTCAATTCTTCACCTTTGAAAATTGAAGTAATCCTGATAGAGTCCTAAATTTACAGGCACATTCCTCTGTCTTTCAGGCAGACCCCTTCTATTTCGCAACGCTGTACAATATACACATAATACTTACCCTCCTGATCTGAAATCTTCCCTTCAGGACATGGGATGCAATCATAACAGCAAAATGGCTCTCCCTCTTTCAATCTCTTCCTAAAGCCGGGGTGGCACCTCTCATTACATAAAGAAAGAGGCTGTAACTAAGGCACAAGTGAGAGAGCACAATAATAACGCTGAGAATAGTGAGTTAAGAAAAAGACCCCAAAATATTCTGATTTTCCTAAATTATACAGTGGAACCTCGGTGTTTGAATTTAATCCATTCCGGAAGTCCATTTGAATTCCGAAAGGTTTGAAAACTGAGGATCACAGGGCTGTCAGCAAGTTCAATGAATAAGGGGGGGGGGGAATGCTGTTCAGAAGCCGTTTGATATCCGAGGCGTGTTCGAAAAATGGAAGCATTCTCTTCCAGGATTTCAGGGTTTGGCTTCCGAAACATTCGGCAACGAAGACCTTTGAAAACCAAGGTTTGACTCTATCTCCTTTCAGTAATGCGTTATATATATATATATATATATATATATATATATATATATATATGAGAATGATATTACCTTCATATTGATTCATCATGTTACCGTATTTTTCGCACCATAGGGCGCACCGGACCATAGGGCGCACCCAGTTTTTAGGGGGGGAATTCAAGGGAAAAAATCTCCCCCCCCCCGCAGCCCCAAAGAGCAGCGTACAGGCTGCACACAACTTCTCCCTGCCGGAGGGGTTGCGTGCAGCTATGGAGGAAGCCAAGGCAGTGAGCGGGATGGATTCTGCTCGCTGTTTTGGCTTCCCCTTTAGCCCCGTGCAGCCTCTCCCTCCCGGGAGAGGCTGCGTGGGGCTAAAGAATCCATAGCCCCGTGCAGCCTCTCCTTGCCGGAGGGGCTGCGCGCAGCTATGGAGGAAGCCAAGGCAGTGAGCAGGATGGATCCCGCTCGCTGTTTTGGCTTCCCCTTTAGCCCCGTGCAGCCTCTCCCTCCCGGGAGAGGCTGCGTGGGGCTAAAGAATCCATAGCCCCGTGCAGCCTCTCCTTACCGGAGGGGTTGCGCGCAGCTATGGAGGAAGCCAAGGCAGTGAGCAGGATGGATCCCGCTCGCTGTTTTGGCTTCCCCTTTAGCCCCGTGCAGCCTCTCCCGGGAGAGGCTGTGTGGGGCTAAAGAATCCATAGCCCCGTGCAGCCTCTCCTTGCCGGAGGGGTTGCGCGCAGCTATGGAGGAAGCCAAGGCAGCGAGCGGGATGGATCCCGCTCGCTGTTTTGGCTTCCCCTTTAGCCACGTGCAGCCTCTCCCTCCTGGGAGAGGCTGTGTGGGGCTAAAGAATCCATAGCCCCGTGCAGCCTCTCCTTGCCGGAGGGGCTGCACAGGGCTTTTCTGGCTTTACTGGGAGGTGGGGGAATTCCCTCACCTCTCCCAAAAGCCCGCAGAAGCCGTGCAAACCCTTTAAAGAGATCGCGGCTTCTCCTGGCTTTTCTGGGAGGTGGGGGGATTCCCTCACCTCTCGCAAAACCGGCAGAAGCCGCGCGCACTTTAAAAGGGCTGCACGACTTCTCCTGGCTTTCCTGGGAGGTGGGGGAATTCCCCCACCTCCCGCAAAACTGGCAGAAGCCGTGCGCCCTTTAAAAGGGGTGCACGGCTTCTCCTGGCTTTCCTGGGAGGTGGGGGGATTCCCCCACCTCCCGCAAAACCGGCAGAAGCCGCGCGCCCTTTAAAAGGGCTGCACGGCTTCTCCTGGCTTTCCTGGGAGGTGGGAGGATTCCCCCACCTCCCGCAAAACCGGCAGAAGCCGCGCGCCCTTTAAAAGGGCTGCACGGCTTCTCCTGGCTTTCCTGGGAGGTGGGAGGATTCCCTCACCTCTCGCAAAAGCCCGCAGAAGCCACACAATCCCTTTAAAGAGATCGCGGCTTCTCCTGGCTTTTCTGGGAGGTGGGAGAAGGGACTGATGCTGCCAGTCAGTCCCTTCTCCCTCCTGTTGAAAAGCCCGCAAGAGCTCACGGAGCTTGTGTGTGGCTCTTGGGGGCTTTTCCCGCCTGCCTCCCCCCTGCATTCACTCCATAGGATGCACACACATTTTCCCTTGCTTTTTAGGAGGGAAAAAGTGCATCCTATGGTGCGAAAAATACGGTACTTCCTGTATGTGCTGTTATTCAATAAATAATTCAAAATTTATAAACCTTTTGCTTTCACACAGAAACATATTTTATTCAGATATTTGACATGCACTAAATGTAACATTTCTGCTTGAACTGAACATTGCCAGTAGAAGAATATAGAAAGATTTGTTTGTTTGTTTGATCTCGTTATAGCCCACCTTTCTCCCAGGTTGGAATTCAAGATGGCTAAATGTGGAATCATAGCCGCTTGTGGAATCCCATTTTCCCAACAGTTCATCAATTGTGCATTCTCAGTGAAATCCCCTGCCTCCAGATTTTATAGTGTTTCATCACTGTCTGATTAAAATTATTTTACACATCAGGACAGAGCATCAGTATTCATTCAAACATGAATGTCTTTTCAAATTGCAGACAGTTGGATCCTACCTGGTTAAACGTGCTATACCATGTTATCTCATCTGCATTGATGGTGAATACTTTGTTGGGGTCCACACTTCCAACTTTCACTCTGTGGAATGATTGGTTTGAAGAAACAATCCAGTTGATTACATCAAATCCAGCCACTAACTCCCCAAACTCATCAAAGAAAATCTTGTCCCCACCGCTGTTGTTAAAAGTGACATTTCTGAGAAATTGATGTAGCTAGGTTGAATAGCAAAAGGCAATAGTTTAGAAAAGGCTGAAGTTAGATCTTGCATATTAAGGTCTAATGTCTATGGTTTCCTAGTGAGAAGAGACTACAGAAAGACAGGAAATCAATCAATGCACCAAAGTCTTAACAGAATGGACACCTTTATTTTACTGACAAAAAAACTAGGGATAAAAGAGGAATCCTTTAATAGCAACCATATTTCCTCCTGTCCACCTGTTCAGCCCCTATCATAGTTATTCCTGTGAAAGCTTTTGTCCTTAAGTCTCTGCTGCATTTTGTAAAAAGTTTTGTACGTAATATGTAAATATTGTGTTGCAATTTACATAATCTACATATTCATCAATGTATAATTGCTGTCCCAACGGGGGTTTCATTGCTTTTCTTCTTTTTTTCTGAAGTGTTGCTTGCTGACTCTGTGGATGTGTAAATCGTTGCTAGAGGCTATAATCCTAATCCTACCCAAAAGTAAAACCCATCTAATTCAAGGGTTCCAGTTACAGATGGGTAGCCGTGTTGGTCTGCCATAGTCCAAATAAAAAAATTCCTTCCTGTAGCACCTTAAAGACCAACTAAGTTAGTTCTTGGTATAAGCTTTCGTGTGTATCTGAAGAAGTGTGCATGCACACGAAAGCTTATACCAAGAACTAACTTAGTTGGTCTTTAAGGTGCTACAGGAAGGATTTTTTTTATTTGGACTAATTCAAGGGGTTTATTTACCAAGTAAATGCAGGTACGATTGTAATGTTAATCCACTTGCTACTGTGAAATGCTACTGTGACCAATGGAATACACTATTTATTATTGTTTTTCTTTTCAGAAAAGAAAGGTATAATCTTTTTATTTATGTGCTGAATTAATCTGTGCCCCTCAGTCAAGATTTGATGGTTTTTAGTTGTCAAAACCAAAATCATACTTACTACAAACATTTAAAATATAAATCCGCTTACATTTCCACAGTTGCAGACACATTACCTTTTTATGTATTAGAATGCCTTTATGAAACAGAATGTTTCATTAAAAGAGGACTCATATAACCCTGTACACAAAGAGCAAATTATCAGCAGGATCAGCAGGATTATAAATAGCCCTTCCCTGATGCCAGAGTGGGGGAAAAAATACTGGATTAAGTTTATGCAGAACTTTAACATGAAGAAGAAGAAGAAGAAGAAGAAGAAGAGGAGGAGGAGGAAGAGGAGGAGGAGGAGGAGAAGGAGTTTGGATTTGATATCCTGCTTTATGACTACCCTAAGCAGTTTCAAAGCGGCTAACAATCTCCTTATTCCTTCCTCCCCCACAACAAATACTCTGTCAGGTGAGTGAGACTGAGAGACTTCAGAGAAGTGTGACTAGCCCAAGGTCACCCAGCAACTACATGTGGAGTAGTGGGGAAGCGAACCCGGTTCACCAGATTATGAGTCCACTGCTCATGAAGAAAGCACAAGCTAGACCAATATTTGCCAATTTGGTATTCACTTCCAGATACTGTTGGACTACAGCTCTCAGCACCCCAGATCGTCAATAGTCATGGATGATAGGAGTTGTAATCCAACAATGTATGGAGGGCATCATGTTTACTACCAATGAGCAAGACAGTATCTCATTATGAGGCCCAAAAAGTGTGATACACACAACCCAGGAAGATAAAAGCTACATACCTCACATTAATATACCCAGAGATCACAGGAGAATACCCTACACTGATCAGCAAAAGTTTAAAAGTGTACATTGTTTATACACTTATGTACACTGACAAAAAAGAGTGAATCAGAGTAGACTAATAGGCTATTATTTCAACTCTAGTTGATTGAATATGAAGAAAAATCGAAAGATGAGCACTGGAAGAGTTGGGAGGAGTTAGTTTTATTATACAGATTGTGGCATACTGTACCATGGTTGTGCCTCTCTGCCACTTGAACATGTTGAGTCCATTACCTGCCACAACTCTTGATTTTGCCATTTCAGTCCCTCTCTACTTTCCATCGCTCTGTGTTTGAGTCTAGATGACAGTGCATGATGTAAAGCATGAGCAGCAGCATAAACAGCATTGTAGATGCTGTAGCTGTGGCCAGACATGCTGGTTTCAAAAAATGTTGCCGAAAGGCTGTCCAGTTTCTCATCCCCAGTGCAAATATCCCCCTCTACATTTTCTGCATCTGGATTTGGGAAGACACAGCCAAAGGCCCCTTGCCAGAAGTCCCTAATAAAACCATTTGCCTTTACACTGGAAGGACTTTGGCTCTCAGCAAATGATTTGAATTTTGGCAAGTCATTGGAATGGATTGTGAAGGACAGGACACCATGGAATATTTGGGTATCCCAATCCCTTTGATAGACATGTGAAGTGAGCTCCATTTCAGCTGTTGTTATCCACACTATTCCTTTTGGTAGACTTGGTGGATGTTGTGCAAAATATGGAAGCCATCTCAAAAAAAACATGGAAATAGATTCTCCATTAAATAGAACCACATTGGCTGTACTATTCCTGACTTTACTATGTATGTTTGCCCCCTCTTCAAGTATTTCTTTAATTTCATCAATGGAAGTCAACATGGGGACTCTTTGTATGAAGGAAAAGCAAACTCCACTATGGGAAAACATTGGTGATACAGTTTGTAAAAATCTTTCACCACTTTCATCATTCATTATAAAGACTCCAATCCATGTCCACCTGAAATGTAGTAACAAAGAGAGAATCCCTGCATATTGAAGGGTTTCCTTAGGGACCATCTGGTAGAAGGAAAGGCCTAGAGTTTTATCATTCATCAGTGGAATGGTGCCATAGATGAGCTGGAGACAGAATGGGGAAGGGGGAAAATGACAATAGCGTACTTTATATTGCAATTTGGTGGATTCAAAATAGTGCCTATAGTGTGGAATTCAGGGCTGTCTACCCCTACTGATGCTACCTCTCAGCAAAATAGGAAGTGGGCCAATGTTGTGGATTTCTCCCTTCCCTCAGACGCATGCTTGTGGATTGAGGGGACTAAAGGAGCAGAAAGAATTATGAATGATTGTCATATTCCCTGTTCCACTCACTGATACCAAACATACATTATATTGGCAATGTTTACAACATTACTGTAAGTGAACTGAACTTTCTTATTTCCCTTCTCTTGATAAGGAGTTGGGGCTGAAAGATTATAGACTGATCCATGGCTGACCTACAGGTCCATGACTAAGGGGAGAAAGCATTGAGGACTTCTTAGCTCAAGATTTTTATTTTGTAATTATACTACACCAACATATTTTCAGAATAAAGCAAAAGCAATTTCAGAGTGCTTATGCTTTCTGTGTACAGCTGTGTAAATGGGGAATACAGTACATAATGTGAATATTCCCCTCAATCTAACTTACAATTTTTCTTCTTTATAAGTGAACAATATGCAGAAGTTTTATCTCTCTCTCTCTCTCTGTCTCTAAATTAAAAAAACCACATAAATAAAACAAAACAGACATCAGTAACAAGAGTATCATAAACGAATATACCGTATTTTTCGCCCTTTAGGACGCACCGGCCCATAGGATGCACCTAGTTTTTTTGGGGGAAAATCAAGGGAAAAAAATTTATTTCCCTCCCAGGTTTGCGCAGCCATGCCCAAGCTAGAAGAGGGAGACGGAGCACTCCGTCTCCCTCTTCTGCCTTCAGGGACAGCCTCTCTAGCCTCCGTGGGGCAGTGGCTTCCCCGCTGTCCCCCAAGCTTATGGGTCTGGCGATGGGGAGAAGCAAGCTTGCTTCTCCCCCCCCCCGCCAGCCTCCAGATCAGGTCCGGGAATAGCGGGGTGGCGGCGCTCCGCCTCCCCGCTATCCCCCGAGCTTGTGGGGCTGGCGGGGGGGGGGGAGAGAAGTCAGCTTGCTTCTCTCCCCCCCCCGCCAGCCTTCAGATCAGGTCGGGGAATAGCGAGGTGTCGGCGCTGCGCCTCCCCGCTATCCCCCGAGCTTGTGGGCTGCAGGCTGCTGCCCACAAGCCTTGTGAGCCCGCGAGACCTTCTGCCGGGCTTGCAAAGCTTGCGGATAGCTTCCTGAACCCTGGAGAGCGAGAGGGGTCGGTGCACACCGACCCCTCTCGCTCTCCAGGCTTCAGCAAAAGCCTGCATTCACCCCATAGGATGCACACACATTTCCCCTTCATTTTTGGGCGAAAAATATAGGGCGAAAAATACGGTAAGCAATAGCCAACTAGTAAAAGTATTATTCAAAAATATAAAAAGTTAAGTCTGTCTCATTGTTTGCAAGGGATACATTGATGTCTTTGAATTACACTGTAGAAAATGTGTAGGATTCAAGAAAGTGTGAATTAAATTCCCATAACACACACACACACACACACTTTTTGCAAGGGGGACACACACAATAGAGAGGTGGGGAAACCAGTCCTACCTGTGGAACCTTATAGATATTCAGGAGAGTTGCCATATTCATGGAAATTTCAGAATCCAGTCCCCCAATAACTGCTATCAGATTTTTCAGTTTATCGCAAATGTAGTTTGGGATAAATCTCTCCAGTGCTGATAGAAGCAGCATTGTGGCCTGATAGGTCCTCCTGGCATTGTTATAGCTGTCATAAATGTGGAAGCCCAAAGTGATATTGGGTAACATCTGAGGATTTTCATTGATCTCCTTTACTGCAAAGTCCAAGGCCACAATGTGCTGGTAATGCTTAGGTATTACACTAGAATTAAATTGAGATTCTGTATCATGAACCTATTCCACATGTGCTCAGTATCTGATTCATTAATTACTCAATCAGTCTATCAATTAATGATTACATTATCTACATGTTATATTTCTTGAAGCACTATTTGCAGAAAGTGGAGCAGTCTTTTTTTTTTTTTTTTTTTTTGCTCTTGCTCCAGGTGGAAACTGCAAAGGAGTAGATACTGGCTAATCTTAGGGGGGAAACCAAGCAGTAAAAGCTGTTTGGGAGAGGAACAGACTGGGAGGTGGTGAGCTGCTCTAGACTGGAGGTATTTAAGCTGAGGCTGGACAGCTTCTGTTATGGATGCCTTAGTTTCAAGATTTCCTCCACTGAACAGAATTGAACTATACGAGCACCAATAACCCATTTTTTTAAAGTAAGGTGTTATTTAACACATACACATTCATAATAGCAACATTTTCATTCTGCATAAGCTGCTCACACCATCCACTTTACTAAAACAGAATTCACTGGCACATAAACAACCATTAAGGTCTTACACAACCGATTCTGATAATGTTGGTAGAGGTTCTTCTTTGAATTCGCTTTCACTGGCGACAAAGCTGCCATGATAAGCAATGCCACCAATGATGAGATCTCCTTCCTGATGATACATGTGAACTGGATGCTGTGGATAATGGACACTGCATTGAACAATGGGATCTGCACATCCTGTTTGAGGAAACAGGACCAGTAGCAAGATGACTAAAAGTGCCATTCTAAGTACAAGGAAAAATATTCCATCTACATCCAAAATCTCCTATGTTCTTCAACAGAACAATCATTACAGCATCTGCAACTAAAACTGCCCGAATTGAACATTTTATGTTTCCCAGAGGCCTGAAGCTATGGAGCTTTGCCTGTTCCCAGTCCCTTGCCCTACTGGGTATTATACTGGGTATATTTATGACATTCTTCATGGTCTTTGTTCTTTGTTTTGCTAGTGGCCACCAAAAATCCACAGGGATTTGAATGAACAACAGAATTAATTTCTGTTCTTCTGACAAGATAATTCTGAAGTTAATTGCTAAGTATAAGATGGGAAGTCCCTGTAGAACTAGGACAGGTTGTTTGTCACACTTTTTGAACTGAAATATTATTCTTAGCTAAGAAGGGATGGCAGAACCTGGAGTCACAAACAGGAAGATAGGGACATTTTATTCTATACTCTATGACAGTTACCAACATGGCACTTGTGGATGTGAGTGTGGCCACAGTGAGTGTGGTTACACCTTTTGCGTAAATATCCTCTCAAAAATCCACAATAATGAGAGGCTGAAGAAAGATATTGTGAAATGCAAAGGGTAAATACATATACAATGTTTTCAATTTTTTAAAAAATATTAAAAACATTGTGTATGTATTCACCCTTTGCATTTCACAATTATTATTTTGTGGATATTCTTCTTCTGAGCATATGTTACAGTCATTCATATCTGAAAAAGAAAATAGGTGGTCTTAATATATTTTTTAAAAACTCCACATATCGTGTAGAAATTGTGTTTATAGCAATTATATTTTAATGGGGGTTGTATGGGATGTTAAGGCATGGATAACACCTCTGGTGGTGGACATGTCATGCTCCTTCCTTCTGGGGTAGTTTGTCCACCTGTGGTCCCCACCCTGCACTCAGGAATCATTTGTGACTCCTAGAAACATGTGACTCCTAGAAACATGTCCCAGATAATGTTGGTGCATAAAAAGTAGTTTTGCTGCGTGTTACATTGGAGCTGTGGTGGATGTGTGTGTGCACATGCATGCACAGTTCTGGATATTAACAAGGATTTTTAATCTCATGGCATGTATCCCACATCAGCAGTCAGAATAATAGGATTAATAGTTTAGAGAACACACCATTCAAGAAAGTGGATGAGGTCTTTATTATCTCTGACAAATAAAATCAGAACACCAAGATAAAACACAGGTCTTCAAGATTATTATTATTATTATTATTATTATTATTATTATTATTATTTGAATTTATATACTGCCTTATACCTGGAGGTATAGGATGCTTGATCACACTTTGTTCCAGTCAGCGTGTGCAGTCATCGTTCGTGATCAATTCCGGTGTGATGCGATATCTGTGTAAAGACAGAAGCCTGTTTATTGAGCTTCTGGAGCTCAATAAACAGGCTTCTGTCTTTACACAGATGTCGTGTCACACCAGAATCAATCACGAACGGTGACTGCTCCGTATTTCATACTCTCATCGCAGGATCACGTGATCCTCTGTTTACATTCCATAACACTGTAAGTGTGGGAACAGAAACTCTGACTTCCATTCCCACACTTACAGTGTTATGGAATGTAATCAGAGGTTCACATGATCCTGCGATGAGAGAATGAAATACTGACATCATGCAAGTTGGTTCTGTGCTGCTTCATGATCAGCTCTTGCCCTCAGTCCTCAATGTTTCTTTCGAAGGGTTGGTGTTTTCAGCTGACTTCATAACATTAAAAAAAAAAATCCTTAGGGGTCCAAAAGGGCTACAGGAAAGAAAGTAATGCAACCCCCAAGTAAATGAGGAGTTGCCTGAACAATAAATGCAGGGGCAGGATGCATATATTCCCCCCTCCCTTTTTGGCTGCAAAATCTTAATTAAATTCTCCAAATAAAATTTAAATGTTCAGAGAATGTGGGAGGCTATGGGAAAATTTATATAGTTCAACATTTTTTATAAATAAAAAACTAACAAACAAGCAAAATAAAGTACATTGAAGGCCCTCAGATTCCTTAGGTCTTATTTCTTATTAGATGTTCCCTGTTATTTAGTTCAGGCCGCAACACAATAATATAGCATTTGGGGGCAAAGATGAATCCCAGGAGTCCAGCACCAGAGGCTAAGATAGAAAAGATCTCCACTGCAACCATGTATTTCCCCCTGGTACTGAGGTAGGAGGGAATAAAGGACAGCCAAACACTGCAAAAGACCAACATGCTGAAAGTGATAAACTTGGCTTCATTGAAACTGTCAGGTAACTTCCTGGCAAGGAAAGCCACAGTGAAGCTGACAAGAGCCAGGAAGCCCATGTAGACCAGGACACAGTAAAACATAGTCACGGATCCCTCATTGCATTCCAGTACAATTTCTTGAACCATTGAGTTCATGTCAACATCTGGGAATGGGGGTGAGGATGCTAACCACACAGTACAGATGCCTCCTTGAATAAAAGAACAGGAAACCACAATGGCAATAGACAGTCTCTTCCCCACCCACTTCCTCATCTTGGATCCTGGCTTGGTGGCCATGAAAGCTAAAACCACTGTCATGGTTTTTGCCAACACGCAAGAAACAGCCACTGAAAAGATGGTGCTAAAAGCAGTTTGTCGGAAGAGGCATGTCACCTTCTCAGGCTTTCCCATGAATAGCAATGCACAAAGGAAGCAGAAGAGAAGGGCAATGAGGAGAGTGTAGGTGAGGTCCCGATTGTTGGCTTTGACAATGGGTGTGTGGTGGTGCTTCAAAAATGTTCCCTGAACCAAAGCTGTGATGAAGGATAAAGCAAAAGCACTGCAGGCTAAACTGATGCCCAGAGGTTCTTCATAGGATAAAAAGGTTATTTCCTTGGGAATACACATATCCTGATTACTATTTGGACATTTTTCTTCTGAGCATATATTACACTCATTCATGTCTGAAAAAGAAAATATTTGGTATTAATCAGGGAGAGTGAACACATATTCTGTAAAAATTATGTTTATCTGAACTATGTTTTAATTGTTATTATTTAATATGCAATGGTTTTTGTATTCTAATGAACAACATATTAAATTTGATTATGAATTTTTCCTGTCTTGTCTGGTGAAAGCCCTATTAAGTAGTGTGTGTGGAGTTTTAACTGACATCTGCGAGGAACATTGTGTGTTAGTACTGTAATCTATCCCAGCACCTACTTCTGTCCTATTATCACAGTACCATTGAGAGTGTCTTAACCTATAGTATATTATCGTGGTATGGGAGCAGCTCTGAAACGGATAAAAAAGCTTTACAGAGAACAATTAAAATTGCCCAGAATGTTATTGGGCTCCGACTACCAACCCTGGATGAGATCTTCACGTCTCGCATTTTGAAGAAGTCACATAATATCCTGAGAGATCCCACTCACCCTGCTCACAACTTCTTTGAACTATTGCCTTCGGGCAGAAGATATAGGACAATGAAAACACGAACCACACGCTTTCTGAATAGTTTCTATCCAAGAGCTCTGATTGCATTAAATAATGATCTCAGGGCCAGTTGCAAGGTTTAGCAAGCAGAGAGCAGGAAGGAATGTGATAGGTTTTAGGTTATGCTTTAGGTGTTAGGTTATATTATGCCTTAACAGGTTATGTTATATTCTGGATTTTATGTTTCTATAGATTATGTTTGAATAGAATGAGAGTGTCGGAGATACGTGCAAATGTATATGTGAATCCGGTCTTTGGGTGGGTGTTTGATTTTCGTTGTTGTGTATACTGTGTATATACGAACAATGACAATAAATTTATCTATCTATCTATCTATCTATCTATCTATCTATCTATCTATCTATAATCTGTAAGCAAAATAAGGCTAGGAGTTATGGCTATTTTGTGTAGTGTTGGAAGGATTTTTTAAACCTTGGTGTAACAGATAAAAACCTCACATTTTAACCACTAGACTAGATAGATATTATTTTCACTTTATTAAAATGCAAAGCATAGTAATTTTGAAAGTGCTCTCCTGGAACAAAAAGTTGCAAACCCTGTTAATAGATAAAAATATAGAGCAAAAACTCGAAACTTTATTTTTTTAATTTCCAATTATTTTTGTCTGTGCTGTTCTATTTAGGTTGGTCATGTATTCTCTTAATTTTTCATTATTTCCTTCTATCTCTGTAAATTTCCATTTTTATCACGTAAATGTATCTGTATCAGTGTGTGTTGTGTCAGATGGATAGATTGTGGAGTCTACCTATCATAAAGAATCGGTCTCCTGCTTTTGCAACAATTGAAGGATCTAAACACTCTTCAAAGACTGGACCAAGTTAAGTTCATTCCTAAAACTTTTTCTTTCAGGCTTATTGCCATTGATGATAAGTCAGAAAATCATTTTTGATCTCTCTCTCTCTCTCTCTCTCTCTCTCTCTCTCTCTGTGTGTGTGTGTGTGTGTTTGTTTGAAGCTTGATCATACATTTGGAAGTTATCTTCTCTGATAAACTGTTACTAGTACAGCCCATTATCTAGCTACTGTACAAAAGCCACTGTACTTAATACCCAAAATATTTCTGTGACAGGGACTCTGAGGCAAATAATCACAGACACAAACCAGTTTCTTCTTCAGCAACTACCTACAGGCTTAATAAACATTGCAATCACATGCTAAACCTGGTATATAGCCATTAATTTGTAGGCACATTCCTATGAATTCCAGCTAAAGCCATTCACTTTTCAACTGTACAGTTTGTGCAGAATACTCACCTTCCTGAGCCGAAATCTTCCCTTCTGGACATGGGATGCAATCATAACAGCAAAATGGCTCCCCATCTTTCACTCTTTTCCTAGTTCCGGGATGGCACCGCTCAGTACATAAGGAAAGAGGCTGAGACTAATCCAAACATGAGAACCCAGAATAGTAATTTTGACAATTTTGAGATTAGAATATTTAAGGCAACTTTTAGGTGTTCTTAAGTGATGCTTTCTTTCAGTAATGTATCACTAATTTTGCTAATCGACAAGATAGTTATAGTACAACAGACTGTTAAGAAACCATCTTTTGGAAAGGATGGAGCCTGGTTAAGGGCGTAGATTCTGATTTCATGCATACACAAAACAGACAAGATATAGAGTTTTGCTTTTTATACTTCCCCCAAACAACTTCTCAATTAATATAGATAGGAATATCTTTGCCATCCATCCATCCATCCATCCATCCATCCATCCATCCATTGTAGTTTTTCTATTTTCTAAAAAGTTACAAACCAGACCATTGAGGTTTACCTGGTTAAAATGGCTGGGCCAAGTTATGGCATCCCCATTGATGGTCAACTGTTGGTTGGAAGCAACATTCCCGACCTTCACTCTATGAAATGATTGGTTTGAGGAAACAATCCAGTTGATCACATCAAATCCAGCCACTAACTCTCCATTCTCATCAAAGGAAATCTTGTCCCCACCACTGTTGTTAAAAGAGACACGTCTGAGAAAATTATGTAGCTGGTTTGAAGAGAAAAAGGGAAGAGTTTAGAAAAGGCTGCAGTTGGATCGTTGATAGTAAAGTCATACCTTGTTTATGGTTCCTGAGTGAGAAAGTATTCATGATAAAGAAGCTTACTCTTTGTAATTCAGAAAAGGAGGTAGAAATTCTAATAAATTGACTTTAAAGCACGTTAGGTTCTGAAGGTTTGGTTTCTATATTTTTCAGAGTGTTGAAGCACGGTTAATGTTTCAATAGTCAATAAGGTTAACACCATTTTAGTTTGGGTTGACGCAGTCAGAGCCAACTTCTGACACCAGAATGTATTTTTTTAAAAATAAATAAAAATGTGATTTGACTGCCTAATCATTAATGTATATGCACCCACTTGGAAGGTAGCAATAAAAATACAACAAAAAAATATAAGATGAACATATAGAAACCTATACCAATGGTAGTAAATTTTAATAAAGATGGTAATGAAGAGGGCAGGGAGAGTTCTTATAAATTGACTTTAAAGTATGTTTCTGAAGTTTCTGAAACTTCTTTTTCTATGTATTATTATTTTTAAATAAAATATGTGACTTCAAGGGGCATACATATTCATGTAGATCTACTCCCAGAAGGCCTGGTTCAGGCTCATTAAGAAGAAGAGTTTGGATTTGATATCCCGCTTTATCACTACCCGAAGGAGTCTCAAAGTAGCTAACATTCACCTTTCCCTTCCTCCCCCACAAGAAACACTCTGCGAGGTGAGTGGGGCTGAGAGACTTCAAAGAAGTGTGACAAGCCCAAAGTCACCCAGCAGCTGCATGTGGAGGAGCAGAGACGCGAACCCGGTTCACCAGATTACGACTACACCACACTGGCTCTTAATTTAACAGAATGAATTAGATACACCAAATTCATAACAGAATTTCTACCTATTACAAAATATGGAGCAGGACTTTCACTAAAACTGCCATTAGCCCCAGTCAATATAGAAAGAGTTCTGGGATGATGGGAATTGTAGTCAAACAACATCTGGAGGGCATGACCAGTTGGGTGGACTTGGCGAGTTGAGAAAATCAAACATTAATTTGGAAACCATCCAGAAATTTAAGGGCGGAAAGGAAGAAGAGTTATTAAAGCGATATATGTTATATACCTTAGGATGGGAAGGAATTGGGGACACATTAAGGACACAAATTAAGGACTATTGTAGTACATTTATGGTGCTCTGCCTCTTGATAATGTTGAGCATGTTACCTGCCACAACTGTTGATTCTGGTACTTCCATCTACCTCTTTTTTCCATTACTTGATATTTGAATCTAGTTGAAGACATGTAATGCAAAGCATGAGCTACAGCACAGACAGCATTGTAGATGCTGTAGCTGTGGCCATTCATGCTCATCTCAAAGAATGGAGCAGGAAGGCTCTCTAGTTTCTCCTCCCCAGTACAAATATTCCCCATCACATCTTCCACATTTGGATCTGCAAACACACAGTCAAAGGCCTGTTGCCAGAAGTCTCTGATGAAACCATCTCCTTTTGTGCTTAAAGGATTTTTGCTCTCAACAAATGCTTTGAATGCTGGTAGATCATTGGAATGGATTGTGAAGGACAGGACACCATGGAATATTTCTGTGTCCAAATTCTTTTGAAATAGCTGTGAAGTGAGCTCCATTGCAGCTGTTGTTATCCACACTATACCATTTGGTAGACTTGGTGGATATTCTGCAAAATATGGAATCCATCTCAAAATCATCATTGAATAAGAGTCACCATAAAACACAACCACACTGGCTGTACTATTCATAAGTTCTTTATGTATTTTTAATCCATCTTCAAGAATTTCATCAAATTCAGTGGCAGACTTAAACATAGGGATTCTTTTTATAAAGTCAAAGCAGACACCTCTCTGGGAAAATTTTGGTAAAGCAGTCTGCAAAATCATTTCACCATTTTCATTATCCATTACTAGTACTCCAATCCATATCCATTTGAAATAAAGAAGCAAAGAGAGAATTCCTGTGTATTGAAGTGCTTGATGAGGAACCATCTGGTAGAAAGAAATTCCTGGGTTTCCATCTGCCTTCAGTGGAGCAGAGCCATATATGAGCTAAAGGGATTTTAGGGGAGAGAAAGAAAAGTTGTAATAATACAATGTATATTGCATATTGAAGTTTTCAAGAGCATTCATGGAAATAGGAAAGCAGTGCTTTCACCTCTGCTGATGGAAGCCAACTATAGAATCTCATACAATTGAATAATGCTAAAGTAGGGAATCAAGAGATAAAAGGAACAACTGGCAAGTTTGGCCTTGGAGATCAAAATGAAGCCGGACAAAGGCTAATAGAATTTTGTCAAGAGAACAAGCTGGTCATCACAAACACTCCTTTCCAACAACAAAAGAGATGACTCTACACATGGACGTCACCAGATGGGCAGCATCAAAATCAGATTGATTATATTCTCTGCAGCCAAAGATGGAGAAGCTCTATACAGTTAGCAAAAACAAGACCTGGAGCTGACTGTGGCTTAGATCATCAGCTTGTGATTCGAGGACCCAATCCCCACTTGGGGAATAAAGACACGTGGGCACAGAATGTAAGGTTAATGGGTAAGTTAAAGGCCACAACTTTATTGATTACAGCATGTGAGAAGGTATTGGCTTAGGCATTGGGCCACGGAACATTAGACTTCACCCACTCGTAGAGGGGTGAGTCTGAGGAGGGGTTAACCACCAGTAGGCAAAGCCTGTTGATGATAATCCAACTATAGGCTCTCTTCCTGATCTCACCAAGGGTCGTGCCATGGCCCCCCGCCACACAGGCATCGGACAGGATCCATGACCGCCGGATTCCTTTAGCGGAATACCCAAAATTGTCGGGGAAGGCGATGGCCACACCTTGCCCCCCGAAACACCAACCACACAGATTAAGCTCAGATTAAGCTGGCCAGTAGCAAGAGAACACAATACCCCCCCAAGCCTCGTGGCAAAGTACTTCCCTATCTTCTGTGAGCGTAGTGACAATGACCTCTTGACTTGAAGAAAATGTGTGTGCAATGGTGGGGAAGGCTGGCGCGGCTGCGTTTGAGCAGCAAGCCACACCCCCGCCGAGCTTCCCTATTGGGTGCTCAACTGGTGAGGGGTGTGGCGCCAGCCCTGGAGTTGAAGCAGGAGGCAGAGCGCCCCCTGTATGACGCAGGAATAGTCTCCCGCTCACAACCCCTTCCCTCCTTAAACTTAAACTGAAGAAAGTAGGAAAAACCACTGGGCCGGTAAGATACAATCTAAATCAAATCCCTTATGAATACACAGTGGAAGTGAGGAGCAGGTTTAAGGATTTAGATTTGCTGGACAGAGTGCCTGAAGAACTATGCATGGAGGCTCGTAACATTATACAAGAGGCAGCAACAAAAACCATCCCAATGAAAAGGAAATGCAAGAAAGCAAAGTGGCTGTCCAAAGAGGCCTTACAAATAGCAGGGGAGAGAAGGCAAGCAAAATGCAAGGGAGATAGTGAAAAATACAGGAAATTGAATGCCAATTTCCAAAAAATAGCAAGGAGAGACAAGAAGGCATTCTTAAATGAACAATGCAAAGAAATAGAGGAAAACGACAGAATGGGAAGAACCAGAGATCTGTTCAAGAAAATTGGAGATATGAAAGGAACATTTCGTTCAAAGATTACCATAATAAAGGACAAAAGTGGTAAGGACCTAAGAGAAGCAGAAGACATCAAGAAGAGGTGGCAAGAATACACAGAGGAATTATACCAGAAAGATATGGATGTCTCGTACACCTGAGGTAGTGTGGTTGCTGACCTTGAGCCAGACATCCTGGAGAGTGAAGTCAAATGGGCCTTAGAAAGCACTGCAAATAACAAGGCCAGTGGAAGTGATGGTATTCCAGCTGAACTATTTAAATTTTTAAAAGATGATGCTGTTAAGGTGCTACACTCAATATGCCAGCAAGTTTGGAAAACTCAGCAGTGGCCAGAGGATTGGAGAAGATCAGTCTACATCCCAATCCCAAAGAAGGGCAGTGCCAAAGAATGCTCCATCTACAGCACATTTGCACTCATTTCACATGCTAGCAAGGTTATGCTTAAAATTCTACAAGGCAGGCATAAGCAGTATGTGGACCGAGAATTCCCAGAAGTGCAAGCTGGATTTCGAAGGGGCAGAGGAGCCAGAGACCAAATTGCAAACATGCACTGGATTATGGAGAAAGCTAGAGAGTTCCAGAAAGACATCTACTTCTGCTGTGTCGACCACAGCAAACTATGGCAAGTTCTTAAAGAAATGGGAGTGCCTGATCACCTCATGTGTCTCCTGAGAAATCTCTATGTGGGACAAGAAGCTACAGTTAGAACTGGATATGGAACAACTGATTGGTTCAAAACTGGGAAAGGAGTACAACAAGGCTGTATTTTGCCTCATTGCATATTTAACTTATATTCAGAATTCATCATGCGAAAGGCTGGGCTGGATGAATTCCTAGCCAGAATTAAGATTGTCGGAAGAAATATCAATGACCTCAGATATGCAGATGACACAACCTTGATGGCAGAAAGTGAGGAGGAATTAAAGAACCTTTTATTGAGGGTGAAAGAGGAGAGCGCAAAATATGGTCTGAAGCTCAACATTAAAAAAAAACAACGAAGATCATGGCTACTGGGCCCATCACCTCCTGGCAAATAGAAGGGGAAGAAATGGAGGCAGTGAGAGATTTTACTTTATTGGGCTCCATGATCACTGCAGATGGTGACAGCAGCCACGAAATTAAAAGACGCCTGCTTCTTGGGAGAAAAACAATGACAACAGCATCTTAAAAAGCAGAGACATCACCTTGCCAACAAAGGTCCGTATAGTTAAAGCTATGGTTTTCCCAGTAGTGATGTATGGAAGTGAGAGCTGGACCATAAAGAAGGCTGATCGCCGAAGAATTGATGCTTTTGAATTATGGTGCTGGAGGAAACTCTTGAGAGTCCCATGGACTGCAAGAAGATCAAACCTATCCATTCTTAAGGAAATCAGCCCTGAGTGCTCACTGGAAGGACAGATCGTGAAGCTGAGGCTCCAGTTCTTTGGCCACCTCATGAGAAGAGAAGACTCCCTGGAAAAGACCCTGATGTTGGGAAAGATGGAGGGCACAAGGAGAAGGGGATGACAGAGGACGAGATGGTTGGATAGTGTCTTTGAAGCTACCAGCATGAGTTTGACCAAACTGCGGGAGGCAGTGGAAGACAGGAGTGCCTGGCGTGCTCTGGTCCATGGGGTCACGAAGAGTCGGACACAACTAAATGACTAAACAACAACAACAACATTCCAATGCTCAAGTTAGGGATTCAAGGCTGAAAGAATATACACTGATCAATAGCCATCAAGTGGATTTATGGCGGAGAGGAAAATGCACTGAGGTTTTCCTGGCTCAAACTTTGCATCTATAATTGCTAGATTACAGCAACACTCTCAGAGGAAAATTCTTATTGCCCAGTTAGGCACGTTATTTGACCAATGACAGCAGCAAAATAAGGAAATATGAAACAAACCCCAACCAAATGCCAATCAGGTTGAGAAAAAAAAATCATTTCCACCCATGTCAACTAACAACCCAAAATAGCACATTTAAACTCCTGAAATAAATTCAGTAACACAAAGAAACAGCAACACTCACAGCATCTTAAAAACCATATCAGAAACAGGATCCTAAAACTCAGTTTGCATGTAAGATTCATAAAAAGGAAGCCTCAGTATTTTTAAGGCCCACATTAATGTCTTGAAATAATAGTATAGGAAATGTGGGGGTCACATAGAGGGAGGGAGGGAGGGAAAGAGAAAGCAGAGTTGACCTACCTGTGGAACCTTATAGTTTTCCAAGAGCGTCGCCACATTCATGGAAATTGGGGCATCCACTCCCCCAATGACTGCTATTAGATTTTTCTGTTGCTCACATATGTAGTTAGGGATAAATCTCTCCTCTGTGGATAAAAGTAGCATTGTAGCATGATAAGTCCTCCTTGCATTGCAATAGCTGTCATAGATGTGGAAGCCCAAAGTGAGATTGGGTAAGAGGTGAGGGTTTTCATTGATCTCTTTGACTGTGAAAGCTAAAGCCAGGATGTGCTGGTAATGCTTAGGGACTATGCTGAAAGAAGTGTGAGATTCTTTTTCAGAAGGATATTCCATACTTAGTTTAGTTATTACCAATGTGTTCTGTGCCTCTTTTATTAACAATCAATTATTACAGTATTTATACATAAGTTGGATATAAATATAAAAAATTAACTATGTGAGCAGTCACATTTACAATATAAAACTCTCCATTCTGATTAAAATAAGTTTTTAGATTTTTATCATTTATTTCATTATAAAGCTTATTTGAAAATAAAGTTAAAATATAACCAAACAGATGGGATGGTGTTTATTTTTTAAAGCTGTCAGATGGAGCAGACTGAGGGGGCAACCCTATGGTAAAATCCACAAGGAGGAGCATTTTAGGATGCAGTGGATCTCTGGATCAACCATGCTCAGTTGGCATTAAGTCCTCAACCCCAGTTCAGTTGAACATACTGTATATCAGCATAACCTGGTCATCTCAACCAAGCTGGCTGTGATGAAGCTGGTTGAGCCAAGCTGGTCTGAGACTGAAAAAGGGAGCATTCCAGGAACAAGGCAGGAGTGGAACCAAAGAGCGGAGACTTTGCTAGATCCAAAGCATGTCCACCTTGTTCATGTGACCTGGTAACCTGGCATAGTACACTGTTTTAAAGGCTTGTTTTCTCTCAGCCAGGCATGGACAGAGTAGCAGCAGTAGCCCTGCTGGCAAACAGGGTTTAGATCTGGAGTAACTTTATGTCGCATTAATTTGCTGTATCTTAATTCACACTAGCTTTTGGTGGATAGGATTTCTCCCTACATTTTTTGTTCTTTAGCTGCAGCTCTAGCACAATTTATCTAAGTGGCAATTTTTATTGAATAAAATAAATTAATACAATATTTGGAAAGAAAATCAAACAATCATTTAGGCCTTACACAAATAGATCTGTCAATGTTGGCAGGGGTTCTTCCCTGAAGTCTAGTTCACTGACGATGGCACCAGCATGATAAGCAATTCCACCAATTATGAAGTCTCCTTCTTGATGATATTTGTGAAGTGGAGGCTGTGGGTAATAGATATTGCACTGAACAGCATGAGTCTTGCATTCCATGGGAGGAAGCAGAGGCAGCAGCAAAATGACTAAAACTACCATCCTCAGTACAGAAGTCTGAAGCCTGGCATATCCAAGAGCAGAGCTGTGAACCCCTGTCTTTCCCCAGAGCCACTCCATATCCCTAGCTTTCACTGGATATATTTATGACAACCTTCACACTCTTTGCTCTCTGTTCTGCTAACAGCCAAGGAAGTCCCACAGGGGTTTGGCTGAACATCATAACTAATGACCGTCCTTCTGACTAGCTAATTGTGTAGTTAATTATTACATTAACAACAATTCCTAAATGGAGGGTGTGGAGTCCTTTAGGAATTAAGAAAAGTTGTTTGTCACATATTTTGGAAAGAAGATTTCCCTCACACTTTAGTTAGATAGGAAGGCATGATGAAGTTTGGAATGACCCGCAGCATGAAGAGAACCCTGGATTCAAATCTTTGTGGTAGGGGTTAGCAACAAGGTAGTCATGGATACATTATGCCTGCGTCTCCTTCCTATTGCACCATGAGCAGTCTCAATAAATGCTGCCTCATAAATCCACATTAAAAAAGAGGATGTTGGTCAGAATATAATGGGGGGACAGCTGAGAGACATTAATCCCCTTAATGCACCCCTTTTATCAGACAGCTATGAGTTTGAATGTCAGTTATGAGACACTAAGTAAGATCTATGCCACTTGTGATCCATCAAGTTATAGGCACTGACTCACCCCTAGATATATGAATGAATGAATGAATGAATGAACCTTAATATGCGTCAGTCATCAGCCATAGCAATAAAACAACTACAGTCATACCTCAGGTTCAAGTTGCTTCAGGTTGAATGCTTTTGGGTTGGGAACCACGTTACTTCCGGGTTTTGCCGCTCGTGCATGCGCAGGCAGTTAAAATGACATCGCATGCAAGCGCGGTGCAGTGATTCACAACCTGTGCATGCGCAGATGTGTGGACGCGGGTTGCATTCGCTACAGGATGCGAATGGGGCTCCAGAATGGATCCCGTTCATATCCAGAGGTACCACTGTTTACAATATACAAAGAATAGAAATAAAAAGTCAATTACATAAAATTTATTTTAGGGTTTTGGATCAATAGTCAAATAGTATCTCTTATTCTGATTGCCCCAGCTAAAAACCTTGCAGCCTTTGCTGTCACCTGCTCATCGTGACCTGCCAAGAGAAAGAACACTGTGGTAGTAGTTGGGCAACCCAGAATGGACAATAAAAGAGGGGTGATAATCTCATTTCTCAAGTCTTTATAAAGAGTGCAGGCCAGAAGGACATGCGCCAACGATTCGGTACTGCCATCTCCTCAGGGATATAAGCGTTTTTCCTGTGGAATCTGTTGGAATCGTCCCTCAAGTACATCCAAGGGCAACACATTCAATCTTACAAGAGTAAAAACGCATCAATATTTTCGAATTTCTGGGTTATGCAGATACGGTGCCAGAGAGTCAAAATGGGAGGGTGGAGAGACCCCTATATGAATTCTGGCCTGGCAGCCTGCTGTCACTTGCTAAAGGAAGGACAACCAGGAGGGAGCATGTCTTAATTCTCTATTGAAGGAGTTCCCAAGTCTGTGTGTAGCCACTGAGAAGGCTCTCTCCTGCTTCCCTACCAAGTGAACCTGTGAGGGTGGCAAGAACAAGAAAAGGACTTCCCCCAAAGATCTCAAAACCCGGGCTATTGAGGCCATTAACAGTGCACATATGGAGCCAAATAATGTGAATAAAAGCTGACTCTTTGAAATAAAAATTCTTCCATGCAAAAATATGGTTCAAAAGATTTACTACACAACTTTACTCTGAAGCAACGTGAAACAAATAAAGTTACATTCAGATAGTTGAAGAATGTCTTATACTTGTCCAAGCGTAGCACACTTGGATTCCAATATATATATCTTCAAGTGCTAAAATTCCAAGCTTTGTCCTTCCTCCATTCCAGTCTCCATTAGCCTGAAGCTCCTTTCTTTGAGAGAGATAAGCATATGCATAGACTTGTAATACTAGACCTTCCATGTGATTCTAAGCTAAGCACCTTGTAATTGACCCAGCTGAGATACAGCCCCACTTAATCTAAAACTGCTAGACTCTTCTCTCAGCTTTTCTTTAGCTTCAATACAAGTTTCCATGCCATGCTTCACAATCTAAATACAGACACATTACAGATTTATTTTCCATTTCAGTGTACAATTAAACAATTTTATTTAACACAGGAGCTCACAATATGATAAAGGAAAGAAGATAACATAGCAGAACAAGAAAATTTTAACCCCTTGTCTTGTGAACCCTATGTATGCATTCTATGCACTCAAATTCTTCAGGTCTTATTTCTTATTAGATGTTCCCTTTCATTCAACTCAGGCCGGAACACAATAATGTAGCATTTTGGTGCAAAGATGCAACCCAGCAGGCCAGCACCGGATGCTAAGATAGAAAAGATCTCCACAGCAACCATGTATTTTCCCTTGGTGCTGAGGTAGGTTGGAACAAAAGATACCCAAACACTGCAAAAGACCAACATGCTGAAAGTGATGAACTTCGCTTCATTGAAACTGTCAGGTAACTTCCTGGCAAAGAAAGCTGCAGTGAAGCTGACAAGAGCCAGGAAGCCCATGTAGCTCAAGACAGAGTAAAACATAGTCACAGAGCCCTCATTACATTCCAGTACTATTTCTTTAGTAATTGAGTGCATGTCAACATCTGGAAATGGTGGCGACGATGCCATCCACACAGTACAGATGCCTGCTTGAATAAAGGAACAGGAAACCACAATGGCAATAGCCAGTCTCTTCCCCACCCACTTCCTCATCCTGGATCCTGGTTTGGTGGCCATGAAAGCCAAAACCACTGTCATGGTTTTTGCTAGCACACAAGAAACAGCCACTGAGAAGATAATGCCAAAAGCCGTCTGTCGGAGGAGGCATGCCACAATTCCAGGTTTTCCAATGAATAGCAATGCAGACAGGAAGCAGAGCAGGAGAGAAATTAGCAGCATATAAGTGAGGTCTTTGTTGTTTGCTTTGACAATGGGTGTGTGTTGGTGCTTCAAAAATGTTCCCAGGACCAGAACTGTGATCACAGAAAAAGTAAAAGCAAAGCAGGCTAAACTGATGCCCAGAGGTTCCTCATAGGACAAAAAGGTTGTTTCCTTGGGAATACACATATCCTGATTATTATTTGGATATTTTTCTTCTGAGCATATATTACACTCGTTCATGTCTGAAAATGAAAATACCTGGTCTTAATCAGGGAAAGTGAACACATATTCTGTAGAAATCATGTCTACCTGTATTATGTTGCGCCCCAAGGCCCCCAAGCTCTTTCCCAGTAAATAACTTCAAACGGACACATAAATTTAATTTTAAATTTTGGGGCAAAATTTAGGCCACAACTTTATTGAGTGGTATTGCCTAGGCAGGACGCGGGTGGCGCTGTGGGTTAAACCGCAGAGCCTAGGACTTGGTGATCAGAAGGTCGGCGGTTCGAATCCCTGTGACGGGGTGAGCTCCCGTTGCTTGGTCCCTGCTCCTGCCAACCTGGCAGCTTGAAAGCACCTCAAAGTGCAAGTAGATAAATAGGTACCGCTCTGGCGGGAAGGTAAACGGTGTTTCCGTGCGCTGCTCTGGTTCACCAGAAGCGGCTTAGTCATGCTGGCCACATGACCCGGAAGCTGTACACCGGCTCCCTTGGCCAATAAAGCGAGATGAGCGCCGCAACCTCAGAGTCGGTCATGACAGGACCTAATGATCAGGGGTCTCTTTCCCTTTACCTTTATTGCCTAGGCATTGTTCAGGGACTATAACTGAATCCTGCCTCTCTGGCTGGCAGTCTGTAAGGGTAAACACCAAACGAGGGAGAAACATTGGTGAAGATTGATTGAAGCTCATCCCGGTGTTCCTGTGGTCCTAGCATGGCCCTAGCCCCTTAAGCGGACTTCGGAAGAGATCCTGGACCCCGAGATTCCTTTACCAGAATACCCTATTTCTGGAGGTGCAGGTGATGGCCACACCTCCCCTCCCACACATTTCTATAAACCAATGCCTAACCACCAAACCTTACAAAGTTGTGGCGATTGCTAAGGGGGTAGGCGAAAACCAAGTGGCTAAAGCCAATCTGCCAAATGGAAAAATTCCTAGCCAGCCCCTGCTCCAAAGCAGGTGACCCAATCCAAAGCAAGGCCAAAACAGTAGCACCTAAAATAGGGAGCGCGAAGCAAGTGCTTCATTCCCATTGTGCTGCTACATTTATAGGTCCCTGGGATCACGCCACTCGCCCCAGTTGGCTCAAACAGTCAAGCGCGATCCTGGGGCGCAACAGACAAGGCTTCGGCCACGCCTAGCAACAACACACCCTGTGTGGGTGACTTAAGGGTCCCAAGCACAACCAGGATCCTCGATTTAGGAGGATCACATTTGTAATGGCTATTTTTTTCCATGTGTAATGATATTTGTATTCTAATATACAATGTCATACATTTGAATACAAAAGTTTTCTGTCTTGTCTGGCGGAAGCCCTATTAAGTGGTGTTTGGAGTTTTAACTGACATCTGCGAGGAACATTGTATGTTACAATAATCTGTAAGCAAAATAAGGCTAGGAGTTATGCCTATTTTGTGTGGTATTGAAAGTGTTCTTTAAACCTTGGTGTCACAGATAAAAACCTCACATTTTAACCACTAAACTAGATAGGTATTATTTTCACCTTATTAAAATGCTCAAAATTACCGTATTTTTCGCCCTATAGGACACACTTTTTCCCCTCCAAAAATGAAGGGGAAATCTGGGTGCGTCCTATGGGGCGAATGCAGGCTTTCGCTGAAGCTTGGAGAGCGAGAGGGGTCGGTGCGCACTGACCCCTCTCGCTCTCCAGGCTTCAGGAAGACATCCGCAGCCTAGGCAGCCCTGCGGGAGGTCCCACAGGGCTGTCTAGGCTGCGGATAGCAGCCTGCTTCCCGGAGCGTCGGGGGCCCTGAAAGCAGAGCACCCGGCGCTTCGGGAACACATCCGCTGCCTAGGTAGTCCTGTGGGAGGTCCCGCAGGGCTGTCTAGGCTGCGGATAGCAGCCTGCTGCCCGGTGGGTGGGGTGCCCTGAAGCAGAGCGCCCCTCGCGCCGGGCATACTTCTGCAGCATGGGGAGCCCTGCAGGAGTTCCCCGCAGGGTTCCCCACGCTGCGGATAGCAGCCTGCCGCCCGGCGTGCGGGACACCCTGAAGCAGAGCGCCCCTCATGCCGGGCATACATTCTCAGCGTGTTGGAGCCCTGGGGAGTTCCCTGCAGGGCTCCCCATGCTGCGGATAGCAGCCTGCCGCCTGGCAGTAACTCACGCAAGGCAGACATCGGCCAGCCCCACAAGCTCGAGGGACAGCAGGGAGGCACAGCGCCGCCATCCCGCTGTTCCTCGACCTGGTTCGGTTTCCCTGACCTGCTTTTGGGGGGGAAATAAAGGGAAAAAAATTCCTTTATTCCCCCCCCCCAAAAAAAAAAAAACTAGGTGCGTCCTATGGGACGGAGCATCCTATGGGATGAAAAATACAGTATTCACATAGCAAAACGCAAAGCATAGTAATTTTGGAAGTCCTCCTCTACTGGAACAAAAAGTTGCAATCCCTTTCAAAGTTAATGGATTAAAAAATAGAGCAAAACACTAAACTTTTCTTTTTATGAATTTCCAATTATTTTTGTCTGTACTGCTCTGATTAGGTTGGTCATGTATTCTGCTCATTCTTCATTTCTTCCTTCCATCTTTGTAAATTTCCATTTTATCATGGAAATGTATCTGTAGCATTGTGTGTTGTGTTAGATGAATAGATTGTGGGATCCAATGATCATAAAGAATTGGTCTCCTGCTTCTGCAAAAAATCGAAGGATCTAAACACTCTTCAAAGACTGAATCATAGAATCATAGAGTTGGAATAGACCACAAGGGCCATTGAGTCCAACCCCCTGCCAAGCAGGAAACACCATCAGAGCACTCCTGACATATGGTTGTCAAGCCTCTGCTTAAAGACCTCCAAAGTAGGAGACTCCACCACACTCCTTGGCAGCAAATTCCACTGTCGAACAGCTCTTACTGTCAGGAAGTTCTTCCTAATGTTTAGGTGGAATCTTCTTTCTTGTAGTTTGGATCGATTGCTCCGTGTCCGCTTCTCTGGAGCAGCAGAAAACAACCTTTCTCCCTCCTCTATGTGACATCCTTTTATATATTTGAACATGGCTATCATATCACCCCTTAACCTCCTCTTCTCCAGGCTAAACATGCCCAGCTCCCTTAGCCGTTCCTCATAAGGCATCGTTTCCAGGCCTTTGACCATTTTGGTTGCCCTCCTCTGGACACGTTCCAGTTTGTCAGTGTCCTTCTTGAATTGTGGTGCCCAGAACTGGACACAGTACTCCAGGTGAGGTCTGACCAGAGCAGAATACAGTGGCACTATTACTTCCCTTGATCTAGATGCTATACTCCTATTGATGCAGTCCAGAATTGCATTGGCTTTTTTAGCTGCCGCGTCACACTGTTGGCTCATGTCAAGTTTGTGGTCAACCAAGACTCCTAGATCCTTTTCACATGTACTGCTCTCAAGCCAGGTGTCACCCATCTTGTATTTGTGCCTCTCATTTTTTTTGCCCAAGTGCAATACTTTACATTTCTCCCTGTTAAAATTCATCTTGTTTGTTTTTGCCCAGTTCTCTAATCTGTCAAGGTCGTTTTGAAGTGTGATCCTGTCCTCTGGGGTGTTAGCCACCCCTCCCAGTTTGGTGTCATCTGCAAATTTGATCAGGATGCCCTTGACTGGACCAAGTTAAGTTCATTCCTAAAACTTTTTCTTTCAGGCTTATTGCCACTGATGATAAGTCAGAAAACCATTTTTGATCTCTCGATCTGTGTGTGTGTTTGAAGCTTGATCATACATTTGGAAGTTATCTTCTCTGATAAACTGTTACTAGTACTGCCCATTATCTAGCTACTGTACAAAAGCCACTGTACTTAATGCCCCACCTTTTTCCCTGACAGGGACTCTGAGGCAAATAATTACAGACACAAACCAGTTTCTTCTTCAGCAACTACCTACAGGATTAACAAACATTTCAATCACATGCTAAACCTGGTATATAGTCGTTAATTTGTAGGCACATTCCTCTGAATTCCAGCTAAAGCCATTCACTTGTAAACTGTACAGTTTGTGCAGAATACTCACCCTCCTGAGCCGAAATCTTTCCTTCTGGACATGGGATGCAATCATAACAGCAAAATGGCTCCCCATCTTTCACTCTTTTCCTAGTTCCAGGATGGCACCGCTCAGTACATAAGGAAAGAGGCTGAGACTAATCCATACATGAGAGCCCAGAATAGTAATTTTGAGAATATTGAGATTAGAATATTGAAGCCAACTTTTAGGTATTCTTAAGTTACACTTCCTTTCAGTAAAGTATACCAATTGTGCTAGCAAGTGCAATATTTTTTAATCAACATGAGAATTATAGTACAACAGACTGTTAAGAAACCATATTCTGGAAAGGATGGAGCTTGAGTAAGGGCATAGATTGTGATTCCTTGTATATAAACCAGTCAAGAGATTTCGTTTTTATACTTTTTCCAAACAACTTCTCAATTAATATAGACAGGAATATCTTATCCATCCATCCATTGTAATTTTTCCATTTTCTAAGAAGTTCCAAACCAGACTCTCAGTATTTTATTGGATTTCCTTATTTATAATTAATCTAATTTTAGACATCGGGGCAGAATGCAAGTGCTTACTCAGAACCAGGTGTCTTACTCAAATGGGTGACCATTGAGACTTACCTGGTTAAAATGGCTGGGCCAAGTTATGGAATCCCCATTGATGGTCAACTGTTGGTTGGGATCAACATTCCCAACCTTCACTCTTTGAAATGATTGGTTTGAGGAAACAATCCAGTTGATCACATCAAATCCAGCCACTAACTCTCCATTCTCATCAAAGGAAATCTTGTCCCCACCGCTGTTGTTAAACAAGACACGTCTGAGAAAAATATGTAGCTGGTTTGAGGAGAAGGGAAGAGTTGAGAAAAGGCTGCAGTTGGATCGTTGATAGTAAAGTCATACCCTGTTTATGGTTTTTGGGTGAGAAGGTATTTGCGTGGACAGGCGGAGTCCCCAGATCCCAAGCGCCCCCCCCGTCATGTGGAATAACGACTCAAGACAACGTGCTATGGGATTAAATTGGCCACTACTTTATTAAATTTCAAATGGGGGTAGACCTTGGCTCAGGCATTCGGCGTTCTCCCTCCCCAGTCCCCAGCCGGGGACCTAGGGAGCTTCAGGGTTATCCAGTGTGTGTGTGGGGGGGATGGGCCGGCTCTGGAGAACATATGTTCAAGCAGAGATAGCCGCCCCCATTACGCCACCGCAGGGGAGAGCAATGATGACCTTTCGGCGTACAGTCAACCTCCCTTCAGAAACCCCTTTAACGGGGAACCCTGATATCACCGCCGCAAAGAGGAAGATGGACTAAAGGATTCTGCCGAAGACCTGATACCGCCAAAGTTGTGACATTTTGCTACGGGAAAGGCGAAACCTGCCAATGCAGGGAAATTCCTTTCCGGCCCTTTAACAGCGACCTTAATGTAGCAGCGCCCGCATACCTGTGAAGATAAGTTAACCTGCAAAACCTATGAAGAAAAGTTAACCTGCAAAAGAAGACATTAACTGAGGGTGGGTAGGGTGGGAGAAGCTCTGGAGCCAAGTGAGGATTCCCAGGTAAGATCCTCCCTCTATTGTGTGGGCAGGTAATCCCTCCCCTCCCTGGCCTGGTCTCCTTGGCAACGCTTCCCCCAGGTGGGATTGGACAACTGACTGAGACCTCCAGGTATCCCACCTGAGGAAAGGCAAAGCCAAGCCTATGCTGATGGGGCTGTTCCAGATCTAGGGCTGTGTGCATCCACGCAAAGGGCACCCCCCGTTTTAAGCGGGGAACGGTCATTATGATAAAGAAGCTCACTCTTTGTAATTCAGAAAAGGAGCAGCAGATTCTAATAAATTGACTTTAAAGCACGTTAGGTTCTGAAGCTTCTGTTTCTATATTTTTCAGAGTGTTGAAACACGGTTAATGTTTCAATAATCAATTAGGCCAACACCATTTTAGTTTGTGTTGACTCAGTGAGAAAATGACCAACTTCTGACACCAGAAAGTATTTTATTTTATTTTTTTTTAAAAGTGATTCAGGTGCCTAACTCATTAATTTATATGCACCCACTCGGAAGGTAGCATTGCAAAATACAACAAAAAAAAAATATAAGATGAACATATATAAACCTCACTCTTTGTAATTCAGAAAAGGAGCAGCAGTTTCTAATAAACTGACTTTAAAGCATGTTAGTTTCTGAAACTTCTGTTTCTATTTATTATTATTTTTAAATAAAATATGTGACTTCAAGGGGCATACATATTCATGTAGATCTGCTCCCAGAAGGCCTGGTTCAGGCTCAATAATTTAACAGAATGAATTAGATGCACCAAATTCATAACAGAATTTCTACCTATCACAAAATATGGAGCTGGGCTTTCACTAAAACTGCCATTAGCCCCAGTCTGTGTACAAAGTGGTTTGGGGTGATGGGAAATGTAGTCAAACAAAATCTGGAGGGTGCAACCGGTTGGGGTAACCTGGCTGATTGAGAGAATCAAATAGTAATTTAGAAATCATCCATTAATTTAGGAAACGGAAAGGAAGAAGTGTTATTAAAGTGATATATGTTATATACCTTAGGTTGGGAAGGAATTGGGGACACAGTATTTATGCAAATTAAAGACTATATAGTACATTTATGGTGCTCTGCCTCTTGACAATGTTGAGCATGTTACCTGCCACAATTGTTGATTTTGGTACTTCCATTGACCTCTTCTTTCCATTGCTTGATATTTGAATCTAGTTGAAGACATGTAATGCAAAGCATGAGCTACAGCACAGACAGCATTGTAGATGCTGTAACTGTGGCCATTCATGCTCATCTCAAAGAATGGAGCAGAAAGGCTCTCTAGTTTCTCCTCCCCAGTACAAATATTCCCCATCACATCTTCCACATTTGGATCTGCAAACACACAGTCAAAGGCCTGTTGCCAGAAGTCTCTGATGAAACCATCTCCTTTTGTGCTTAAAGGATTTTGGCTCTCAACAAATGCTTTGAATGCTGTTATGTCATTGGAATGGACTGTGAAGGACAGGACACCATGGAATATTTCTGTGTCCCAATTTTTTTGATATAGCTGTGAAGTGAGCTCCATTGCAGCTGTTGTTATCCACACTATACCTTTTGGTAGACTTGGTGGATGTTCTGCAAAATATGGAATCCATCTCAAAATCACCATGGAATAAGAGTCACCATAAAACACAACCACACTGGCTGTACTATTCAGAAGTTCATTATGTATTTTTAATCCATCTTCAAGAATTTCATCAAATTCAGAGGCGGACATAACCATAGGGATTCTTTTTATAAAGTCAAAACAGATACCTCTCTGGGAAAATTTTGGCAAAACAGTTTGCAAAAACATTTCACCATTTTCATTATCCATTACTAGTACCCCAATCCATATCCATTTGAAATAAAGAAGCAAAGAGAGAATTCCTTTGTATTGAAGTGCTTGATGAGGAACCATCTGGTAGAAAGAAATTCCTGGGTTTCCATCTGTCTTCAATGGAGCAGAGCCATATATGAGCTAAAGTGATTTTAGGGGACAGAAAGAAAAGATGTAATAATAGAATGCATCTTGCATATTGAAGCTTTCAAAACTATTCATGGAAATTGGAAACCAGTGCTTTCACCTCTGCTGATGGAAGCCAACTATAGAATCTCATAGAATTGAAGAGTTGGAAGGGACCCCAAGAGTCATCTAGTCCAAGCCCTTGCAAAGCAAGAATCTCTGCTAAGGCACCTAGGACAGATAGCCATCCACGAGAGCATGAATTCTCACAATTCCATCTCTAGGAAGAATGAAATATATCTGTTACAGAGGATTGGGGACCACCCCCCAGCAGATATATTCAACCTTGGGGGCAAAAGGAAGCAAGAAAATTGCAAAAAACCCCAAAACTCCAACACCACACCACCCCGCTCCAATTTCCACTGATGAATTGATTTGTCAGTGAATTCCACCCATACATTATATTAGCAACTCTTAGAAATACAACGTCAGGTACTGAATTTGACTATTCCAATGCTCGAGTTAGGCATTCATGGCTGAAAGAATATTCAATGATCAATGGCCATCAAGTGGATTTATGCACTGAGAGGAAATGCACTGAGGATTTCCTTGCTCAAAGTTTGCATCTATAATTGCTTGATTACAGCAACATTCTCAGAGCAAAATTCTTATTGACACATTATTTGACCAATGAGAGCAGCGAAATAATCAGACTGTACAACGGTTATAGGATAAAATCAGACCAAATTTTGATTAACATCAGCAGGAAGGGTAATATTTGGCATGCCATTAGCGACAGGATCAGTTCATATTCCACAAGCTCCATGATGATGGAATGGATCTGCTGGATTTGGACCAGCCCAAGCCCATCCCATGGGTGTTGGCCAGGGTTCAATCTTGCTGTGGTGCAAGCCAAGCAATCAAGGTCCCACTAGGTAACCAGGGTGGAGTTTCCCACCAGGCAGATACACAACCCAAGTTTGGGCGTGCTGTGGTCAATCCTGCTCTCAGGCCCCTTATGGGGGTTCCCCTATACTATGTTGATCCTGCCTGATGCCATTTCCTCCTTCATACAAACAATGTTCTTCTGCCTAACAAAAAAAGGACACAATTTCACTAAGGAAACATGAAACAAACCCCAACCAAATGGAAATTAAGTTGAGAGAATAAAATTCATTTCCAGCCCTGTCAACCAGCACCCCCAAATTGCATTTTAAACTCCTCCTAAAATAAATACAGTAACACAAAAGAAACAGCAGCACTTACTGTACAGCATCTTAAAAACCATATCAGGAACAGGAGCCTAAAGCTTGGTTTGCATGAGGGATTCATAAAAAAGGAAGTCACATTATTTTCAAAGCACATATTAATGTCTTGAAATAATAGAATAGGAAATGTGGGGGATCACACAGAGGGAGGGAGGGAAAGAGAAAGCAGAGTTGACTTACCTGTGGAACCTTATACTTATTCAAGACTGTTGCCACATTGATGGAAATTTGGGCATCCACTCCTCCAATGACTGCTATTAGATCTTTCTGTTTCTCACATATGTAGTTAGGGATAAATCTCTCCTCTGTGGATAAAAGTAGCATTGTAGCATGATATGTCCTCCTTGCATTGAAATAGCTGTCATATATGTGGAAGCCCAAAGTGAGATTGGGTAAGAGGTGAGGGTTTTCATTGATCTCTTTGACTGTGAAAGCCAAAGCCAGGATGTGCTGGTAATGCTTAGGGACTATGCTGAAAGAAGTGTGAGATTCTTTTTCAGAAGGATATTCCATACTTAGTTTAGTTATTATCACTGTGTTCTGTGTCTCCTTTTTTAACAATCAATTATTACAGTATTTATATATAAGGTGAGAATATTTATAAGGTGGCCTACATAAATATAAAAGATTAACTATGTCACAAGTCACATTTACTACAACAGCAACAATAACAATTATTTATTATTTATATCCCACCCATCTGGCTGGGTTTCCCCAGCCACTCTGGGCGGCTTCTAACAGAATATTAAAAGCACAATAAAACATCAAACATTATAAACCTCCCTAAATAGGGCTGCCTTCGGATGTCATCTAAAAGTCAGATAGTTGTTTATTTCTTTGACATCTGGAGGGAAGACGTTCCACAGGGCAGACGCCACTACCGACAAGGCCCTCTGCCTGGTTCCCTGTAATCTCATTTCTCGTAGGGAGGGAACCTCCAGAAGGCCCTCGGAGCTGGACCTCATTGTCCTGGCTGAATGATGGGGGTGGAGAATCTCCTTCAGGTATACTGACTGGAGGCGCTCCAGAAACTCTCCATTCTGATTTAAGTAAGTTTTTAGATTTTTATATTTTATTTCATTATAAAGCTTATTTGAAAATTAAGTTAAAATATAACAAAACAGATGGGATGGTGTTTATTATTTTAAACTGTCATGGTTAAGATGGAGCAGATTGGGGAGGCAATCCTATGGCAAGATCCCCCAGGATGAGCATTTTAGGATGCACAGGATCTCGGGCTCAATTACGCTCAGTTGACATTAAGTCCCCAATCCCATTTCAGCTGAGCATATATCAGCATAACTTGGTCATCTCTACCAAGCTGACTGTGATGAAACTGGTTGAGCCAAGCTGGTCTAAGACTGGAAAAGGGAGCATTCCAGGAGCAAGGCAGGGGTGGAATCAGAGAGTAGAGACTTTGCTAGATCCTAAGCATGTCCAGCTTGGTCGTGTGACCTGGCGACCTGGCACAGTACATATTTTAAAGGCTTGTTTTCCCTCAGTCAGGCGTAGAAGCAGGGGCCTTTCTACTGAACAAGTTTAGATGTACTGCAACTTTATGCTGCATTAATTTATAGCATCTTACTTTACACTAGCTTTTGGTGAATAGGATTTCTCCCTAAGTTTTGTATTCAGTGGCTGCAGCTCTTGCACAAATTATCCCAGTGGAATTTTTTTATTATATAAAACAAATCAATATTTGTAAAGAAAAGCAAATAATCATTCAGGCTTTACACAAATGGTTCTGTCAATGTTGGCAGGGGTTCTTCCCTGAAGGCTGGTTCACTGACGACGACACCAGCATGATAAGCAATTCCACCAATTATGAAGTCTCCTTCTTGATGATATTTGTGAAGTGGAGGCTGTGGGTAATAGATATTGCACTGAACAGTGTGAGTCTGGCATCCCATTGGAGGAAGCAGAGCCAGCAGCAAAATGACTACAACCACCATCGGTACAGAAGTCTGAAGCCTGGAATATCCAAGAGCAGATCTGTGAACCCCTGTCCATTTCCAGTGCCACTCCATATCTCTGATTTGCACTGGATATATTTATGACAACCTTCACACTCTTTGCTCTCTGTTCTGCTAACAGCCAAAGACGTTCCACAGGGATTTGGTTGAACATAATAACTAATGACCGTCCTTCTGACTAGCTAATTGTGTAGTTAATTATTACATTAACAACAATTCCTAAATGAAGGATGTGGAGTCCTTTAGGAATTAAGAAAAGTTGTTTGTCATGTATTCTGGAGAGGAAATTTCCCTCACACTTTAGTTAGATAGGAAGGCATGGTAAAGTTTGGAATGACCCACAGCAAGAAGAGAACACTGGATTCAAATCTTTGTGGTAGGGGTTAGCAACAAGGTAGTCATGGATGCATTATGCCTGTGTCTCCTTTCTATTGCATCATGAGTGGTCTCAATAAATGCTCACTCATAAATCCACATTAAAAAAGAGGATGTTGGTCAGGATATGGGGGGGCACTTGAGAAGCATTAACTCCCTCAAAGTACCCCTTTTACCAGAGAGTTATGAGTTTGAATGCCAGCTATGAGACACTTTGTACGATGGACCTGTGATCCATCAAGCTATAGCCACTGACAGACCCCTATATGTATTCTCGTCTGGCTGCCTGCTGTCACCTGCTGTCACCTGTTGTCACTTGCTGAAGGGAGGAAAACTGGGAAATGCTCTATGGAGGGAGTTCCCAAGTCTGTGTGTAGCCACTGAGAAGGCTCTCTCCTGCTTCCCTACCAAGTGAACCTGTGAGGGTGGCAAGAACAAGAAAAGGACTTCGTCCAAAGATCTCAGAACCCGGGCTACTGAGGCCATTAACAGTGCACATATGGGGGCAAATCATATGAATAAAAACTGACTCTTCGAAATAAAAATTCTTCAGTGCAAAAATATGGTTCAAAAGATTTACTGCAGAATTTCATTCCAAAACAACTTGAAACAAAGTTTCATAATACCCTACACTTGTCCAAGCATAGCTCACTTTACTTGAATTCCAATATACATATCTTCGAGTGCTAAAATTCCAAGCTTTGTCCTTCCTCCATTCCAGTCTCCATTAGCCTGAGGCTCTATACTTGGAGAGAGATAAGCAAATAGACTTGTAAAACTAGAGCTTTCATCTGATTTTAAGCTAAACACCTTGTAACAGACAAGTTGAGATACAGCCCAACTTAATCTAAAACTGCTAAACTCTTCTCTCAGCTTTTCTTTAGCTTCAGTAGAAGCGACCATGCCATGCTTCACAATCTAAATACAGACACATTACAGATTTATTTTCCATTGCAGTGTACAATTAAACAATTTTATTTAACACAGGAGCTCACAATATGATAAAGGAAAGAAGATAACATAGCAGAACAAGCCAATTTTAACCCCTTGTCTTGTGAACCCTATGTATGCATTCTATGCACTCAAATTCTTCAGGTCTTATTTCTTGTTAGATGTTCCCTTTCATTCAACTCAGGCCGCAACACAATAACGTAGCATTTTGGTGCAAAGATGCAACCCAGCAGGCCAGCACCGGATGCTAAGATAGAAAAGATCTCCACAGCAACCATGTATTTTCCCTTGGTGCTGAGGTAGGTTGGAACAAAAGATACCCAAACACTGCAAAAGACCAACATGCTGAAAGTGATGAACTTCGCTTCATTGAAACTGTCAGGTAACTTCCTGGCAAAGAAAGCTGCAGTGAAGCTGACAAGAGCCAGGAAGCCCATGTAGCTCAAGACAGAGTAAAACATAGTCACGGAGCCCTCATTACATTCCAGTACTATTTCTTTAGTAATTGAGTGCATGTCAACATCTGGAAATGGTGGCGACGATGCCATCCACACAGTACAGATGCCTGCTTGAATGAAGGAACAGGAAACCACAATGGCAATAGCCAGTCTCTTCCCCACCCACTTCCTCATCCTGGATCCTGGTTTGGTGGCCATGAAAGCCAAAACCACTGTCATGGTTTTTGCTAGCACACAAGAAACAGCCACTGAGAAGATAACGCCAAAAGCCATCTGTCGGAGGAGGCATGCCACAATTTCAGGTTGTCCAATGAATAGCAATGCAGAAAGGAAGCAGAGCAGGAGAGAAATTAGCAGCATATAAGTGAGGTCTTTGTTGTTTGCTTTGACAATGGGTGTGTGGTGGTGCTTCAAAAATGTTCCCAGGACCAGAACTGTGATCACAGAAAAAGTAAAAGCAAAGCAGGCTAAACTGATGCCCAGAGGTTCCTCATAGGACAAAAAGGTTGTTTCCTTGGGAATACACATATCCTGATTATTATTTGGATATTTTTCTTCTGAGCATATATTACAATCGTTCCCATCTGAAAAAGAAGATATGTGGTCTTAATCAGAGAAAGTAAACACTTATTCTATAGTAATCATGTCTATCTGAATTATGTTTTAATGGTTATTTTTTCATTTGTAATTATATTTGTATTCTATTGTACACTGTAATACATTTGATTATGAATGTACGCTATTAAGTGGTGTTTGGAGTTTTAATGACATCTGTGAGGATCATTGTGTGTTAGCATAATCTGTAAGCAAAATAAGGCTAGGAGTTATGGCTGTTTTGTGTGGTGTTTAAAGCATTTTTTAAACCTTGCTGTCCTAGATAAAAACCTCACATTTTAACCACTAGACTAGATAGATATTATTTTCATATTATTAAAATGCTAAAAATTATTCAAATTGAAAAATGCAGAGCAAAGTAATTTTGAAAGTCCTCCTGTATTAGAACAAAAAGTTCCATCCCTTTTAAAGTTAGTGGATTAAAAATAGAGCAATAACCCTAAACTTTTCTTGTTATGAATTTCCAATTATTTTCATCTGTGCTTTTTCTATTTAGGTTGGTCATGTATTTTGTAGATTCTTCATTTCTTCCTTCCTTCTTTGTAAATTTCTATTTTATCATGTAAATGTATCTGTATCAGTGTGTGTTGTGTCAGATGTATAGATTGTGGAGTCCACCTATCATAAAGAATTGGTCTTCTGCTTTTGCAACAATTGAAGGATCTAAACATTCTTCAAAGACTGGACCAAGTTAAGTACATTCCTCTTAACCTTCCTAAAACTTTTTTTTCAGGCTTATTGTCATTAATAAGTCAGAAAACCCTTTTTGAGAGCTCCATTTGTGTGTGTGTGTGTGTGAAGCTTGATCATACATTTGGAAGTTATCTTGTCTGATAAACTGTTACTAGTACTGCCCATTATCTAGCTGCTGTACAAAAGACGCTGTACTTAATACCCCACCTTTTCCCCTGACAGGGACTCTGTAGCAAATAATTACACACACACACCATTTTCTTCTTTAGCAACTACCTACAAGATCCACCTCCTTCATGGATCATTGCCTTGCCATGGTAAAGGGGCTTGAATAACTCAGAGAAGCTATGAGCTATGCTGTGCAGGGCCACCCAAGATGGATAGGTCATAGTGGAGAGTTTTGACCAAACGTGATCCACCTGGAGCAGGAACCGGCAAGCCTCTCCAGTATCCCTGCCAAGAAAACTCCATTGACAAAGACAACAGGCATATAAAAGTTATGACGCTGGAAGATGAGCCCCTCAGGTCGGAAGGCATCCAACATGCTACTGAGGAAGAGCGGAGGGCAGGTACAAGTAGATTCGGAGCTGATGAAGCAGCTGGGCCAAAGCCGAAAGGTCACTCAGTTGCGGATATGCCTGGAAGTGAAAGGTACCATGAACCTTGGTAAGTTGGATGTGGTCAAAAATGTGATGGCAAGAATAAATATTGACATCCTGGGCATCAGTGAACTAAAATGGACGGGAATGGGCGAATTCAGTTTGAATGACCATAATATCGACTACTGTGGGCAAGAATCCCATAAAAGAAATGGAGTAGCCCTCATAGTCAACAAAAGAGTGGCAAAAGCTGTCCTGGGATGCAATCTCAAAAATGATAGAATGATCTTGATACGAATCCAAGGCATTACTTTTAACATCACAGTAATCCAAGTTTATGCACCAACCACTGGTGCTGAAGTAACTGAAATTGACCAATTCTATGACGACTTACAACACCTTCTAGAAATGACACTAAAGAAGGATGTTCTCATTATAGGGGATTGGAATGGTAAAGTAGGGAGTCAAGAGATAAAAGGAACAACTGACAAGTTTGGCCTTGGAGTTCAAAACAAAGCAGGGCAAAGGCTAATAGAGTTCTGGCAAGAGAACAAGCTGGTCATCATAAACATTCTTTTCCAACAACACAAGAGACGACTCTACACATGGACATCACCAGATGGGCAGCATCAAAATCAGATTGATTATATTCTCTGCAGCCAAAGATGGAGAAGCTCTATACAGTCAGCAACAACAAGACCTGGAGCTGACTGTGGCCCAGATCATCAGCTTCTTATAGCAAAATTCAAGCTTAAACTAAAGAAAGTAGGGAAAACCACTGGGCCGGTAAGATACAATCTAAATCAAATCCCTTATGAATACATAGTGGAAGTGAGGAACAGGTTTAAGGATTTAGATTTGGTGGACAGAGTGCCTGAAGAACTATGGATGGAGGCTCGTAACATTATACAAGAGGCAGCAACTAAAACCATCCCAATGAAAAGGAAATGCAAGAAAGCAAAGTGGCTGTCCAACGAGGCCTTACAAATAGCGGGGGAGAGAAGGCAAGAAAAATGCGAGGGAGATAGTGAAAGATACAGGAAATTGAATGCAGATTTTCAAAAAATAGCAAGGAGAGACAAGAAGGCCTTCTTAAATGAGCAATGCAAAGAAATAGAGGGAAAAAATAGAATGGGAAAAACCAGAGATCTGTTCAAGAAAATAGCAAGGAGATATGAAAGGAACATTTTTTACAAAGATTACCATAATAAAGGACAAAAGTGGTAAGGACCTAAGAGAAGCAGAAGACATCAAGAAGAGGTGGCAAGAATACACAGAGGAATTATACCAGAAAGATATGGATGTCTCGTACACCTCAGGTAGTGTGGTTGCTGACCTTGAGCCAGACATCCTGGAGAGTGAAGTCAAATGGGCCTTAGAAAGCACTGCAAATAACAAGGCCAGTGGAGGTGATGATATTCCAGCTGAACTATTTAAAATTTTAAAAGATGATGCTGTTAAGGTGCTACACTCAATATGCCAGCAAGTTTGGAAAACTCAGCAGTGGCCAGAGGATTGGAGAAGATCAGTCTACATCCCAATCCCAAAGAAGGGCAGTGCCAAAGAATGCTCCATCTACAGCACATTTGCACTCATTTCACATGCTAGCAAGGTTATGCTTAAAATTCTACAAGGCAGGCATAAGCAGTATGTGGACCGAGAATTCCCAGAAGTGCAAGCTGGATTTCGAAGGGGCAGAGGAGCCAGAGACCAAATTGCAAACATGCGCTGGATTATGGGGAAAGCTAGAGAGTTCCAGAAAGACATCTACGTCTGCTTCATTGACTATGCAAAAGCCTTTGACTATGTCGACCGCAGCAAACTATGGCAAGTTCTTAAAGAAATGGGAATGCCTGATCACCTCATCTGTCTCCTCAGAAATCTCTATGTGGGACAAGAAGCTACAGTTAGAACTGGATATGGAACAACTGATTGGTTCAAAATTGGTTCAAAATTATATGCAGAATTCATCATGCGAAAGGCTGGGCTGGATGAATCCCAAGCTGGAATTAAGATTGCTGGAAGAAATATCAACAACCTCAGATATGCAGATGACACAACCTTGATGGCAGAAAGTGAGGAGGAATTAAAGAACCTTTTAATGAGGGTGAAAGAGGAGAGCGCAAAATATGGTCTGAAGCTCAACATAAAAAAAAAAACCACAAAGATCATGGCCACTGAGCCCATCACCTCCTGGCAAATAGAAGGGGAAGAAATGGAGGCAGTGAGAGATTTTACTTTCTTGGGCTCCATGATCACTGCAGATGGTGACAGCAGTTACGAAACTAAAAGACGCCTGCTTCTTGGGAGAAAAGCAATGACAAATGTAGACAGCATCTTAAAAAGCAGAGACATCACCTTGCCAACAAAGGTCCATATAGTTAAAGCCATGGTTTTCCCAGTAGGGATGTATGGAAGTGAGAGCTGGACCATAAAGAAGGCTGATTGCCGAAGAATTGATGCTTTTGAATTATGGTGTTGGAGGAGACTCTTGCGAGTCCCATGGACTGCAAGAAGATCAAACCTTTCCATTTTTAAGGAACTCAGCCCTGAGTGCTCACTGGAAGGACAGATCGTGAAGCTGAGGCTCCAATACTTTGGCCATCTCATGAGAAGAGAAGACTCCCTGGAAAAGACCCTGGTGCTGGGAAAGATGGAGGGCACAAGGAGAAGGGGACAACAGAGGACGAGATGTTTGGATACAGTGTTCTCGAAGCTACAAACATGAGTCTGATCAAACTGCAGGAGGCAGTGGAAGACAGGAGTGCCTGGCGTGCTCTGGTCCATGAAGTCACGAAGAGTCAGACATGACTAAACGGCTAAACAACAACAACAACAACAGGCTCCAACTTAACAAACATTTCAATCGCATGCTAAACTTGGTATATAGTCGTTAATTTGTAGGGACATTCCTCTGAATTGCAGCTAAAGCCATTCACTTTTAAACTGTACAGTTTGTGCAGAATACTCACCCTCCTGAGCCGAAATCTTTCCTTCTGGACATGGGATGCAATCATAACAGCAAAATGGCTCCCCATCTTTCACTCTTTTCCTAGTTCCAGGATGGCACCGCTCAGTACATAAGGAAAGAGGCTGAGACTAATCCATACATGAGAGCCCAGAATAGTAATTTTGAGAATTTTGAGATTAGAATATTTAAAGCAACTTTTAGGTGTTCTTAGGTGATGCTTTCTTTCAGTAATGTATCACCAGTTTTGCTAATCAACATGATAATCAGAGTACAACAGACTGTTAAGAAACCATCTTTTGCAAACGATGGAGCCTGGTTAATGGCATAGATTCTGATTTCATGCATACATAAACCAAACAAGATATAGAGTTTTGCTTTTTATACTTCTTCAAAACAACTTCTCAATTAATATAGACAGGAATATCTTTTCTATCCATCCATCCATTGTAATTTTTCTATTTTCTAAAAAGTTACAAACCACACCATTGAAGCTTACCTGGTTAAAATGGCTGGGCCAAGTTATGGCATCCCCACTGATGGTCAACCCTTGGTTGGGATCAACATTCCCAACCTTCACTCTATGAAATGATTGGTTTGAGGAAACAATCCAGTTGATCACATCAAATCCAGCCACTAACTCCCCATTCTCATCAAAGGAAATCTTGTCCCCACGGCTGTTGTTAAAAGAGACACATCTGAGAAAATTATGTAGCTGGTTTGAAGAGGAGAAGGGAAGAGTTGAGAAAAGTCTGCAGTTGGATCGTTGATAGTAAAGTCATACCTTGTTTGCAGTTTCTGAGTGAGAAACTATTCATGATAAAGAAGCTCACTCTTTATAATTCAGAGAAGAAGGAGCAAATTCTAATGAATTGACTTTAAAGCACGTTAGGTCCTGAACCTTCTGATTCTATTTTTAGAGAGTGTTGAAACACTGTTAATGTCTTAGTCAATAAGGCCAACACCAATTTAGTTAGGGTTGACTCAGAAAATGAGCCGACTTCAGACACCAGAATGTATTTTTAAAAAATATATAAAAATGTGATTGAAGTGCCTAACTTCTTCATGTATATGAACCCACTCAGAAGGTTGGATGGCAAAATACAACACAAAATATAAGATGAACATATAGAAACCTATACCAACGGTAGTAAATTTTAATAAAGCTGATAATGAAGAAGGCAGGGGAAATTCTTAGAAATTGACTTTAAAACATGTTAGTTTCTGAAACTTCTGTTTCTATGTATTATTATTTTTAAATAAAATATGTGACTTCAAAGGGCAAACATATTCATATATATCTGCTCCCAGAAGGCCTGGTTCAGGATGAATTATTCAACATAATGTATTATATACACCAAATTCATAACAGAATTTCTACCTATCAAAAAATATGAAGTAGGGTTTCACTAAAACTGCCATTAGCCCCAGTCAATGTAGAAAGTGTTCTGGGGTGATGGGAATTGTAGTCCAACAACATCTGGAGGGCATGACCAGTTGGGTGGATTTGGTGAATGGAGAGAATCAAACAGTAATTTGGAAACCATCTAGGAATTTAAGGATGGAAAGGAAGAAGAGTTATTAAAGCGATATATGTTATATACCATAGGATGGGAAGGAATTGGGGGGACAGTATTTATGCAAATTAAGGACTATTGTAGTACACTTAGGGTGCTCTGTCTCTTGATAATGTTGAGCATGTTACCTGCCACAACTGTTGATTCTGGTACTTCCACCCACCTCTTCTTTCCATTGCTTTATATTTGAATCTAGTTGAAGACATGTAATGTAAAGCATAGGCTACAGCACAGACAGAATTGTAGATGCTGTAGCTGTGGCCATTCATACTCATCTCTAAGAATGGAGCAGGAAGGCTCTCTAGTTTCTCCTCCCCAGTACAAATATTCCCCTTCACATCTTCCACATTTGGATCAGAGAATACACAGTCAAAGGCCTGTTGCCAGAAGTCTCTGATGAAACCATCTCCTTTTGTACTTTTAGGATTTTGGCTCTCAACAAATGCTTTGAATGTTGGTACGTCATTGGAATGGATTGTGAAGGACAGGACACCATGGAATATTTCTGTGTCCCAATTCTTTTGATAGAGCTGTGAAGTGAGCTCCATTGCAGCTGTTGTTATCCACACTATACCTTTTGGTAGATTTGGTGGATGTTCTGCAAAATATGGAATCCATCTCAACAGAACCATGGAATAAGAGTCACCATAAAACACAACCACACTGGCTGTACTATTCAGAAGTTCATTATGTATTTTTAATCCATCTTCAAGAATTTTATCCAATTCAGAGGTGGACCTAAACATAGGGATTTTTTTTATAAAGTCAAAGCAGATACCCCTCTGGGAAAACTTCAGCAAAACAGTTTGCAAAAACATTTCACCATTTTCATTATCCATTACTAGTACTCCAATCCATATCCATTTGAAATAAAGAAGCAAAGAGAGAATTCCTGTGTATTGAAGTGCTTGATGAGGAACCATCTGGTAGAAAGAAATTCCTGGGGTTCCATCTGTCTTCAATGGAGTAGAGCCATATATGAGCTAAAGGGATTTTAGTGGAGAAAAAGAAAGGCAATAATAATAGAATGCATATTGCATATTAAAGTTTTCAAAACTATTCATGGAAATTGGAAACCAGTGCTTTCACCTCTGCTGATGGAAGCCAACTATAGAATCTCATAGAATTGTAGAGTTGGAAGGGACCCCAAGAGTCATTTAGTCCAAGCCCTTGCAAAGCAAGAATCTCTGCTAAGGCACCTAGGACAGAAAGCCATCCATCAGAGAATGAATTCTCACAATTCCATCTCCAGGAAGAATGAAATATATCTGTTACAGAGGATTGGGGACCACCCCCTAGCAGATATCTTCAAGTTTGGGAGCATAAGGAAGCAAGAAAATAGCAAAACAACAACAACAAAAAAAAACCCATTCCTCTCTAATTTCCATTGATGAATGGATTTTGTCAGTGGATTCCACCCAAATATTATATTAGCAGCCCTTAGAAATACAACGTCAGGGAACTGTATTTGACTATACCAATGCTCAAGTTAGGGATTCAAGGCTGAAAGAATATAGACTGATCATTAGCCATTAAGTGGATTTATGACTGAGAGGAAAATGCACCGAGGTCTTCCTGGCTCAAACTTTGCATTTATAATTGATAGATTACAGCAACACTCTCAGAGCAAAATTCTTATTGCCCAGTTACGCATGTTATTTGACCAATGACAGCAGCGAAATAAGGAAATATGAAACAAACCCCAACCAAATGCCAATCAGGTTGAGAGGAAAAAAACATTTCCAGCCATGCCAACTAGCAACCCAAAATTGCACATTTAAACTCCTGAAATAAATACAGTAACACAAAGAAACAGCAGCACTCACAGCATCTTAAAAACCATATCATAAACAGGATCCTAAAACTCAGTTTGCATGTGAGATTCATAAAAAAGGAAGTCTCTGTATTTTTAAGAGTCACATTAATGTCTGGAAATAATAGAATAGGAAATGTGGAGGGCCACATAGAGTGAGGGAGGGAAAGAGAAAGCAGAGTTGACCTACCTGTGGAACCTTATAGTTTTCCAAGACTGTAGCCACATTGATGGAAATTTGGGCATCCACTCCTCCAATCACTGCTATTAGATTTTTCTGTTGCTCACATATGTAGTTAGGGATAAATCTCTCCTCTGTGGATAAGAGTAGCAGTGTAGCATGATAAGTCCTCCTTGCATTGCAATAGCTGTCATAGATGTGGAAGCCCAAAGTGAGATTGGGTAAGAGGTGAGGGTTTTCATTGATCTGTTTGACTGTGAAAGCCAAAGCCAGGATGTGCTGGTAATGCTTAGGGACTATGCTGAAAGAAGTGTGAGATTCTTTTTCAGAAGGATATTCCATACTTAGTTTAGTTATTAGCACTGTGTTCTGTGTCTCCTTTTTTAACAATCAATTATTACAGTATTTATATATAAGGTGGATATATTTATAAGGTGGCCTACATAAATATAAAAGATTAACTATATCAGAAGTGACATTTACTACAACAACAGCAACAGCAACAACAACAACAATTTTTTATTTATACCCCACCCATCTGGCTGGGTTTTCCCAACTACTTTGGGCGGCTCCCTACAGAATACAGTAGTATCTCTAGTTACAAACTTAATTTGTTCTGGAGGTCTGTTCTTAACCTGAAACTGTTCTTAACTAGAGGCGTGCTTTCGCTAATGGGGCCTCTTGCTGCCACTGCGCTGCAGGCACATGATTTCCGTTGTAATCCTGGGGCAAAGTTGTCAGCTCAAGGTAACTCTTCCAGGTTAGCAGCGTTTATAACCTGAAGCGTTTGTAACCTGAGGCATTTCTAACTCAAGGTACCACTGTATTAAAAGCACAATAAAACATCAAACTTTAAAAACTTCCCTAAACAGGGCTGCCTTCAGATGTCTTCTAAAAGTCAGATAGTTGTTTATTTCCTTGACATAACATTGAGGGAACCTCTAGAAGGCCCTCAGAGCTGAACCTCAGTGTCCAGGCTGAAGGATGGGGGTGGAGACGCTCCTTCAGGTATACTGGGCCAAGGCTCTCCAGAAACTCTCCATTCTGATTTAGGTAAGTTTTTTAGATTTTAATGATTTATTTCATTATAAAGCTTATTTAAAAATAGAGTTAAAATATAACAAAACAGATGGGATGGTGTTTATCTTTAAATGCTGTCATGGTGAAGATGGAGCAGATTGGTGAGGCAATCCTATGGCAAGATCCATGAGGAGGAGCATTTTAGGATGCACTGGATCTCTGGATCAACCATGCTCAGTTGGCATTAAGTCCCCAAACCCAGTGCAGCTGAGCATATATCAGCATAACCTGGTCATCTCAACCAAGCTGCCTGTGATGAAGCTGGTTGCGCCAAGCTGGTCTGAGACTGAAAAAGGGAGCATTCCAGGAGCAAGGCAGAGGTGGAATCAGAGAGCGGAGACTTTGTTAGATCCTAAGCATGTCCACCTTGGTCATGTGACCTGGTAACCTGGCATAGTACATATTTTAAAAGCAGGTTTTCCCTAAGCCAGGCATGGACAGAATAGCAGCAGGAGCCCTGCTGGCAAACAGGGTTTAGATCTGGAGTAACTTTATGTGGCATTAATTTGCTGTATCTTAATTCACACTAGCTTTTGGTGGATAGGATTTCTCCCTACATTTTTTGTTCTTTAGCTGCAGCTCTAGCACAAATTATCTAAGTGGCATTTTTTATTATATAAAATAAATTAATACAATATTTGGAAAGAAAATCAAACGATCATTTAGGCTTTACACAAATGGTTCTGTCAGTGTCGGCAGGGGTTCTTCCCAGAAGGCTAGTTCACTGACGATGGCACCAGCATGATAAGCAATTCCACCAATTATTAAGTCTCCTTCTTGATGATATTTGTGAAGTGGAGGCTGTGGGTAATAGATATTGCACTGAACTGCGCGAGTCTTGCATCCCATGGTAGGAAGCAGAGCCAGCAGTAAAATGACTACAACCACCATCCTCAATACAGAAGTATGAAGGCTGGAGTATCCAAGAGCACATCTGTAAACCCCTGTCTGTTTCCAGTGCCACTCCATATCTCTGATTTGCACTGGATATATTTATGACAGCCTTCACAGTCTTTGCTCTTTGTTCTGCTAAGAGCCAAAGAAGTTCCACAGGCGTTTGGTTGAACATCATAACTAATGACCGTCCTTCTGACTAGCTAATTGTGTAGTTAATTATTACATTAACAACAATTCCTAAATGGAGGATGTGGAGTCCTTTAGGAATTAAGAAAAGTTGTTTGTCACGTATTCTGGAGAGAACATTTCCCTCATGCTTTAGTTAGGTAGGAAGGCATGGTAAAGTTTGGAATGACCCGCAGCATGAAGAGGACACTGGATTCAAATATTTGTGGTAGGGGTTAGCAACAAGGTATTCAGGGACGTGCGTGGCGCTGTGGGTAAAACCCCAGCGCCTAGGACTTGCCAATTGTATGGTCGGCGGTTCGAATCCCCGCGGCGGGATGAGCTCCCATCGTTCGGTCCCAGCTCCTGCCCACCTAGCAGTTCAAAAGCACTCTTAAGTGCAAGTAGATAAATAGGTACCGCTTTATAGCGGGAAGGTAAACGGCGTTTCTGTGTACTGCGCTGGTGCAGGCTCGCCAGAGCAGCTTCGTCACGCTGGCCAAGTGACCTGGAAGTGTCTCCGGACAGCGCTGGCACCCGGCCTCTTAAGTGAGATGGGCACACAACCCTAGAATCGGACATGACTGGCCCGTACGGGCAGGGGTACCTTTACCTTTACCTTTATTCATGGATACCTTCTGCCTACGTCTCCTTCTTATTGCACTATGAGCGGTCTCAATAAAGTTTCCCTCATAAATCCACATTAAACAAGAGGATGTTGGTCAAGATATGTGGGGGGGGGACTTGAGAAGCATTAGCTGCCTCAAAGAACCACTTTTACCAGAGAGTTATGAGTTTGAACGCCAACTGTGAGACAATTAGTAATATTGACCTGTGATCCATCAAGCTATAGGCACTGACAGACTCCATATGTATTCTGCCTGCTGTCACCGGCTAACACCTGCTGTCACCTGCTGAAGGAAGGACAACCGGGAGAGAGAAATTCTCTTTGGAGGAAGTTTCCAAGTCTGTATGTAGCCACTGAGAAGGCCCTCTCCTGCTTCGCTACCAAGTGAACCTATGAGGCTGGCAAGAACATGAAAAAGACTTCCCCCAAAGATCTCAGAACCCGGGCTATTGAGGCCATTAACAGTGCACATATGGAGGCAAATAATGTGAATAAAAGCTGACTCTTTGAAATAAAAATTATTTAGTGCAAAAATATGGTTCAAAAGATTTACTGCAGAACTTTACTCTGAAGCAACTTGAAGCAAATAAAGTTACATTCAGATAGTTGAATAATGTCTTATACTTGTCCAAGCGTAGCACACTTGGATTCCAATATATATATCTTCGAGTGCTAAAATTCCAAGCTTTGTCTTTCCTCCATTCCAGTCTCCATTAGCCCGAGTTTATTTTCTTGGAGAGAAATAAGCAAATGGACTTGTAACACTAGAGGTTTCATGTGATTCTAAGCTAAACACCTTGTGATGGACCCATATGAGATTTAGCCCCACTTAATCATTAACTGCTAAACTCTTCTCTCAGCTCTTCTTTAGCTTCAATAGAAGTTTCCATGCTATGCTTCACAACCTAAATACAGACACATTACAGATTTATTTTCCATTTCAGTGTACAATTAAACAATTTTATTCAACACAGGAGCATGCAAAACAATGAAGAAAAGAAGATAACATAGCAGAACAAGCCAATTTTAACCCCTTGTCTAGTGATCACTCTTCATACATGCATGCTATGCACTCAAATTCTTCAGGTCTTATTTCTTATTAGATGTTCCCTTTCGTTCAACTCAGGCCGCAACACAATAATGTAGCATTTGGGGGCAAAGATGCAACCCAGCAGGCCAGCACCAGATGCTAAGATAGAAAAGATCTCCACAGCAACCATGTATTTTCCCTTGGTACTGAGGTAGGTTGGAACAAAAGATACCCAAACACTGCAAAAGACCAACATGCTGAAAGTGATGAACTTCGCTTCATTGAAACTGTCAGGTAACGTCCTGGCAAAGAAAGCTACAGTGAAGCTGACAAGAGCCAGGAAGCCCATGTAGCTCAAGACAGAGTAAAACATAGTCACAGAGCCCTCATTACATTCCAGTACAATTTCTTTAGTGATTGAGTGCATGTCAACATCTGGAAATGGTGGCGAAGATGCCATCCACACAGTACAGATGCCTGCTTGAATAAAGGAACAGGAAACCACAATGGCAATAGCCAGTCTCTTCCCCACCCACTTCCTCATCCTGGATCCTGGTTTGGTGGCCATGAAAGCCAAAACCACTGTCATGGTTTTTGCTAGCACACAAGAAACAGCCACTGAGAAGATAATACCAAAAGCTGTCTGTCGGAGGAGGCACGCCACAATTTCAGGTTTTCCAATGAATAGCAATGCAGACAGGAAGCAGAGCAGGAGAGAAATTAGCAGCATATAAGTGAGGTCTTTGTTGTTTGCTTTAACAATGGGCGTGTGGTGGTGCTTCAAAAATGTTCCCAGGACCAGAACTGTGAGCACAGAAAAAGTAAAAGCAAAGCAGGCTAAACTGATGCCCAGAGGTTCCTCATAGGACAAAAAGGTTCTTTCCTTGGGAATACACATATCCTGATTATTATTTGGATATTTTTCTTCTGAGCATATATTACACTCATTCACGTCTGAAAACAAAAATATGTGGTCTTAATCAGTGAAAGTGAACACATATTCTGTAGAAATCATGTCTACCTGTATTATGTTGCGCCCCAAGGCCCCCAAGCTCTTTCCCAGTGAATAACTTCAAAAAGACACATAATATTACTTTTAAGTTTTTGGGCAAAATTTAGGCCACAACTTTATTGAATGGTATTGTCAGGGACTATAAATGAATCCTGCCTCTCTGGCTGGCAGTCTGTAAGTGTAAACACCAAACGAGGGAGAAACATTGGTGAAGATTGATTGAAGCTCATCCTGGTGTTCCTGTGGTCCTGGCATGCCCTAGCTCCTCAAGCGGACTTCGGACGAGATCCAGGACCCCCAGATTCCTTTACCAGAATACCCTATTTCTGGAGGTGCAGGTGATGACCACACTTCCCCTCCCACACATTTCTATAAACCAATGCCTAACCGCCAAACCTTACAAAGTTGTGGCGATTGCTAAGGGGGTAGGCGAAAACCAAGTGGCTAAAGCCAATTTGCCAAATGGAAAAATTCCTAGCCAGCCCCTGCTCCAAAGCAGGTGACCCAATCCAAAGCAAGGCCAAAACAGTAACACCTAAAATAGGGAGCGCAAAGCAAGTGCTTCATTCCCATTGTGCTGCTACATTTATAGGTCCCTGGGATCACGCCACTCGCCCCAGTTGGCTCAAACAGTCAAGTGCGATCCTGGGGCGCAACAGACAAGGCTTCGGCCACGCCTAGCAACAACACACCCCGTGAGGGTGGCTTAAGGGTCCCAAGCACAACCAGGATCCTCGATTTAGGAGGATCACATTTGTAATGGCTATTTTTTTCCATGTGTAATGATATTTGTATTCTAATGTACAATGTCATACATTTGATTACCAAAGTTTTCTGTCTTGTCTGGCGAAAGCCCTATTAAGTGGTGTTTGGAGTTTTAACTGACATCTGCGGGGAACATTGTATGTTAGAATAATCTGTAAGCAAAATAAGGCTAGGAGTTATGCCTGTTTTGTGTGGTATTGAAAGCGTTCTTTAAACCTTGGTGTCACAGATAAAACCTCACATTTTGACCACTAGACTACATAGATATTATTTTCACTTTATTAAAATGCTAAAAATTATTCACATAGAAAAATGCAAAGCATCGTAATTTTGAAAGTCCTCCTCTACTGGAATAAAAAGTTGCAATCCATTTTAAAGTCAATGGATTAAAAAATAGAGCAAAAACCCTAAACTTTTCTTTTTATGAATTTCCAATTATTTTCGTCTGTACTGCTCTGTTTAGGTTGATCATGTATTCTGCTCATTCTTCATTTCTGAATTCCTTCTTTGTAAATTTCCATTTTATCATGGAAATGTATTCGTATCATTGTGTGTTGTGTTAGATGAATAGATGGTGGGATCCAACTATCATAAAGAATCGGTCTCCTGCTTTTGCAACAATTGAAGGATCGAAATACTCTTCAAAGACTGGACCAAGTTAAGTTCATTCCTAAAACTTTCTTTCAGGCTTATTGCCATTGATGATAAGTCAGAAAACCATTTTTGATACACCTCTCTCTCTCTCTCTCTCTCTCTCTCTCTCTCTCTCTCTCTCTCTCTCTCTGTGTGTGTGTGTGTGTGTGTGTGTGTGTGTTTGAAGCTTGATCATACATTTGGAAGTTATCTTCTCTGATAAACTGTTACTAGTACTGCCCATTATCTAGCTGCTGTACAAAAACCACTGTACTTAATACCCAACATTTTTCGCTGACAGCGACTGAGGCAAATAATCACAGACACAAACCAGTTTCTTCTTCAGCAACTACCTACAGGCTCCACCTTAACAAACATTTCAATCACATGCTAAACCTGGTATATAGCCATTAATTTGTAGGCACATTCCTATGAATTCCAGCTAAAGCCATTCACTTTTCAACTGTACAGTTTGTGCAGAATACTCACCCTCCTGAGCCGAAATCTTCCCTTCTGGACATGGGATGCAATCATAACAGCAAAATGGCTCCCCATCTTTCACTCTTTTCCTAGTTCCGGGATGGCACCGCTCAGTACATAAGGAAAGAGGCTGAGACTAATCCATATATGAGAACCCAGAATAGTAATTTTGAGAAGTATGAGATTAGAATATTGAAGCCAACTTTTAGGTGTACGTAAGTGATACTTCCTTTCGGTAATGTGTCACAAATGCTGCTAGCAAGTGCACCTTTTTAAATTAACCTAATAATTATAGTACTACACATTCTTAAGAAACCATCTTCTGGAAAGGATGGAGCTTGGTTAATGGCATAGATTGTGATTTCATGTATACATAAACCGGTCAAGATAATAATAATAATAGTTTATTTATATCCCGCCCTCCCCAGCCGAAGCCGGGCTCAGGGTGGCTAACTACAATAAAATAGTGCAACATTCTAAAAACATTTCATTATAAAAATTAATTAAAATCAAATTGATGGCAACCATAAGCTTACGTTCTGTAAAGATTGCCAAAGGAGGGAGTCAGGCTGCGCCCTGACCAAAGGCCTGGTGGAACAGCTCTGTCTTGCAGGCCCTGCGAAAAGATGTCAAATCCCGCAGGGCCCTAGTCTCTTGTGACAGAGCATTCCACCAGATTGGAGCCGCAGCCGAAAAAGGCCTGGCTCTATTTGAGGCCAGGCTAAACTCTCTGTGGCCTGGGACCTTCAGGATGTTTTTATTTGAAGACCGTACGGTCCTCTGTGGGAGATACCAGGAGACGCGGTCCCATAGGTACAAGGGTCCTAGGCCGTATAGGGCTTTAAAGGTTAAAACCAGCACTTTAAACCTGATCCTGTACTCCACCGGGAGCCAGTGCAGCTGGTATAGCACTGGGTGAATGTGATCTCACAGCGAAAACCCCGTAAGGAGTCTCGCCGCGGCATTCTGCACCTGCTGGAGTTTCTGGGTCGCAAGGGCAGCCCCAAGTAGAGCGAGTTACAATAATCCAGTCTGGAGGTGACCGTCGCATGGATCACAGTGGCTAGGTCAGGGCGAGAGAGGTAAGGAGCCAACTGCTTAGCTTGGCGGAGATGAAAAAATGCCGCCTTTGTTATAGCTGTAATCTGCGCCTCCATGGAGAGGGAGCTATTGAAGATTACACCCAAACTCTTAACGGACAGTGCTAGCACTAATTGCACCCCCGCAAGAGATGGGAGTTGCCCCCTCAATCCCGTATCGTCCCGTCCCAGCCAGAGGACCTCTGTCTTCAAAGGATTTAACTTCAACCGGCTCCCATGTAACCATCCAGCCACAGCTTCCAAACATCTGATCAGTGGTGTCTGGGGCCGAGTCAGGATGGCCATCCATCAACATATAGAGTTGGGTGTCATCAGCATACTGATGGCAGCCCAGCCCAAAACTCCAGACAAGCTAGGCGAGGGGGCACATAAAGATGTTAAAAAGCATCGGGGAGCGTATCACACCCTGAGGCACTCCACACACAAAGGAGTGGACCGATGGCAATTCCCCCCCCAAGTGCCACCCTCTGTCCCTGACCAGAGAGAAACGAGCGCAGCCATTGAAGGACTGTGCCCTGGATCCCCACATCAGCAAGGCAGTGGTCCAGGAGTTCGTGATCGACCATGTCGAAGGCTGATAACAGGTCTAGAAGAATCAGCAGCCCCAACCCGCCTCGATCCAGCTGCCAGCGGAGATCATCTGTTAGGGCGACCAGAGCCGTCTCGGTCCCATGACCAGCTGGACTGGAATGGATCCAGAGCCGATGTTTCATCCAGAACCCACCAAGTTCAGCAACCACTCTCTCAATCACCTTGCCCAGGAATGGAAGATTCGAAACCGGGCGGTAATTGGATAGATCTAAGGGATCTAATGATGTTTTCTTTAAGAGCGGGTGCACCACTGCCTCCTTCAATTTCCCTGGGAATGTCCCGGTACTAAGGGACAAATTGATTATATCCCCCAGGGGGCCCCACACCTCATCTGGACATGCTCTAATCAGCCAAGACGGGCACTGGTGTGGATCTTTTTGTTTAATACTAGCTCCAAAAAACTTCCTCATCCATCCAATGTAATTTTTACGTTTTCTAAAAAGTTCCAAATCAGACCCTCAGTATTTTATTGCATTTCCTTATTGTCTGATGAATCTAATTTTACACATCAGGGCAGAGTGCAAGTGCTTACTCAGAACCAGGTGTCTTCTCAAATGGGTGACCATTGAGACTTACCTGGTTAAAATGGTTGGGCCAAGTTATGGTATCCCCACTGATGGTCAACCCTTGGTTGTGGTCAACATTCCCAACCTTCACTCTATGAAATGATTGGTTTGGGGAAACAATCCAGTTGATCACATCAAATCCAGCCACTAACTCCCCATTCTCATCAAAGGAAATCTTGTCCCCACTGCTGTTGTTAAAAGAGACACGTCTGAGAAAATTATGTAGCTGATTTGAAGAGGAGAAGGGAAGAGTTGAGAAAAGCCTGCAGTTGGATCGTTGATAGTAAAGTCATTCCTTGTTTATGGTTTTTGAGTGAGAAAGTATGATAAAGAAGCTCACTCTTTATAATTCAGAAAAGGAGGAGGAAATTCTAATAAATTGAATTTAAAGCACGTTAGGTTCTGAAGCTTCTGTTTCTATATTTTTGAGAGTGTTGAAACGCAGTTAATGTTTTAATAGTCAATAAGGCCAATGCGATTTTAGTTTGTGTTGACTCAGTGAGAAAATGAGCTTGCTTTGGACATCATAAAGTATTTCTTAAAAAAATTAACATGTGATTCAAGTGCCATACTTATTAATGCATATGCAGCCACTTGGAAGGTAGCATTGCAAAATACAACACAAAATACAAGATGAGAATATAAAAACCTATACTAAGGGTAATAAATTTTAATAAAGAAGGCAGAGGAAATTCTAATAAATTGACTTTAAAGCACTTTAGGTTCTAAAGCTTCTATGTTTTCAAGAGCGTTGAATTATACGGTTAGTGTTTTAATAGTCTCTAATGCCAACACCATTTCAGTTTGGGCTAACTGAGTGAGCAAACAAGCCTACTTCTGACACCATAATGTATTATTTTTTTTAAATAAAATATGGGACTTCAAGGGACATACATATTCATGTAGATCTGCTCCCAGAAGGCTTGGGTCTGGTTCAATAATTTAACAAAATGAATCAGATGCGCAAAATTCATAACAGAATGGCTACTTATCACAAGATATATAACAGGGCTTTCACTACAAATGCCATTAGCACCAGTCAGCATGGAAAATGGCCTGGAAGATGGGAATTGAAGTCCAACAACATCTGGAGGGCACGACCAGTTGGGTGAACTTGGCTGATTGAGGAAATCAAATAGTAATTTGGAAACCTTCTAGGAATTTAAGGACAGAAAGGGGAAAAGAATATTAAAGCGATATTTATATAGATTAGGATGTGAAGGAATTGGGGACACAGTATTTGTGCAAATTAAAAACTATTGTAGCACACTTATGTTGATCTGCCTCTTGACAATATTTAGTATGTTACCTGCCACAACTGTTGATTCTGGTACTTCCATCCACCTCTTCTTTCCATTGCTTGATATTTGAATCTAGTTGAAGACATGTAATGCAAAGCATGGGCTACAGCGCAGACAGCATTGTAGATGCTGTAGCTGTGGCCATTCATGTTCTTCTCAAAGAATGGAGCAGGAAGGCTCTCCAGTTTCTCCTTCCCAGTACAAATATTCCCCATCACATCTTCCACATTTGGATCTGAGAATACACAGTTAAAGGCCTGTTCCCAGAAGTCCCTGATGAAACCATCTCCTTTTGTGTTTAAAGGATTTCGGTTCTCAACAAATGCTTGGAATGCTAATAGGTCATTGGAATGTATTGAGAAGGACAGGACACCATGGAATATTTCTGTTTCCCAATCTCTTTGATAAACTGAGGAAGTGAGTTCCATTTCAGCTGTTGTTATCCACACTAATCCCTTTGGTAGACTTGGTGGATGTTCTGCAAAATACGGAATCCATCTCAAAATCAACATGGAATAAGATTCACCATAAAACACAACCACACTGGCTGTACTATTCATAAGTTCATTATGTATTTTTAATCCATCTTCAAGAATTCCAGCCAATTCAGAGGTGGACATAAAGATAGGCATTGTTGTTATAAAGTCAAAGCAGACACCTCTCTGGGAAAATTTTGGTAAAGCAGTTTGTAAAAAAATTTCACCATTTTCATTATCCATTACTAGTACTCCAATCCATATCCATTTGAAATAAAGAAGCAAAGAGAGAATTCCTGTGTATTGAAGTGCTTGATTAGGTACCATCTGGTAGAAAGAAATTCCTGGGTTTCCATCTGTCTTCAATGGAGCAGAGCCATATATGAGCTAAAGGGATTTTAGTGGAGAAAAAGAAAGGCAATAATAATAGAATGCATATTGCATATTAAAGTTTTCAAACCCATTCATGGAAATTGGAAACCAGTGCTTTCACCTCTGCTGATGGAAGCCAACTATAGAATCTCATAGAATTGTAGAGTTGGAAGGGACCCCAAGAGTCATTTAGTCCAAGCCCTTGCAAAGCAAGAATCTACTAAGGCACCCAGGATAGATAGCCATCCATCAGAGAATGAATTCTCACAATTCCATCTCCAGGAAGAATGAAATATATCTGTTATAGAGGATTGGGGACCGCACCCCAGCAGATATATTCAAGTTTGAGGGCAAAAGGAAGCGAGAAAATTGCAAAAAAAACCCCAAAACTCCAACACCACACCACACCGCTCCAATTTCCACTGATAAATGGATTTTGCCAGTGAATTCCACCCATATATTATATTAGCAACCCTTAGAAATACAACGTCAGGTACTGAATTTGACTATTCAAATGCTTGAGTTAGGCATTCATGGCTGAAAGAATATACAATGATCAATAGCCATCAAGTGGATTTATGCACTGAGAGGAAATGCACTGTGGATTTCCTGCTCAAAGTTTGCGTCTATAATTGCTTGATTACAGCAACATTCTTAGAGCAAAATTCTTATTGACACATTTTTTGACCAATGAGAGAAGCGAAATAATCAGACTGTACAACGGTTATGGGATAAAATCAGACCAAATTTTGATTAACATCAGCAGGAAGGGTAATATTTGTCATGCCATTAGCGACAGGATCAGTTCATATTCCACAAGCTCCATGACGATGGAACGGATCTGCTGGATTTGTATCAGCCCAAGCCCATCTCATAGCCCCTTATGGGGGCTCCCTATACTATGTTGATCTTGCCTGATGCCATTTCCCCCTTCATACAAACATACAAAAATTTTCTTCCACCTAACAAAAAAGGACACAATTTTACTAAGGAAACATGAAACAAACCCCAACCAAATGCCAATCAAGTTGAGAGGAAAAAAAATCATTTCCAGTCCTGTCACCTAGTAACCCTAAATTGCATTTTAAACTCCTCCTGAAATAAATACAGTAACACAAAAGAAAATTCTTATTGCCCAGTTAGGCACATTATTTGACAAATGACAGCAGTGAAATAAGGAAATATGAAACAAACCCCAACCAAATGCCAATCAGGTTGAGAGGAAAAAATCATTTCCAGCCATGTCAACTAGCAACCCAAAATTGCACATTTAAACTCCTGAAATAAATAAAGTAACACAAAGAAACAGCAGCACTCACAGCATCTTAAAAACCATATCAGAAACAGGATCCTAAAACTCAGTTTGCATGTGAGATTCATAAAAAAGGAAGTCTCCGTATTTTTAAGACTCACATTAATGTCTGGAAATAATAGAATAGGAAATGTGGGAGGACACATAGAGGGAGGGAGGGAAAGAGAAAGGCAGAGCTCTCCTACCTGTGGAACTTTATAGTTTTTCAAGAGCGTGGCCACATTAATGGAAATTGGGGCATCCACTCCTCCAACAACTGCTATTAGATTTTTCTGTTGCTCACATATGTAGTTAGGGATAAATCTCTCCTCTGTGGATAAAAGTAGCATTGTAGCATGATAAGTCCTCCTTGCATTGCAATAGCTGTCGTAGATGTGGAAGCCCAAAGTGAGATTGGGTAAGAGGTGAGGGTTTTCATTGATCTCTTTGACTGTGAATGCCAAAGCCAGGATGTGCTGGTAATGCTTAGGGACTATGCTGAAAGAAGTGTGAGATTCTTTTTCAGAAGGATATTCCATACTTAGTTTAGTTATTACCAATGTGTTCTGTGCCTCTTTTATTAACAATTAATTATTACAGTATAAGTTGGATATAATTATAAGGTGGCCTACATAAATATAAAAAAATTAACTATATAAGCAGTCACATTTACAATATAAAACTCTCCATTCTGATTAAAATAAGTTTTTAGATTTTTATCATTTATTTTATTATAAAGCTTTTTTGAAAATAAGCAAAAAAAACCCCCACCAAAACAGATGGGATGGTGGGTTTTTTGTTTTTGTTTTTTTTAACTGGTGAAGATGGAGCAGATTGGGGAGGCAATCCTGTGGCAAGATCTACCAGAATGAGCATTTTAGAATTCACTGGATCTCTGGCTTAACCTTGCTCAGTTGGTATTAATTCCTCAACCCCAGTTCAGCTTAGCATACATGAGCATAACTTAGTCATCATAGAAAATGGAGGGTTCAGATGGCTGTGATGAAGCTGGTTGAGCCAAGCTGGTCTAAGACTGAAAAAAGGAGCATGCCAGGGGCAAGGCAGAGGTGGAACCAGAGAGCAGAACTTTTGCTAGATCCTAAGCATGTTCAGTTGGTCATGTAACCTGGCAATCTAGCATAGTACGATTTCCCCCCTCAGCCAGGCATGGACAGAGTAGCAGCAGGAGCCCTGCTGCCGAACAGGGTTTAGATCTGGTGTAACTTTATGCTGCATTAACTTGCAGCATCTCACTTCACACTAGCTTTTGGTGGATAGGATTTATGCTTCCATTTTGCGTTCTTTAGCTGCAGCTCTAGCACAAATTGTCCTAGTGGAATCTTATTATTATATAAAATAAATTAATACAATACTTGGAAAGAAAAGAAAACAATCATTCAGGATTTACACTAATGGTTCTGTCAATGTTGGCAGGGGTTCTTCCCTGAAGGCTATTTCACTGAGCATGACACCAGCATCATAAGCAATTCCACCAATTATGAAATCTCCTTGTTGATGATATTTGTGAAGTGGAGGCTGTGGGTAACAGATATTGCACTGAACTGCGTGAGTGTGGCATCCCATTGGAGGAAGCAGAGCCAGCAGCAAAATGACTACAACCACCATCCTCAGTACAGAAGTCTGAAGGCTGGAGTATCCAAGAGCAGAGCTGTGAACCCCTGTGTGTACCCAGCACCACTCCATATCCCTGACTTTTACTGGATATATTTATGACAACCTTCACACTCTTTGCTCTCTGTTCTGCTAACAGCCAAAGAAGTTCCTCAGGGGTTTGGCTGAATATCATAACAAATGACAGCCCTTCTGACTAGCTAATTGTGTAGTTAATTATTACATTAACAACAATTCCTAAATGGAGGGTGTGGAGTCCTTTAGGAATTAAGAAAAGTTGTTTGTCACGTATTCTGGAGAGAAGATTTCACTCACGCTTTAGTTAGATAGGAAGGCACGGTAAAGTTTGGAATGACCCGCAGCATGAAGAGGACACTGGATTCAAATATTTGTGGTAGGGGTTAGCAACAAGGTATTCAGGGATGCGGGTGGCGCTGTGGGTAAAACCTCAGCGCCTAGGACTTGCCGATTGTATGGTCGGCGGTTCGAATCCCCGCGGCGGGGTGAGCTCCCGTCGTTCGGTCCCAGCTCCTGCCCACCTAGCAGTTCAAAAGCACTCTTAAGTGCAAGTAGATAAATAGGTACCGCTTTATAGGGGAAGGTTTCCGTGTGCTGCGCTGGTGCAGGCTCACCAGAGCAGCTTCGTCACGCTGGCCACGTGACCCGGAAGTGTCTCTGGACAGCGCTGGCACCCGGCCTCTTAAGTGAGATAGGCGCACAACCCTAGAGTCAGAAACGACTAACCTGTACGGGCAGGGGTACCTTTACCTTTACCTTTATTCATGGATACCTTATGCCTGCGTCTCCTTCTTATTGCACTATGAGCGGTCTCAATAAATGTTCCCTCATAAATCCACATTAAACAAAAGGATGTTGGTCAGGATATGTGGGGGGGCACTTGAGAAGCATTAACTGCCTCAAAGAACCCCTTTTACCAGAGAGTTATGAGTTTGAATGCCAACTGTGAGACGCTTAGTAATATTGACCTGTGATGCATCAAGCTATGGGCACTGACAGACTCCATATGTATTCTGCCTGCTGTCACCTGCTGTCACCTGCTGTCACCTGCTGAAGGAAGGACAACCGGGAGAGAGAAATTCTCTTTGGAGGAAGTTCCCAAGTCTGTGTGTAGCCACTGAGAAGGCCCTCTCCTGCTTCGCTACCAAGTGAACCTGTGATGGTGGCAAGAACATGAAAAGGACTTCCCCCAAAGATCTCAGAACCCGGGCTATTGAGGCCATTAACAGTGCACATATGGAGCCATATAATGTGAATAAAAGCTGACTCTTTGAAATAAAAATTATTCAGTGCAAAAATATGGTTCAAAAGATTTACTGCAGAACTTTACTCTGAAGCAACTTGAAACAAATAAAGTTACATTCTGATAGTTGAATAATGTCTTATACTTGTCCAAGCGTAGCACATTTGGATTCCAATATATATATCTTCAAGTGCTAAAATTCCAAGCTTTGTCTTTCCTCTGTTCCAGTCTCCATTAGCCTGAGGTTCTTTCCTTGGAAAGAGATAAGCAAATGGACTTGTAACACTAGAGGTTTCATGTGATTCTAAGCTAAACACCTTGTGATGGACCCAGATGAGATTTAGCCCCACTTAATCATTAACTGCTAAACTCTTCTCTCAGCTCTTCTTTAGCTTCAATAGAAATTTCCATGCTATGCTTCACAACCTAAATACAGACACATTACAGATTTATTTTCCATTTCAGTGTACAATTAAACAATTTTATTCAATACAGGAGCATGCAAAACAATGAAGAAAAGAAGATAACATAGCAGAACAAGCCAATTTTAACCCCTTGTCTGGTGATCACTCTTCATACATGCATGCTATGCACTCAAATTCTTCAGGTCTTATTTCTTATTAGATGTTCCCTTTCATTCAACTCAGGCCGCAACACAATAATGTAGCATTTGGGGGCAAAGATGCAACCCAGCAGACCAGCACCAGATGCTAAAATAGAAAAGATCTCCTCCGCAACCATGTATTTTCCCTTGGTACTGAGATAGGTTGGAACAAAAGATACCCAAACACTGCAAAAGACCAGCATACTGAAAGTGATGAACTTCGCTTCATTGAAACTGTCAGGTAACTTCCTGGCAAAGAAAGCTACAGTGAAGCTGACAAGAGCCAGGAATCCCATGTAGCTCAAGACAGAGCAAAACATAGTCACGGAGCCCTCATTACATTCCAGTACAATTTCTTTAGTGACTGAGTGCAAGTCGACATCTGGAAATGGTGGTGAAGATGCCAGCCACACAGTACAGATGCCTGCTTGAATAAAGGAACAAGACACCACAATGGCAATAGCCAGTCTCTTCCCCACCCACTTCCTCATCCTGGATCCTGGCTTGGTGGCCATGAAAGCCAAAACCACCGTCATGGTTTTTGCTAGCACACAAGAAACAGCCACTGAGAAGATAATGCCAAAAGCTGTCTGTCGGAGGAGGCATGCCACAATTTCAGGTTTTCCAATGAATAGCAATGCAGACAGGAAGCAGAGCAGGAGAGAAATTAGCAGCATATAAGTGAGGTCTTTGTTGTTTGCTTTGACAATGGGTGTGTGGTGGTGCTTCAAAAATGTTCCCAGGACCAAAACTGTGAGCACAGAAAAAGTAAAAGCAAAGCAGGCTAAACTGATGCCCAGAGGTTCCTCATAGGACAAAAAGGTTGTTTCCTTGGGAATACACATATCCTGATTATTATTTGGATATTTTTCTTCTGAGCATATATTACACTCGTTCATGTCTGAAAATGAAAATACGTGGTCTTAATCAGAGAAAGTGAACACATATTCTGTAGAAATCATGTCTACCTGAATTATGTTTTAATGGCTATTGTTTAATCTTTAAAGATGTTTGATTACGAAAGTTTTCTGTCTTGTCTGGTGAATCCCTATTAAGTGGTGTTTGGAGTTCTAACCTACATTGTGTGTTAGAATAATCTGTAAGCAAAATAAGGCTAGGAGTTAAGGCTAAACTGATGCCCAGAATTTCCTCATAGGACAATAATTTTATTTTCTTTGGAATACACATATTGTGATTATTGTTTTGTTAGCCTTCTTCTGGGCATTTTTTTACAGTCATTCAACAAACAAGATGAACATTATAACAGGAAGAAATGTAAAGTATTGCACTTGGGGGGGGGGAATGAGAGGCACAAATACAAGATGGGTGACACCTGGCTTGAGAGCAGTACATGTGAAAAGGATCTAGGAGTCTTGGTTGACCACAAACTTGACATGAGCCAACAGTGTGACGCGGCAGCTAAAAAAGCCAATGCAATTCTGGGCTGCATCAATAGGAGTATAGCATCTAGATCAAGGGAAGTAATAGTGCCACTGTATTCTGCTCTGGTCAGACCTCACCTGGAGTACTGTGTCCAGTTCTGGGCACCACAGTTCAAGAAGGACACTGACAAACTGGAACGTGTCCAGAGGAGGACAAACAAAATGGTCAAAGGCCTGGAAAGGATGCCTTATGAGGAACGGCTAAGGGAGCTGGGCATGTTTAGCCTGGAGAAGAGGAGGTTAAGGGGTGATATGATAGCCATGTTCAAATATATAAAAGGATGTCATATAGAGGAGGGAGAAAGGTTGTTTTCTGCTGCTCCAGAGAAGCGGACACGGAGCAGTGGATCCAAACTACAAGAAAGAAGATTCCACCTAAACATTAGGAAGAACTTCCTGACAGTAAGAGCTGTTCGACAGTGGAATTTGCTGCCAAGGAGTGTGGTGGAGTCTCCTACTTTGGAGGTCTTTAAGCAGAGGCTTGACAACCATATGTCAGGAGTACTCTGATGGTGTTTCCTGCTTGGCAGGGGGTTGGACTTGATGGCCCTTGTGGTCTCTTCCAACTCTATGATTCTATGATTCTATTCTATGATTCTATGTCTGCGGGGGGGGGGGGGAGTCTGATTTTGAAAAAAACAACAATAAACATATTGAACAGAAATCCTGTAATTTAATGGCTTTAAAAAACATCTTCTGATATTCATTGTTGTATGCCTTTTCCTTTCTTATTGAGCTCCATCACTTTCTCAGAAGTGTCTCCTTTAACAACAGTGGTGGGGACAAGATTTCCTTTGACCAGAATGGGATGTTGTAATATATGTTGTATGCCTTTCAGACAACTGCAGTGCCTGGAAACCAGCAGTCAGATTGCCCATCCATAGCAGTAACCAGTGGAGGAAGGACTGCTGGGAGGAGCACGCAATGGTGCATTTGCAGCAGCACAACTGGATGCCTTCAGCTGCCCCAGCTGCAACAAAACATGTCTCTTCCATATTGGTCACTACAGTCACAGCAGGCACTGTAACCTTCCAACAGTTTGACTCCACTCCCAAAGGAACACTCCTCTATTGTCTCCCAAGACAGAGAAATGTTTGTATCACATTTCAAACATGCAAGAAAATTAATTCTGATATCACTCACTCCTCTGACTTTCAGCCTTTGCTCTGTATGGTATATGTATAATTCTTACCCTCCTGGACTGAAATCTCTCCTTCTGAGCATGGGATACAATCATAGCAGCAAAATGGCCTTCCCTCTTTCACTTTCTTCCTAGAGCCAGGATGGCATTGCTCAGTACATAAAGAAACAGGCCGAGACTAATCCACAAGTGAGATAAAATTGAGAATAATGAGATTAGAATATTTGGGGAAATTTTTCTTATTTTCCTAAGTAACGCCTCCATCCAGTAAGGTATGATCAATGCTACGAGCAAGTGTTCATTCCCTATATTTGCACAACTGTGGTACCACAGACTTTTAAGAAACCATCTACTTGAATGAATGGAACTTGGTTGAATGTTAAATGACATTGATTGTGATTTCATATATACTTAAACTAGTGTCAATATAATTAATTGTACTTCCTACCTTGGGTTACAGACGCTTCAGGTTACAGACGCTTCAGGTTACAGACTCCGCTAACCCAGAAATAGTACCTCGGGTTAAGATCTTTGCTTCAGGATGAGAACAGAAATTGTGCTCTGGCGGCACTGTGGCAGTGGGAGGCCCTATTAGATAAAGTGGTACCTCAGGTTAAGAACAGTTTCAGATTAAGAAAGGACCTCCAGAATGAATTAGGTTCTTAACCTGAGGTACCACTGTATAGACAAGAATACAGCAACCAAAAGTATCCTATTTTTTCAATCCATTTATTGTGCTTTTTACAATTTTTTTATGTTGTATTTATTGGACATCCTCATTGTCTAATGAAATTGATTTCTGACATCAAGACAGATAGACAGTGACCACTGAGGCTTACCTGGTTAAAATGGTTGGGCCATGTTATGGCATCCCCATTGATGGTCAACCATTGGTTGGGATCAACATTCCCAACCTTCACTCTATGAAATGATTGGTTTGGGGAAACAATCCAGTTGATCACATCAAATCCAGCCTTTAACATCCCATTCTGGTCAAAGGAAATCTTGTCCCCACCACTGTTGTTAAAGGAGACACTTCTGAGAAATCGATGGAGCTCAATAAGAAAGGAAAAGGCAAAAGTTAAGAAAAGTCTGCAGTTGGATCTTCTGTATTAAGGTCTGATATTGTTTATGGTGTTGTATTCATTACAGATGTGCTGTGTGATTCAGGGACAGGAGAAATTATTAGCTGCAATTCCTAGAGATTTCAAAGTGATTTCCAAAATTCAATATACAAACAAAATATTTTCATACCAGTACAAAGGCTGATAAAATATTTTTATTCACTTTCATATAGAAAGTTCTTGGACCATAAAGGAAAAGCAGAGGTGGTAGTTAAAATACCCCTCATTTGTGTTTCGTTGGCAGTAGTAGCTCGCCCCCATTTGCCAGTGACACACCTACTGGGAAGCTAGCATTCTGGCTCCCCACATCTCTCAGGTGCTGCCCTCCACTCCACCACCACCCAAACTCAACGTGCTTGTACTTTGGGTTTACACAGTGTGAAAAAGCCTACTTCTTACACCATGTAATGTGGTTTTTGTTTGTTTTGTTTTTTTAGAAAAGTGATTTCATAGGCATGCATGCTCATGTATATCCACTCCCAGAAAGGCTGTCCTTGGGATCATAAATTAGTCAGATGCATTAAAGTCTTAATCAGATGGCAACCATAATGCACAATATAGAATAGAACTAGCCAATGTGGAACTCAACAGATGTCTTTTTATTAGAAAAGATATCAGCCCTAAACAGCATGGACAATAGTCTGGGTTGATGGGAACTGTAGTTTAACAATATCTGGAGGACACTGTCCATTGGCTGGACCTGGCTGATTAAAAGGATCAAACAGTCAGATGGAGACCACTCAAGAAGATAAGGAAGGATAAGAAGAAGAGTTCCTAAAGCAATAACTGCATACCATTTCAATAACCTAAAGAACGCTTAAAGATAGCCTACATAAATCAGGAACATAATAAAAATGCATACTGTTAATGTGCTCAAAATGAGAGAAGGCTGGTGGTCTGGGATGGGAAATGAAGGGGAGTTGAAAATATGAGGATGGTCAGAGTTTGGGGAGACAGTTTTATTACATATATTTGGGTCTATTGTAGCAGAGTTGTAGTGCTCTGCCATCTGACAATAATGAGCCTATTACCTGCCACAACTGATACTTCTGTCCCCTTCTGTCCTCCATTGCTTGTAAGGACATATCTTGCAAAGCATAGACTACAGCATATAGAGCATTGTAGATGCTGTAGCTGTGGCCATTCATGCCCATCTCAAAGAATGGTGCTGGAAGGCTCTCCAGTTTCTCCTCCCCGGTGCATATATTCCCCTCCACATCTACCACATTAGTGTTTGGGAATACACAGCCAAAGGCTTGTTGCCAGAAGTCCCTGATAAAACCATCTTCTTTTGTTCTGAAAGGATTTCGACTCTTAATAAATTGTTTGAAATTTGGTACATCATTAGAGTGAATTGTGAAGGAGAGGACACCATGGAATATTTCTGTTTCCCAGTCCCTTTGATAAAATTGTGAAGTGAGTTCCATTTGGGCTGTTGTTATCCACACTATACTTTTGGGTAGCTTTGGTGGATATTCTGCAAAATATGGAATCCATCTTAAAAACACCATGGAATTTGATTCACCATAAAACACAACTACATTGGTTGTACTGCTCATTACTGCATTATGTATTTCTGACCCATCTTCTAGCATTTTGTTCAGTTTAGAGACAGATCTTATCAAAGGGACTCTTTTTACGAAGTTAAAACAGACACCTCTCTGGGAAAACATTGGCAAAACAGTTTGTAACAATCTTTCACCACTATCATTATCTATTACAAGGAACCCAATCCATATCCATCTGAAATGAAGAAGCAAAGAGAGAATCCCTTTGTACTGAAGGGCTTCATGGGGTACCATCTGGTAGAAAGAAAGTCCGAGGTTTCTATCGTTCATCAATGGGACAGAGCCATATATTAGCTGGAGAGAGATTGGGGGAGAAGAAAAAAGATAGTAAAAATAGAATGTATGTTGCATCTTAAAGGTTTCCAAACAATTAAGGTAGGTTAGAATCTAGTGTTGTTCCCCTTTTGGAATCTAGTACTGTTCCCTTTTTCTGTCAAGCAACCACCACTCCTTAAATCTTTTTTGAGAGCATTGAGTAATGTTCCAGAGAAGGAAACTGTGGTGTGTGGGGGCTACAGGGGGCAAGAGGAATAGCAAAAAAATGGACCCTCTACATGTTCCACTGATGTATGCTTTTTGTTAATACAGGGTGGTACAATTGGAACCCCTATAATCACATTAGCAAGCTTTACAAGTAAAACGTAGGAGGACTTTTATTATTCTCATTCTCCAGATAGCGAGTGGTGACTGAAAGTGAATAGATTGACTTAAGGACATTGATTGTACTAGGTACTTAATGTACAGTGATGCCTTGGTTGTCAAACTTAATCCATTCCAGGAGTCTGTTTGATTCCTGGAGCTGTTCAAAAACCAAGGCGTGGCTTCTGATTGGCTGCAAGAGCTTCCTGTGCTCAATCGGAAGCCACATCGGATGTTCGGCTTTCAAAAAATGTTTGCAAGCCGGAACACTTACTTCCGGGTTTGCGGCGTTCGGGAGCCAATTTGTTCGGGAGCCAAGCCATTCGAAAGCCAAGGTACCACTGTACTGTTATTATTTTTCATTCTTCAATTGCTAAATCACATCTTTCTGAGAGCAAGGTTTTCAAAATATTTTGCAGTAATGAGTTTGTATTTGGGAGCTAACTTCTGTCAAAGGTTTTGTACAGTCTACATGAGAAATCATAACTCCAGCTATATTGGAATTTAAGTAGCTGCCTCATACCAACTCAGACCATCTGCCCATCTATCTCCAGGACAGCAGTGGCTTTGCAGAATTTCAGACAGTCCTACTAGGAAATGCTGGGGATTGAACTTGGAGTCTTCTTCATGCAAAGTGGATGCTCTACCACTCACCGACAGCAATTCTCTTGCCAAAAAAATATATTTTCATAGAAGAGTTTGTAAAAAATAATCATAATCAGGACAGTGAAGGTTCTTGATGTTTTACTATAATTCCTATATTCTGTATTTCTACATAACATGCTATAGGTGCACAAAAGAATTATCCCAGGTTTCAGGAGAGGCCAATCTTCCTCTTGCCCATATCTGGGTGTACACATGCAATACCCCCTTTATCCCATTTAAACTTTCCCTGTTGCTTGGATATCAGTTACCAAAGTTCAGAGCACTATAGCTTTGCTTCAAATTTTATTCAGCATTCCCTTGGCAGCATGGGGTCCCTTTTTATATAGGCTATTTTTATATAGTTCTGAAGTGTATTTACACTTTTTCTGAATTATGAATGAATCATAAAGTGTATTTTCTTTTGTTTTTTCATCTCATCAGTTAACTCATCTTTAATTAAATATAATCCTACCAATAAAACAAAAGAAGCAGCAGTACTCAGAACATTAAAAAATGGTATGAACAACAGCAGATTAGAATCTCATTTTTCCAGTTTGGAAGTGTGATTTCTAAAAATATGAAGCTTGATTCATTGCTTTCAAGGTGCCCGGTACAGTGGTAGCTTGGTCTACAACCATAATCTGTTCTGGAGGTCCGTTTGTAAACCAAAACAGGCTGTAACCCAAGGCGCGCTTTTGCCAATGGGGCCTCCCAAAAAAATTTGTTCGTAATCCCCCCCAAAGGGTTGTAATCCAAAAAAGTTTGCAAACCGGGACACGCACTTCCTGGTTTGACATGTTTGTAATCCAAAATGTATGCAAACCAGACTGTTTGCAAACCAAGGTAATGTCTTGGCACAATAGAATAGGAAAAATGGTGGGACTAAGAATATGATTGTTAAATTCCCAACACACACACACACAAGCAGGCAGAGCTGTCCTACCTGTGGAATTTTATAGTTATTCAAGAGAGTTCCCACATTAATGGAAATTTGGACATCCAGTCCTCCAACAACTGCTATTAGATTTTTCTGGCTGTCACATAGGTAGTTAGGGATGACTCTTTCCAATGATGATAGAAGTCGCATTGTGGCATCATAAGTCTTCCTTGCATTGTTATAGCTGTCATAGATATGGAAGCCCAATGTGAGATTGGGTAAAATATGAGGGTTTTCATTGATCTCTTTTACTGCAAATGCCAAAGCCAGGATATGCTGGTAATGCTTACTGACTGTGCTGGAATAAGAGTGAGATTCTGTATCAGAATGCTATTCCAAACTTAGTTTAGTTATTGCTGCTGTGTTCTGGGTCTCCTTTATCAATAATTAACCATTACAGTATTTATATATAATGTTTCTATGTTGGCCTACATAAATATAAAGGCTGAAGTATAGGAGTGGTCACATTTAGAAGATCACACACTCTATAATATTTCATCATTAGCTTTTTCTTTTTTTTAAAATACAAAATAAAACTAAAAGCATAGCCGAATAGAGGCAAGGGGCGAATATTCACCATGGGCTTAAGAAATCTCTGATAAACATGCTGGTGAACATAATGCTTTCTTTTCCCTTGAAATTTTATTTACTGGCTTTTCTTTGCAGGGTTGTTCTTTATAGGGTTTCAAGATGCCCATATTGAGCCACCTGAGCTTGAGCTGCCTGAACAGTTTAAATCTGAAACGTGGACATACTGGGGGCATGGCGGCATGGGACCACAGAGGGGGGGGCATTAAACTGGATCATAAGCATGTTCTGCTTAGTCGCATTACCTGGCAACCTGGCATAGAATACCATTTTTTAATTCTTTGTTTTCCCTCTCCCAGGCTTAGGCAGGGCATCAGTAGCTGCTTTTCTGCTGCATTAGGTTTGGATCTGGTGTAACTTTATGCTGCTTTAATTTATACCAGTTTGCTTTACACCAGCTTCTTGCACATAGGATTGCTCCATTAGTTTTGTATTAGCATGCAAGTCTCCTTAATAGGGACAAAAGAAGTTTTAAATAAATAACCAATAGAGTAAAAAGGACTAAATAAGCCTTAAGCAAACTTTTTGAGAAGTCCAATTTTGTTAAGGAAGAAAATTTATTAAAAGAAGGAAAGCCAGCCAACTGAGGTAAGAGTGGAGATGAACAGGAAGACACAAGTAGAGAGGAGAGTAACTATGGAGGGAAATGTGCCTTAGCTATCAATGGCAAATACAGGTGTACAGTTGACCCACCCTCTGGGGGTCCGTTTGCACCCCGAAAATTATGTAAATAGAGGTGCACTCTGTGCACATGCGCAGCGTGATTGAGCGCTTCTGCGCACACGGTGGAACCCAGAAGCATACACTTCCAGGTTTGCCACAGCTGTAACCTGAAGATTACATCTCCAAAGGGATATGTAAACAGAGGTATGACTGTATATACAGACACCAACACACATACTCATATATTGTAATACATCTGTAGGTTTATATAATATACCCACCCACTAACTCGGGGGTAGCCAATGTGCTGCCCTCCTCCAAATGCTTTTTGTACCACAACTCCCTAATACCTGCCTATTGGACATCCTGGCTGGGGCTGATAATAACTTCTAGTTCAGTTCAACAACATCTCATGAGCACAATATTGCCTACTGCTGCAGGAAGTGCAGTGATGTTTTCCCTACAGCCCAAGCCAAACAGCCAGATTTCTAAGGCTGCAGCAATAGCACCCATTCACCCTGTGACAATAGTTTGTTAAATAAAATAAGTGAATAAAACACATAGGAGGAAAAGTAAACAGTCAGGCCATACACAAATTGTTCTCCCAGTTTTTGCCGGGGTTCTTCCATGAAGTGTATTTCACTGATGATGAATCCAGCGTGATAAGCAACCCCACCAATGATGACATCTCCTGGATGGTGAAATGTGTGAAAAGGAGGCTGTGGATAATAGATATTACATTGAACAATATGTGACTTGCATGTCATGCAAGGAAACAGGACCAGCAGGAAAATGATTAAAATCACCATCCTCGGTACAAGTCCGAATCTTCCCTCTCTGTATAAAAACCTATATTTTCTTCTACAGTAGAAGCATTAAACCTCTGCTATTAAAACTGCCCACGTTGAACATTTTGCATTTCCCTGAGAGGTCTGAAGCCTGGAATAAAGATCACCACTGTAGGCTTTTGCCTGTTCCCAGCCCCTCTCTTTATCTCTGAATTGTACTGGGATATTTAGGATGACCTTCACAGTCTTTGTTCTTTGTTTTCCTAGTGGCAACTGAAACTCCACAGGGGTTTGGTTGAACATAGTAACTAATTACTGTCCTTCTGACTAGGTAATTGTGTAGTTAATTATTACATCAAAGGCAATTCTTAAGCGAAGGATTTGGAGTGCTTTTGGAATTAAGAAACATTTGCAGCACTTTTCTTAGAAAAATATGTGCCGGTAGCTCATAACCCCCAGAGAAAAAGGAATGGTTGTTTGTTATATTCTAAAGAAAGGTTTTCTCTCACACTTTAGCTACATATTAACATTCTCTGGAAAGTATAGAGGATTGTTTTTAACAACGTGACAAGCATTACAAACCACCATCAAAAGTTTGGAGACAACATGATTCAGGACACTTTAAGAGTGAGATTGTTTTCAGCTGATTTCTTAACATTCAAAAAGCACCGTGCCGGGGGTGGGGCAGGTGGCAGCAGCAAAAATTGCTGAAAAGCAAAAAAAGACAGTACAATGGAGGGATGGGATACAGACACAATCTTTCCCCCTTACAAATCTTAATTCAGTTTCCCAAATTAAAATTTCATATTAGAAGAATGTGGAAGTCTGTTGGAAAATCTACATAGAGCAACTATAGAATTAAAAACTAAAAAGTATGATAAAGAGATGCAAATTCTTCAGGCCTTATTTCTTATTAGATGTTCCTTGTTGTTCAACTCAGGTCGCAACAAAATAATGTAGCATTTGGGAGCAAAGATGCAAGCCAGAAGACCAGCACCAGAGGCTAAGATAGAGAAGATCTCCACAGCTACCATGTGTTTTCCCTTTGTGCTGAGGTAGGTTGGAACAAAAGATACCCAGACACTGCAAAAGACCAGCATACTGAAAGTGATGAATTTTGCTTCATTGAAACTGTCAGGTAACTTCCTGGCAAAGAAAGCTACAGTGAAGCTGACAAGAGCCAGGAAGCCCATGTAGCACAGAACACAGTAAAACATAGTCACAGATCCCTCATTACACTCTAGAACAACTTCCTTAGCCATTGAGTGCATATCAACATCTGGGAAGGGGGGTGAGGATCCCAGCCACACAATACAGATGCCTGCTTGAATAAGAAAACAGGAAATAACAACGGAATTGGTCAGTCTCTTTCCCACCCACATCCTCATCCTGGATCCTGGTTTAGTAGCCATGAAAGCCAGAACCACTGTGATGGTTTTTGCCAACACACAGGAAACAGCTACTGAGAAGATGATGCCAAAAGCAGTTTGTCGAAGGAGACAGGTCGTCTTGTCACGTCGGCCAATAAATAGCAATGCACAAAGAAAGCAGAGTAGGAGTGAGATGAGGAGAGTGTAGGTGAGGTCTCGGTTGTTGGCTTTGACAAGGGCTGTGTTGTGGTGCTTCATAAATGTTCCCAGAACCAGAGCAGTGATCAAAGAAAATGAAAGAGCAAAGCAAGCTAAGCTAATGCCCAAAGGTTCTTCATAAGACAAGAAGCTTATATCCTTGGGAATACACATGTCCTGGTTCTTGTTTGGATATTCTTCATCTGAACATTTATTACAGTCATTCATGTCTATAAAAGAAAACATGTAGCCTTAGTCTCAGCAACATGCTGAAATTGCTCTTTCCTGACAGATAAGATTCTATGTTCATATGCTATAGCAATGTCAGTGTTTTTGTAGCTCTAAAGCTACGCTGAGCATCTCTTGACACTTCATACCACATTGTGACATTTATTTCAGTTAATACCTGGTCACAATATGATCTAATCTTAGGTCATGACCATAAAATATGTAAGAACCATATATTTGGCAATTGATACATTTTGATTGGTTCTTGTATTCTGTTTATTTTCCCCTTCTTCCTTCATTAATTAATTTTTGAGCATTTACGGTTTCCAGCCACACCAACAAGTTAATGGTGGTTGTTCTTCATAGCCCTCTAGGGGTTACGAAAAAGTTCAGGCATGGGAAAGAGAGGAGATGAGGTGGGGGAGGGAGAAGTAAATTAAATATATATACAGTAAATACACAGACAAACAGACATGTAGAAAATAAAATGATGAAAACGATGTGGTCCTGGATGATCACAGAGTGATCTCCTTATTTCACATCCATTGAAGGAAGTGAAATTCTTTGAAGGCAGGGCCCCTTAAGCTACATTACAAAAGTTAAGTGTCCATTTCACAAATGCATGAACCAGAATAGCTAAGTTGGGGGGGAGGGGAATCACAAACTTCAATTTTAAAAAAGCAAACAAACAGGTAATGTGTTTGAAACCTCAATGTGTAGGTGATACTAAACACTACCTTTGAAAGTTTTCTTCTCTGCTAAGATATCAGTAGAGCTACCCATTATATAGATACACAGAAGGCACCGTCATTTTTATTGACTGGATCTGTCTTTAATACCCTGATTCAAGTGATCTCATATATCAGATACTTACCCTCCTGATCTGAAATCTTCCCTTCTGGACATGGGATGCAATCATAGCAGCAAAATGGCTTTCCCTCTTTCACTTTCTTCCTAAGACCTGGGTGGCACCTCTCAGTACATAATGAAAGAGGCTGGGACTAATCCATAAAAGAGAGAGCAGAAAAATAATGTTCAGAATGATGAGATTAGAATCCTTTCCTTTGTGTGAACATTTCATTTGTTACTAAAGTCATACCTCTTTTCAAGAGACTCCATCTCTGAATGGAGTCAGAGGCAGCTCATCCTATTTTACCACCTGAGGCAAAACAGGAATTGCTGCCTCATGGCCCCTCCACCATGTCCTGGCTCTCACATAAATTGATGGGAACCAGGGTGCTCCTCAAAGTGTTGCTGATCATTTTCCCTCTGGGAGAGGTCAATTGACAAAATTGTGTGCAGGAATAACCCGAGTCTCCCAGAATTCATTGGGAGTTGGGGTACACTTCAAAGTGTTGCTGTTCACTTAGCTTCCCTGTACAGGGGCTTGGAAGATGAGTGGCAATGCTACTCAAATGGCTAACAATTGGGGCCTACCTGGTTAAACCAGTCGTACCATGTAATAGCATTCGCATTGATACTGAACACTTGGTTGGCATCTACACTCCCAACTTTCACTCTGTGAAATGATTGGTTTGAAGAAACAATCCAGTTGATTATATCAAATCCAGCCACTAACTCCCCATTTTGGTCAAAAGAAATCTTGTCTCCTCCACTGTTGTTAAAGGACACACTTCTGAGAAAGTGATGGATCTAGTTTGAATAAGGAAAAGGCCAGAATTTAGAAGCGGACACAGCTGGGGCTTTCATAACAAAATTGAATGTTGGGTACAACATTCTGAGTGAGAAAATATTCATGATAAATGTGCTAACTCTTTGGAATTCAGAGATAGATTATACAGTTGCAATGCTCTGTCACTTGAGCCTATTACCTGCCCAAACTGTTGATTCTGATACTTCCGGCCTCCTTTGCCTTCCTTTGCTCTGAATCTAAATGAAGACTTGTCATGTAAAGCATGGGCTACAGCATAGACAGCATTGTAGATGCTGTAGCTGTGGCCATTCATTCCCATCTCAAAGAATGGTGCTGGAAGGCTCTCCAGTTTCTCCTCCCCAGTGCAAATATCCCCTTCCACATCTTCCACATCTGGATCTGAGAATACACAACTAAATGTCTGTTGCCAGAAGTCCTTGATAAAACCATCTTCTTTTGTAATGGGAGGATTTCGGCTCTCAAGAAATGGTTTGAAATTGGGGACGTAACTGGAATGAATTGTGAAGGACAGGACACCATGGAATATTTCTGTTTCCCAATTCTTTTGGTAACCCAAGGAAGTGAGCTCCATTTCAGCTGTTGATATCCACACTAAGCCCTTTGGTAGGCTTGGTGGAGTTCTCGAATAATAGGGAAGCCATCTCAAAAACACCATGGAATTAGATTCACCATAAAACACAACCACATTGGTTGTACTTTTCATTATTATATTGTGTATCCTTGTCCCATCTTCTAACATTTCATCCAGTTCAGAGCCAGAAGTTAACATAGGGACTCTTATTTTAAAGTCAAAGCAGACACCTCTCTGGTTAAATACTGGCAAAACAGCTTGCAAAAATCTTTCACCATTTTCATTATCCATTACAAGGACCCCAATCCATGTCCACCTGAAATGCAGAAGCAAAGAAAGAATCCCTTTGTACTGAAGGGCTTCATGGGGTACCATCTGGTAGAAAGAAAGTCCTAGGTTTCTATCATTCAACAATGGGACAGAGCCATATATGAGCTGAAGAGATGAAGAAGGCAATAATAATCAGATATATATAGTATATTGAAGGTTTTAAAAACATATCCATGTAGGTATATTGAAGGTTTTAAAACATATCCATGTAGGTTGTTCCCTTTTCAGATGAAAGCCATATGTCAACAAGATAGGGAATTACATTTTGTTGATTCCCGCTCACCTCAAGGGAAAGCACTGCTCCCTAAACCTAGAACAGTTATTTGTGGAGTATGGGGGCTAAAGGGGACAAGAGGATTTTTTTAAAAAAACAAACCAAAAACAAAACTCAGCTCATCTGTAAGCTCCTTATGCAGCTACACTGGTTTCTAGGTGCCTCCCCCATTTCTTTCTTGTTGGAATCATCTGCATTTGTGCCTTCCGTATTTCACCTTTAAGAAACTCCCATCCATCTTGGGCTCCCTTCTCTCTGAGTATTTCTGACCATGAGATCTCACCTAGTAGTTCTTTAAGCTTTTTTGAAATCAGCATTCTTACAATCCAGAGTGCATGTCCAACTACACATAGCTTTCCCTTGCCGCTAACTGTGTTTCCTCCTAATTGTGTCTACCTGGATGTCCACATAAATAGTGAATGCTTATCTCCCTTGAACTCTCCTTGTTGCTCAAGTTCTGAGCACTTGATTTTCTTTAAATTACATGCAGAGTTCACCTGGCAAGGTGTGGTTCTTCCATACATTGATGGTTTTTATGTAGTCCTATTTGCACTTAATTTTTTCCACAATGGTGAATGTACTATGAAGAATATTTTCTTCTACAGTTTAAGCCCTCTTTTAACCTCCTGAATTTAATACAATTGAAACAATAAAACAAAAGAAACAGCAGAACTGGCAGCATCATAAAAACTCTATCAGCAACATCGGACTAAACTTCTTGTTTTTCAAGTTTGGCTCTGAGATGCATGGAAAAAATAAGTCTGTCTCTTTTTTTGCAAGGCACACATTAATGTCTTTGAATCATAGAATAGGAAATACAGTATGTCTAAGAATATATGCGTTAACTCCCCATGTTACACCCACTCACCTACAGACAGAGAGATTCCTACCTGTGGAACCTTATAGTTACTCAAGAGAGTTGCCACGTGAATGGAAATTTGGGCATCCAGTCCTCCAACAACTGCTATTAGATTCTTTTGCTTGTCACATAGGTAGTTGGGGATAAATCTCTCCAGTGCTGATAGAAGCAGCATTGTGGCATGATAAGTCCTCCTTGCGTTGTTATAACTGTCATAGATATGGAAGCCCAGAGTGAGATTGGGTAAGATCAGAGAGTTTTCATTTATCTCCTTTACTGCAAAAGCCAAAGCCAGGATGTGTTGGTAATGCTTAGAGACTACACTGAAATGAAAGTGAGATTCTGTTTCAGAAAGTTATTCCACACTTAAAAAAAAAAAAAAGCAATGTCACGGTCTTCTGTACCTACTTTTTTCAAAAAGCAAGTATTACAGCATTTATAAGGTATATATATTTATAAAAAGATAAACAACACCAGTGTTTACATTGAAATTTCAACAATGGACAATTAGCATATTTTGACCAATAGATGTATCATGGTGTACAGCATGCAAAGAGACTGGATAAAAGCACACACACAAAAAAACACTTTTCAACATGTCAATGAGACCATTACTATTTGAATACTCAGAAATTATACATTTTAAATTAGGAGGGTGGTGAGGATAATGACAACTTATCAAGAGTTATCATGGTTTGAAAATATTTTGTTTAATAACCCAAAGAAAGCAGTTTCCAAAATATACCACCAGGCATTGCATTAGCAAAATTAGCCTATCATATTTGGAAAAATAAGCAGCAAATTTACTAAAAGAAAATCCTAGGAATGATTGTTTATGGGGGAAGCTCAGTAACTTTATTGTAGCTTCTCTACTGCAGGAAAATTGTTTAAAGGTGATAGATATGGTATCAACCCCTGGTGATAATTTTAAATATGATGAGTGAGATTTTATCTATTGTACATGAATCTGTAAATCTGTTAATGGCTTTTGGAAACTAAGATAGCAAGTTATTAATGTTATCTTAGCAGAAAGACTGAGGCTAGAACCTACAATATTTTTATTCAGAATTGTAAAAGGAAAACTGTTTAAAGATCAGGAGGATATTGCTCTTTATCTAAATGGAATTGGGGTGGTTTTTTGTGTTATTCTATGCTTTCTTTATTTTTATGCTTTTATATTCTGTGTGTGCAATGACTGTAACTTATTTTATAAAGCTACCTTTTCTCACCAGACCCTCAACCCTTGCCTTAAACACTTTAGCTTTTTCCTACAACTCAACTCAAGACGCCAATGTTTCAAGGCTGTAGTTATCCCAGTGTCTGAAAAAGACAAGAAAAGCAAACAGTTATTAAGACCTTACACAAATGGTTCCATCAGCACAGGCAAAGGTTCTTCTTTGAAAGGTAGTAAACTGGTGACGATGCCAGCATGATAAGCCACACCACCGATGATGAGGTCTCCTGACTGATGATATGTGTGAAGTGGAGAGTGTGGATAAACCATACTGCACTGAACAGTGTGAGCCTTGCATACCATGTGAGGAAACAGTGTTAGCAGCAAGAGCACTAAAACTACCATCCTCAATACAGTACAAATCTTTCCTCTGCACATAAAGTCCCCCCGCTTTTATAGCACAATAACTACAGCTTCTGTGGTTAAAACTTCATGATTTGAACGTTTTACATTTTCCTGATAAGCCTGAAGCGTGGAATAGCCAAGATCAGAGCTGTGAACCTCCCCCTGTCCCCAGTCCTTCTCCCCAGCTCTGAATTGTATTGGGTATATTTATGACATCCTTCACAGTCTTTGCTCTTTGTTTTGGTAATGGCCATGCAAATTCCACAGAGGTTTGGATGACTATCAGAACTAATTACTGTCCTTTAATTGAGAAGTCAGTTGTTAAATTAAATGTAATTGTTGAGTTAAAATTGGAAAGTCCCTGTGCAAATGAACAAAGTTGTTTGTCTCATACTCTGGAAAGTTCTTTTTTGACACAGATTTTCTCTTTCAGTTAGGAAAGGAAGGGGCAAAAAAGTTTGAAATGAGAAAGACGACAACACTATTTTCAAAACAACCACCACAACCACAACAATGTTTCCTGTTGGCATTAGCTCAGCCTCTCCTACATTGAAGTCATTATTCTCCCCTCCCCAATATGGCCATTTTGTGATATACCATGTCAGCCATTTTGTGAACAGAACTTTTTTTAAAAATTCCAATGTGTAAAATGGCTTCAAAAAAGTGGTGATGGCTGGAAAGGGAAAAGAAAAAATGTGGGGTCAGTAACCAGGCCCTGTAGCAACTATTAAGAGTCATGGTCAAGGAGGGCTCCCATATTTCAAAAAGTAAAAGCCAGGACACCCCAAAATTGTTGAGCTTGCTGAAGATCCAGGACAGACCTCTGCTTCCAGTTAATCCCCCCTGAATGTCATTTCCACCTTTGAAATTCCAGTAATGTCCAGGATTGTGGTCAGATTGCCCTCTGACCTCCCACCAGCACATCCTGGGAAACTTCCAGTGCATCCCACATGATTGCTCCCAGCATTGTCAGCAAAACACTGAGACCTTGGGGTGGGAGGGAGGCTGCACTCACTACAAAGTAACTGGACTGATACTTCTCCTTTGAGTGTCTGGATCTTTACAGTGATTAAAACAAAAACTCAGAAGCCTGCTCTGACAAATTGGCAAGGCATATTGTGGGCAAAGCTGCTCTTATTCATACTGAACCACTCTTGATACAAGTCCTGTGTAGATATCCGGAGCAACATCTAATCATTTTCTGGGGGAACATTTTTCAGATAATAAAGCCTCTGGATGTGGACACGGTGCTTTGGTAGAGAGGATTTGCCTGTTACCTACATGCTTAAACATTTCCCTTCTTAGTTATTAGAAAGTGTAACCCTGTTGATTCTCCCAATTCACTCAAGAACTTTTGATACCACAGACCATGGCATCCAACTGAATTGACTCTAAGATGCAGGAGTCGGGGATATTGTGTTTCCACTCCTAGCCACAGGGTCTGATCATGTTTGAACAGTTGATTTCAATGTGTATCCATTCTTTATAATATATGCATGAAGTAATGGTATAACACAGGATTCACAGGAATCACAAATGCCAGGCTCAATCAATGTGATTTGGAAAGATTAAACAGGATCCCACCCCCTCCTGAAATTCAACATGAGAGAAAGTTGTACCTTCCAATTATAGAGTGCAAAATGGTTGATACTGGGGAAGGCACACTTTTAAGTACTTAGATTCCAGGCCATTTAGGACTTCATATGCTAGTACTAACACCAGGAATTAAGCCCAATAGCTCATTGGCTGCCAATGCACTGCTTTCAGGACCAGTGACACATTATCCCATCAGGCTTCCCACTTACCAGCCTAGCAGATGCAGTCTGTAATAACTGAGGTCTCTGGACCACCCTCAAGGTAGGTCCCACATAAACACATTGCAGTAGATGGGACAGGAGGCCACCACAGCACAAACAACTGAAGTCAAGCCTTCCAGACGCAGGGATGGCTGTAGCTGGTGAATCCTTATTTTATTTTTTTCATACATTTCATCCCATTGAAGGGAAACCACTGAAGCTAACCTTCTACAATTGATACACTTTTGACAAAAGGGATTTATTTCCATATATCTTGTACTGACTTAGTGTATTAAGAATTGCATGCCAAGGCCCCATGACCCTGTCGCTCCCAAGACAGCAACTTATAATTTGGTTCAAATAGGCCACAACTTTATTGATTACAGATGCGAATGGCTATAATCCTCCCCACCTGTCCTCAGATTGTGAACATGGAACATGTGAACACTGCCTGACTGTTGAAGGTCTAACATTTGGATAGCTTTCATTCTCCTGTACACACTTATTTCACAAATTATTTTGCAAAATGGTTGAATTTGAAAACACAGAAAATGAGTGAATCTTACTTTTATATATTTATTAAATTTATATACCTGCATCAGACTATCACAGAATGGTTTACAGTATAAAAATACACTTCTAACATCTGGTATTTGGGTAAGATCATATAAATATTATATTATAATTTGGTGTTCATCACAGCCTTTTTCTTCCTAAACATTTAATCCCCTTAACAGGGTAGTTTATACTAGTGATGTGGCTGCAGGTGATGTGGTGGTCATTTGCCTCGTATGATTAGGTTTTACTTTTTGGCATTTCCAACCTACCACCAGGTTTGGTGGGCATAGTATGTAAGTGAATATAAGTTGATGTAATGTACTTTACTCAATACATGGCATCCATTCAGGAAGATTCCACTTTTCCATTGGATTTTTTTAATTAGAGGAAATTGATGGAATTTGAGTGAATATTTGTCTAGGTCACATTTTAGGAAAAAACCCCTTAGAAATATTCTGCAGTGTAGACACAATGTATAAGAGGCACATACACATAGCAGCTTCTGTGCTATATTTAAATCTATATTCAAATTATTCTGCCTTTCCTCTTCATTAGATGTTCCTTGTTGTTCAGCTCAGGCCTCAAAAGAATAATGTAACATTTTGGAAAAAAGATGCAGCCTAGCAATCCAGCGCTGGAGGCTAAGATAGCGAAGATCTCCACAGCAACCATGTATTTTCCCTTAGAGCTCATATAAGCTGGAACAAAAGATACCCAAACACTGCAAAAGACCAACATGCTGAAAGTGATGAACTTTGCTTCGTTGAAACTGTCAGGTAGTTTCCTGGCAAAGAAAGCCACAGTGAAGCTGGCAATTGCCAGGAAGCCCATGTAGCTCAGCACACTGGAAAACATAGCCACAGACCCTTCATTACATTCCAAGACAACTTCTTTACTCACTGAGTGCATGTCCACATCTGGGAAGGGGGGAGAGGTTGCCAACCACACAGCACAGATACCAGTTTGAATAACAGAGCAGAAAAGCACAGTGGAGTTGGCTAGCCTCTTCCCTACCCATTTCCTCATCCTAGATCCAGGTTTGGTGGCTAAGAAAGCCAGGACCACTGTGGTAGTTTTGGCCAACACACAAGAAACAGCCACAGAGAAGATGATGCTAAAAGCAGTTTGTCGGAGGAGACACATCATCTTCTGTGGTTTCCCAATGAATAGCAGTACACAAAGGAAGCAGAGCAGGAGAGAGATTAGGAGAGTATAGGTGAGGTTCTGGTTGTTGGCTTTGACGATGGGAGTGTGATGGTGTTTTATAAATATTCCTAGCAGCAGAGCAGTGGTGAAAGAAAAGGCTAGAGCAAAACAGGTTAAGCCAAGTCCTAAGAGGTCCCCATATGACAAATAGGTTACAGATTTAGGAATACATAGATCCTGATTTTTGCTTGGATACTTTTCATCAGCACATTTAATGCAGTCATTCATGTCTGAAATAGAAAAGCCAGATCTTGATTTTACAAATACACCATAACATTTCAACACGATGCATAAAAATGTTTCTTTCACGCAGTCAAAACTGTTTGTACAAATTCATATATGTTCAGTGCTGGTACTCTCAAATGTGGTTTAGAGCCTCAGTGATATTAAGCAGCATCGTTAGTACTAAAAACAATGATTTTTTAAGCAGCCTGAGATTACAGTGCCAACCTAAATGTGGCAGAAGACCCATGATCATTAAAGGGGGAACTTTTGTTCATCTCCTGCAGCATCTAAGTAGTGTTTAAAGAAAGACCGAAGTAAAAGCATGTTGCAGTGCCATTCACAAAACATGAATGATAGCTGCTAAAGCAAAATATAGCTGCAAATTTCTCTGTTTATGTACTTTCCCTTTTAAAAATAAAAGAAAACAAAAAACAGACAATTTGTAGTTTATAGCCAAGGAGCAACACGAATTTAAGAATCCTGATTTTGAGGTGTACCTCAATAACATCTTTGAATGGTGATTTCTTTGGTGAGATATCAGCAGAGCAGCACTACTAATAATGCATTGCAATTTTAATTGAATTAATTTCTTTACAATCACCAGGTCAAAATGATACCACATGGACCAGATTCTCCCTAAGCAGCAGCTTCTTCTTAGATCCAGCTCACCAAACCATTTAACAAAACCTATCACTCAAGGAACAAAAAAGTAACCTTGAAGCATTCACAGTTATAAACATACTCCTCTGAATGACACCCATTCTTTTGATAAACCTAAATAATATATTTCATACCTTCCTGATTAGAAATTTCTCCTACTGGGCAAGGGATACAATCATAGCAGCAAGATGCTTCCGACTCCCTCCCTTTCTTCCTAAAACCAGGATGGCAACTCTCTGTACAGACAGAAAGAGGCTGTGCCTAATGAGAATACATAGTATGAAATTATTAGAAGAGTTTGCATTTGATATCACGCCTTTCACTCCCTTTAAGGAGGCTCAAAGTGGCTAATATTCTCCTTTCCCTTCCTCCCCCACAACAAACACTCTGTGAGGTGAGTGGGGCTGAGAGACTTCAAAGAAGTGTGACTAGCCCAAGGTCACCCAGCAGCTGCATGTGGAGGAGCGGAGACGCGAACCCGGTTCCCCAGATTATGAGACTACTGCTCTTAACCACTACACCACACTGGCACATATTTAGTCCCCGTCCCCCCACCCCAAGACTCTCTATAGCAAGAAGGCATTTCATTCATGTATGAATGGGTTCAATCTTACAAGTTGTGATTAAAAGCTTGTATATTTTGTAGTATTATGCCTATATTTATAACTCATTATTTGTTTATTTTTGTTGCTGTTTATTTTTTCATGCCAAACTGTATAACAAAAGTAATATTGATTAAGGTATAAATGTAAACATAAGAATAAATTACCCCTGTCTGCCCATGAACAGTATTTCATAATTCAAATTATATTTATTTAAAACACAATGTATTTTACAAATAGGATTAAGAACCTTCCATTTAACATAATATTCCATATACTCCAATGCATCATATTATTTTTTCCTTTACAAGTTCATTGTTTTGTATAACTTTTTTAAAAATCATAATAATAATAATTCTGTTATTTTTATCCACATTCACTTCTCGGATATTTGACAGATTTTGGAAAACTGATTGGGTGATACCCAATTTGCTTAAATTTATTGTGCAGTATAGAAGGCTGGTTTCTAACATAAGTGTTAAAAGAGAGCTTACGATCGTTCACAGAAATTTGCTTTGCACTTCCACGCAGAGAGGCAGTACTATTCAAAAATGGGAAATCTCCAGAGCTGCCAACAGTTAGATCCTACCTGGTTAAACCACTTGTGCCATGTGATGGCATCTTCATTTATGGTCAGGACTCGGTCTGAAGGTCTGTCAGGATCCACAGTCCCAATTTTCACTCTGTGAAAGGTTTGATTTGAGGAAACTATCCAATTGATAACATCAAATTCTGCTAATAATTCCAAATTATGGTCAAAAGAAATCCTGTTCCCAGCACTGTTGTTAAATGAGACACTTCTCAAAAATTGATGGAGCTAGATTGGAAAATAAAAGGCAAATATCTTAAATAGATATTTAAGAATGTCTAGAGATGGATTTTGCAAATTAAGGTCTAATTGTGGCATCAGAATGCTGCCATGGAATGGGATGGAGGAATCTCTATGTGAATCCACAAAATTACATGAATGTAGGCTGCTCATGCTGTAAGTTTAGAAACCACAAAGAGGAAAGACAGCCTGAAGATGGTTCAGAAATTTCATCTAGTGCAGAAATCAGTGGCCAGGTTGCTCAGTGGAGCAAGACGGTTTGAGCATATGGCCTTATTGCACTGGCTGCCAATTAGTTTCCAGATCCAATTCAAAGTGCATTTAATTTCTGAGGATCGCAATACCTCAACACTTCTCTCCATAGGTAAAAAGGTAAAGGTAAAGGACCCCTGGATGGTTAAGTCCAGTCAGTGGCACTAATCTTGCTTTCAGGCCGAGGAAGCCGGTATTTCTCCACAGACAGCTTTCCGGGTCATGTGGCCAGCATGACTAAGCCACTTTTGGTGCAACACTGAAAGCAGAGCAGTGTACGGAAATGCCGTTTACCTTCCCACCAGAGCTGCAACTATTTATGTACTTGTACTTTTTGGTGTGCTTTCAAACTGCTAGGTTGGCAGGAGCTGGGACAGAGCAATAGGAGCTCACTCCATCGCGGGGATTCAAACCACCAACCTTCTGATCGGCAAGCCCAAGAGGCTCAGTGCCTTAGACCACAGCACCACCTGCGTCCCACATGAACCCTGAGAACATAATCTGAGGCCCTTCTTTGTGTTCCTCCTCCACGCGAGGTCCAGAAGATGAGAATGGGCCTTTGCTGCAGTGGTTCCCTGTTTGTGGAATGTTCTTGCCAGGGAGGTTTGGCTTATATACATTTAGGTGCCCGGCAAAAACATTCCTCTTCAACCAGACCTTTGGCTGATTGACACCCGATGCCTTTTTAAATGTTTTGTGTGGGAATGTATTTTGTGGGGTTTTTTATATTGTAATTCTATGTTGTGAACTGCCCTGAGATCTACAGGTACAGGAAAGTATACAAATTTAATAAATAATAAATTATAATAATTTGACAGCAGCCAACACCAACTATCTGAGAAAGTCATGTTATGCCATAAATCCTTACAGCTTTTTCTCACAGCTACAGAAAGGTTACTCCTAGCCTAGTTAAAGAATGTCATTTGGATTGCCAAGCTCTGCAGCAAAGTTGCTATTCCATTTGCAGCTCCAAAAAACTCCCCAAGTATTTGTGCTTGATAAATTGCACATGTTTATAAACGCCCTATACTTTTCATTTTCTATAGCTTTAATATGATTTGGAGAGAAAGAGTGATGATAATGTGAGCACAGGACGAATGTGAGGAATAGGTTTCTATACTGGAGGCTTTTGTAAGACCTAAGATACCATGCAAAGAATATGAGGAATAGGTTTCTACACTGGAGGCCTTTTGCAAGACCTAAGATACCATGCAAAGTTATATGATGATGTTCATGCCCCTACTTGCCACATCTGGAGATTCTGAAACTTCAAAACCCTTCCATCCACTATTGCACTGTGTTTCACTCTAGACAAGGCAATGGCATGCAAAGCATGGGCCACAGCATAGACAGCATTGTAGATGTTGTAACTGTGACCAGTCATGCTCACTTCAAAAAACGTTCCAGGAAGGTTCTGCAGTTTCTCATCACCAGTACAAATATATCCATCTCCCCTCTCCAAAACAGTATTTGGGAATACACAGCCAAAAGCCTGCTGCCAGAAGTCTCTGATAAAACTGTCTCCTTTTGTCCTGGAAGGACTGATGCTCTCAACAAATGGCTTGAACGCTGGTAGGTCAGTGGTGTGAATTGTGAATGACAGAGCACCAAAGATTATATCTGTATCCCAATTCTTTTGAAAGGCCAATGAAGTGAGCTCCATGTGGGCTGTCAGTATCCACACTTTCCCTCTTGATATATTTGTCTCATGTTCCTCTTTTGACAGATATGGAAACCATCTCAGATACATCATAGCATTAGATTCTCCATAAAACACTATTACATTGGCTTTGCTGTTCATGGCTTTAGCGTGTATTTTTGACCCATGTTCTAACTTATCATCAAATTCAGTGAAAGAAATTGAAAAGGGCAGCACTTCTATGAAGGCAAAACAAATACCATTCTGGGAGAACAGTGAAACTGCTATTTGCAGAAATCTCTCTCCATTGTCTGTGTCCATAACAATGACCCCAATCCATATCCAACTGAAATGCAGTAATAAAGAGAGCATCCCTGAATACTGAAGAGTTTCCTTAGGGGTCATCTGGAAGAAAGAAAGTCCTGGGGCTTTATCGTTCATCACTGGAGCAGAACCATACACGAGCTGAACAGAGGCAAAGATTTAAGGAGAGATAAGTATAGCAATTTTTAAGCTGTAGTTTCATGTGTAAAGATAAAGGTAAAGGGACCCCTGACCGTTAGGTCCAGTCGCGGACGACTCTGGGGTTGCAGCGCTCATCTCACTTTAGTGGCTGAGGGAGCTGGCATACAGTTTCCGGGTCATGTGGCCAGTATGACTAAGCTGCTTCTGGCGAACCAGAGCAGCACACGGAAATGCCATTTACCTTCCCACCAGAGTGGTACCTATTGATCTACTTGCCCTTTGACATGCTTTAGAACTGCTAGGTTGGTAGGAGTTGGGACCGAACAATGGGAGCTCACCCTGTCGCAGGGATTCGAACCACCAACCTTCTGATCGGCAAGCCCTAGACTCTGTGGTTTAGACCACAGCGCCACCCGCTGGTCTGGAAACTCAGGCCTAGGCACCAAAAGCAGCTTTCTAGGACTCTTTATCTGTGTCTCAGAACTCTCCCCAGGCCACACCTGCCAGTGGCCCTGCTTCTTACAATGAGTGTTTTTGCCTAGCTAGAGTGAGTCCTTAATCTATGATAATGCCTCTTTGTCTCTAAACTAGCCTACACTACAAAGTTAAACTTTACATTCATTGACCCACTGAATTCTTATTCTTTCCCAGCCCACCACCACCATGTGGCCCTCAAAATTTTGCATACAAGAAGATAAGGCCCTTTGGCTGAAAAAGGTTCTCCAGCCCTGACATTAAGACACAAAGTGTACGTCAACCTCATAAAGTCAGTGGTTATTATCCCATGCTAAAGATACAGGGCTGACCAAGAGACAATAGGGTCTAAGCAAATTCCTTTTATGGTTGGGGAAAGAACTTAGTGTATTTCCTCAGAACTCATGCTCTTTCACAATCAGTCAGAAACAAATATTTTTTAAAAGATATAAATATGTATGTGTACATTGGTGGTCCAACCCATTGTTTACTGCAATGTATTATGGTGTGCAGGTGGCGCTGTGGGTAAAAGCCTCAGCACCTAGGGCTTGCCGATCGAAAGGTCGGCAGTTCGAATCCCTGCGGCGGGGTGCGCTCCCGTCGTTCGGTCCCAGCGCCTGCCAACCTAGCAGTTCGAAAGCACCTCCGGGTGCAAGTAGATAAATAGGGACCGCTTACCAGCAGGAAGGTAAACGGCGTTTCCGTGTGCGGCTCTGGCTCGCCAGAGCAGCGATGTCACGCTGGCCACGTGACCCGGAAGTGTCTTCGGACAGCGCTGGCCCACGGCCTCTTGAGTGAGATGGACGCACAACCCTAGAGTCTGGCAAGACTGGCCCGTACGGGCAGGGGTACCTTTACCTTTACCTATTATGGTGTGCAATGCCTGCAAACAGGAGACCTTGCACAATTGTATCCACCTATGTCTCATTGCCGAAACAAATGTCTCATTTTATGAAAAACTGGTGTCTGGATTCTGTTGACCGTTCCAGGCAGCCAAAGACATTGGGCTTGAACCCCTAAATTCCCCCAACACTTGGGTAGTGGACCTCCCTTCTTGCTCTGTCCCTGATGTGCTTCCTTTGCACTTTGAAATCTTTTCTATTCCACAAAACATTTAAAAGCATGAAAAGCAATGTTTTTGGTTCTATGATGAATTCTAATTCTAATTCTGATTATTATTTATGTACATCCATAAAAAATCCAAGCATTAACCATTATATACATATCTGAAATAAATAAATAAATAAATAAATAAATAAATAATATTAGTTATGCACTATTCCCACATACAAATGAGCATGTGTGCCTTACCTACCTGTGGAATCTTATAGATATCGAGGATATTTGCAATTGCAACAGAGATTTTGGAGTCTAGTCCTCCAATCACTGCAGTCAGCTTATTCTGGATGTCACATTTGTAGTTCGGAACAAATCTCTCCAATGTAGATAAAAGTAGCATTGTAGAATAGTAGGTCTGCTTTGCCTTGAAATAGCTGTCATAGATGTTGAAGCCTAAGGTGATATTGGGTAGGATCAGAGGGTCTTCATTTATCTCATTCACTGCAAATTCCAGGGCCAGAATGTGTTGGTAATTCTTTGGCACTGCACTAGAATGAAAGTTGCATTCTGTATCAAACTATTCCACACCTAAATGATGATGATAATAATAATAATAATAATAATAATAATAATAATAAACCACTATGTTCTGAATCTTCTTCCTCATTATTATTTTTTTATTACCGTCTCGAGCCAAATTGTGAGATGACAAATTGTGATTTTGTGCCCAGCCTGCATATACAAAAGCAAGCTGTGGTTTGTTTCTGTTTCCCAGGAGCAGTGGTAGGTGCTGCCCATTGGGACTGCTCGGACAGAAAGCAGAGAGCCTAACAATAGATGAAACACTTTGTAAGTACAATTGGTTTAATTCACACTGAAAATGGGAATGCCTGTGTAATGGTGAAAGGGTTTAACTGGAAGATTCCATGGAAACTTTAGAGAATCAGGAAGAACCATCTCTGAACTTTAACTAGTTGATAAGTAAATGATTATTGTTCTCCTAGCTAACATGTGAGTCACTTCCCCTTACCTTGGGGGTAAGTAGCTTTGTCACTTCCCCTTGCCTGAGGAGGAAATAGGTAATCAAGCCTTTGTTCCTCCCCCCAGTCTACCTGAGAATTCAGCATGCAATGCCGTCTGAGATGGTTGCTCCAGCTCAGCCACACAGCTGTCACCAGCCATTTTCATGTTCTTATACCAATAATTTATGAACTTTGATCATTTGGTTATAAAGCCACATCTTACTCCCTGTGCAGCATTTCTGACTCATATATGCAACAGCACATTAATTTGACCTGTGGAGAGTTTGTTAAGTAAGCATTTTTTTTTAAAAAAAAAACTTTCCACATGTGGTCTTTTCCTATGCTGGGGAAGAGGGAATCTTTGAAAGGAACTTTTATAAAGGGCAATTTTGGAACTCCCTTGGAAAGGTGTATCCTAAACAATTTAGAGCCTATATTTCCACTCTTTACTTTGCTGCCTATTTTGTGAATTAAAATCTCTTCTGAGGTTCTCTCACCAAATAGTACTTGCCTTAAACTTGGCTCTTGGCATCAAAGGAAATTCTCCCTCTTTGTACTTTTTTCCTTGAACCAACATTAAGTAGGCTCTCCTACCCTTCCCCTTTTTTTACACTTACACCTTCTGTTCATGAGACTATCTAGGGTCATTGTTCACTTCCTCTGCCATGCTTCCATAAACACTTGCACTGCACAATCATGTGCAGAATGATGTTTCTGAGCATTAAACACTAAGGGATACACCTTACAATAGGGTTTCTTGATAACATGAGTCTAATATGCCCTGTGCTAAGATAGCAGAACAAAAGTGTGAGAATAGAAAGAAGTGAGAGATATGATGGAACAAAGAAATCACAGCAAAATTTTGGTAACACAGCCAATGAAAGATATAGTGAAGAGAAATAAAATAACTTCTAAAGGCTTAAATGTATCCCCCCCGGGGGGGGGTTCCATTTCAGCATTCTATTAATGTATTACCTTTTTATACATCTAAGACAAGAAGCCACTGTTTATAGACTGTAGTTCTACCACTGCTCATTTCAGTGACAAAATACAAAGAGATTAAAACAAATAAAGAATAAGTGCTTACAAGAAATCTTCAAGCAATGCTGGTGGAGGGTCTTCAGTGAAAGCTATTGAACTGTCGAAAAAGCTACCATGAGTTGCAATGCCACCAATGATGAGGTCTCCTGACTGATGGTACATGTGTTGTGGGTAACGTGGACCACAAACCCTACATTTAGCAGCATGAGATGTCCATAACTTGTGAGGAAGCATTGCCAGCAGGAAGACCACTAAAACCACCATCCTCACTACAAGGCTAATTTTATTTTTTACACGGAAATTCTGCTATTTTCTTTTACAACACTATATATAGTGTCTTGATGACTAACAGCCTTCTTTATTTGAGCCTTGGAGTGAATAATAGAAACTATTAGAGATCACACTGGAGGACTGTTTCTGCTACCAGTCCCTTTCCCCTGCCCCACATGGTGCTGGGTATATTTATAACAGTCTTGGTTGCCTTTGCTTAACAGTGTTTGCTGTAAATCTTGTTTGTGGCTCATGAATCCCACAGGGAGCTAGACAAGAAGAATGAATTACTAGGCATTTGATAGTAATTAAAGAGGGAGGTGGTCATGGGTTCCACTCTTGGGGTTCCCAATGGAATTGTTGAATAAATTATGTTTGTCACATCTGACAATGTGTTTGGAATGGTATACAAGAAAAAAATGACACCAGAAATAATGCTGTGCTCCGGAGCTAGAGACAAAAGTAACTTCTTTCATGATAGGAGTAGCCTTCTTTTCAAAACTACAGGGATCGATGAGCCACATGAGTTGTTCCTAGCATGACCCAGTCATTGCTATTCTATTGTAAGCTGCAAGCATAATTAAAATGGACTTTCCACAACACCAGGAGTTGGGGTAGTTTGGGATGCAGCCTGTACTCTCAGAGGGAATGGAGGCAACTGAACCCTGCCTTCCAAATTTCACTGCTGCCACCAGCTGGATGTTAGCTTGTTTTTACCCTTGCTGCCTCAATTGAACAGCTCTTTTATTGATATTTAACTTTATTAAGCTACTCCTTATACTGTGTAGAATACTATGGCATTTAGGTATTAAGAAAATAGCAAAGCATCAGACAAATGCCTCCCAACCACCAACAGCCCATGCTTTTACTTAAGGTTTTAGTAAGGCCTCCAGTTAAACAATTTTTGAAAACATGAAAAAAAAGAGTTAAGAACATCTAGAATACAGGAAATCAAAAAGGGTTTCAAGAAATCAGCCTCCAGAAGAAGAAGCCTGCAGGAAGAAACCCTTCTTCCTATACACTTTGTTGTATAGAATGAACCGAAAGCTGTTTAAAAATACATATGTTAGCAAAAATAACAAAAAAAATTAGGGGATCCCCCCCATGAGTATATTAGTAAAAACTGCATACAAAATGATGTTTATTAGAATAAATATTTAAATTAAGTTTTTTTTATGAGAAGACTTGCAAGTGCAGTTATCAGGACCTAGTGAACACGGTGTTAAATGGAGTTGAGTCAGTGTAATTGGCTATGGATCTGAATTGTGGGGAATGAAACTCTCATAGCTATCCCCCTTCTTGTTAAAGAAACAGCAGCCTATTAAACATTCTGAATCATAATAACTGAATTGAGAGTTGTTGTTTTTACATTGTATCCTTTTCATTAAACATAACCATCCATTTTTAAATAATTGTTTTGTAAAATTGAAATAAACATTTGATTAATTCACTTTCAAAAAGAGGTGTCTATGCTCTTTTGGAACCACACTTAAATTACCACAGGTACTGGTGGATTAAAATATATTTTTTTAGTATCAAGTACCACCCTGTGTCCCAAATGCATCATTGCACCTAGAGGTTAATCTTCCCTCGGTAGAATTACCGATCTGGCACAGGACACTTAACTATTGGCTTTGCCTAAACTCAAATCCCTCCGGTCTAATATCCCTAGTGCTGCAAGATTGTCACAAGAGTGCCTGGTCTAAAATTGTGTATCAAAAACTTCACTCTTGTGGCTTATCACCACAACAGCTACTCACTTTGGGTTTTAGTAAAGCAATCAGTCTAATTTGTCTGTGCCTAAATGATATCGAGCGCTAGAACAACTTGGCCACAATAAGGAAATTTTGCCCATGGTATGACTATTTTCCACCTTCCCATTTGACTCTCTGGCACCCTATCTGCATAACCTAGCAACTATAAAACACAGATGCGCTTTTACTCTCACAAGATTGAATGTATTGCCCTTGGCTGTACTTGAGGGACAATTTCAACAGTTTCCACACGAAAAACACTTATGTTCCTGTGGAGATGGCAGTACTGAAACAGTGACACATGTCTTCTGGCTTGCACTCTTTATAAAGACTTGAGCAATGAGGTTATCACCCCTTTTTATTGTCCATTCCGGGTTGCCTAGCCACTGCCACACTATCCTTTCTCTTGGCAGATCAAGATGAGCAGGTGACACAAAAGGTTGCAAGGTTTTTAGCTGGGGCAATTAGAATAAGATCCGCTACTTGACTATTGATTCAAAACCCTAAAATGTATTTTATATAATCAACTTTTTATTTGTATTTCTATTCTCTGTATATTGTATTGTTGTTTTATTGCTACGGCTGATGGCTGAGGCAAATAAAGATTCATTCATTCATTCATTCAAGTTAAAATATATGGTGGCGGGGGTGGGGTGGAAATGGGTTTCTATAGATTTCGTAGAACAGTGGTGGGGTGAAAAGGAACTTATATCCCACATTTACACATTGCAGTGTACTGCTTCGTTTTCTTCAGTGCTGTTTACTGAATTTACTGATATCTGACCGAACAGGGAAAAGATGCAGCAGAGCACCTTTAAATTCCTCCATGTTGCATGAAACCTGATTATGATTGGAACAATAAAAACTAGGGATATAGTGCTTTGAAACTAATTTACTCTAGCTTTGTTGTAGTGCAAATAAGAACCCTCAACAGCGATGAAGTTTTTATTTAAAAAATATAACTAATGAGTGAACAGAATCACAGAGATTGAGAAGAAATATTGCATTTGGAAAGAATCACATGGGATATATATGAATGGCTGTCCTTCAAAAAACGGGAAGGTTAAACAACTGGAAATGAAAGATTTCTCCATCTATGGTGAGCACAGAATTCCAAACTCTATATAAGGGCTTCTGAATTTCAAGAAAAGCTGCTGAAAGCTCAATGGACACCACTTTCCCCTCCATCAGAATCTTCACAATTTTCTCCTTATTAGATGTTCCCTGTTGTTCAGCTCAGGCCTCAACACAATAAGATAACATTTTGGAAGATAGATGCAACCCAGAAGACCACCACTGGAGGCTAAGATAGCGAAGATTTCCACAGCAACCATGTATTTGCCCTTAGAGCTCATATAAGCTGGAATAAAGGATAGCCACACACTGCAGAAGACCAACATGCTGAAAGTGATGAACTTGGCTTCATTGAAACTATCAGGTAGTTTCCTGGCAAAAAAGGCCACAGTGAAGCTGGCAATTGCCAAGAAGCCCATGTAGCCCAGGACACTGTAAAACATAGCCACAGACCCTTCATTACATTCCAATACAACTTCTTTACTCACTGAGTACATGTCTACTTCTGGGAAGGGGGGAGAGGTTGCCAACCACACAGCACAGATACCAGTTTGAATAATAGAGCAGAAAAGCACAATGGAGTTGGCTAGCCTCTTCCCTACCCATTTTCTCATCCTAGATCCAGGTTTGGTGGCTAAGAAAGCCAGGACCACTGTGGTAGTTTTGGCCAACACACAAGAAACAGCCACGGAGAAGATGATGCTAAAAGCAGTTTGTCGGAGGAGACACATAATCTTCTGTGGTTTACCAATGAATAGCAGTGCACAAAGGAAGCAGAGCAGGAGAGAGATTAGGAGAGTGTAGGTGAGGTTCTGGTTGTTGGCTTTGACGATGGGAGTGTCATGGTGTTTTATAAATATTGCTAGCACCAGAGCAGTGGTGAAAGAAAAGGCTAGAGCGAAACAGGTTAAGCCAAGTCCTAAGAGGTCCCCATATGACAAATAGGTTACAGATTTAGGAATACATAGATCCTGATTTTTGCTTGGATACTTTTCATCAGCACATTTAATGCAGTCATTCATGTCTGAAATAGAAAAGCCAAGATCTTTATTTTACAAATACGCCATAACATTTCAAGACGATGCATAAAAATGTTTCTTTCATGCAGTCAAATTCATATATGTTCAGTGCTGGTACTCTCAAATGTGGTTTAGAGCCTCAGTGATATTAAGCAGCATTGTTAGTACTAAAAACAATGATGTATTAAGCAGCCTGAGATTACAGTGCCAACCTAAATGTGGCAGAAGACCCATGATCATTAAAGGGGGAACTTTTGTTCACCCCCTGCAGAATCCAAGAACAGTTTAAAGGAAGACTGAAGTAAAAGCCTGTTGCAGTGCCATTCACAAAACATGAATGATAGCTGCTAAAGCAAAATATAGCTGCAAATTTCACTGTTTATGGGCTTTTCTTTTTAAAAACAAAACATAACATAACAAAAAAACAGGCAATTTGTAGTTTATAGCCAAGGAGCAACACTAATTTGATTATCCGGATTTTGAGGTGTACCTCAATAACATCTTTGAATGGTGCTTTCTTTAGTTAGATATCGGCAGAGCAGCACTAGTAAAAATGCATTGCAATATTAATTGAATTAATTTCTTTACAATCAGCAGGTCCAAATGATACCACATGGACCAGCTTCTTCTTAGATCCAATTCACCAAACCATTTAACAAAACCTATCACTCAAAGAACAAAAAAGTAACCTTGAAGCATTCACGGTTATAAGCACACTCCTCTGAATAACACCCATTCTTTTGATAGACCTAAATAATATATTTCATACCCTCCTGGTTGGAAATCTCTCCTTCTGGGCAAGGGATGCAATCATAGCAGCAAGATGCCTCCGACTCCCTCCCTTTCTTCCTAAAACCAGGATGGCAACTCTCTGTACAGACAGAAAGAGGCTGTGCCTAATGAGAATACATAGTTTGAAATTATTAACCATATTTAGTCCCCGTCCCCCCACCCCAGGACTCTCTATAGCAAGAAGGCATTTCATTCATGTATGAATCGGTCTGATCTTACAAGTTGCAATTCAAAGCTTGTATATTTTGTAGTATTATGCCTATATTTATAACACATTATTTGTTTATTTTGTTGCTGTTTATTTTTCATGCCAAACTGTATAACAAAAGTAATATTGATTAAGGTATACATGTAAACATAAGCATAAATTACCCCTTTCTGCCCCTTGAACAGTATTTCAGAATTCAAATTATATTTATTTAAAACACAATGTATTTTACAAATAGGATTAAGAACCTTCTGTTTAACATAATATTCAATATACTCCAATGCATCATATTATTTTTTCCTTTACAAGTTCATTGTTTTCTATAGCATTTTTTAAAATAAAATAATAATAATAATAATAATGATAATAATAATAACAACAACAACAACAACAACAACAACAACAACTCTGTTATTTTTATCCACATTCACTTCTCGGATATTTGACAGATTTTGGAAAACTGATTGGGTGATACCCAATTTGCTTAAATTTATTGTGCAGTACAGAAGGCTAGTTTCTAACATAATGGCTAAAAGAGAGATTACAATTGTTCACAGAAATTTGCTTTGCACTTCCACACAGAGAGGCAGTACTATTCAAAAAATGGGAGATCTCCAAAGCTGCCAACAGTCAGATCCTACCTGATTAAACCACTTGTGCCATGTGATGGCATCTTCATTTATGGTCAGCACTCGGTCTGAAGGTCTGTCAGGATCCACAGTCCCAATTTTCACTCTGTGAAAGGTTTGATTTGAGGAAACTATCCAATTGATAACATCAAATTCTGCTAATAATTCCAAATTATGGTCAAAAGAAATCCTGTTCCCAGCACTGTTGTTAAATGAGACACTTCTCAAAAATTGATGGAGCTAGATTGGAAAAGAAAAGGCAACAATTTAATAATCTCTAGAGATGGATTTTGCAAATTAAGGTCTAATTGTGGCATCAGAATGCTGCCATGGAATGGGGTGGGGGAATCACTATGTGAATCCACAAAATTACATGAATGTAGGCTGCTCATGCTGTAAGTTTAGAGACCACAAAGAAGAAAGACAACCTGAAGATGGTTCAGAAATTTCAGCTAATGCAGAAATCAGTGGCCAGGTTGCTCAGTGGAGCAAGATGTTTTGAGCATATGGCCTGATTGCACAGGCTGCCAATTAGTTTCCAGTTCCGATTCAAAGTCTGTTTAATTGTTCAGGATCGCAATACCTCAACAACCACTTCTCTCTATAGGTAAAAAGGTAAAGGACCCCTGGATGGTTAAGTCCAGTCAAAGGTGACTATGATGTTGTGGCACTAATCTTGCTTTCAGGCCAAGGGAGCTGGTGTTTCTCCATAGACAGCGTTCTGGGTCATGTGGCCAGCACGATCTCAGGGAACTGCCATCACAGCCAGGAGTTGAGGAAAGGCTCCCAAGCGATGCCGGAGAAGGGCCCAGCAGGGAGAGAGGGGACTCATCGGCCGGGGAAGGAAATCAGCGTTACACCAGGGAGAAAGGCGGGCAGAGGCGGGCTTCGGAGAGATGGCTCCAGGACTCTTCGCCAGAGACCAGCGGGGAGAGCACGGGTCCTCCGCTGCCCACACCCACCCTGCGCAGAAGACTTCTGCACAGGGAGACTAGGCGGAGATTATCCGTCAAGGAACTTTTATGTTGGAAGAAGTTCGGGAAACGCCCACTGACGGATTCTGCCAGTGACTGAGACAGCCGCAGCGTCAGGGCTGTCCAGCCAGGGAAAGGTTTATCCAGGCAACCTGGACAAGAGTGGCGGCAACTTACGCATGAGCAACTTACGCAAATTCCCATTACAGCAATCCGTCAGTCCTTGACGTTGCTTGTGCACAACGACAAGACAGGCAGCACCATGAGTCAAACCAGTGGAGCAGGCGCCCAAGAGGGAGCAGCGGCAGTGCCAAATCTGGAGGAGAGAAACCGAGATTTGGAACGGCAGGTTGCTCTGTTGATGGCGCGGCTGGACGAAAGGCGGACTCAGGATGCCCAGGGGAGGCCCACCCCCATCGCAAGGAAGGTACCAGGACTGGTGCACAAGTTTGGGGGAAACCCCCGAGACTATAATGCGTTCAGAACGGAGGTACAGTACGCTTTGGAACTGCAGTATGATGACTTTGCTGACGATGGCGAGCGGGCGGCTTATGTTGTAGGGCATCTTCAAGATGCGGACAGGGAATGGATCAGGCCCTTAATGGCAATGCAGAACGCTGCCTTAAAAGACCTTAGGAAATTTTTTGGCGCCATGGATACTATGTTTTCCAGTCAAGTGGAGCAAAGTGTGACTCGCCAGGAACTGATGGCTTGCAAGCAGGGGATCCAATCAGTTAGAGAGTACTGGTCACGTTTTGCGATGATTATCCACAGACTTGGGTGGGATCTGGGCTCGGAACCCGTGCAAATGTTGTTTGAGGAAGGATTAGCCCCATCGGTGAAGGACGAGCTTTCCCGTGCACCCCGCCCGCAACCGATGGATCAGCTGACTAAGGCTGTGCTTGTGATTGGCGTACGCCAAGAGGCGCGGGCTCAAGAGAAGCGGGAAGGGAGAGGAGAGCGTTGGCATGACAACCGCATTCCTGAAATACCGAGGCAGCCTTCCCAGCCAGTGGAGCCAATGGAAAACGATGGCGCACGCGCGGGCGGTGTTTCAAACTCCAGCGAAGTTCGCAAGAAGGAGGGAAGGGACGGGAAAACAGCCAAGAAGTGTTTCCTCTGCCAACAGCTAGGACATTTTGCCGGGGTCTGCCCTCAAAGAAATGCTTGGCAAGGGATGGTGGGAGCAGCTGGCTGTGAGGAGGAGGGGGAAAAGGAGCAGGGGCAGGGAAATGCCAACGCTTGGCTGCCAATCATGGGGCACAGCAGCCAGGCCAGCAACCACTAAAAGTGCCCCAGCCAGACCCCCCCAAAGCAGCTATAGCCATAGAGGTGGTACTAGAACTCCCAAACGGGCACCCAGTTAAAGTGAAGGCGCTGCTGGATTCAGGCAGTTCTTGCAATTTTTTCAGCAAAGACTTAACGCTAGAGCACCAGTCATATTAGGAATGAGCTGGCTGGCGCTACATGATCCAGTAGTGGCATGGCATCAGCGGACAGTCACCTTTGGGTCAGCACACTGCTTGGAACACTGTCTAGGGGGGGAAGCCCCGAGAATGGCCGTGGCCAGGGTGGCTGGGATGGCTGTGGAGCAGAAAGGGGAGGTACCACCTCAATACGCTGATCTGCAGGAGGTCTTCAGTGAGAAGGAAGCGGATAGACTACCCCCCCATAGGCCCTTCGACTGCCAAATCAACTTGATCCCAGGGGCTCAGCTGCCAATGGGTAAGCTGTACGCCATGTCGGACCGGGAAATGCAGGAGTTAAGGAATTTTATTGATAAAAACCTGAAAAGAGGTTTCATAAGAGAATCAAAGGCGGTGGGGGGCAGCCCTGTGTTCTTTGTAGACAAGAAAGACACTAGTCAGCCCAGGCTCGTTGTGGACTATAGGGCCGTCAATTTGGTGTCAGAACCCGTGACCTTCCCAATGCCCAGGATTGACGACATTTTAACACGAGTAAGGCAGGGAAAAATTGTTATGAAGCTGGACCTTCGGGGAGCATACAATTTTATTAGGATGAGGGAGGGGGATGAATGGAAGACCACCATGTTCACCCCTTTGGGGGCCTTTGAGTACTTAGTTATGCCTTTTGGATTACAGTCGGGCTCTGCCTGTTTTCAAGCTTTCATGCACCACATGTTGGGGTCCCTGCTGTACAAGAACTGCGTAGCCTTTTTGGACGACGTGTTAATCTATTCGCACGACGAGGAGCAACATGTCAGAGATGTCCGGGAAGTGCTAAAGAGACTACAGAAGCACCAGTTGTGGGTCAAGCTGGAGAAGTGCCAATTCCACGCCCGAGAGGTCGAGTTCCTGGGGTACAGGTTGTCGGACAAGGGCCTAGCTATGGACCCCGGCAAGGTGCAGGCGGTGCTGGAATGGAAGACCCCCAAAACCTGGAAGGACGTGCAGAGGTTCCTAGGACTCAGCAACTTCTACCGGAAGTTCATCAAGAACTTCACCCACTTAACCGTGCCCATCACAGATTGTCTCAGTAGCAAAAGGAAGTTCGTCTGGACAGAAGATGCACAGCAATCCTTTGAAAGGCTGAAGAAGGCGTTCGCTTCGGAAGAGCAGCTCCTGCACGTAGATCTGCAGAAGCCAATGAGGCTGGAGACAGACGCGTCAGACCGAGCCGTCAGAGCGGTACTGCTACAGCTGGGACACCAGTCGAGCTGGAGACCGTGCGCCTTTTTCTCAAGGAAGCTGAGCAAGTCGGAGCAAAACTACACGGTGTATGACCGTGAACTGCTTGCGATTTATGCAGCATTTTGACGCTGGAGGCATTTGCTAATAGGGGCGCAGCACAAGATCCAGGTGTGTACGGACCATAAGAACCTGGAATACTGGAGGACTGCGCGGGTGCTCAACCAGAGACAGGTGCGATGGGCACAGGAGTTCTCCAAGTTTTTCTTCGAGATTCAGTATGTGCCGGGAGAGGAAAACATAAGAGCAGATGCTCTCTCCCGGAAGCCAGAGTACATGGAAGGAGAGGGACCGCCAGAAGTCAGACACGTGTTCACCGAGGACCGATGGGTGTGTGGGGGAGTGTTGGTCAGGAGACGAGAACTAGCCGAACTTACGAGAGACGACGAGTTTGCTCGAACCAAAATCAGGGAACTCAGGGACGCAGGGTAAAACCATGGTGGTTTTGAGGAGAAGGAAGGAGTACTGTATTACAAGGGAGCACTGTACGTACCGGGGGAGAACTTGAGGGGAAGGGTGCTCAAACAACTCCACGACAACCCGACGGCGGGGCATTTTGGTCAAGACAAAACCATGTTGCTAGTCACCAGGCAGTTCTGGTGGCCAAGAGTGAGGGAAGATGTACGGGAATATGTATGGGGGTGCAACCGCTGCCAGCGGGCAAAGGGGGAGAGGGCTGCACCCGCAGGGTTACTGGAACCCTTACCCACGCCGGAAAGACCATGGGAGGTGGTGTCCATAGATTTCATGACCGATTTGCCCACGTCAAGGGGGGAAACGGCAGTCATGGTGGTAGTCGATCTACTAAGAAAAATGTGCCATTTCATTGCTTGCTTGCATGCGGTGACGGCAGAGGAAACAGCCAGGTTGTTTGTGGATCACATATTCAGGCTGCATGGTGCCCCCTTGAGGGTTTTATCCGACCGCGGGAAACAATTTCCCGGTTCTGGAGGAAGCTCATGAGCCTGCTGCAAGTCGAGGTGAGCTTCTCGACGGCGAGACACCCGGAGACCAACGGGCAAGCGGAAAGAGCGAACAGTATACTCCAACAATACCTACGCTGCTACATCAGCGAGAGGCAGAACGATTGGGTGGAGAAACTAGCGTTGGCCGAATTTGCATACAATAACGCTGAACATGTGTCCACGGGAATGAGCCCGTTCATGGCTTATTATGGGTGTCACCCCAGGGCATTTCCGGGGAGAGGGGAGGAAGGGTGGAGCGTACTGGCGGCAGAGTATGACCATGCTGCTTCTGGCGACCAGAGCAGAGCACAGAAATGCCGTTTACCTTCCCGCTGGAGCGGTACTTATTTATCTACTTGCACTTTTTAGCGTGCTTTCAAACTGCTAGGTTGGCAGGAGCTAGGACCGAACAACAGGAGCTCACTCCATTGCGGGGATTCGAACCACCGACCTTTTGACTGGCAAGCCCAAGAGGCTCAGTGGCTTAGAACACAGAACCACCTGCATTCAATATGAACCCTGAGAACATCATCTGAGGCCCTTCTTTGTGTTCCTCCTCCACGAGAGGTCCAGAAGATGGCAACATGAGAATAGGCCTTTGCTGCAGTGGTTCCCTGTTTGTGGAATGCGCTTGCCAGGGAGGTTTGGCTGGTGCCTTCATTATATATCTTTAGGTGCCAGGCAAAAACATTCCTCTTCAACCAGACCTTTGGATGATTGACACCCAATGCCTTTTTAAATCTTTTATGTGGGGATGTATTTTATGGTTTTTTTTATATTGTAATTTTATGTCATGAAATGTCCTGAAATCTACAGGTACAGGAAAGTATACAAATTTAATAAATAATAAATTATAATAATTTGATAGCACCATCACCAACTATCTGAGAAAGTCATGTTATGGCATAAATTTTTACAGCTTTTTCTCACGGCTACAGAAAGGTTACTCCTAGCCTAGTTACAGAATGTCATTTGGATTGCCAAGCTCTGCAGCAAAGTTGCTATTCCATTTGCAGCTCCAAAAACCTCCCCAAGTATTTGTGCTTCATAAATTGCACATGTTTATAAACACCCTATACTTTTACTTGTCTATAGCTTTAATATGATTTGGAGAGAAAGAGTGATGATAATGTGAGCACAGGAAGAATATGAGGAATAGGTTTCTACACCTTTTGTAAGATCTAAGATACCATGCAAAGTTATATGATGATGTTCATGCCCCTACCTGCCACATCTGGAGATTCTGAAATTTCAAAACCCTTCCATCCACTATTGCACGGTGTTTCACTATAGACAAGGCCATGGCATGCAAAGCATGGGCCACAGCATAGACAGCATTGTAGATGTTGTAACTGTGACCAGTCATGCGCACTTCAAAAAACGTTCCAGGAAGGTTCTGCAGTTTCTCATCGCCAGTACAAATGTATCCATCTCCCCTCTCAAAAACAGAATTTGGGAATACACAGCCAAAAGCCTGCTGCCAGAAGTCTCTGATAAAACTGTCTCCTTTTGTCCTGGAAGGACTGATGCTCTCAACAAATGGCTTGAACGCTGGTAGGTCAGTGGTGTGAATTGTGAAAGAGAGAGCACCAAAGATTATATCTGTATCCCAATTCTTTTGAAAGGCCAATGAAGTGAGCTCCATCTGGGCTGTCAGTATCCACACTTTCCCTCTTGATATATTTGTCTCATGTTCCTCTTTTGACAGATACGGAAACCATCTCAGATATATCATAGCATTAGATTCTCCATAAAACACTATTACATTGGCTTTGCTGTTCATGGCTTTAGCGTGTATTTTTGACCCATGTTCTAACTTATCATCAAATTCAGTTAAAGAAGTTACAAAGGGGAGCTCTTCCATGAAGGCAAAACAAATACCTTTCTGGGAGAACAGTGAAACTGCTATTTGCAGAAATCTCTCTCCATTGTCTGTGTCTATAACAATGACCCCAATCCATATCCAACCAAAATGCAGTAATAAAGAGAGTATCCCTGAATACTGAAGGGTTTCCTTAGGGGTCATCTGGAAGAAATAAAGTCCCGGGGCTTTATCATTCATCACTGGAGCAGAACCATACACGAGCTGAACAAAGACAAAGATATAAGAAGGAGAGATAAGTATAGTAATTTCTAAGCTGTAGTTTCATGTGTAGTGGTCAATTAAATCTGTGGTCTGGAACCTCAGGCCTGGAGACCAAATGCAGCTTTCTAGGCCTCTTTATCTGTTCCTCAGAACTCTCCCCAGGCCATACCAGTACAGGGCTGTCTTTACCCAGGGGTGCAAGGGGTACCCGGGCACCAAATTCTGGGGGGCGCCAAATATATATCTACTATGTACCTGTCCCTCTCGATCGCTTGGCAGTTAAAAGCAATGAAACAAAAATCCCCGACCCCTGCCTCTGTCGCTCTGTTACTCCATAGTGTCAAATATTCTTGACGAGTCAGGAAAGAAAGCAGTTTTTCACCGCTGCATCGTTGTTACAGGTGAGCGAGTTCCTCCTTTACAAAAGTCAACAACTTTGGCTCCCCCCTCCCGCCAAAAACTCCATAAAAGTTAGTATGGGGGCACTGGGTGGATCTTTGCACCTCAGTGGCGCATATGCACCTGTCACTGGTCCTGCTTCTTACAATGAGTGTTTTTGCCAAGCTAGAGTGAGTCCTTAATCCTGTCAGGAAAAAGCAGCAATGCGAAAGCCAGCTGCAGGTGGCTGGAATGCAAAACAGGATGTTGCTGTCTGGAGCTGTACTGTTGGGAAAAAGGGGCAGTCTATTCTCTGTACTGAGCACCGGATGTTAGCTCAGAGTATCATCTGACCTGTACTGGAAGTACAGGGGTGGAGCTGTGACTCTACTGCCGGAGACTGGAGAGTGCAGACACGTTTCTCTGTACTGCTGAATGACAGGAATAAAAGACATGTAAATACGACTCCTGTCTGTCTCTTTTCCCCTCCCTGGGGGAATGCAGGGAGGGAGAGGAGGAGGGTGTGTTCTTCTCACGTTTGAGGAGAATCGCCGATTTGTGACCTTGCCTGTATCCTGCCGGGAGACGCAGGTGGCGAAGGTCAACAAGGATCTCAGCCGATGCCTGGAGTGAGGCCAGTTACCTCTGACTGCGGCAGAGATTCCTGACAAATCCATGATTATGCCTCTTATCTTCCTGAATGGAGAATAGAGAAGGGTATGTGAGTTTGTCTCGAACCTAGCCTACAACACAAAGTTAAATTTTATATTCATTGCCCCACCGACTTCTTATTCTTTCCCAGCCCACCACCACCATGTGGCCCTCAGAATGTTGCCTACAAGAAGATGAGGCCCTTTGGCTGAAAAAGGTTCTCCAGCCCTGACATTAAGACACAAAGTGTATGTCAACCTCATAAAGTTAGTGGTTGTTATCCCATGCTAAAGATACAGGGCTGACCAAGAGACAATATAGTCTAACCAAATTCCTTTTATGATTGGGGAAAGAACTTCTTTCCTCAGAACTCATGCTCTTTCACAAGCAGTCAGAAACAAATATTTTAAAAAAGAAATAAATATGTATGTGTACATGGGTGGTCCAACCCAGAGTTTACTGCAATGTATTATGGTGTACAATGCCTACAAACAGGAGACCTTGCACAATTGTATCCACATATGTCTCATTGCCTAAACAAATGTCCCATTTTATGAAAAAATTGGTATCTGGATTCTGTTGACTGTTCCAGGCAGCCAAAGGCATTGGCTTTGAACCCCATTTTTCCCCCAACATTTGGGTAGTGGACCTCCCTTCTTGCTCTGTCACTGATGTGCTTCCTTTGCACATTGAAATCTTTTCTAGTCCACAAAACATTTAAAAGCATGAAAAAGCAATGCTTTTGGTTCTATGATGAGTTCTAATTCTAATTATTATTTATGTACATCAATTAAATATCCAAACATTAAGCATTATATACATATCTGATATAGATAGATAGATGATAGTGTTACAATTCCTGCTCCATGATTGCAGTCATGGGATTGCTGTCTTTCACATGATGGTGTATGTTTTGACTCCACAGAGTGGGATGTGACGGAGGCAGGATGTTTGTGTTACTGTGTTCTGTGAAGTGGGACTATTGTCCTTTTTCCTTTTTGCTGTCTGATGCTAGAGAGGGAGCCATGTTGCAGTGCTCTCTGTGTGTTTATATATAAATAAAGTAGATTAGCCAAAATACTGAGTTGCTGAGGTCTGTCACGCAAGTTGCGCAAACTCTGCGGATCCCTAAGTGTGCCGGTGTTGGTTGGCATCGGTCGCTGTGGTGTTTGGGCTGAAGAAAGCTTTTGAAGCTCCCGAAAGAAATATCAGGAGGGAGGGAACATGCCAGTTGAGCATGTGTCTCTGCCAGAGTCCTACTCGAGTGTAGGCTGAACTCCTGACAGATAGATGATAGATAGATAGATAGATATTAATTCTGCACTATTCCCACATGCAAATGAGCATGTGTGCCTTACCTACTTGTGGAATCTTATAGATATCGAGGATATTTGCCATTGCAATAGAGATTTTGGAGTCTAGTCCTCCAATCACTGCAGTTAGCTTATTCTGGATGTCACATTTGTAGTTTGGAACAAACCTCTCCAATGTAGATACAAGTAGCATTGTAGAATAGTAGGTCTGCTTTGCCTTGAAATAGCTGTCATAGATGTTGAAGCCTAAGGTGATATTGGGCAGGATCAGAGGGTCTTCATTTATTTCATTCACTGCAAATTCCAGGGCCAGAATGTGTTGGTAATTCTTTGGCACTGCACTAGAATGAAAGTTGCATTCTGTATCAAACTATTCCACATCTAAATAATAATAATAATAAACCTGCTATATTCTGCATCTTCCTCAGCATTATTATTATTTTGCTACCGTTTTGTGGCGGTTGGCAGATGGATGGCAGCTAACAGATTGAGGTTGAAGCTTATCAAGACAGAAGTTCTGTTTTTGGAGGACAGGGGGAGGGTGGGTGTGGGGTGTCCTGAACGGGGTAACCAAGTGCACAGCCTTGGAGTCATTTTGGACTCACAGCTGTCCATGGAAGTGCAGGTCAATTCTATGTCCAGGTCAGCTGTCTACCAGCTCCATCTGGTACATAGGCTGAGCCTCTACCTGCTCACAGACTCTCTCACCAGAGTGTTGCATGCCCTGGTTGTCTCCTGCTTGAACTACTGCAATGTGCTCTACATGGGGCCACTTTTGAAGTTGACTCAGAAACTACAACTAATCCAGAATGTGACAGCTAGACTGGTGACTGGGAGTGGCCGCCGGGACCGGCAGCTTCGCTCCAGCACCGGGGGCAGAGAGCAGGTGGGGGCAGGGCTGGTGCGAGCCTCGGGGGTGTGGTGCGCCACCCAAAGGGATGGGGCATGCGTTCTGGCAGCAGGGCGCCCAGCGTGGGTGGGGGAGCAGACATGGTGGAACCCCACCAGGATCGCACTGCAGGAGGCGGTGCGCTCCCCCTGCCCCCCTCTTCCTCTGCTAGTGCATATAACACCAGTCCTAATGGATCTTCACTGGCTCCTAGTACGTTTCTGCACACAATTCAAAGTGTTGTTGCTGCCCTTTAAAGCCCCAAATGGCATCTTCACCCCCATCGTTCAGCGTGGACACTGAAGTCCTCCTCTGAGGGTCTTCTGCTGCTTCCCTCACTGCAAGAAGTGAGGTTACAGGGAACCAGGCAGAGGGCTTTCTCAGTTTTGGCACCCGCCCTGTGGAACACCCTCCCTTCAGATGTCAAGAAAATAAACAACTATCGGACTGTTAGAAAACATCTGAAGGCATTGGAAGGTTTTTAATGCTTGATGTTTTTAGAAATGCTGTAAGCCATTGAATCAACAATTCAATTACAGCTATGGGAAAGAGAGAGAAAGATTCCTGATTCCACATAAGAAAATGGGGTGGTACTAGGGATCTGTCAGGAGTCCTGAATACAATGGAACAAACTCAAAATGAGTCAGTTACAGGTAGGTAACCGTGTTGGTCTGCCATAGTCAAAATAAAAAAATTCCTTCCAGTAGCACCTTAAAGACCAACTAAGTTAGTTCTTGGTATGAGCTTTCGTGTGCATGCACACTGTGTATCTGAAGAAGTGTGCATGCACACGAAAGCTCATACCAAGAACTAACTTAGTTGGTCTTTAAGGTGCTACTGGAAGGAATTTTTTTATTTCAAAATGAGTCAGTGTTTCAACAGTACAAGGGGTAGGACAGAGAGCCAAGAGAAGAGATAAAGGAAACAAAAGACAGAGAAAGAAATGCTGAATTCCAGTTATTTCCCCATTTCAGAGAAGATGGAAGTTATGAAGGTACAGGGTGCTTATGGTGATCCAAGAGTGCATCTTGTGGCTATAGAGAGATGACAATTTGTGATTTTGTGCCCAGCCTGCATATACAAAAGCAAGCTGTGGTTTGCTTCTGTTCCCCAGGAGCAGTGGTAGCTGCTGCCCATTGGGACTGCTAGGACAGAAAGCAGAGAGCCTAACAATAGATGAAGCCCTTTTTAAGTAAAATTGGTTTAATTAACACTGAAAATGGGAATGCCTGTGTAATGGTGAAAGGGTTTAACTGGAAGATTCCATGGAAACTTTAGAGAATCAGGAAGAACCATCTCTGAACTTTAACTAGTTGATAAGTAACTGATTATTGTTCTCCTAGCTAACATGTGAGTCACTTCCCCTTACCTTGGGGGTAAGTAACTTTGTCACTTCCCCTTGCCTGAGGAGGAAATAGGTAATCAAGACTTTGTTCCTTCCCCAAGTCTACCTGAGAATTCAACATGCAAGGCCATCTGAGCTGCTTGCTCCAGCTCAGCCACACAGCTCTCACCAGCCATTTTCATGTTCTTATACCAATAATTTATGAACTTTGATCATTTGGTAATAAAGCCATGTTTTACTCCCTGTGCAGCATTTCTGACTCATATATGCAACAGCACATTAATTTGACCTGTGGAGAGATTGTTAAGTAAGCATTTTTTTTAAAAAAAACAAACCTTTCCACTTGTGGTCTTTTCCTATGCTGGGGAATAGGAAATCTTTGGAAGGAACTTTTATAAAGGGCAATTTTGGGACTCCCTTGGAAAGGTGTATCTTAAACAATTTAAAGCCTATATTTCCACTCTTTACTTTGCTGCCTATTTTGTGAATTAAAATCTCTTCTGAGGTTCTCTCACCAAATAGTACTTGCCTCAAACTTGGCTCTTGGCATCAAAGGAAATTCTCCCTCTTTGTACTTTTTTCCTTGAACCAACATTAAGTAGGCTCTCCTACCCTTCCTCTTTTTTTACACTTACACCTTCTGTTCATGAGACTATCTAGTGTTATTGTTCACTTCCTCTGCCATGCTTCCATAAACACTTGCACTGCACAATCATGTGCAGAATGATGTTTCTGAGCATTAAACACTAAGGGATACACCTTACAATAGGGTTTCTTGATAACATGAATCTAATATGCCCTATGCTAAGATAGCAGAACAAAAGTGTGAGAATAGAAAGAAGTGAGAGATATGATGGAACAAAGAAATCACAGCAAAATTTTGATAACACAGCCAATGAAAGATATAGTGAAGAGAAATAAAATAACTTCTAAAGGCTTAAATGTATCCCCCCCGGGGGGGGGTTCCATTTCAGCATTCTATTAATGTATTACCTTTTTATACATCTAAGACAAGAAGCCACTGTTTATAGACTGTAGTTCTACCACTGCTCATTTCAGTGACAAAATACAAAGAGATTAAAACAAATAGAGAATAAGTGCTTACAAGAAATCTTCAAGCAATGCTGGTGGAGGGTCTTCAGTGAAAGCTATTGAACTGTCGAAAAAGCTACCATGAGTTGCAATGCCACCAATGATGAGGTCTCCTGACCGATGGTACATGTGTTGTGGGTAACGTGGACCACAAACCCTACATTTAGCAGCATGAGATGTCCATAACTTGTGAGGAAGCAGTGCCAGCAGGAAGACCACTAAAACCACCATCCTCACTACAAGGCTAATTTTATTTTTTACACGGAAATTCTGCTATTTTCTTTTACAACACTATATATAGTGTCTTGATGACTAACAGCCTTCTTTATTTGAGCCTTGGAGTGAATAATAGAAACTATTAGAGATCACACTGGAGGACTGTTTCTGCTACCAGTCCCTTTCCCCTGCCCCACATGGTGCTGGGTATATTTATAACAGTCTTGGTTGCCTTTGCTTAACAGCGTTTGCTGTAAATCTTGTTTGTGGCTCATGAATCCCACAGGGAGCTAGACAAGAAGAATGAATTACTAGGCATTTGATAGTAATTAAAGAGGGAGGTGGTCATGGGTTCCACTCTTGGGGTTCCCAATGGAATTGTTGAATAAATTATGTTTGTCACATCTGACAATGTGTTTGGAATGGTATACAAGAAAAAAATGACACCAGAAATAATGCTGTGCTCCGGAGCTAGAGACAAAAGTAACTTCTTTCATGATAGGAGTAGCCTTCTTTTCAAAACTACAGGGATCGATGAGCCACATGGGTTGTTCTTAGCATGACCCAGTCATTGCTTTTCCATTGTAAGCTGCAAGCATAATTAAAATGGACTTTCCACAACACCAGGAGTTGGGGTAGTTTGGGATGCAGCCTGTACTCTCAGAGGGAATGGAGGCAACTGAACCCTGCCTTCCAAATTTCCCTGCTGCCACCAGCTGGATGTTAGCTTGTTTTTACCCTTGCTGCCTCAATTGAACAGCTCTTTTATTGATATTTAACTTTATTAAGCTACTCCTTATACTGTGTAGAATACTATGGCATTTAGGTATTAAGAAAATAGCAAGGCATCAGACAAATGCCTCCCAACCACCAACAGCCCATGCTTTTACTTAAGGTTTTAGTAAGGCCTCCAGTTAAACAATTTTTGAAAACATGAAAAAAAAGAGTTAAGAACATCTAGAATACAGGAAATCAAAAAGGGTTTCAAGAAATCAGCCTCCAGAAGAAGAAGCCTGCAGGAAGAAACCCTTCTTCCTATACACTTTGTTGTATAGAATGAACCGAAAGCTGTTTAAAAATACATATGTTAGCAAAAATAACAAAAAAAATTAGGGGATCCCCCCCATGAGTATATTAGTAAAAACTGCATACAAAATGATGTTTATTAGAATAAATATTTAAATTAAGTTTTTTTTATGAGAAGACTTGCAAGTGCAGTTATCAGGACCTAGTGAACACGGTGTTAAATGGAGTTGAGTCAGTGTAATTGGCTATGGATCTGAATTGTGGGGAATGAAACTCTCATAGCTATCCCCCTTCTTGTTAAAGAAACAGCAGCCTATTAAACATTCTGAATCATAATAACTGAATTGAGAGTTGTTGTTTTTACATTGTATCCTTTTCATTAAACATAACCATCCATTTTTAAATAATTGTTTTGTAAAATTGAAATAAACATTTGATTAATTCACTTTCAAAAAGAGGTGTCTATGCTCTTTTGGAACCACACTTAAATTACCACAGGTACTGGTGGATTAAAATATATTTTTTTAGTATCAAGTACCACCCTGTGTCCCAAATGCATCATTGCACCTAGAGGTTAATCTTCCCTCGGTAGAATTACCGATCTGGCACAGGACACTTAACTATTGGCTTTGCCTAAACTCAAATCCCTCCGGTCTAATATCCCTAGTGCTGCAAGATTGTCACAAGAGTGCCTGGTCTAAAATTGTGTATCAAAAACTTCACTCTTGTGGCTTATCACCACAACAGCTACTCACTTTGGGTTTTAGTAAAGCAATCAGTCTAATTTGTCTGTGCCTAAATGATATCGAGCGCTAGAACAACTTGGCCACAATAAGGAAATTTTGCCCATGGTATGACTATTTTCCACCTTCCCATTTGACTCTCTGGCACCCTATCTGCATAACCTAGCAACTATAAAACACAGATGCGCTTTTACTCTCACAAGATTGAATGTATTGCCCTTGGCTGTACTTGAGGGACAATTTCAACAGTTTCCACACGAAAAACGCTTATGTTCCTGTGGAGATGGCAGTACTGAAACAGTGACACATGTCTTCTGGCTTGCACTCTTTATAAAGACTTGAGCAATGAGGTTATCACCCCTTTTTATTGTCCATTACGGGTTGCCCAGCCACTGCCACACTATCCTTTCTCTTGGCAGATCAAGATGAGCAGGTGACACAAAAGGTTGCAAGGTTTTTAGCTGGGGCAATTAGAATAAGATCCGCTACTTGACTATTGATTCAAAACCCTAAAATATATTTTATATAATCAACTTTTTATTTGTATTTCTATTCTTTGTATATCGTATTGTTGTTTTATTGCTATGGCTGATGGCTGACACAAATAAAGATTCATTCATTCAAGTTAAAATATATGGTGGCGGGGGGGGAGTGGGCGGAAATCGGTTTCTATAGATTTGGTAGAACACTAGTGGGGTGAAAAGGAACTTATATCCCACATTTACACATTGCAGTCTACTGCTTCGTTTTCTTCAGTGCTGTTTACTGAATTTGCTGATACCTGACCAAAGAGGGGAAACATGCAGCAGAGCATCTTTAAATTCCTCCATGTTGCATGAAAGCTGATTGGGATTGGAACAATAAAAACTAGGGATATAGTGCTTTGAAACTAATTTACTCCAGCTTTGTTGTAGTGCAAATCAGAACCCTCACCAGCGATAAAGTTTTTATTTAAAAAATATAACTAATGAGTGAACAGAATCACAGAGATTGAGAAGAAATATTGCATTTAGTAAGAATGGCATGGGATATATATGAATGGCTGTCCTTCAAAAAACGGGAAGGTTAAACAACTGGAAATGACAGATTTGTCCATCTATGGTGAGCACAGAGTTCCAAACTCTATATAAGGGCTTCTGAATTTCAAGAAGAGCTGCTGAAAGCTCAATCGACACAACTTTCCTTTTCATCAGTCTTCACAATTTTCTCCTTATTAGATGTTCCCTGTTGTTCAGCTCAGGCCTCAACACAATAAGATAGCATTTTGGAAGATAGATGCAACCCAGAAGACCACCACTGGAGGCTAAGATAGCGAAGATCTCCACAGCAACCATGTATTTGCCCTTAGAGCTCATATAAGCTGGAATAAAGGATAGCCACACACTGCAGAAGACCAACATGCTGAAAGTGATGAACTTGGCTTCATTGAAACTATCAGGTAGTTTCCTGGCAAAGAAAGCCACAGTGAAGCTGGCAATTGCCAGGAAGCCCATGTAGCCCAGGACACTGTAAAACATGGTTACAGACCCTGCATTACATTCCAGGACAACTTCTTCAGTCACAGAGTGCATGTCCACATCTGGGAAGGGGGGAGAAGTTGCCAACCATGTGGTAGAGATTCCAGCCTGCATAAGGGAAAAACAAAGAACAATAGAGTTGCTCAGACTTTTCCTCACCCACTTTCTCATTCTGGAACCTGGTTTGGTGGCCATGAAAGCCAATACCACTGTGACAGTTTTGGCCAGCACACAAGAAACAGCCACTGAGAAGATGATGCCAAATACAGCTTGTTGGAGGAGACATGTCAACTTCTGAGGTTGGCCAATAAATAGCAATGCAGAAAGGAAGCAGAGCAGGAGGGAGATGAGGAGAGTGTAAGTGAGCTGCCGGTTGTTGGCAACAATGATGGGAGTGTCATGGTGCTTCATAAACGTCCGCCGCACCAGAGCTGTGATCAAAGAAAAGGAAAGAGCAATGCAGCCTAAACTGAGCCCCAAAGGTTCTTCATAAGATAAGAAGGTTACAATCTTGGGAATGCATTTATCCTGATTCTTGCTTGGGTATGTTTCATCTGTGCATTTATTACAGTCATTCATATCTGAAACAAAAAGAAACAAAACCTCTTCACACCTTACTCTGCTCACATATAGAGGGCAAAATTGCGGAAGGGGTTTTGTTGTGGTCAGTTTAGTCCTGCATGACCCAACCATCACTACTGTACTGATCATACCATCTGCAGCAGAGAGCTTTCTATAAGAGTAGAGGCTCTCTGCATAATTTTGAAGGCATGTCCAGCCTTCCCACATGACTAGTGGGTGAAGAACTCATGAACTCATAAACATACCATGGACTATAAAGCATACAAATAGATGATTTCTTTCATACTGGTAAAATTTGTTTATGTAAATTATAGAAGAAATTCTTTGATAAAATTTTGAAATATTATTTAGAACGTGTTAGATGTAAAGCAGCAAGGTGAGGTCACCATTCCCTGCATCAGCAGTAGACTCAAAGCAGTGTTCAAAGGAAGACCCAAGTGACATCACAGTGTATTCTCTTTTTTCCATTTTAAAACTATGAAACCATCTCTTTCCCTCTCCAATACGATCATATTGTCTGCAGCAGGGAACTTTCTGTATATGTTGGGGCTCCCTGCATGAGCTTAAGCCCACAATGGTCTTTACATATGAATAAAATGAGGAGAGGTCTATGGCCATGAACTTGTGAGCTCATCACTGAAAACATCAGTACCATTAATAATTTCTTTCTTTTCTTTTCTTTTTACTTTTGTCCCCTCTAAGGACTGTTTTCACATCGACAGCATAATTTTAAAACATACAGTCCCCCAAAGAACCTTGGGTCTTGGCATATGAAGCCTAATCTATCATCTATCTATCTATCTATCTATCTACCTATCTATCTATCATCTATCTACATATATCTTACCCTCTTGGTCTGAAATCTTCCCTTCTGGACAAGGTATGCAATCATAGCAGCAAAATTGCCCTCCCTCCTTCACTTTCTTGCTTGAACCAGGGTGGCAACTCTCACAACATACAGAAAGTGGCTGTGCCTAATCCATAGAGGAGGAGGAGGAGGAGGAGGAGGAGGAGGAGGAGGAGGAGGAGGAAGAAGAAGAAGAAGAAGAAGAAGAAGAAGAAGAAGAAACAGCTTCAAATTCTCGCACTTCTGGGGGCTTTCCACCTGTCTATACACTGTGAACTACAGAAGAGACTATGTAGCCATGTATGAATGGAGTCAACGTTTCTGGCATTTGTTAAAAGAATGAAGATAGTACTCCATTATCTATCTATATATTAAAACTTTGTTGCCCAAAGTTGACTTGCTGATTATAAGGCATTCTTCTTTTTAAGTCCTGGAAGGTCTTCTGCACCAGAGGTATCCAAAGTGCCACTTTCCAAGAGTTGTTGAGGAACAGCTCCTATCTTCCCTAACCTCTGGCCAAGTTGAATGGGGCTGATGCAACACACAACATGTAAAATTATTGTTTTTAATTCTTAGAAAAATCTATCCCCCCAAATCCTCCCAAAACTCTGCCATACTCTGCCAAACTCTGCCCCAAACTTACAAATGTCTGTCAAACCTCCTTTCTTAAAATCTAACTCTCCTCAAAGGTCAGTGCAAAGGCTCCTGGGATTTCAAGACATTCTGTGTGCCATTTTTGCCCTTTTGCACCATTTCCAGGTTCGAATCAAATTATTTATTTATTTCGTGGCAGCACACATCAAGACAGTTGTGTGTGACTCAAACATGCATAATGGGGAATTGCCAGTACTTATTTTCCCCTAAAGAGACAACTTTATGTGGACCACATACATCACTGTAGGTAATATAGAGCACCCTGGTGCTATTCTTTTGAGCACATGGCAGAAAAGGTTTCACATTTTTCTCAGTGATGCAGCTTACACACTTGGTTATGACTAGTGCATTTTGGTTTATCTACAGGGTGAGTCCTTTAAAAGAGGCCCCCTGGATACAGAGTACACATGTTCCACGGGGCCTCTTTTAAAAGACTCATCCCTGTTGCAAGCTCCTTTCAGTGCAGTGTTATTTGCCTGACATGAGATACAAGCATGGGAATACTGAATGTGATGATATCCATTCCCATCTTAAGTTCAACTAGACATTGTCAAGAAATAAATGGAGCAAAAACATATGATTGATGGTCAAAGTGTCCTGTGGTTCTGGCTCATAAGAAGGGTTTCAAATGTGTTTCTTTTCCTCTAATCCAAGCAATAAATATATAAATATTTATATACATATAAATAATGTATATATGTATGTATGTATGTATAAATAAATAAATAAATAAATACATTAGTTTCCCTCCATCAATATCTCAGTTATTGAAAGAAACAGCAGAATATCAAGGACAGAATGTTTTGTAACTCCAAGAATTCATCAATTCATAGAATGTTGCACTTTGATTCAAGAACATTCCTACTGGCGTTCACCATGACATTTACTTTACACACTCATGCAGAGAGCCGGGGCTCATTCAACAATGGGACATTCCTGAAACTGCCCCCCAAAATGGATCATACTTGGTTAAACCCGTTGTTCCAGGTTATGGTATCTTCATTGATGGTGAAGGCTTTGTCTGGAACAGCCTCTGGATCCACACTCCCCACTTGCACCCTGTGAAAGGTTTGGTTTGAGGAAACAATCCAGTTGATAAAATCAAATCCACTTAGTAACTGCCCATTATGATCAAAGGCAATTTTGTCACCAGCACTGTTGTTAAATGAAACACGTCTCAAAAAATGATGGAGCTAGATGGAAAAGGAAAGAGTTTGGGATTTTCAGACGAAGGTCTAACGGCAGCAGACTAAAGGTTTCCTGAACAGTTTTGAATAGGGGACGATTAATAAAATAACCAGTGAGCTTAAATTTAGAATTTGATTTCTCAGCATGTTAACTAAAGAGAATGCACTGGGAAGCAGAATCCAGGAAAAATTCAAAGTGGTTGGCTGAAACAGTAGGTCCAAAGGCAGGAAGAGGAATGAGAACTAAAGAAAGGGTGACTGCCATCCCAGCTACAGATTGCTATTTACAATCCACAGGTCTCAAGGAAGGGTTCCGATTTGACTTATAACCCACAGCTGACACCAACAGTCGGCTGCTAATAACTCAGATATGTTGACATGCAATCAGAGAAGCTAACTAAAAAAAAAACCCCACCATACTATACAGCAGGAATAGGCAACCATTTTCAGTCTCATGGGCAACTTTACTAGGGTTGCAAGCCAGTGGTGAGTGAGACTAAGGACAAAGCAGGCAGGGTGAGAGTCAAAAGTGGGCAGGGTAATTTTGTACATTAGGCAACATGCCAGCCATACAAAAGTCTTTTTACATTCAACTAATACATGAGTATTAGTAGTGTGGTTGCTGATCTTGAGCCAGACATCCTGGAGAGTGAAGTCAAATGGGCCTTAGAAAGCACTGCAAATAACAAGGCCAGTGGAAGTGATGGTATTCCAGCTGAACTGTTTAAAATTTTAAAAGATGATGCTGTTAAGGTGCTACACTCAATATGCCAGCAAGTTTGGAAAACTCAGCAGTGGCCAGAGGATTGGAGAAGATCAGTCTACATCCCAATCCCAAAGAAAGGCAGTGCCAAAGAATGCTCCAACTACCGCACAATTTCACTCATTTCACATGCTAGCAAGGTTATGCTTAAAATTCTACAAGGAAGGCTCAAGCAGTATGTGGACCGAGAACTCCCAGAAGTGCAAGCTGGATTTAGAAGAGGCAGAGGAACCAGAGACCAAATTGCAAACATGCGCTGGATTATGGAGAAAGCTAGAGAGTTCCAGAAAGACATCTACTTCTGCTTCATTGACTATGCAAAAGCCTTTGACTGTGTTGACCACAGCAAACTATGGCAAGCTCTTAAAGAAATGGGAGTGCCTGATCACATCATCTGTCTCCTAAGAAATCTCTGTGTGGGACAAGAAGCTACAGTTAGAAGTGGATATGGAACAACTGATTGGTTCCAAATTGGGAAAGGAGTACGGCAAGGCTGTATATTGTCTCCCTGCTTATTTAACTTATATGCAGAATTCATCATGCGAAAGGCTGGGCTGGATGAATCCCAAGCTGGAATTAAGATTGCCGGAAGAAATATCAACAACCTCAGATATGCAGATGACACAACCTTGATGGCAGAAAGTGAAGAGGAATTAAAGAACCTTTTAATGAGGGTGAAAGAGGAGAGCGCAAAATATGGTCTGAAGCTCAACATCAAAAAAACGAAGATCATGGCCACTGGGCCCATCACCTCCTGGCAAATAGAAGGGGAAGAAATGGAGGCAGTGAGAGATTTTACTTTCTTGGGCTCCATGATCAGTGCAGATGGTGACAGCAGTCACGAAATTAAAAGACGCCTGCTCCTTGGGAGAAAGGCGATGGCAAACCTAGACAACATCTTAAAAAGCAGAGACATCACCTTGCCAACAAAGGTCCGTATAGTAAAAGCCATGGTTTTCCCAGTAGTGATGTATGGAAGTGAGAGCTGGACCATAAAGAAGACTGATCGCCGAAGAATTGATGCTTTTGAATTATGGTGCTGGAGGAGACTCTTGAGAGTCCCATGGACTGCAAGGAGATCAAACCTCTCCATTCTGAAGGAAATCAGCCCTGAGCGCTCACTGGAAGGACAGATTGTGAAGCTGAGGCTCCAATACTTTGGCCACCTCATGAGAAGAGAAGACTCCCTGGAAAAGACCCTGATGTTGGGAAAGATGGAGGGCACAAGGAGAAGGGGACGACAGAGAATGAGATGGTTGGATGGTCTTCTTGAAGCTACCAGCATGAGTTTGATCAAACTGCGGGAGGCAGTGGAGGACAGGAGTGCCTGGCGTGCTCTGGTCCATGGGGTCACGAAGAGTCGGACACGACTAAACGACTAAACAACAACAACAACAATACATGAGTAGGCGAACTAAGGCCCGGGGGCCGGATCTGGCCCAATCGCCTTCTCAATCCAGCCCGTGGACGGTCCAGGATTCAGCATGTTTTTACATGAGTCAAATGTGTGCTTTTATTTAAAATGCATCTCTGGGTCATTTGTGGGGCATAGGAATCTGTTCATTCCCCCCAAAAAAGTATAGTCCAGCCCCCTACAAGATCTGAGGGACAGTGGACCGGCCACCTGCTGAAAAAATTTGCTGACCCCAGAACTAATACATTAAAAGACTGAAGGAAGGTATGGGGTAGGAGCAGTATGGGGAGTGGATGGAGGACAGAGTTTCAACAAGGGAAGCACGTGAGGGTGAAAAGAGAGGCGTTTCTTGAGTGTTTGGAGATGAGGGGAAAGTAAATGTGTGCACAAGAAGAGTTTGGGAGACAACTTACTATACTGGGTAGGCCCTATTTCAATACCTAAAATATTATACATTGCCATAGAAGCATATTCAGGAGGACAGTACCTGCCACACCTGCTGTGTCTGAGGCTTCAGTCGTCCCTCCTGTGCTATTTTGCTGTATTTGACTCTGTATGAGGTCATGGCATGTAAAGCATGGGCCACAGCATGGACAGCATTGTAGATGTTGTAGCTGAGGCCAGTTATGCTTGTTTCAAAAAATGGTGCCGAAAGACTGTCAATATTCTCTCTCCCTGTGCAAATTGTCCCATCTGCCTCAGTGCTTGGGAATACACAGGCAAAGGCCTGCTGCCAGAAGTCCCTGATAAAACCATCACCTTCTGTGCTAGAAGGATTTTTGCTCTCAATATATGGTTTGAATTCTGGTAGTTCACTGCTGTGAATTGTGAAGGCAAGAGAACCATGGATTATTTCTGTGTCCCAGTCTCTTTGATAGAGAAATGATGTGAGTTCCATCTGGGCTGTCATAATCCACACTTTACCACTTAGTAAATTTGTTGCATTTTTCTGTTCCGATAAATATGGGAGCCATCTTAAATATACCATGGAGTTACACTCTCCATAGAACACTACTACATTGGTTTTGCTATCCATGAGTTTGTCACGTATTTTTGCTCCCCATGTTAGCAGGTCATTAAATTCAGTGAGTGCAATTTTCATAGGAACTCTTTCAATGGAGGCAAAACATATACCATTCTGGGAAAACAGTGGAACTGCAATTTGCAGAAATCTTTCTCCATTATCATTATCCATTGCAGCGATTCCAATCCACGTCCACCTGAAATGCAGTAATAAAGAAAGAATCCCTGTGTACTGAAGGGTTTCCTCAGGAGTCATTTTGTAGAAGGAAGCTCCTGTGGTTTTATCTTCCATCTCTGGAGCAGAGCCATAGAGAAGCTAAGGGGAAATTTGAGAAGGGTGACACTAGTAGTCACGTTTAAACAGTATATTGAAGAACTCAGATTACAAAATGCACTAAGATACACTGTTTGCAGCAGACATGGGAATGTTATTACAATATGTTAAAGATGGGATGCTTCATTTTTATGCTAAGGTTGTCAAGTTGGTTTATATCGGGGGTAGAAACATCAGAGGGGACTATTTCTCTCCAAACTTCCTCTCTGTCACAAATATTTGACCTTAGCAGTCAGAGACAAAAGATTTTCAAGAAAGATTAGATGTGTATGGGTGTAACGATATACACTTTAAAATGAACCATATTTCAGTTTGGGTCATATCTAGAGCTTCCTTCATTGTTTGATGATGTGCGGTGTAAACTCAGAAGACAGGATATTCAAATCGCTTCTCACATTACGTTTTGAATTAGAAGATCAGTAAAGAAATACTTCTTCCAGGTATACTAGATCTCCTATAACACAAGGTATTGCAGTCATGCTTGTGCTCTTCTGTGTGTGAGAGAGGTCCATGGTTTGATCTAGCAAGACTCTCCTTATGTACCTTTATTTTATTTTATTTATCTTACACGTGGGTTACATAATGGGTCATGCACATAAAGCCAAAAATGTGCATAGTTAAAACACATTGGGGTCTGTGGCAGGTGGCAGTGCCAAAGTCATTTTCCCCAGAACCCCAGCCCCTTTCTACTCCCTTTTTAATTGTGTGTGCCTAAAGGTGATTGAGCTAAAGTCAGACATACATTGTGATTTACTTGTACAATGAATGTCTATATTAAGTACTATGGCTATATAAGTCTTAAAGCCCACCTTCCTATTCTTTCAGTGTTTTATGCCCATAGATTAAGAATGTTAAGGGCTTCAAACACTGAATGGGATATTCATATTGACATTGCACAGAGACTCTGCTTTTTCAATCACGTAGCTTTACACTTAGTTACTTATGCATTAACTAAATTATGCACCAATTAAAGCATTTGATTCATTTTCTATATTATATTATTTTCTATATTTTTTCTAAAATAATAACAGTAAATTTAAAATGGAGAAGGTGTGATAACCATTGATAACCCATGTTGAAATCAGCTTAAAACCATTGATTTCAGTTACTTTACTCTGACTATGACTAGTGTTGGATATAACCCAGGAAATATGTTATAGTTACAATGACCTAAGCCACAAATAAAATAAAGAAGTATGTGCATCCATGTGCATGCATGCACACACGCACAATAAACACACACACAACTACATATGTTTGGTTGTACTGATATTTTAATCTCAACATTTTAAATATGTTTTATATGAGACCCCTGGGTATAGGGCAGTATATCAATTCAATAAAAAAGGAGGAGGAGGAGGAGGAGGAGGAGGAGGAGGAGGAGGAGGAGGAGGAGAATGGTTTGGGTCTTTACCATTATTTTAATTGTGTTAGGATACCATTGACCTTATGGAATAAACTCCCATTCATAAAAGAGAGATAAAGGGATAAAAATTATTTGAACATCAATAAAGACATAAATGTTACTTTTTTGTAGACATGCTATAATGCTTATGTATCTCACCCATCATATTATTTGAAATTCAAGGATCTGAGGGGCATTTAAAAGGATTAAATCCCATCGTCTGCACATCCATACAGGCACATAATCCTTACCTGTGGAACCTTATATATATGCAAGATATCTGCCACAAGACCAGAAATTCGGTAGTCCAGTCCCCCGATCACTGCTGTTAGATTACTTTGGATGCCACATATGTAGTTGGGAGCAAACCTCTCTGGTGTGGACATAAGTAGCATTGTGGCATGATAGGTCTTCTTAGAATTGAAATAGCTGTCATAGATGTGGAAGCCCAAAGTGACATTCGGTAGTATCTGAGAGTTTTCATTTATCTCCTTTACTGCATACGCCAAGGCCAAGATGTGCTGGTAATTCTTTGTCACTACACTATAAAAATAGTTGCATTCTGCATCAAAAATTAAAGCTAATTCCACTGTGTCCTGCACCTTCTTCATTATATTATTCACCATAGAACTTCTATTCCAGGCAGCTAGCAGTTAAAGATTAGCAATGGAGACCTTTTATACCTATCCACCTGAACAAGGATCCATGAGAGGGAACTTATAGGTTCTGCCTCCAGAGGGGATGGTTTTATCTAGGACAAAGTTAAATATGAGGCTGTGCCACAGATTGACATAGCATTTGCAGTTCCATTTGCACACACACCCTTTATTACCAAGAGCAATCTCAGAGTGGGAATGATATAATAACGATATTAAAATAAAATAAATCAAATAAAAGCAATTTAACAATCAACAGGACATTGTTTTATGTTCTGGTGATTTATTCTTACTGCAGCTGCTAACAGTCCAAATTGATGGGTGTGCTTGTGGTGCCTATGCAAAATGAACCAGGCACAGACTAAGGCATATGCTGTATCTATCTGGAGAAATTAAGCTCATCTGTTTTCCAGTGTCACTTGAAGAATGAAGGTTCTTCAACTCAGAGAGCTGACGAGTATCCTTCAAATGGCTACAAGGCTGAACTCAGCAGAGACACAGCCAAACATTTTCAGAGCTCAGCTTAAGAACACAACTGTATATTTACTGATTAGTACGTAGGGAATGTATGCTAATATGAGTGAGAATATAAATTTGAGTTTACTAATAGGAGCCAGGAACATTCAAATATTAATACACACATACATGTATTCCAAATTCTCATTTTACATTATATGTCTCTATCACCTACTTTCTTACGAAGACATTTTTGGGGAAACAGAATTATACAAGAAAAGGAAATGTAATATAGCCAGCAAAAGAGGATATGTTTTAAGACCAGGAATCAGGAATATATGAAGGTGGTTGTGATACTTGTGGTTGGAATGATTCCCATAATGTTAAAACGCATGTCCTATGTATGGCCAATATTATACAAAGAAACAAATGTTGCAAGAATTCAGAGCCTTAAGAGAAACCACAGATGACCTCTGAGCATCACAGAATCATTCGAAGAAATAACTGAAATGAGGAGAAAGAAAATGTGGAAGTGAAATAAAATATAAAGGTTTAAATACATTTTACCCTGACTTTCTCCTGTGCAGAAAATAAGTGTTTATTTCCTTCTACTTTCACTCATGATCATAATCTGTTTTAGTTGTTTTTAAGAATGTGTTTTTGGATTATTGTGACCTGCCCTGGGACCTTATGGGGAAGGGTGGATAAGAAATCATCATCATCATCGCCCATTGTTTTCAGAATAAACTGTTAAGAGTTTGTCTTGCCAGGTACAAACACAAGGACAAAAATATAAGCAAATTTTCCCGTCCTTACAAAAAGCTATCAAGTAATCCTGGTGGGGGGTCTTCAGTGAAAGTTAATAAATAATTCACGAAACCACCATAAGTTGCAATGCCACCAATGATAATGTCTCCTGGCTGATGGTACATGTGTTGTGGATAATGTGGACCATGAACCTTACATTTCACAGTATGAGCTTTGCATAGCATCTGAGAAAAGAATACTATGAACAAGACCACTAAAACAACCATCTTCTTCAGTAGAAGGGCAACTTCCCCCTCTACATGTAGATTTTCTAAACTCAGAGTGTCTATGCTTAGAGATTCCTCTAATGGTAGTTGGTTCACAGATCTAAATCTTGAGTCATGTAATGCAAAAGTATCAGAGAATAAACCTTTAGATCCTGGCCTTATTCCAGTTCCTACTCTTATCTCTAAATAGTACCAGGCATATTTATAACATTCTTCTTAATCATGGAAGTTTATTTTACTCGTGGCCACTGAAACTCCACCAGAGATTAATATTGCAATGCTTTCGATAACTGAAGAAGAAGGAAATCAAACATTCAGATATAACGATTCCCTATGGAATGCTGAAGAAAACATGTTTTTCACAGCTGAACAAAAGTTTTCACTCATGATTAGCTTGGAAGAAATTGATGATTATGTTTGGAATGAATAACAAAGAAGGGGGACGCCAGAAATATTAGGCTGCAATCTGGAACAATAAAAAAAAATATAGAAGCTTGATGACAATGCAGGCCTCCTTGAAAAAACACATTGAGTGTTGTAGTCTGTGCAAAGAGACATGAACTCATTCCCCACCCACTGCTTGTACATCACCACATATCACAGCAATTACTTGCTTATGTCTCCCTGTCCTCTCCTGTCCCTACAAAGAAGGGAAGGGAGCAAACCACCTCTTTTTAAATTATTGGAAAGGGAGGGTAAAATCCCCTCTCCCAGTTAAGCACACTTTGACATATATCACAGTGCTGTTGTTGGGGGGAAGTGTGAGAGAGGCATACAGGGACTGACTGCACATATCTTCCTATAGGTATTTCATTATTTGCTAGCACTAAAGCAGCCCAATATGTCCACATGGATTCCCAGCCCCATTCAGTTCTCTGAAATAGGTTTTATTGCCTAATATTCTTGCTGTGCTTCTGCAATACAAATGTGCTCATAGGTTTTTTGTCTTGCAGGGTTCTCAATAAACCCTGCTACCTTTAACTATATTTATATGAAAATGCTCAATAGCATGCACATGTTGCATCATAAACTAATGTGAAACAATTAAAAGCACAGGATTGCCAATCAAAAACAGTTCTGCGCCTTATGCTTCTACTTGGTGTGAATTGTATTATGTGACATTTCTCTCTCCCACCACTGGCTCCCACTTGCACTCCTGAATGATCAGCAATGCTATTCCCTCCTAGTTGCCAAGAGTATACTTACATAGAAGCTGAGGTTGGTTCCTGTTCAAAAGCAGAATTGCAGTATTTGCAGTGCCTAAACAGCTGTACAGGTGACCAACAAAAAGGGTGCCGATGTCACAAAGCCACTGAGACCTGCAGGCAGATCCAGAACTTGCTAGCGACAAGTGCTGAGCCTGCCTTTAGGGAAATATTGATTCAATTTTCCAATTCATGTTTTCAGCAAGGGGGAGTTGTATAAAAAACTTTATGTGGGAAAAACATTTACAAATATATTGCAGATCAAACGCACATACCCAGCTTTCAAATCATCATAAAAGACAGGGGTATTCAAATTCTTCCATGTTTTTACCTAATGAACTGTTTCTGGCTGTTCAGCTCAGGCTTCAACACAATAACATTACATTTGGGGGAGGGAAGACATTTACTTCTGGCAATTCCTGCAGCCAAACTGGTGCCATGTATATTGTTTTGCTTTCCTCTGTATTACCTCAGCAAGGCCAAGAGGGGGTCTTGTCATCTGGACAGCCCAGGACTTCCACATTAACTGCTCAAGATTGATTTTTCTATTATTATAACCATTTAAGCATGCCACATACAATACCATAAACTACCAAGGCTGTGTACAACATAATAATAAACACCATATCATCACTACAATATCTGAGTAACAACCAAAACAAAAACAAAAACAAATACTTGAACAAACAAAGATCAGTCCAGATTGCAAATTACAGTTTAGGAAAGAGATTTATTAAATTCTTCAGTGTTTATTCCTTATGAGCTGTTCCCTGTTGTTCAACTCAGGTTTAAACACAATAATGTAACATTTGTGGGAAAAGATGCAGCCCAGAAGGCCAGCACAGGAAGCTAAGATAGAGAAGATCTCCACAATAACCATGTATTTCCCCTTTGTGCTGAGGTAAGTTGGCACAAAGGATAGCCACACACTGCAGAAGACCAACATGCTGAAAGTGATGAACTTGGCTTCATTGAAACTATCAGGTAGTCTCCTGGCAAAGAAAGCCACTGTGAAGCTGGCAATTGCCAGGAAGACCATATAGCCCAGGACAATGTAAAACATGGTCACAGAGCCTTCATTACATTTCAGTACAATTTCATCAACCATTGAGTGCATGTCTACATCTTGGAATGGGGGAGAGGTCAGCAGCCACACAGTACAAATGCCTGTTTGAATAAGGGAAAAGGAAAGAACAATGCAGGTGGCCAGCTTTTTCCCCACCCACCTCCTCATTCTTGATCCTGGCTTGGTTGCCATGAAAGCGAGAACTACTGTGATGGTTTTTGCCAACACACAAGAAACAGCCACTGAGAAGATGATGCCAAATACAGCTTGTTGGAGGAGACATGTCAGCTTCTGAGGTTGGCCAATGAACAACAATGTGGAAAGGAAGCAGAGCAGGAGGGAGACGAGGAGGGTGTAGGTGAGGTCCCTGTTATTGGCAACGATGATGGGAGTGCCATGGTGCTTCATAAATGTCCCCAGCACCAGAGCTGTGATCAAAGAAAAGGAAAGAGCAATGCAGCCTAAACTGAGCCCCAAAGGTTCTTCATAAGACAAGAAGGTTACAGTCTTGGGAATGCATGTATCCTGATTCTTACTTGGGTACTTCTCATCTGTGCATTTAATACAGTCATTCATATCTGAAACAGGAAAAGACATAAGCCTTTTTTCTGCATTACCTGAGTGTTGAGGTCTAATGTAAATATATATATATGCAGGGCTGTACATATCGCCACAGCTGCAAAGTAACACTGTCTTTTGCTCCCACTATGTTGATCATAGCATGATTTAGAATTCATGTGTGAAATAGAACCTCACACACCAGTAATGTGTGAAAAGGACTATGGTATTGATCTTACATAAAACCTTAATAATATGCCTAAATGGTTCCTTTCACAGTGGTATAAGTTGACCCCTACATCTGTGATTTTCTTTGTGAAAAATTTAGGTTTTTCCTATTCATACCAGTAGGTGTTCCTCTTATGTTTGTCCCAACTTTCCAATTCGTTGAGTTACTTGTGGTAAATCAGTACCAACAGGGCATGTGCACAAATAGTTGTATTGGTATTTTTTTAAAAAAATCCCTCAGAATTGAACAAAACCAGAAACCTGCATAAGCATACCACATTAAATAAGATATTTAACTGTAGTTTGTTTCTGGAGATTTCTGGTTTTTCATAATTATGAGAGCTCATAGGAAATATATTCGGGAACACTGTAAATAGGAGCACAGCCAAAATAGAAAAGAAATCAACTTTAAATTCTCAGCTTACACTTTTAATTTTAACATGCTGTGTAATAGACTGTAGAGGACTTTTTGTGGTTCGCCTGTGCAGTTTTCTGGTTCTGTGTAAATCTGAGGGACCAACAAAAAATGTACACCACTAGTTCCATTCAGAAGCACACCAGAAATAGTTATGAGCATGACTAGAAATGAAATGAAAGTACGAAGGAATAATGAGTGTGGAAAGAGGAGTAACATAAAGTGACAACATATCCACTCATCACCAAACCATGAAAACGAATAGTCTGTGACCCAAGTGAAGCAGTTTGGAGCCTGATTTTCCCTCGTGTATTGGATTAATCCCACATCAGGTAAACCTGAATCTACAGGGGGGGAAACATCAAGCTTGGTGTAGCCTGATTGTAAAAATGGGTCCCTAACACAAATCAAATTGGAATACCGAGAACAGAAAACACCCAGTAGCATCAATTATACTTACTTACCCTCCTTGTCTGATATTTTCCCTTCTGGACATGGGATGCAAGTGTAGCAGCAAAATGGTTTCCCTTCTTTCACTTTCTTGCTAGAACCAGGATGGCAGCTCTCACTGCATGTAGAAAGTGGCTGGGCCTAATCCATAAGTCAGAAAGCAAAATAATGAGCTTGGAATCTTTAAATTTCATGGGCCTTTCCACTTCTTTTTGCAATGTTAAGGAATTTCAATCACATATGCATCTGTCAGGGAATTGGAGGCAGAGAAGGGGGAGAGAATAGGGATCTATAGAGATAAGCCTCAGATACTTAGCAGTTGTAGTTCCTCGGAGGAGGAGGGTGACGAATGGCTGTCAGAAAGCAATGAATCAGAGAGGGGGGGAGCAGCTTCCGGGGCCCAGCCACTCTTGTAACAGTGGAAGGAAAGGGGGAGGGTTCCGGAAGTGGTTATGCTGGAAGAAAGTGAAAGCATCGCCAGTCTCTGCATCTGACACTCCATGATGCAGATGTACTCTCAGAGCTCCGTGTAAATAGCAGAAAGCAACAAATCAATCCTGTAAATATGGCTGGATTCCCGGACTCTTATCTCTTCTAGCACTCACCAATCACTCCTGACAGCATCTTACATGCAGATTAAAGTACAAATTCCATTCCATCATAGACACACAGAAGGAGGGCTTTAAAGACCACCTGGTAGCTTTGTATGATAGGCTTAGGTGTGAGGCTAACAGCAACACTGGAAACAGATGCATCATTAACATGATTGTTCGTTAAAGAACTAGGTTGTACTTTGAGAGAATACTGACACTAATCTTTCGTCTGGGCTCTTATATGTTTGATGACAGTTTTGAAGAGATACAGTTACTGACACTATTCTCTAAAACACTTTCACCCTAAATCTCCAATTGGATCCTACCTGGTTAAACCAGTAATGCCATGTTATGGCCTCTTCATTGATGGTGAACGCTTCCTCCGAAGGAACTTGTGCATCCATTTTCCCAATTTTTATTCTGTGAAAGGATTGGTTGGATGAAACCACCCAGTTGATGACATCGAATCCAGCTAGTAACTGCCCATTATTATCAAAGGAAATCTCGTCCCCAGCACTGTTGTTAAATGAAACATGTCTCAAAAAGTGATGGAGCTGGATGGAAAGAAGAAGGAGTAGGGTTTTCAGACCAATGTCTAATGGCAGCAAAGATGATCTCCTGAAGAGTATTGAGTAGGAGGCAGTTGGCGAAATATCTGCTTACTATTTATAATTGAGAGATAATAGGAAGGATCACTATGTTATTCAGCAAACTGATAAGAATACATGCTGCTCATATAATAAGCTAAAACACCTCAAAGAGATCAGTTTATGGTATCTTTTGGCAAAACATTCTCCTCCCATATTTCACATCAGTTTTTCTTCTCAAAAACGTAGAAAATATAGCTTTCAAAATGTATGCCCAAAGAGCTCCACAATCTTTTCCAGCATAAATAATTCTTCACACATTTCTGTTGCTTTTTTAGCTGCATCTCACCTGTATGGTTAGCCATATTCTACCCCATGAATAGGCCCTATACCTTCTAGGAATCAAAATTAACCCTTCTTTCCCAATGAGCATTGCTGTAATGGGAATTGTAGTTGCTTGTGTGTAAGTCACCGACTTCCCTAAACTGCTTGTTGTTTAAACCTTTCCCTAACTGAAGCGCACTCCTGTGCGTCTGCTTCAGTCGCTGGCAGAATCCGTTAGTGGGTGTTTCCTAATTTTTTTCCAACATAAGAATTCCTTGACAGCCAGTGTGCTGGTCCCGGGGGTAAGGTACCGTGAGTGTAGCAGAGTCCACATGAAGAGGAGCGAGGTCCGATGCAGAGAGCCGGGCGGGGAACAGGAACACTGGAACAGGAGGCTGAGCAGGTAACAGGAACACCGGATGGTCGGGAACAGGAGGCCGAGCAGGGAACAGGAGTACTGGATAGTCAGGAACAGGAAGCCGAGCAGGGAACAGGAGTACCGGATAGTCAGGAACAGGAGGCCGAGCAGGGATCAGGAACACAGGAAGGTCCGAAGCCAACAACGACGTTGCTCCCGCAACCTGGGGCCGGGTTGACCGGGTTTTATCTTCTTCTAAGGCCAGGGGCGGTCCCGGCCCCCAGGAGCCCCGCCTCCTCTGGCCTTAAGGCGAGCACTCCTCCTGGGGGCAACCAGTTCCCTTCGCCTCTCTGCCCTAAGCCTCTGCAGATCAGGAGAAGCCGAAGGGTTACTGGGCCCTGGAGGAGGCTCACCTGTGGCCACTGAGTCATCAAGCCCCTCTGGGGCCAGAAGGGCTTCACCTGGGGCCAGCTCCTGATGCACTGCCACTGGTGCAGGCTCTTCAGCATCTAGGCCTTGCCCCAGTTCAGCCGGCCCTGGAGGCGGGGACTCCTGTGCAGGCTGGGATTCCTCTGTTTCATCCTCCGAATCAGAATCCCAGGCCATCACACCATCCCCCCTCCCAGGCCCCCCCCTCAACCGAAGGTCCGGACCCGGCTTGCCGGGGTACGTCGCATGGAACTCTCGGAGGCAGGCAGGTGCGTGGACGTTGGCCGCTGGTTCCCAGGAACGGTCCTCCGGTCCGTACCCCTTCCAGTCAATGAGATACTGCAGCTTTCCCCTGCGGTATCGGGAGTCCAGGATGCGTTCCACCTCGTACTCAGGCTCTCCCCGAACCAACACTGGCTGCGGTCGGGGACGGTTCGGGTGGAACTCGTCGGGTGGGGCCACCGGACTCAAAAGGGACCTGTGGAAGACCGGGTGAATCTTCAGGGTTGCGGGTAACCGGAGACGGAATGCCACAGGAGAGACTTGGTCTACGATAGGGAACGGGCCGGTGAAGCGGGCGTCCAACTTCCGCGAAGGTCGAGAGGGGTGGAGGTGGCGAGTGGAGAGCCAAACCAGGTCACCGACGCGAAGTTCTGGCCCCGCCTGGCGGTGGCGGTCGGCCTGGGCTTTGTACGCTTCCTTGGCCTGGTGCAGTTGCTCCACCAAAAGCTGTTGCTGGGACTGGAGCTCTTGAAGCCACTCCGTCACCGCCGGGACCGCGGATGCCGGCAGCACCTCTGGAAACAGCCGTGGATGATAACCATAACTGGCCTGGAACGGGGTCTGCTGGGTGGACGCATTCACCGCGTTGTTATAGGCGAACTCCGCCAATGCCAGGTGGTCAACCCAGTCATCCTGCTGGTAGCTGCAGTAACACCGGAGGTACTGCTCCAGCACCGCGTTCGCCCGTTCCGTCTGGCCATCGGTCTGTGGGTGGTAGGCTGACGAGAGGCAGACCTCTGTCCCGAGGGTCTGGTGTAATGCTCGCCAGAACCGGGATGTGAACTGAACGCCCCGGTCGGACACCACACGCTCAGGTAGTCCATGCAGGCGGAAGACATGCTGAAGGTACAGCTGAGCAGTTTCCTTGGCTGTGGGTACAGATGGACAGGGAGCGCAGTGCACCATCTTGGTGAAATGGTCGGAGAAAACCAGAAGGCAGGTACAGCCACGAGACGAGGGTAAGTCCACTACAAAGTCCAACGAAACCGTGTGCCAAGGGCGCGGTGGAACTGGCAATGGCTGAAGTAGGCCGGGGGGACGCCCGGTAGGTCCCTTGGCGCGCCGGCAGACATCACAACCAGCAACGTAGCGAGCCACGTCGGCCTTCAGGCGGGGCCACCAAAACTCACGACTGACCAGATGGGTGGTCCGATACCGTCCAAAGTGCCCCGCTGCTGGGGCATCATGGGCCATCCGGAGAACCTCCAGCCGCAGTGGCCCTGGCGGGATGTACAGATGACCGTGGTGCAGCAGGAGGCCCTGATGCAGGACCAGCCCCGGATACTGTGGGCTGGGCCCTTCAGCCAGCTCCCGGAGTCGTTCCTGGGCCCAAGCGTCGACCCGCTGCTGTTCCCGCACCCGAACCTGCAGTGGCTGCGCCTCCTGGGTGGCCAGGAATGCAGCCGGAGGTAGGATCGTGGTGGGTTCTGCTTGCTGTACCGTGTCTGCGTTGTCTTCAGGTTTCCGGGACAGGGCATCCGCCTTCTGATTCTGAGAGCTAGGGATGTAGCGGATCCGAAACTGGAACCGGGAAAAGAACAACGCCCACCGGATCTGTCTTTGGTTCAGCTTGCGGGTGGTCTGGAGGTACTCCAGGTTCCGGTGGTCGGTTCTCACCTCCACCGGATGTCGCGCCCCCTCAAGATGGTGGCGCCAGACCTCGAAGGCTACCTTGATGGCCAGTAGTTCCCGCTCCCACACAGTATAGTTACGCTCCGCTGGTAGGAGCTGGCGTGAATAGAAGGCACAGGGTAAGAGTGGCACTTCAGGACCAATCTGTTGAGACAAGACGGCACCGAGAGCCGTACTGGAGGCGTCGGTCTCCACCACAAAGGGTCGAGAGGGGTCAGGATGTTGTAAGATTGGTGCCCTCTGGAAACAGGCCTTCAACCCCTGAAACGCCTCCTCTGCCTCCTTGTCCCAGGAAAACGGCGTCTTTGGGCGCAGTAGCCGGGTCAACGGGGTGGTGCGATGAGCATAATCAGCGATGAAGGTCCGGTAGTAATTGGCGAACCCCAGGAAACGTTGTAGGTCCTTGCGGTTCCGGGGTGCCGCCCATTCTTGAACCGCTGTCACCTTCCCCGGGTCCATTTGCACCCCATCCGGAGAGAGCCGGTGACCAAGGAAGTCCACAGTCCGCTGATGGAACTCGCACTTGCTGAGCTTTGCGTACAAACGGTGCTCACGCAAGCGCTGCAGCATGGTCCGGACATGTCCCTCATGGCGAGCCGGGTCACGGGAGTAAATCAGTATGTCATCCAAATACACCACCACGTACTTGTCTAACAAGTCCTGAAACACGTGGTTGATGTAACGTTGGAACACAGCAGGCGCGTTGCACAACCCGAAAGGCATAACCAAATATTCGAACTGCCCGTACCGGGTCCCAAACGCTGCCTTCCACTCATCCCCGGCTCGGATCCGAATCAAGTTGTAGGCCCCCGGAGGTCCAGCTTGGTGAACACCTGTGCCCCTTGCACCCGCTCCAGCAGCTCCGAGATAAGGGGCAAGGGGTACCGGTCTGGGACGGTAATTTTGTTCAGGGCTCGGTAATCATGGCAAGGGCGGAGTCCCCCACATTTCTTCTTAACGAAAAGCACTGGTGCCGCGGTAGGTGAGGTGGAAGGCCTAATGAACCCACGCTCCAGGTTCTTGCGCAAGAAGTCCTGCAAAGCCTCATGCTCTGGCTCTGTTAGAGAATATAAGCGACTCACCGGTAAAGGCGCTCCGGGTTGGAGGTCTATGCCGCAGTCAAAAGGCCGATGCGGCGGCAGCTGGTCTGCCCCCCGTTCCTCGAACACGTCCTGGTAGTCCTGATACACGGCTGGGAGCGTGGGCGCTGCCTCCTCTGAGGGCGCGGCCGCCAGCGTCCCGGATTGAGCATGGGAACATGGGTCTGGGAAGTGCACGGTCCGTTTGACCCAGTCAATCTGAACGCTGTGGGCTACCAGCCAGTCCATCCCAAGCACCAGGGGGAAGCGGGGCATAGAGGCAATGTCCAAAGTTCGCAACTCCCGGTGCTGCTGGAAACACAGGACCAGGGGCTGGGTCTCCTGAGTAACGGCACCTGAACACAGAAGTCGTCCGTCAATCGCTTCCACCTGGACCGGTACTGGCTTGTTCCGAAGTGGCACCTGATGATGGGCGGCAAAAGCAGCGTCCATATAGGAGCGGGTTGCCCCTGAATCTACCAAAGCATGGGTGAGGATCCAGGGCCCACCTGGAGGGTATAAACGTACCGAAACCATAAGATGTTGCAAGTCCATTGGTGCAGGCCCATTCTGCGCGGTTTGGGACCCCCGGTAGCTAGGGCCATCAGCTACTGGGGTTGGCGGTTTCCCTGCGGCTGGCGTTTCTCAGGGCAAGACCGAGCGAAGTGTCCACTTCCGCCACAGTAAAGACAGAGATTTCCCTCCCGACGCCACGCCTTCTCTGCGGGGGTAAGGCGTGGCCGCACTGCCCCGAGCTGCATAGGCTCCTCCGTTAAATCAGTTGCGACCGTGGGGCTGCCGGAAAAAGCTGGTGCCGTGAACTGGAAGTGTCGGCGACCCCGGGCCTGGCGACGATCCTCCAACCGGTTGTCTATTTGTAGACTCCGTCGAATGAGAGTGTCTAGCGTGGTGGGGCGATCCATTGTGGCCAACTGGTCCAGTACCTCGTCCGAAAGTCCTTCGAGATACTGGTCCCGCAGTGCCGAATCATTCCAGGTCAAGTCCTGTGCCAACAGCCGAAACTCCGTGGTATATGCGGCCACCGTGGACTTGCCCTGTTTCAAACGCCGAATCGCCCGGTTGGCTTGACTCCCTTTCTGGGGGTTGCCGAACGCGGCCTCCAAACGATTGCAAAACCCCGTATAGTCTGCCAGCAAGGGGGAGTCTTGCCTGAGTAGCGGCAACGCCCACTTGGCCGCCTGGTCCTTTAACAAACTAATCAAAAAGTGCACCTTGGTGTGGTCATCAGGAAAGTTCCGGGCTCGCCCCTGGATATACAGCTTGGCCTGGGCCAGGAACATGGGAAAGCTGGCCGGGGCTCCATCAAATTTCTCCGGCAAAGCCACTGGATACTTGCCAGGAGCCGGGGCGTCGGCCCCAGGAGCCGGTAGGGCTTCCAAGCGTTGCTGAAGTGCCACAACCGCGTCACTGAGCTGCTGCACGGTGTGAGTCAAGGCCTGGTTCTCCTGGGCCAAAGCCACCAGTGTAGCCGCCTGGTCAGCCATGGCCTCTGGCTCTTCCCGAACGCACCCCTACGAAGGGGGAGTGCGGGTGTGGCGGGAGCAAACTGTGCTGGTCCCGGGGGTAAGGTACCGTGAGTGTAGCAGAGTCCACACGAAGAGGAGTGAGGTCCGATGCAGAGAGCCGGGCGGGGAACAGGAACACTGGAACAGGAGGCTGAGCAGGTAACAGGAACACCGGATGGTCGGGAACAGGAGGCCGAGCAGGGAACAGGAGTACTGGATAGTCAGGAACAGGAAGCCGAGCAGGGAACAGGAGTACCGGATAGTCAGGAACAGGAGGCCGAGCAGGGATCAGGAACACAGGAAGGTCCGAAGCCAACAACGACGTTGCTCCCGCAACCTGGGGCCGGGTTGACCGGGTTTTATCTTCTTCTAAGGCCAGGGGCGGTCCCGGCCCCCAGGAGCCCCGCCTCCTCTGGCCTTAAGGCGAGCACTCCTCCTGGGGGCAACCAGTTCCCTTCGCCTCTCTGCCCTAAGCCTCTGCAGATCAGGAGAAGCCGAAGGGTTACTGGGCCCTGGAGGAGGCTCACCTGTGGCCACTGAGTCATCAAGCCCCTCTGGGGCCAGAAGGGCTTCACCTGGGGCCAGCTCCTGATGCACTGCCACTGGTGCAGGCTCTTCAGCATCTAGGCCTTGCCCCAGTTCAGCCGGCCCTGGAGGCGGGGACTCCTGTGCAGGCTGGGATTCCTCTGTTTCATCCTCCGAATCGGAATCCCAGGCCATCACACCCAGTCTCCGCCTAGCCTCTCTGCGCGGAAGCCTTCTGCGCAGAGTAGGCGTGCCCAGTGGTGGTCCGGCACTCTCCCCACTGATCTCACTGGAAGAGTCCCTGAGGCTTCCCTCCAAAGTGCTCTCATCCCCTCCTTCCTTCTTGGTGTCACCTTGATTCCCTTCCCCCTCGGAAACCCTCTCTCTCTCCTTGCTGGTTCCCTCTCCTGCACTATCGGGGCGACTTCTCTCTCTGCTGGTCTCCGATGTCAGTTCCCTGACTATTACCTTATATCTATTTGACTGTAATCCACCCCATTATATCCACAAGGTGCGGGGAATCACCAGTCACAACTGCAACAGTGGCAAGAGAGAAGGTAACGACATAAAGACATAAGAAGAGCCTGCTGGATCAGGCCAGTGGCCCATCTAGCCCAGCATCCTCTTCTCACAGTAGTCAACCAGATGCCTGTGCAAAACCTGCCTTCCATGCCTACATGAATTTTTCAGATAAAACGCCGAACAAAATCTGGAGCTAGCAGGCTGGTGCAAGTCAGGTCAAACAGTACGTGACACCTATCACAACAACACCCTCCAAATCCCAAGGCCCCAAGCTTGGTCAAATGAATTTGGTACCTGAGGCAGAATATTCCAGGAGTACCTTTCTGTGGGAGTAAAAATATAACAGTAAGAAATTATGCATTGTCACGTCAAGATGTTCAGGCCACTACCTGCCATTTCTCTTGATTGTGTAGCTTCATTCTCGCTCCATCCAGATTTGCACTGTGCTTGACTCCAGATGAGGACATTGCATGTAAAGCATGGGCCACAGCATAGACAGCATTGTAGATGTTGTAGCTGTGGCCCGTCATGCTCATTTCAAAGAAGGGTTTTGGAAGGTTCTCTAGCTTCTCCTCCCTAGTGCAAATGTATCCATCCACGTTACCTACATCCGTTTTTGACAATGTGCAACCAAAGGCCTGCTGCCAGAAGTCCCTGATGAACCCATCTCCTTTAGGGATGGAAGGATTTCTGGTCTCAATAAAAGACTGGAATCCTGGTACATCATTGGAGTGAATCTTGAAGGCTAGCGTACCGTGGATTATTTCTGTAACAAAATTCCTTTGATGTACTGTTGATGTAAGCTCCATCTGGGCTGTAAGAATCCAAACTTTCCCTCTTGGTATGCATGTCTCACATTGTTGTTTTGCCAGATATGGAAACCATCTCAAATACATCATGGCATTTGATTCTCCATAAAAAACCACTATGTTGGCTTTACTATTCATGATTTCATTATGTAATTTACCTCCTCTTTCCAGGTTTTCATCAATTTCATTGAAAGAAATTAACATGGGGATTCTTTCTATGAAAGCAAAACAGACACCACTCTGAGAGAACAGTGGAATGATAATTTGCAAACATCTTTCTCCATTGTCAGTATCTGCGACTACAACCCCAATCCACACCCATCTAAAATGAAGAAGCAAAGAGAGTATCCCTGTATACTGAAGGGTTTCCTGAGGGGTCATCTGGTAAAAATCAAGCCCCGAAGTTTTATCATTCATCACTGGATTCGAACCATATAGCAGCTAAAAGAAAAAGTAGGAAGGGAAGAAGAGACAGTTATAGTCATTTTCAAGATGTAGTTTCATATGCTCTGATCACTCAATACAGTGGCTAAGACACAAGGTTTACAGCAAGTGGTAAGGTAAGTGGATATTATTGCCTCTTATCATGATAGGGGACTAGTCCTTTCACAGGTACATTACATCAGCAGGTAGAACTAAAATTTTTCAAAATTAAGTAAATGGTTTCTATTCTTAATTTTTTGTTGGAGTGTAGTTGGACTGTTGTTGCTGCAGCATCTCTGGATGGTGCTGAGGTGGGTCAAGGTGCAAGCAAACTCAAGGCAGAATGAATACATCAGTATAAAGGGCTTCTTATGCACCTGCACAGTCTTGACATCACCACCACCCAGGCCTGTCCAAAAAAGGCACAGTGATACTGGTCCTGGGAGGATGGTTCTGCCCTACTGCAGTGGTTGCTATCTGCAAAATTACTTGTACTATACTATGACATATGAATATTGTGAGATGTGTTTTTCTGGGACATGGATGTCTATTTGATGGAATTCCTTTCCTAGGAAGGCTTGCCTTACAACGGCTCTAGTGTACCTGTTTTCAGTATGAAGTTTTTTCTATGCAAGGAAGGATTTAATAATAATAATAATAATAATAATAATAATAATGATGATGATGATGTAAAAAGATGTTTCTTCTTAACTACAAGGGCAGGAGCAAAGAGTAAAATGAAACGCACATACAAATTTATACAAAAAACAACAACAAAAAACCACAAGACCTAACTTTCTTTGTCCTGTGATTCTATGTTTCCTTTGCTTTATCATTGCTTGGGTATTTTGCTGTCTATAATACTTCTTTCATTGGTTTACCATGTCATAAGTCATAAATATGGGTTTAATAGAATATCAACCTCCCTCTCTCCGACTTGCAAAATAAATCTGGAAGGACAAAAGCCGCATGAAAAAGTATTGCATTCCCATACTTTCAATATACACAATGGCAGATTATCCCTACCTGTGGAATCTTATAGATATCCAGAATATTTGCCACAACAACAGAGATTTCAGAATCCAGTCCCCCAATGACCGCTCTCAGATTATGCTGGATGTCACAGACGTAGTTGGGGGAAAACCTCTCTAACGAAGATAAAAGTAGCATTGTGGCATGGTAGGTGAACTTTTCATTAAAATAGCTGTCATATATGTGGAAGCCCAAGGTGATATTGGGTAAGATCTGAGGGTTGTCATTGACCTCCTTTACTGCAAATGCCAAGGCCAAAATATGCTGATAATTCTTTGACACTACACTAGAATTAAAATTGCATTCTTTATCAGAATGATATTTCACACTTTTGGAAAAACCAACACCACTATCTGCATTTTCATGTTGATAATGTTTGATTGCAGTATTCTAGAGAAATCCTAAAGTCAAGATTCTCTGGCTGGAGAAGGTTAGGGTTACGAGGACGTGGTCCTCCAATAGCAGAGAAGAACTCATCTGTGACAAACACCTATGCTATGCTCGTGAAGAACTCTGTGGACATGGATGCATACAAGAACTGTTCCACAAGCAGTTGCCAATTTTAGGCTTCAGAGCAAATCCATGCCTCCAGTAGTTCCCAGGCACCTTTATCTTCAAAGAGCCAATTCAGGATTGGGGCCCTCCTTGAGAGCAGTCAGGAGCTGGAATAACTACATTCATGCTGACTGGAATGGGGAGGCTTAAAAAAGGAAACTACATGTGGGAAGGATGTTAATCAACACAGCCTTGGTTGGTGGAAGCCCACCTCACTGCACTTAGAATAATGTACTTAATGAATTTTATTTCTTGAGACTCTCATTAGGGTTAGGTTAAATTTTCAATCATGCATGCACGTCGCAGGGATGTGTTATCAACATGAGTATTTTATGAGAGCTTGTGCCTGACATCACAACATACCATGTGGATGTTGCCCTGTGTGGATTACAGAATCTAGAACAACAGTGCCATCTATCTGAATTATTGCTGAAGGTTTGTGTGGATTTTGCTTTCTGACTATCTCACACGGTATATTATTTACGGCAGAGCTGTTTATTGTCCAAGCAGAAGAGTAAGCTTGTGGCGACTATGTGTAAATGGAATCGACTATGTGTAAATTGAATCTAGAGTAAGGCATATGCATACACCTAGAGTCCTTTTATCACTTCCTATGGATGAGGAAAATGGAGAGCGAATGTACACTTCCCTTCTTGTGCTTGTATAAGCCATTGCTAAACACCCTCCAGTAGAGTGAAATTCCTCAGTCAACACAGCTATACTTAATAAACAGCAAGGCTGAGCTCCTTGGTAACATGAGTTAAACTGCTTTGGGCTAAGAAAACAGAATCCAACAATTTCAGAACATAGAATACTGAACATTTTGTGAGTCACCTGTGAGGTATATCATAAACTTTATTCAAATGTTATTCCAAGGTACAAATATACATTTTTCAATATAGACCTTTATTTACCTACTTTTTTATGAAGTTATTTTCTATGAAAAAGAATTATATGAGAAAATGGAATTTAACAAAGCAAGCATGAATATATCTGTTTTCATATCAAGTCAGAGGAATGAATTTAGTTGATGGCAGCTCCCACAAGTCAAAATATTCTAGTATTTTACATCACATGAAATACGCAAATTAAGATAAAATGCAAATATACCAGAAGCAATTACCACTGAATGATTTTTCCAGAAACACCCAAAATTCAGTATTGTTTAACAATCTTTACATTGACATATATACCATTAGAATGTGCTGAAGAAAAAATGGGTGCTGTAAGAATGTAAGCAGAAGTGAAATGTGAGTCAAAGAAACAGAAGGGAAACTTTTAGTATCTGACAGGAGAAAGAATTATAAATAGGTAAAAGAAAATGGAGTTGAAAGAAAGACTATTATTTTAGGAAGCTTAAATGTATTCCACATAAGTCTTCTTCCTTTGAAGAAATTGAAACCTTCCCTTCAGCTTTACCTTAATTCCATCATTTTTTCCCTACAGGCCAAGCTGATATACCTCTGCATATATGTTGTAGCACTAGCACTGGTCTTTTCAGAGGGAAAGACATGGAAATGAAAAAAAACAACAAAAAACGTCTTACATAAACTCTTCAAGCAATGCCAGTGGTGGTTCTTCAGTAAAGGCTGTTAAAGTTTTCATGAAGCCACCATGAGTTGCAATGCCACCAATGATGAGGTTTCCTTGCTGATGGTATATGTGTTGTGGGCGATGTGGATGGGAAACCCTACATTTCACAGTTTGAGCCTGGCATACCTTGTGCGGAATCATTGCCAGCATCAAGACCACTAAAACTATCATATTCAGAATGAAGGAAATCTTGCCTGTACATAGACGATCCTTTGCTTTTCTACAGCACTATTGTTAGAGTTGTCCTGATGAAAACCATTGACTTAAATGGTACTTTCTCACACATATAAGCCTTGAAGTATGAAATGTAGAATATTGGAAATCATAGTATCAGACCCAGTCAGTGCAGGGGGGGCTGGCCGCACCGGGCGCAACATCTGGGGGTTAGTGTTAGGGGGCGCAAATCCACGGGTTAGGGGGCGCAAATTACTTGCCTTGCCCCGGGTGCTGACAACCCACGCTACGCCACTGGACCCAGTCACCCACCCTAGCTCTAAATGCTGCTGGATTTACTTATAATATACCGTCTTTGCTGTTAATTTTTCTCATGGTTGCTGAAAGTTCAAGGAGGACTGGGTGAGCAGCAGACTCAATTACATGTTTTTAATAATTTAGAGCAAGGTAATCACCAGCTCAGATCCAGGGATTCCCTGTGGAATTGCTGAAGAAAACATGTTTGCTGCATCTGAACAGACTTGTTGACTGCGGTATGGGTTGTGTGGCTCCACTAGCAGAAATTCCACATTGGGTGCTACCCATGTGCTCAGGGGGCCCAAAAGTCAATGCTGAGGTGGAAATTGCTTGGGAGAGAAAAGAATATGTATGAATATGATGAATTGTGGTATGTAGTAAATAAAATCACAGAGTCAGAGGTCCATCAGTAAAAGGAAATCTTTTACTAAAGGTAAAGGCTTTATTACAAAAAACTTCAGGGGAATAAAAACTTCAGACGTGTGAGGTACAAATAACAGTAAGAGAGAGAGAGAGACAGAGAGAGAGAGAGAGAGAGAGAGAGAGAATCACCAGCTTGCTGAGCACACAAATTTATCTCTCCTGTCTCAATGTGACCTTGAGATAATCAAAACAATATTTGCAACAGAAGTGAACCTTCTAGAATCTTCCAGCATTTGCCAGTTCTTGCCCTCAAAGACTTTAGCAATGACAGAACACTGTGGAAATTCCTAAAAAGTATGGAAGCTGGCTGTGTGGCAATGGGTGGCTTTTGGGGTAGGTTTTGATGGCATTTCTAGAGCTGTAGTTGCGGAGCCACAAGGAGAGAACGGGGTAGAATGTGATAATGGGGGGAGCAGGCCAGAAGTTCTGCTGGTTCAAGAAGAAGAATAGGGCCAAGAATCATGCATATATATCACTTGAGAGCTGGTTGTTTGAGGAAGGAACACCTGGCATTACACACATAATAATAGAAAATAGAATATATTAAGAATGACATAGGAATAGCATTATTATTGCTTTGATGATAAAAATATCTGTGGGGTCTACTAATTGCAAAGTTTATTGACAATGGTTTCTACAAGAATTTCCTTATCAGCTGCTACAAATTAAGAAAAAGCCTATACTCTTCAAAAATTTAAAAAGCAGCTTCTGGATTTATTATTCTATTACTAGAATAATTTATATTTCCAGTTAAAAAACAGAAATTACCAAGGAGGTGTGCAGCATAACTTAATTGAATAAATACAAGGTCATCTCAACAATATAAAACAAACAAGCACAAATACTCAGATGCACAAACACAAACATATGCAGATGAATAACTAATCCAAATTATATAGATTTTAAGGTTCTTCAGTCTATTCTCCTTCTGAACTGTTTCCTGTTGTTCAGCTCAAGCCTCAACAAAAGGATGTAACATTTGGATGCAAAGATGCAACCCAGCAACCCAGCATTGGAAGCTAAAATAGAAAAGACCTCCACAGCTCATCTAAGGATAGCCACACACCGCAGAAGATCAACATGCTAAAAATGATGAACTTGGCTTCATTGAAACTATAAGCTTCCTGACAAAGAAAGCCACTGTGAATCTGGCAATTGCCAGAAAGCCTATATAGCCCAGGACAATGTAAAACATGGTCACAGAGCCTTCATTACATTGTATTACAATTTATTCAGTCACTGAGTGCATGTCTACATCTTGGAATGGGGGAGAGGTCACCAGCCAAACAGTAAAGTGCCAGTTTAAACTACCATAATATCTTTTGCCAATATACAAGAGACAGCCACTGAAAAAATATTGCCAAAAGCTGTTAGTAGGAGGAGACATGCCAACCTCTGAGGTCCGCCAATGAACAGCAAAGCAGAAAGTAAGTAGAGCAGGAAGGAGACAAGGAGAGTGTAGGTGACATCCCAGTTATTGGCAACAATTATGGGAATGTCATGATTCCTCTTAAACATCAATAGCACCAAAGCTGTGATCAAAGAAATGGTAAATGCAAGGCTGGCTAAACAGAACACCATAGGATCTTCATAACGCAAGAAAGATTCTTTGGACTAAGGTGTCATGAAAATAACAGAATGATGACATGGGCAGTGTTCAAGGAGGTGAAGACTGATGAAATGTCTGTTCACCTTTTGCAAGGGTTTTCAGCAAGGAAGAGTTTGACAGGTTTGTTTTAAAATTTTATGTAAGAAAACATTTATAATAATAATAATAATAATAATAATAATAATAATAATAATAATTATTATTTATTATTTGTACCCCGCCCATCTGGCTGGGTTTCCCCAGCCACTCTGGGCGGCTTCCACAGAAACCAAAAAACACTAAAATATCATACATTAAAAGCTTCCCTGAATAGGGCCGCCTTAAGATGTCTTCTGAATGTCAGGTAGTTGTCCATCACCTTGACATCCGATGGGAGGGCATTCCACAGGGCAGGCGCCACCACCGAAAAGGCCCTCTGCCTGGTTCCCTGTAGCTTCGCTTCTCACAATGAGGGAACCGCCAGAAGGCCCTCGGCGCTGGACCTCAGTGTCCGGGCAGAACGATGGGGGTGGAGACGCTCCTTCAGGTATACTGGGCCGAAGCCATTTAGGGCTTTAAAGGTCAACACCAGCACTTTGAATTGTGCTCGGAAACGTACTGGGAGCCAATGTAGGTCTTTCAAGACCGGTGTTATGTGGTCTCGGCGGCCGCCCCCAGTCACCAGTCTAGCTGCCGCATTCTGGATTAGCTGTAGTTTCCGAGTCACCTTCAAAGGTAGCCCCACGTAGAGCGCATTGCAGTAGTCCAAGCGGGAGATAACTAGAGCATGCACCACTCTGGCCAGACAGTCTGCGGGCAGGTAGGGTCTCAGCCTGCGTACCAGGTGGAGTTGGTAGACAGCTGCCCTGGATACAGAATTGACCTGCGCCTCCATGGACAGCTGTGAGTCCAAAATGACTCCCAGGCTATGCACCTGGTCCTTCAGGGGCACAGTTACCCTATTCAGGACCAGGGAGTCCTCCACACCAGCCCGCCCCCTGTCCCCCAAAAACAGTACTTCTGTCTTGTCAGGATTCAACTTCAATCCATTAGCCGCCATCCATCCTCCAACCGCCTCCAGGCACTCACACAGGACCTTCACCACCTTCACTGGTTCTGATTTGAAAGAAAGGTAGAGCTGGGTATCATCTGCATATTGATGGACACCCAGTCCAAACCCCCTGATGATCTCTCCCAGCGGCTTCATATAGATGTTAAAAAGCATGGGGGAGAGGACGGAACCCTGAGGCACCCCACAAGTGAGGGCCCAAGGGTCTGAACACTCATCCCCCACCACCACTTTCTGAACACGGCCCAGGAGGAAGGAGCGAAACCACTGTATAACAGTGCCCCCAGCTCCCAACCCCTCTAGACGGTCCAGAAGGATGTTATGGTCGATTGTATCAAAGGCCGCTGAGAGATCCAGCAGAACTAGGAAACAACTCTCACCTTTGTCCCTAGCTCGCCGGAGATCATCAACCAGTGCGACCAAGGCAGTTTCAGTCCCATGATGAGGCCTGAACCCTGATTGGAAGGGATCCAAATGGTCCGCATCCTCCAGGCGTGCCTGGAGTTGTTCAGCAACCACTCGCTCAATCACCTTGCCCAAGAATGGAAGATTTGAGACTGGGCGATAGTTGGCCATACTGGCCGGGTCTAAAGATGGTTTTTTAAGAAGCGGTTTAATGACCGCCTCTTTCAGCGGATCTGGGAATGTTCCCTCACAGAGGGAAGCATTCACCACCCCGCAGAGCCCATCGCCCAGCCCTTCCCGGCTAGCTTTTATAAGCCAGGATGGGCAAGGATCAAGGAGACAGGTGGTTGGTTTCACTCGTCCAAGCAGCCTGTCCACATCCTCGGGGGTAACGGATTGAAATTGATTCCATGCAACTTGACCAGACAGGGCTCTAGCACTCTCCCGCCCCAGCCCTGCTCCCACGGTGGTGTCTAGCTCCTTCTGAATATGAGTGATTTTATCTGCAAAAAACTTTGCAAAATCGTTGCAGGAGATCTTGGGGTCTTAACAAGGCCCCGGTGGTAAAGGTGGTTCCGTTAAATTGCGGACCACCTGAAAGAGTCTCCTGCTACTATTTTCTGCAGATGCAATAGAGGCAGTGAAGAAAGTCTTCTTCGCCGTCGCTATCGCCACTTGGTAGGCTCGACGTTGAGCTCTAACCTGTGTCCGGTCAGATTCGGAGTGAGTTTTCTGCCACCGACGCTCTAGCCGTCTCAGCGATTGTTTCATCGCCCTCAGCTCCGAAGAAAACCACGGGGCTGTCCGGGCTCCATGCAATCGGAGAGGGCGCTTCGGAGCCAGACAGTCGATAGCCCTGGTTAACTCCACATTCCAGCGGGCCACCAGGGAATCAGCTGAAAGGCCATCAACATGGGATAAAGCATCCCCTACCACTCTCTGGAAACCATTTGGATCCATTAAGTGGCGGGGGCGGACCATCCGAATTGGTCCCACCTCCCTGCAGAGAGGAAGGGTCGCGGAGAAGTCCAGTTGCACCAGGAAGTGATCTGACCATGGCACTTCTTTGGTTTCATTTTTACTTAGTGTCAGATCACCCACGTCGCTAGAGGTGAATACCAGGTCTAAGGCATGTCCATGACTATGAGTTGGGCCCAACTTATTCAGGGACAGCCCCATGGAGGCCATGCTTTCCACGAAGTCCCGAGCGGCCCCTTGTAAGGTCGTGTCGGCGTGGATGTTAAAATCCCCTAGGACAACCAAACTAGGTGTCTCCAGGAGAACATCCGCCACGACCTGAAGCAGCTCGGACAGGGAATCCTTGGTGCAGCGGGGAGGTCGGTACACCAAAAGGAATCCAAATACATTTCCAGTTTACAAATTATCATAAAGGACAGGAGTATTCAAATTCTCCCATCTTTTTACTTAATTAACTGTTTCTGGCTGTTCAACTCAGGCTTCAACACAATAACATTACATTTGGGGGAGGGAAGACATTTACTTCTGGCAATTCCTGCAGCCAAACTGGTGCCATGTATATTGTTTTGCTTTCCTCTGTATTACCTCAGCAAGGCCAAGAGGGGGTCTTGTCATCTGGAAAGCCCAGGACTTCCACATTAACTGCTCAAGATTGATTTTTCTATTATTATAACCATTTAAGCATGCCACATACAATACAATAAACTACCAAGGCTGTGTACAACATAATAATAAACACCATATCATCACTACAATATCTGAGTAACAACCAAAACAAAAACAAATACTTGAACAAACAAAGATAAGTCCAGATTGCAAATTACAGTTAAGGAAAGAGATTTATTAAATTCTTCAGTGTTTATTCCTTATGAGCTGTTCCCTGTTGTTCAACTCAGGTTTAAACACAATAATGTAACATTTGTGGGAAAAGATGCAGCCCAGAAGGCCAGCACAGGAAGCTAAGATAGAGAAGATCTCCACAATAACCATGTATTTCCCCTTTGTGCTGAGGTAAGTTGGCACAAAGGATAGCCACACACTGCAGAAGACCAACATGCTGAAAGTGATGAACTTGGCTTCATTGAAACTATCAGGTAGTCTCCTGGCAAAGAAAGCCACTGTGAAGCTGGCAATTGCCAGGAAGACCATATAGCCCAGGACAATGTAAAACATGGTCACAGACCCTTCATTACATTTCAGTACAATTTCCTCAACCATTGAGTGCATGTCTACATCTTGGAATGGGGGAGAGGTCAGCAGCCACACAGTACAAATGCCAGTTTGAATAAGGGAAAAGGAAAGAACAATGCAGGTGGCCAGCTTTTTCCCCACCCACCTCCTCATTCTTGATCCTGGCTTGGTTGCCATGAAAGCTAGAACTACCGTGATGGTTTTTGCCAACACACAAGAAACAGCCACTGAGAAGATGATGCCAAATACAGCTTGTTGGAGGAGACATGTCAACTTCTGAGGTTGGCCAATGAACAACAATGCGGAAAGGAAGCAGAGCAGGAGGGAGACGAGGAGGGTGTAGGTGAGGTCCCTGTTGTTGGCAACGATGATGGGAGTGCCATGGTGCTTCATAAATGTCCCCAGCACCAGAGCTGTGATCAAAGAAAAGGAAAGAGCAATGCAGCCTAAACTGAGCCCCAAAGGTTCTTCATAAGACAAGAAGGTTACAGTCTTGGGAATGCATGTATCCTGATTCTTACTTGGGTACTTGTCATCTGTGCATTTAATACAGTCATTCATATCTGAAACAGGAAAAGACATAAGCCTTCTTTCTGCATTACCTGAGTGTTGAGGTCTAATGTAAATATATATATATATGCAGGGCTGTACATATAGCCACAGCTGCAAAGTAACACTGTCTTTTGCTCCCACTATGTTGATCATAGCATGATTTAGAATTCATGTGTGAAATAGAACCTCACACACCAGTAATATGTGAAAAGGGCTATGGTACTGATCTTACATAAAACCTTAATAATATGCTCAAATGGTTCCTTTCGCAGTGGTTTAAGTTGACCCCTACATCTGTGATTTTCTTTGTGAAATATTTAGGTTTTTCCTATTCATACCAGTAGGTGTTCCTCTTATGTTTGTCCCAACTTTCCAATTTGTTGAGTTACTTATGGTAAATCAGTACCAACAGGGCATGTGCACAAATAGTTGTATTGGTGTTTTTTTTTATAAAAAAAATCCCTCAGAATTGAACAAAACCAGAAACCTGCACAAGCATACCACATTAAATAAGATATTTAACTGTAGTTTGTTTCTGGAGATTTCTGGTTTTTCATAATTATGAGAGCTCATAGGAAATATATTCGGGAACACTGGAAATAGGAGCACAGCCAAAATAGAAAAGAAATCAACTTTAAATTCTCAGCTTACACTTTTAATTTTAACATGCTGTGTAATAGAGGATTTTTTGTGGTTCGCCTGTGCAGTTTTCTGGTTCTGTGTAAATCTGAGGAACCAACAAAAAATGTACAATGCTAGTTCCATTCAGAAGCATACCAGAAATAGTTATGAGCATGACTAGAAACGAAAAGAAAGCATGAAGGAATAATGGGTGTGGAAAGAGGGATAACAGAAAGTGACAACTTATCCACTCATCACCAAACCATGAAAATGAATAGTCTGTGACCCAAGTGAAGCAGTTTGGAGCCTGATTTTCCCTCGTGTATTGGATTAATCCCACATCAGGTAAACCTGAATCTACAGGGGGGGGGGGACATCAAGCTTGGTGTAGCCTGATTGTAAAAATGTGTTCCTAACACAAATCAAATTGGAATACCGAGAACACAAAACACCCAGTAGCATCAATTATACTTACTTACCTTCCTTGTCCGATATTTTCCCTTCTGGACATGGGATGCAATTGTAGCAGCAAAATGGTTTCCCTTCTTTCACTTTCTTGCTAGAACCAGGATGGCAGCTCTCACTGCATGTAGAAAGTGGCTGGGCCTAATCCATAAGTCAGAAAGCAAAATAATGAGCTTGGAATCTTTAAATTTCATGGGCCTTTCCACTTCTTTTTGCAATGTTAAGGAATTTCAAGCACATATGCACCTTACATGCAAATTAAAGTACAAATTCCATTCCATCATAGACACACAGAAGGAAGGCTTTAAAGACCTCCTGGTAGCTTTGTATGGTAGGCTTAGGTGTGAGGCTAACAGCAAAACTGGAAACAGATGCATCATTAACATGATTGTTCGTTAAAGAACTAGGTTGTACTTTGAGAGAATACTGACACTAATCTTTCGTCTGGGCTCTTATATGTTTGATGACAGTTTTGAAGAGATACAGTTACTGACACTATTCTCTAAAACACTTTCACCCTAAATCTCCAATTGGATCCTACCTGGTTAAACCAGTAATGCCATGTTATGGCCTCTTCATTGATAGCGAATGCTTCATCTGGAGGAACCTGCGGATCCATCCTCCCAATTTTTATTCTGTGAAAAGTTTGGTTGGATGAAACCACCCAGTTGATGACATCGAATCCAGCTACTAACTGCCCATTATTATCAAAGGAGATCTTGTCCCCAGAACTGTTGTTAAATGAAACATGTCTCAAGTAGTGATGGAGCTGGATGGAATAAAAAGGAGTAGGGTTTTCAGACTAATGTCTAATGGTAGCAAGAATGATTTACTGAAGAGTTTTGAGCAGGAGGCAAATAGTGAAATATCTGCTAAACCTTTATAACTGAGAGACAATAGGAAGGATCAATATGTTATTAAGTAAACTGATAAGAATACACACAGCTAACCCAAACCCTACCCCGCCATTTAATGGGAAATAATGTTATAATACTGTAGATATTATGCATTTTCATGTCAAAATGTTCAGGCCACTACCTGCAATATCTCTTGATTCTGTAGTTTCATTCTAGCTCCATCCAGATTTGCACTGTGCTTGACTCCAGATGAGGACATTGCATGTAAAGCATGGGCCACAGCATAGACAGCATTGTAGATGTTGTAGCTGTGGCCCGTCATGCTCATTTCAAAGAAGGGTTTTGGAAGGTTATGTAGCTTCTCCTCCGTAGTGCAAATGTATCCATCCACGTTACCTACATCTGTTTTTGAGAATGTGCAACCAAAGGCCTGCTGCCAGAAGTCCCTGATGAACCCATCTCCTTTAGGGATGGAAGGATTTCTGGTCTCAATAAAAGACTGGAATCCTGGTACATCGTTGGAGTGAATCTTGAAGGCTAGCGTACCGTGGATTATTTCTGTAACAAAATTCCTTTGATGGACTGTTGATGTAAGCTCCATCTGGGCTGTAAGAATCCAAACTTTCCCTCTTGGTATGCTTGTCTCACATTCTTGTTTTGCCAGATATGGAAACCATCTCAAATACACCATGGCATTTGATTCTCCATAAAAAACCACTATGTTGGCTTTACTATTCATGATTTCATTATGTAATTTACCTCCTCTTTCCAGGTTTTCATCAATTTCATCGAAAGAAATAAACATGGGGATTCTTTCTATGAAGGCAAAACAGACACCACTCTGAGAAAACAGTGGAATGATGATTTGCACACATCTTTCCCCACTGTCAGTATCTGCGACTACAACCCCAATCCACACCCATCTAAAATGAAGAAGCAAAGAGAGTATCCCTGTATACTGAAGGGTTTCCTGAGGGGTCATCTGGTAAAAATCAAGCCCCGAAGTTTTATCATTCATCACTGGATTCGAACCATATACCAGCTAAAAGAAAAAGCAGGAAGGAAAAGAGAGACAGTTATAGTCATTTTTAAGATGTAGTTTCATATGCTCTGATCACTCAATACATTAAGACACAAGGTTTATAGCAAGTGATAAGGTAAGTGGATATTATTGCCTCTTATCAAGATAGGGGGCTAGTCCTGAGAGATAAGTGCTTAGTCTAAGGACTTCTTTTTTCAGGTACATGACATCAGCAGGTGGAACTAAAGATTTTCAAAATGAAGCAAATGGTTTCTATTGTGAATTCTTCGTTGAAGTGCAGTGCAGTGTAGCAGAGCTTCACTCCTGACACTGTTGTTGCTGCAGCATCCCTGGATGGTGCTGAAGTGCAAGCAAGCTCAGGGAAGAATGGATACATCAGTGTAAAGGGCTTCTGATGCATCTGCACAGTCCTGACAACAACACCAACCAGCACTGTCCAAATAAGCCACAGTGATGCTGGTCCTGGGAGGATGGTTCTGCCCTACTGCAGTGGTTGCTACCTTATGTGGCTATCTGCAAAATTGCTTACACTATACTATACTATAATATGACATATGCATATTGCGAGATGTGTTTTTCTGGGACATGGATGGCTCTCCTTACCACAACTCTCATGCACCTCCTTCTCAGTATGAAGTCTTTTCCATGCAAAGAAGGATTCAATGCTCTTTATTCAAACAACAACAACAACAACAACAACAACAATTTAAAAAGATGTTTCTTAACTACAGGGGCAGGAGGAAAGAGTAAAATGAAACATACATACGAATTTATACAAAACTGAAAAAAACACACAAGACCTAACTTTCTTTGTCCTGCGATTCTATGTTTACTTTGCTTTATCATTGCTTGGGTATTTTGCTGTCTATAATACTTCTTTCATTGGTTTACCATGTCATAAGTCATAAATATGGGTTTAATAGAATATCAACCTCCCTCTCTCCGACTTGCAAAATAAATCTGGAAGGACAAAAGCCACATGAAAAAGCATTGCATTCCCATACTTTCAATATACACAATTGCATATTATCCCTACCTGTGGAATCTTATAGATATCCAGGATATTTGCCACAACAACAGAGATTTCAGAATCCAGTCCCCCAATGACCGCTGTCAGATTATGCTGGATGTCACAGACGTAGTTGGGGGAAAACCTCTCTAACGAAGATAAAAGTAGCATTGTGGCATGGTAGGTCAACTTTTCATTAAAATAGCTGTCATATATGTGGAAGCCCAAGGTGATATTGGGTAAGATCTGAGGGTTGTCATTGACCTCCTTTACTGCAAATGCCAAGGCCAAAATATGCTGATAATTCTTTGACACTACACTAGAATTAAAATTGCATTCTGTATCAGAATGATATTTCACACTTTTTGAAAAACCAACACCACTATCTGCATTTTCATGTTGGTGATGGTTGATTGCAGTATTCCAGAGAAATCCTAAAGTCAAGATTCTCTGGATGGAGAAGGTTAGGGTTACGAGGACGTGGTCCTCCAATAGCAGAGAAGAACTCATTGGTGACAAACACCTATGCTATGGTGGGCATGGATGCATTTAAGAGTTTTTCCACAAGCAGTTGCCAATTTTAGGCTTCAGAGCAAATCCATGCCTCCCGTGGTTCCCAGGCATCTTCAAAGAGCCAATTCAGAATTGGGCCCCTCCTTGAGAGCAGTCAGGAGCTGGAATAACTACATTCATGCTGATTGGAATGGGAGGCTTAAAAAAGGAAACTACATGTGGGAAGGGTGTTAGTCAACACACTCAAAGCTACAGCCTTGATTGGTGGAAGCCCACCTCACTGCACTTAGAATAATGCTCTTAATGAATTGTATTTCCTGAGACTTTCATTAGAGTTAGGTTAAATTTTCAATCATGCATGCATGTTGCAGAGACGTGTTATCAACATGAGTATTTTATGAGAGCTTGTGCCTGACATCACAACATACCATGTGGATGTTGCCCTGTGTGGATTACAGAATCTAGAACAACAGTGCCATCTATCTGAATTATTGCTGAAGGTTTGTGTGGATTTTGCTTTCTGACTATCTCACACGGTATATTATTTACGGCAGAGCTGTTTATTGTCCAAGCAGAAGAGTAAGCTTGTGGCAATAGTGTGTGAATGGAATCGGATCTAGAGCAAGGCATTTGCATACACCCAGAGTCCTTCTATCACTTCCTATGGGTGAGGATAATGGAGAGCGAATGTACAATATAGCACACTTCCCTTCTTGTGCTTGTATAAGCCATTGCTAAACAGCCCCCAGTAGAGTGAAATTCCTCAATCAAAGCAGCTATATTTAATAAACAGCATGGTAACGTGAGTTAAACTGCTTTGGGCTAAGATAACAGAGCCCAACAATTTCAGAACTTAGAACACTAAACATTTTGTGAGTCACCTGTGAGTTATATCATAAACTTCACCCAAATGTAATTCCAAGGTACAAATATACATTTTTCAATATAGGCCTTTATTACTGACTCTCTTATGAAGTTACTTTCTATGAAAAAGAATTATATGAGAAAATGGAATTTAACTAAGCAAGTAGGAATATATCTGTTTTCATATCAAGTCAGAGGAAGGAACTGAGTTGATGGCAGCTCTCATGAGTCAAAAGATTCTAGTATTTTACATCACATGAAATATACAAATTAAGATAAAATGCAGATATACCAGAAGCAATTGCCTCTGAGTGATGTTTCCAGACAACATCCAAAAATCAGTTTTGTTTAACAATCTTTACATTAACATATAACATTAGAATGTGTCGAAGAAAGACATGAGTGGTGCAAGAATAAAAGCAGAATTGAAATGTGAGCCAAAGAAAATGGAGGGGAACTTTTTTGTAACAGTCAGGAGGAAAAAGATATAAGGTAAAAGAAAATGGAATGGAAAGAAAGACTTTTATTTTAGGAAGCTTAAATGTATTCCATAGAAGTCTTCGTCCTCTAGAAAAATTGAAACCTTTACCTTCAGCTTCACCTTAATTCAACCATTCTTTTTTCTATAGGCTAAGTTAATATACCACTGCATATACATTGTAGCACTAGCACTGGTCTTTTCAGAGGGAAGGACATGGAAATGAAATAAACTTCTTACATGAAATCTTCAAGCAATGCTAGTGGCGGTTCTTCAGTAAAAGCTGTTAAAGGTTTCATGATGCCGCCATGACTTGCAATGCCACCAATGATGAGGTTTCCTTGCTGATGGTATATGTGTTGTGGGCGATGTGGATGGGAAACCCTACATTTCACAGTTTGAGCCTGGCATACATTGTGAGGAATCACTGCCAGCATCAAGACCACTAAAACTATCATATTCAGAATGAAGGAAATGGTCTTGAAGTATGTAATGTAGACTATTGGAGATCATAGTATCAGACCCAGTCCCTCTCCCTGACTCTAAATGCTGCTGGGTTTATTTATAATATGCTGTTAATTTTTCTCATGGTTGCTGAAACTTCAAGCAGTACTGGGTGAGCAGCAGACTCAATTACATGTTTTAAATAATTTAGAGGAAGGTAATCACCAGCTCAAATCCAGGGATTCCCTGTGGAATTGCTGAAGAAAACATGTTTGTCACATCTGAACAAACATGTTGACTGTTGCTTTCTTTGGTAGAAATGGAGACTTGTGGAATAACCCTCAGCAAGAAAAGGGTGCTAGAAGTGACTGCTGGGTTGTCCCACCCACCAGTCAAAGTTGGCCCATCAGGTGGGGTCAGATAGAGATCTGGCGCCAGAGCCAAAAGGTTCCACATTCCTAATTAGGACTTGGGAGATGAGAGTTCAAATATGCACTCTCTAGTAGAGTTCACTGGGTAAGCTGAGGCAAGCCACAGTCTCTCAGCCTAACCTACATAACAGGGTTGTGGTGAGGGTAAAATTGGGAGACGGAGAGCCGTGTACACCACCTTGAGCTCCATGTAGGAAATGTGGGATATAAATGTAATAAGAAAAGGACATTAGGAATATAAAGACTATGATCTGGCATTTTGTGCTAGTTATAACTTAGGCTCAATGGAGCAACACGTTCTCTTGGTCTTTCAGCCCCAATCCTTTCCCCCCATAGGTTGGAGGCACCACTGTGAGTGATCATAGCAGCGTGATCAGATCATCCAGGACACTTTTGACAATCAGGAGACTTGTTTACAGGCTCCAACATCAGGAAATACAATTTAAACTTTACTGCCCTTTAGCTGACCTTAATGTGATGAGAGGTGAGGCCCTGAGGTCTAAATTGGAGGATTCTAGGTGTGTCAGGATGTTATTGCCTGCTCTGTAGGTAATGCAAAGGCAGCACAGTGGTTAAACTTGATAACCTTAGAGCTCTCTCCCAACCATACAGAAGATTCCCCCCCCCATTTCTTTGTTTAATCATAATATCATTTTTTTTTCTTTTTAATTGGTGTTGATGATTATAATGTTGTTAATGATATCCACTGAGTTTTCAAGGTACATTACAAAAAGGAGTAATTTTAGCTTTTCCTAAGTAACCTTGGGTGCCTGTTAAAGTGTTTGACGAATGTAATTTGAACAAATCTTGATGCAAACTAACCTGATCTGCATCTCCCGTACAATTTTCTCCTGATTTTACAATACATTTAATGCATTTTGATATATTTTTCTAGTTGAGGAAAAAAATAGTTTAGGATAAAATACACTTAGAAATGTGAATGGTAAGATAAAATGCACATTTGTACATTTAAATATGTATTTAATTACATATCTAATTTCATATTATATGCTCTTAAGATACTGTACATGGAAACCTTGAAATAAGTAACTGAGGTATTTGATTGTTTCTAGATGTTTTTAAATGTTTCAAAATTGTTTTAAAATGTTTTTGGTTCATTTTCAAATGGGTTTTTATTTTATTTTATTTTAAATTGTATTGTTTTAACTTTTTGAAGTTTGCCACTGAGGAAGAGTGGGATATAAGTCAATTAATAAACAAACAAAAATAAACATTTCTATCATACACCTCTAGCATGATCTGTTCATGCTTACAGGGAAAGGCTGCTTATAAAGAACAGGGCATTATATAACCTGGTTCTGTAGAAGAAGAAGAAGAGTTTGGATTTGATATCCCGCTTTATCACTACCCTAGGGAGTCTCAAAGCGGCTAACATTCTCCTTTCCCTTCCTCCCCCACAACAAACACTCTGTGAGGTGAGTGGGGCTGAGAGACTTCAAAGAAGTGTGACTAGCCCAAGGTCACCCAGCAGCTGCATGTGGAGGAGCAGGGAATCGAACCCGGTTCACCAGATTACGAGACTACCGCTCTTAACCACTACACCACACTGGCTCTCTGTAGCATGTAGAGGGTTTGTTTGTTTGTTTGCTTGCTTGCTTGCTTGCTTGCTTTGCAAAATCTCCAAAAAGAAACCCACAAAAAAGCCAAAAAACTAAAAACCACTGACTACATGTTGCATTCATATAGGGCTGCAATATGCTCTGGCTTTCCCAGACATTTCCCCGCTTTTCAGAAATTACACCCAGATGCTGTTTTCGATGGGCAAACCCAGGATATATGGCAGCCCTATGGTAGATGAATGCAACATGTTGTCAGTGATGCACTTAGGTAATTTTTGGCTCTGGATGTAATACTCATTCAGGAATCCTGTCAATCAATCCCCTTAGATTATAATAGCTAATGCTTCCAAATATGGTAAGATAGTCCTGCTGTTTGGGGGGCCCTCTTGCCTATTCCGTTGAATGGTGTCCTGGACTTCTGCCCCAAATCCTGCTCTGACAGCATCACTGCATGGTGCCTTAGTTTTTCAAAGCAGACCTAAAGCCCTTTTGCAGCACCTTGTTGGTGAATTGCTACCCTGGACCAGTGAGAAATCACTTCATCAACTTTTCTAAAGTTGGCTGTATCCGGTCCCAGCCCATTACTGATGTGGTGGTGGGGAACAAAATGTTATGGAATTGATAGGACATCCTACAAGAGCATATAGGAAGAGAAGTTGCTATTTGATTGCACCCTTTTTTAAAAAAACAAACTGGTATTTTACATCCGCCCCACCCTGAGAAATCCCATTACTGACTCACAATGCTTATGCTACCAGTAAATCAGCCCACATCAAATTCAATCACACAGAAGCTAATTTTTTATTCTCTTGCCTACACACATCAAAAGGGTTAAATAATGCCACCTACACAAAGGAACGAGTTAGGGCGGAAAGTTTTCAATGGGTCTATTGTCTCTATTCAGAAAGGAGATATTTGACATCAAGGTGACATGATCAGAACAACACACACCTCTTCTATTTGACATCAGCCAAAGAGACAATGATAGACTGAAGGCATATCCATACAAGAAGCTCCTGAGTGAATGTTTGGAGCTTTAGAAATTCAGGAAGCAGAGCATGGAAAAGGTGGGATTATATGACATGGGATTTGAAGAATTTGACACATTAATGTCCATCCTTTCTCCACACATCACCCATGATCGATCAGTTCCTCACATGGCCCATTTTCTAAGGTAAGGTGAACAGGTGTTGGTACCTTGGAGCTTGTGAGTGGAAACAAGATTGGAAGGTTTTTTTGATAGATGAATCTAAAATTTCTACATGGCAAATTTTAAAATTGCAATTTTCAATACTGATTGCTAGCAAATGACGTTTTTATAAAAAGGTACACATAAGAGAACAGTCTCAAGTGCCAGGGTTCATGTCAGTGTCCAAATTCCCAGAAAGAAGCCTTTCCTTGGTTTATCCTTGCTGAAGGTAGAAGACACATTTATTTTTAGATAGCAAGACAGGGGCAGGGAGAAATAGATTCTGAAAGAGATAGATAATCACATTCAGGGACGGTTTTTGGTAATATAGCACCCTGAACAAGGAAAACATTTAGCAAAACAACAGCAAGAAGCCACCAAATATTTCTTGTTTTCACAATAATTCCTTTTGGCCTCTAGAGGTCTCTGTAAGATCTTGTGGGACTCTCAAATGTGAGTGAGGACATGCATTGTTGACACTAACCATGTCTGCCGAAGTTTAACATCTTCTCCTCAGTGAAAAGCATATGCATCGAGCATCCCTGCATTCGGCCTGCTCTTGGAAACCACGAAATTACCTAAAGGCCCCATCAACTTCTTCACATCTACCCTAGTCCATTGTCATGTGTCTGAAGAAGGCATTCCTGATTGCATCTTCCCAGGCATCATTTCTGGATCATGTGGCCCACCCACTTCAGTTGAGTGCTCTAGTGATAGCTTGCTGATACCAGCAGTCCTTAAAGCTCTAGGCTTCCAGGGCCTGTGGTACCGGTTGGATGGGAGCTGTGTTATCAGATGCGGCTCCGATAACTTTTTGCTGCTGTTGTGGGTGAACTGAGGTGTGTCTCTTTTATCAGCTTCATGGAGAGCAGCTTAATCAGCTGTTAATGGAGCGTGGAAAAATTATTATTTATTGAATTTATATACCGCCCTTTACCTGGAGGTCTCTGGGTGGTTCAGAATAAAACCCAGAATAAAATCAAAATATAAAACCACAAAATACACAATCAGAATAAAAACAACAACCCAATAACCCCCCCCCAAAAAAAACCCCCACATTTTAAAAGGGAATAGGATGTCAATCAAATCAACCAAAGGCTTGGATAAAAAGGAACATTTTTGCTAAAGGTATATAATGGTGCCAGGCACTTGGGAGAGAATCCCCAGATGGGGAGCCACTGCAGAGAAGGCCCGTTCTTGTGTTGCCACCCTCCGGACCTCTCAAGGAGAAGGCACAAGGAGAAGGGCCTCAGAAGATGATCTCAGGGTCCTGGTGGGTTCATATGGAAAGAGGCAGTCCTTGAGGTATTGCAGTCCTGAGCCGGTTAAGGCTTTAAAGGTCAAAACCAGAACTTTGAAATGGGCCTGGAAACTAATTGGTAGCCAGGGCATTCAAACCAGGATCGGTGTAATATACTCAAACCATCTTGCTCTGGTGAGCAACCTGGCTGCTGAATTCTGCACTAGCTGAAGTTTCCGAACCATCTTCAGAGGCAGCCCTACGTATAACACATTGCATTAATCTAACCTTGAAGTTATCAGAGCATAGACAACAATAGATAGGTAGCCGTGTTGGTCTGCCATTGTCAAAATAAAAAAAATTCCTTCCAGTAGCACCTTAAAGACCAACTAAGTTAGTTCTTGGTATGAGCTTTCTTCAGTATCTGAAGAAGTGTGCATGCACACGAAAGCTCATACCAAGAACTAACTTAGTTGGTCTTTAAGGTGCTACTGGAAGGAATTTTTTTATTTAGACAACAATAGTTAGGCTATCCCCGTCCAGATAAGGGTATAGCTGGGTCACCAGCTGAAGCTGATGGAAGGCACTCCAGGCCACTGAGCCCACCTGAGCCTCGAGCGACAGCAAAGGATCCAGGAGTGCCCCCAAGTTATGAGCCTGCTCCTTCAGAGGAAGTGTAACCCTATCAAGAGCAGGTGATCTCCCACCCCTCCAGTCTAGGAGCCACCCACTAACAGTGCCTCAGTCTTATCTGGATTCAGTTTCAGTTTGTTGGCTCTCATTTATTTCACCCTGTTCACCCACCCAGGTTTCAGTGATACATGCCAGATCAGCCTCTTCATCCACAATCAGATCATGGATGAGGGAGATTATATTCTGGGCCAACCTGGAATTCAACAGCAGCTGTCACAAACCCAAGGGCTGGCTGATATGACAACCACAATTCCCCAGGTTGGAGGAGGGGCTGGCACATGGCACAGTCACTAACTGCCTGTGCTATGTGCCTCTCTTCCCACACCACACTTACCCCTACCCTTTAAAGCTGCCTTTGAAGATGTCAACGCCTTGCTGATATCTGGGGCTGGCGGAGTTGGCAACTCAGATGAATGGTTAGTGGAGGGAATGATAACACCTACAAGGCTCGTTTCATCACAAGTTATAACAGAGTTCTTCATGATTTGGCTTGTGAAAATCCCATGGGGGTTACTTTTCATGGGAAGAGATCCATGGATTCTGATGTAGCAAGAATAATTTTCACAGCCATGGGAATGTGAATCCACTGTTCTGAGCTTCTTGGAAATATCATGGTTGCATCTAAGTTAAGCTCAGAGTACACCTACGGATATGAATGGATCTAAGTCAGGCATGTCCATTAACATCAATGGATTTACTCTGAATATTCAGGCTACGACCAATGTTCCCATTGACACAGTTTAACTTAATCTGGCTAGCAAAGTAGTCTGTGTCCATTGTTCTCTTTCACACAAAAACATCAAGAGGAATGGAATATGTAAGTTTCCAGTTTCATGGTTCAGAAATATAAAGATTTAGCACTGGTTCCAAAACTAATTATTGCATGGGGAGCAGGGAGATGTGGGAACAGGAATCTGTGGATTAGATGGGGAAGCCCCATGGACCAGATCCACTTCACAGTTTGGAGGTTCCCCCACCTTGCTTTAGGCTGACTGTGTAACTCAGATTCTTTCTGTGTTTACTTAAATCTTCCCTTTATGAGATGAAACTAGTGTCAATCATGAGCATCATGTTCCCTTGTAACGTTCCTGCATTATTAATCTACAGTGAGGAAGGGATAGTTGCGTCATCAGAACTCAGGCTTATTAATCACCATGAGACAGTAAATAGTAGATTGAAGAAGTTTACAGAGTTTATGCCCACCAACACTGCTGTCTCCAGGATTGTTAGGGGTCCCTGGAAAGGTGACTTTAGTGTGCTCCTCTTTCCCCCTTTGGCAATTCTTAACTGCCTTCCCTATTCCTTGCTACTATTGCTGCTGTCCATTTGATCACTCCTGCTAAGAAAGGACAGCTCTGGATGACTAGATGACTAGAGCATTATTTATTGAGCATTCATCCTGATTTGTTTGCACAAATCTTAGATACAGGTTAGACTGATTTGTTTGTGGAATTGTTCTATGACAATGATCATTGTCCTCCTTCATTCTTTCTAATTTGCTTGTGGCATGGTTGCACATCTTCCTGTTAATCATTCATTCTTCCTACACTTTTCAATGTATTTCCGCATTACATTTTGCTAACCGCAGAAAATGTGTTTCTTGTGCTTTTGCAACAGAGTGGTTTAATCCACATTGTGCAAACCTAAATCCCTGCTATGCGCACTTTACTCCCTCCCACAAAACAGTGATGGTCTGAAGGCACCCTAAAACCCACACCACAGTGCAGGGACTGAGCGCAAAATGACCAGAAGTCCTTCTCCTTGCTTCCCTGGCTGTTTGCTAACTCAGAGAATATAAGCAGGCAGCTACAGCAAGGAACATGTGCATTGGTGACAGGTCTCAGCATAGCTGTCAACTTTTCCCTTTTCTTGCAGGGAATCCTATTCAGAATAAGGAAATTTCCCTTAAAAAATGGAAAACGTTGACAGCTATGGGTCTCAGGTGTGTGCAATTCTTAACTGCCTTCCCTATTCCTTGCCACTATTTCTGCTGCAATAAGTTACACACATACCTTAAATTTGGTTTCCTTGGAAAGAAGGCAGAGGAGACCCAAACCCCATTTGATTCAACCAAAATCTCATTACAGCTTGCACAATGAAAGGTTTTAGGTCAATGGAGAACACATGTTTTGCATGCAAAGAGTCTCTCTCTATTTTTTTGAATATAATTTTAATTAAATTTTCACTTTAAACAATAAACAGTAATTTCAAACATTCGTCTACAACTCTCATTCCGTACCGCTCTGCCGAGCTTATGACTTCCCTCCATCGCACCAACAAGCTTACCCTTTTCAAATCTATATCTCACAGTTTAATCTGCATGCAAACAGTCTCAGGTTCAATCATCTATAACTCCCAGTAGGACTGGAGGTAAAATTCCAAAATAAAATGGTGTGTGTGTGTTAGCACAGAGCAGCAGAAAAATAGCCTCAAATTAAAAATAAATAAATACAAAAATAATAAACCAACAAATCAACACAAAGGTCTGGTGAAATAAAGTGACCTTTACAGAGCATTGGAATGCCTGAGGTGCATTTCTTTTTAAAACAGGTGTATGGAATATATGTCCCTCCAGATGTTGTTGGACTATAACTCCCATCAGCCCCAATCAGCTTGGCCAATGGTCAAGGCTAATGGGACTTGTAGTCTAATAATGTATGGAGGGCCAAAGTTTTCCCACTCCGGTGTAGGACATAGGAGTCTCAGGAAAGGGGACATTCTACTCCCTATGACTCACTCCCAGAAGGTCCTGTCCTTTATCTCTGGGCAGTTCATGCAGCAGTAGAAGGTGGTTCTTAATTTGCTAGGAGGTGCAGCCTATCATATATTTTAAAACTGTTTACTATTGCTGCAAACATGCTCTAATGATAATCTAAGGTGAACAATAAAATTGTCTCCTTTTTGCACATTTGCATCTGGTCAATAAACAATGAAATTTTGGGTGTGAGAAACTAAATAGCACCAGAGCATGAAAAAGATTGCCTCAAACAGTACAACTTGCAGCGTTCTCCACTGAGGTTTCCGGTGCCCTTCCTGTGTCAATTGCAACACCCTCCCAACTTCAATTTGCTTTAAATTTGAAATGGCTCATTAGCCTTCCAGTTTTACCTCTTTCTCCTCCTTGCCCTGTGGCTGGATAGAGAGAGGCCTCATCACCCACATACCTGCCGGGCCCCATATTAAGCAGAAATTAATTTCCTTGCAGGCGTCTCATGCACGCCCTTCACTCCTGTGTCACTCGTAACTTGGCAGGTGCTGATGAAAATTATCTTTATGACATCCGTGTAACGCTAGAGTGTCAGGGAGGGTTATTATCTCTGAGACACGCTAACAAGAGGCCAATCGCACAAACACATTACTGAGGGCAGGGAAGGTTCCTGCAAGGTCACTCGGTCCATCTTTCACAGCTGTATCAGGGTTAATGCCGGGGGTGGGATGTGCTTAGACACTTTGTGATTACATCTTTGAGGGCAGTTTTATTGGGTGAGGGCTAACTGTAAAAAGTGGGGTGCAAATGACCCCCCAGTGTATCAAGTGAAAACAGGGGAATGTATAATTATAACTGGAGGTGCTGTTGAGCTTCTCCTGGATAAAACTTGGAAAGGAATGGAAACTAAGAGCTACAAGACCCAAATGTTTTTCTCCTCCATGTCTTCAAGGCGTTTTCTGACCTTAGGCAAAGGGCAAGATGACTCCCTCTTCCACACACAGAAGCTGGCACATACAACTTGCTCAGGACAGGACACCATATTCCACCACTGCACCTGAGACAGCAGGCCAGTTTAGGTAGAGGCCAGGATAGGACAAGCTATGTGACATCCGTAGATCTGTCATCCAACTGGAGGAATGGCCAGGGGGCTTAGAAGGAAAAGGCAAGGGGTTTTCACTGCTGCCTCCCAGAATCTACTGCCTTAGGTGGTTGCATCACTATGCCTAATGGTATGGCTGGACCTGCTGACAGGTAAAAATTAAGGTGCTGCAAGGACACACACAGAAAGGATATGTGTAAGAGGTGAGAGAAGTCAGTCCTCCTCAGGTCGTCCATGGGGTATTAGCTGTACCAACCATACTCTCAGTTTTTGCCCCTACTACATTTATCAAGGGTATTGTTATTATTATTGATGAATCATCTCTCTCTGTGTGTGATGAGGTAGAGCTGATGAGCGTGGCTTGAAGGGAGGGGTGTAGCTGCAGACGGGTTGTGGCTGGGGGAGAGCTCCAAGATGGAGGGTAAGGCTCATGCCAGTGAAAGGTGATGGTGGTGGAGTGTGAAGTCAGTCAGCAAACCTAATGGTTATGGGTGGTGGGAGCTGGAGCACATTATTACAGGTGATGCCTGCCCTGCCCAGTAAAATTCAGAGTGGGAAAGGCAATGGCTATTTCCTTGAATTAATTCAAGGATCTCCTGCCCGCTTCCCCCTTTGTTTTGACTGATCGGGGGAGGCTTGGGAGTCACGGCTGGCCAGCTGTTGCCCAGTTTTTTAAAAAAACTCTGCGCATTTATGTTTCACAGGGTGCGAAAGAAGGGCTTTGCACCTTTATACAATATGCATGTGTGCTTGGGCCCAGGGTCTTTTGCTTCACCATCCCCACTACTGACTCCCTGTTGCTATGCAGCTGGGGGGGGGAAGTGTCCCCGGATTCATTGAAAAAAATATGGTAACCATACATTAGTTCCTTGGGGTTCTAACTTCTGGAACTTTAGCTAAGCTTTGATTGCAATGTCCCATTGCAAAATCCCTTCCCTGTGGCATTTGCTGCCTCCTCTTTCTCTCCCTTTTGTGATGTATCTCTCCATCTTTCCCGCACAGCCCTCTAGAATCAGTTTTAATTAATGATAATTAAACATGACATGACAGTGGGTGCCATTTAAGGATCAGGAGGTGCTCTGGCGACAGTAAGCTTAGCTGTGTCGGTACATTTCAACACAGTGACATTCGGGAAAGGGTCACTGCTGCTGCACAAAGACAGGGGAATTCTTCCTCATACTCTTTTCTGTTGTAACCCAGAGATTGCAGGATGGTAAAAAGTTTCATCAGAAAGGCTAATTTGAGAAGAAAATGGAGGAGGATAGAGGCTCAATGATGGCTCCTCCAAATACTCTGATGTCAAATCCTATGGCCATTGATGGCAATCAGTCACAATTCTCTTTGCCTCTAAGCATTCAGCTTGGGAGCCAGACGGTGGCTCAGTTTGTCCCATGACCTCCAGTTCAGTTACTGATTCCTGCTTTAAATTCTCCTTGTAGAAAACTGGCAAAAAGATGTAGCTCTGGAGCAGAGCACATCTTTTCCATGCAAAAGCTCCCAGGTCCCTCAAGCATCTCCAGGAAGTGTTGGGAACAACCCAGATAGTCAGCCAGCCATTGTAGATAGTTCTGATCTAAATGGACCTATGGTGTGACAAGGTATGTGACAACTTCCCATTCCACTTGGAGTCCTGCCTCTTCTCATTAATTTACTAAGTCTACATGAAACTTCTTTTCTTATCTAAACACATGAAGTAGTGTCATACTAAATCAGACCATTGAGCAATCTAGCCTGGTTTCGACAATTCTGACTAGCAGCCACTCTCTGGTGTGCTACATAGAAGTTTTCAACATTCCCTACTCCTTGATCATTTAAACTGCAGATATTGGGATTGAAACTAAGGCTGGTGTTCCTCCACCTCCCAAGATGGGTATAAATGAAAGAAGGCCATTGATGGGTTAAGATATGTAGATATGAAGCTTAGATACTGTATGTCATCACTTTAATTATTTATCTGCATCCTGAATTATTATTGAGCTTCTTCTTCTTTGCATATATGCACCCTCCTAGATTTCACAGATGAAAAAGACAGACACCTTTGTTTAATTGTAACACCCTTATCTCAAACCAAGGATCAAACCAAAGATTGGCCAATTGGGGCGGAGAGATCTTCCTAAGAATGTCCCATGGGAACAACATGGCAGAGCATCATTCCCATGGGGTTTCCCATCTCAGATTTCAAAGAGACCGTTGTCAGACCTGCTAAGTGTAGCAAAGTCACTTCTTGAAGCAGTGCCAAATCTCTCTCTCTCTCTCTCTCTCTCTCTCTCTCTCTCTCTCTCTTTCACACACACACGGTATACCCAATTATTAGTCATCTGATTTTCAAATAAGCCCACAATTCACAGGTGCTTTGAATTTGTCTATCCACCAGTGAAAGTCACAAATATCCACCTCCTTCTTCTTTCACAGGGGCGGGGAGTATTTGGCCACAGCTTCAAAGTTCATAATGTATTTATTTATTTAATGAACGTCTCTCCTGCCCTTCAGAAGCATTGCCTCATAAGGGGTAGAAGTGAACCAGAGTGCAGTCATGGTTACAAAGAAGCTGTCTTATAGCAAGTCGGACTATTGGTCCATCTCACTTAGTATTGTCTTCACTGATTGGCAGCAGCAGCCTAAGATTCCAGGGTCTTTCTCAGCCACAACTATAGATGACAGGGATCAATTCCAACACTGTGATCCAGTGATTCTGTAGATGCCTGGGACTTTTTGCATGAAAACCATGTCTCTGCTAATGAGATACACTATTTCCCTTCTTTATGATATCGGTACCACAGTTTTTTGCAGGATTAAAATTGGACACTTAGGCTGCATTCACATGGTACTTTATTCCATTTGCCGACATTCTCAAACTAATTTCTACATTATATTTGACTTTGTTCTTCCTGGAAGCAAATAGCACAGAAATGAGCAGCAACTTTGCATTGTATCCCACTGTATTTCTGGAAGTGGGTTTGATCTCGTGTCATTGCATGAAGAGCACTGGCTCTCTAGAGGAGAGACCCCAAATATCAGAAGCCCCATCTCACAATAACTCCAATCAAGCTTTTCAGTGTGACTGTACCTGTTACATGGAAGAGTAGCCCAGCTGAGATACAACAGGTGCCCAATATTTGTACTTTCCTAAAACAATTGAAGACATTTTTGTTTAGACAAGTTTCTTCAACAGGGTGAAAATGTCTCCGACTTAGGTTCAAAAACAATACAAAATAAACACCTATTTTAAATTGTTGTCATTGTAATGTTTTTAAAGCTGTTGTTGTTGTTTAAATGTGTTAGTTGCTATATTTTGCCCGGCACAACCCAAAGCAACTTTTATGCAAATATCCTTGAGACTCATGTGGAAGCTGATTCATACATTAATATAACCATAAATTAATAAACACAAACACACATTTTCTTGATCATATGGGCAGACAACCTCATTGAGACTGGAACCCAGCCCAGTTATTTTTACCTCCCAAGGTTCACCTCCAAGTTTTTCTGAGTGCTTTCTGGGAAATGATTGTGCTTCTAGGATTCTTGCATGCCTGCACAAGAGAATATCATTTCACCATGTGTATGTCCTTATTCCCTCCCCAGGATGATCTCATTGACACTGGCACTCATTAATATATTGATATATTGGCAGACAGAATGGAGGATAATGTTTCGTGAGGCCTCCTTTCTCAGAATACAACAATGGCATACCCTCCCACATTTCTCCAATGAATATAGGGGTGTGCTATTATTATTATTATTATTATTATTATTATTATTATTATTATTATTATTACTACTACAGTGGCACCTCGGGTTAAGTAATTAATCCGTTCCGGAGGTCCGTTCTTAACCTGAACCTGTTCTTAACCTGATGCACCACTTTAGCTAATGGGGCCTCCTGCTGCTGCCACGCCGCTGAAGCACAATTTCTGTTCTCATCTTGAAGCAAAGTTCTTAACCAGAGGTACTATTTCTGGGTTAGCAGAGTCTGTAACCTGAAGCGTATGTAACCTGAAGCGTGTGTAACCCAAGGTACCACTGTATTATTATTATTATTATTATTATTATTATTATTATTATTATTAACCCCCCCCCATCTGACTGGGTTTCCCCAGTCACTCTGGACAGATTCCAACATATATAAAAGATATAATAAAGCATTAAATGTTAAAAAGTCTCCCTATACAGGGCAGCCTTCAGATTTCTTCTAAAGGTTATATAGCTACTTAACTCCTTGGTTCAGGGGGTCAAATAAGTCCATACCCTACAACATTTCACTGATGAAAATGGGGACATCCTAATGAAAAGCAGGATTTTCCAGGATCAAATCAGAAACCAGGATGGCTTCTGTAAATCCGGGTCTCTCCTTGAAAAATACGAACACTTGGAGGCTCTGCAATAGCTTAATTCAACATAGTACGGTAACTTATTTTTCAAAGAGTCCACCTTACTAGTGGGTCCTAAGACACAGCTGAGAATCAATGGATCACGATGTTGAGCTCAGGTGTGAGCCTTGCAAGACCTCAGATCCAAGATGCCTTGCAGCTCAAGTTTTGAATTAATTCCTAATTAGTGCCTTCAACAACTGCTTTGTCAGCAGACAAAGTAGGGAGATGCCTAGATTAGAATTTACAAAGTGCTACGTATGACTTCAGCCTGCTGCTCAGCCTTAAATTGCTTCACAATGTAGTGTTTTTATCTTATTTGATTTTAATTATTAGTATTTTGTTTTGCTTCTGGCATAGATTAGATTTAGAAATGCCATCCAAATGAGTCCAAATATTTTAGCATTTTAATGACTGCAGTGGTTTTCTTGGCCTACAAGTGTGCTACGTGAATTGGCAGGCACTGCACAGCTTGTTTCCATGCCACAGCAAATGGAAACAAATGGTGCAGCGTTAGCCAATCCAACTGATGAGGTGCAACAAACTCACCAGCAGGTGTTTCACTGAAGGGGAGCTTTGTAAGCAAGGGGGCACAACATTCAGAAGGCTCAACTTTCAACTGGCTGTATTCAAGGTTAAGTGAGAACACATAGGGTATTTGAATGAGGGGTGGGAGAGAAAATTGATTCAGTTTCCATTTAAAGGCAGAAACAATGCTCAGCTGGTTAGAGGATGATGCTGATGACACCAAGGTTGGGGGTCCAATCCCTGTATGGGACAGCTGCATATTCCTGCACTGCAGGGGTTTGGACTAGATGATCCTCAGGGTCTCTACCAACTCTAGAATTTTATGATTCCATGATTGCTTACCCAGTTCACACTTCCCTGAATTTTGCATTGACGTTCTCTAGTACAGTGGTACCTCGTGTTAAGTACTTAATTCGTTCCGGAGATCCATACTTAACCCGAAACTGTTCTTAACCTGAAGCACCACTTTAGCTAATGGGGCCTCCTGCTGCTGCTGCGATGCCGGAGCACGATTTCTGTTCTCATCCTGAAGCAAAGTTCTTAACCTGAAGCACTATTTCTGGGTTAGCAGAGTCTGTAACCTGAAGCGTCTGTAACCTGAGGTACCACTGTATAGTAATAAAGTTTTGTACGGTACATTATTTCTCCCAATGTGTGCATTTTTATGCCCACTTCACTTTAGTATATGAAGTACGAACTCAGGACAAAAGGAAAAAAGTGTGCCAAGAGGAAGGCACATTTGGCAAATCCTCACCATGATCAACTCCTGCCCGGAAACCTATGTCCCCACTGTGGAAGGACATATCATTAAGACCATATGGACCATTATGGACATACCATTAAGACCATATTCATGGAAGACAATTTTACTTTACGGGTGATCAAGGAAGAAGAAGGAAGAAGAAGAGGAAGAAGAAGATGAGGAGGAGAAGTTTCCATGCATTTTTGCAATATGCATTTTTGTACATATTACTTGCCTGGTGAACTGCATTGCAAAATTCAGAGACCTGCAAATTTTGAAGGATGGCTGAGTTCTAGTTCTAGTCAGGAAATGAGAAAAATTAGAATCACCTTTAAATGTGAACTGAATTGAATTTCTCCCCCATCCCTAGATAAAGCCCCACTTCCTAATCCAATTCTTCTTGGATTTTCTATTCTTTTATTTTATACCAGGCAGAGGGACTTCTCGGTAGTGGCACCTGCCCTGTGGCATGCCCTCCCATCAGATGTCAAGGAAATAAACAACTACCTGACTTTTAGAAGACATCTGAAGGCAGCCCTGCTCAGGGAAGCTTTTAATTATTGGTATTTTATCACTTTTTTATTCTGTTGGGAGCTGCCTAGAGTGGCTGGGGATGGGTGGGGTATAAATAATAAATTATTATTATTATTATTATTATTATTATTATTATTATTATTATTATTAACCATCATTCACATGCTAATGATGTGGGGGTGAATTGGGTCCTTGAATAATTCATTTTGTGCCCTTACATGGCAATTGGAGGTGGGTGTTGTCACAGGTTTACCTGTTGTTTTGTGGTGATTAAAGAGTTGCACCTATGGATTTAAAATAAAGGGCTCCATTGTTCAGAACTGTGCACAAACAAGCCACTGAGCTTACAAGAATAACAAAAAAGGAGGTAAGGAATGGAATCAGGTATCGTGGGGGCTGGCAGTGGCAAGGAAGGATGGAGGAGAAAGAATTCTGCGTGTGGATTCCTGTGGCCTTTACCTTGCACATTGGGAACTCAAGAGGAGACCAAACCCTTGGTGAATCATGGAGGTGGCAAGCAGGGCCAAATCGTGTCTTGGTGTAATTGAAATGAAGTCACTGGTGTTGCTCAAGCAGGTTTATTTAACCCTGAATGTCTCATCGTCCCAAGCAAAGCAAGGACACCAAGCATTGTTTGTTCTCACATAAACAGGAAGTGGTTGCAAATGTATATATGACACAGATGGGAAAACCTATAGCCCTCTAGATGTTGTGGATTCCAGCTTTCCTCATCCCTAACAGGGGATGGTAAGTGCTGGAGTCCAACAACATCTGGAGGGCTACTGGAACATAGGAAGCTGTCTTGGACCAAGTCATACCATTCGCCCATCCAGCTCAGTATTGTCTACATGGTCTGGCAGTGGTTTTCCCAGGGTTTCAATTGCCTTCAATCCCTGTATTTGCACCATGGCAAGTGCAAATTTGGCAATCTGCTTTTGCAGAGATAATGAATAGTTTCTCTTCAATACAGCTACACAACTAGAATTGTGTTTTTCATGTTATATAATCTGGATTTATTTAGGCTGATAATTCTCTTTTAGACATCTCTAGCCCTCCCTTACAGAACCACAATTCACAGTGTTCCCAGTGAAGAGGGAATGGCTTTAAACCAGTTTGAGTACAGTATATAGTGTGGATATAGCTTAGTGGTGGCAGCTTCTTTGGTACAAATCAAGTCCAAACTATGGGCTAGTGACCTTCTAGTGCATATTACTGAACATTTGCTGCCCACCACTCCTATTCTTGCCTTGATGTGGCTTTCCCTCTATTCTCCTGAGTAGGCAGCAGGGGAGCAGTGCAAAAGCAGATCAGAATGCACCCAATAAATTATACCATAACTAGTTCTGTGTTCCATTCTTCTGTCCAGAAGTACCACAAAATCCTATTGCGTATACCATAGTTAACATGTTATGAAATAAGGTAGCTGTAGACTATGGAGTACCCTACAGATGTTTTGGATTGCAACTCCCATCATCCCTGGCCATTGGTCTTGCTGGCCAGGGATGATGGGTGTTGTAGACCATCTGTAAGGCACCATGTTGGCTATCCTTATTATATGGTAGCAAAGGGGACATACAGCTGAGTTAGATAACCCCTGCATTTTCTTCAATCTCTTTGCTACTGCAGCAATTTCAGTACATGAAAAACAAGTAGTGATACATACATTAGCATGTGTTAATATTATGCCTCAAGCACTTACCAGTTGTGAAGTAACACCTTCAGTGAGTCATTTCACAGCAAAAAAACAGTCAGCATATACTAGCACAAATAAAGAGATCAATCTTAGGCCAGGGTTTCATAATACCTAATAATATCTGTATTTTTGTTTACTGACAATGATGATCTGTTCAGTAGCAGAAAGACTGTGTAGAAGAAATGATGTTCAAGACCAGACCTTGGTTTTCATTAGGGCAATTTTCTTTGTAGTTTCATCTGTATGCAGCAGGGGCAGGAAAACTTTGGCCCTCAAAGTTGGGGAGTTGGTGTTGTCAGATACCAACTCCCATCAGTCCAAGCAGAATGGCCAGTAGTCATGAAGTGTGGGGGTTAGCAGGGGGCTGGGTCCCCTTGATGTTTGTCTGGACATCATGTGTGACGTCACAACATCATGCACGACACCCAGACGCAACGCTGTTGAGCAAGCCAGGAACACAGTGGCTCCTCCTCCTGCTACAGAGGGAAAGCAGCCCACAGCTTGTGGTGGCGGAAGGAGGCAGGGGAGCTGCAGGTCATGGAAGATGAGCTGCTACACAACTCCTGAAAGTTGTGTGCGACATCAGGCTCCCCCAATGGCTTTCCCAAGTCGGCATACCTGATGGTACAGCACGTGGTTTTGTGTGAAAAAGATTCCAGGTTCAGTTCCTGACATCTTAAAGTAGGGCTGGGAATTGCAGCAGATTCCTATGTTCTTAAGACCCTGAGCAGGGGACTCTTGCAACTCAACCCAGCAAAATAATAAAAAGTATTCAAAGACATTTTTTAAATAAAGCACTTATGAAGCTACCTTATACTGAATCAGCCCCATTGGTCCATCTAGCTCAGTATTGTCTACAGCAGGCAGTGCTTTCGCCCCCCCCCCCAAAAAAAAAATGTTTAGGGGTACTCTCATTTTCCTACTCATATTGAAATACTGCCCCTCAATGAGGCCAAACTTAGATTCACAAAATGTTTAGGGGTATGCATCCCCCTGCATCCCCCCAGAAAATAGCACTGACACCAGGGTTTCCCCAACTTGGGTATCCAGCTGTTTTGGGACTACAGCTCCCATCATCCATAGCAAATAGGACCAGTGGTCAGAGATGACCCAGAAATTGTAGTCCAAAAACAGCTGGAGACCCAAGTTGGGGAAACCCTGGTCTACACTAACTGAGACCTTCTGCATGCAATGTTCTGCTACTGAGCTACTGTCTTTCCTTGTAAACAAAATAGGGACAAAATAGAAAATACCAGGAAACAGATTGCAAACAGGAAAAGGTGGAGCACACAGGAAGGTAATGGAATGAGGAATATATCTTGCTGCATAGTTCAACACCTCTTCATGGGTGGTCCGAAACAGTAATGGATTATAAAATGTTTTTGTTTGGTCACGGCCAACACCTTCTCATACAAAATACAAAGACTTTTTTAACTAGTTGCTTTTTTTCTTTTTTAAAGGAAAGCAAGACACATTTTCTTCACCTCTCCCACTCAAAGACAGGATACAATGTAGGTAGGACAAAGCCATTAAAAATTGGATTTTTGAGAATTTGCATTTGGGATTCCAGCCCCAACCCCAAATTCAATATTTGCTGTAGAGCAGAGTGTGGTCCACATCTATAAGTCAGAAATTCTATGGCATGTGTCTGTGTATGCATGTGTGCAGGATATCTAAAGTTACATCAAGGGATCAGTGCAGAACACCCAGGACCCAAGAATATTTAAAAATGAAATCTGAACATTAAGGGAATAAAAAGAGGTGGAATATTCTGGAGGGAGCCAAAACTTTGTGACTATGGCTCAATAATAGCTCCACCTCCCTCCCCATAAATATGCATTTTAGGTAATCTGCTAGAGAGCCAAAACCCACTTGTAGTAGGATATTTCATGCATATTTCATTTCTTCCATTACTCAACCACTATTTAAGCTAGGAAATATCTCAGATGTATTAGGGCTGAGGGAGTAAAGCACAGAACATGTTGTGCATTTGGTCAGGTGACCAATAACATCTATGCCAATGCTTAAGAAAGGGGTTCCTGGAAAGTCCAACAAGCTTCCACCTGAGGAGTCTCTAATTAAATAGGGAGTGAGTGCCTCATTATTGGAAAGCAGGAGCAGTGATGCTAAGTGGGGCCAAACCAGGAACAGGAAAACTTTTTTTTTTTGAGTTGGATATTGAATTCTGGAGCTTTACCAAACTCCAGGAGGTAAATGGGAAGAATTTAATGGGACGAAGCAGACACAATTCAGAATATCCCCTTGGATGGGGAAAAATAATCTCTACACGAAAGACCAGAAACATCAGTTTTAAGTAATATACTAATGTATAACCTCTGGAGTGACAATGCACTTTTCATGCCTATTCAGTGCCTTGGAGTCTTAGACCTATTAGGCAGCCTGGAACATGCAATTTACCAAGGCACATTAATAAAATGCCAAATTAGTTACTCAAATCAGATTCCCCACACCCCATTTTAGCAATATGTCTTTTGTTCTGGTAGAAGAAGCTATCATATTTCAAAAGGTATTTAATAAGCTTTTGAAGTGTACAGCCACTCCTTGATGTCATTTACAGCAATTAAATTGTTGTTGTCCTTGTTGGAAGGAACATTTGAGGATATCTCAGTTATCTTTCTGAATACCTGAAAACTGCAGGAGGGGAGAGTCTTGGCCACTATGAGAGCAGGATGTTGGATCTGATCCAGTAGGCCTGATCTTATGTTTATCTCTTAGTGAGTTCAGTGTCTAGGTTATTTGCATTTTGAGAAACAAACATCCCTCTCTCTTTTTATCCCTACTATGTCCTTAAAGCAGTGTCACTCTCAAAAAGTGATGTTATCACTTTTTTTTTTAAAAAAAGAGCAAAGATAATCTAAGATGATGCAAAGATAATTATTGGTGGTAGAAAAGGAAACCTCAAATGAAACATCAAATGGAAGGTCTGGACCTCATGGTTCTACCTAATGCACAAGCATTTTGTGCTATTCACTAAAAACATTCCCTTGTGGTGGACACAGTGCATGAAATATTCCAATGACCTCATGTTATACTGGTGTGTGGATTTGTTGCCTGACTCTTTCAGTGTATCTTTACTAGTGTTCCTACACACTCCATCCTGGAAGTCAGTAGTAAACAGTAAAATGAATGGAGGATATGGTAGAGCATGCTTTATTTCTCCACTATCCAAAGGATCTCTATCATGAAAACAATGTCCAGTGCCAGGGTTGCTTACTGGACCTCTTTTAAGAGTAATATCACCTTAGAGATCTTCCTGAAGTAGAACTCTTTAAGTAACTTAATAGTGCAATCCTGGACATGCCCACTTCCAAGGTAATGGGTACTGAACTGCAGACTTGATTGAGACATCTGATATACACTTGCCCATGGCCTTTAGCTCCATTATCATCAGACATCCCACTTCATTCTACAACCCCACCCTTTCTCACTTGCTGCTCCTTAGGCTTTGAGCTATTTTCCAGAAAACCTATATGATGCAAACTCCTCCACTTCCTTCGTATCTCTCCTCAAAGATCTCCCACCATGTATGTAAAACTTTTAGCATAACTTCTCAGTTCCCATGACCTCAAACTTTCCATAAATGGTGGGAAGAATATAATCTAAATATGTCTAAGTATGTGCAATTGAAATAACTGCATACTTTTCCAAATTATTTACCCCTATCTCCATTTCCATCCTCTTCCTCTATTCCTCCCTTATAAGCTCTTCAGAGGCAGGGACATGTTCTCTTATATTTTGTAAAGCACCATCCACACCAATGCTATCATCAATATTATCCTTCTGCAACCTTATCAGGAGCATCACAGTGCTGCCACGTTTATTGAAATATTGCACTTCAGTGCTACTGTTCACAAGTTGTTGTTTCCTGGAGCTCAGATTTCAGTATAGGTTACCTGAGGTGTCACCACTCCCCAAGTGCTAGACAAATAATGGAGGCTGGTATGGAGCTGAGGGTGGATGAGCATGGAGAAAAGACGGCTGGGCATGGTAGGTTCAGGTGTGGTCTCTCAGTTGCATTTACTTCTTCCTGGCAACCTCAGCAATTGGCCCCAGCAGGATGGATGCTAGAAATGAAGGCAAAGATGTGTGCCAAGATCTGCTGAACTTGTTGGTCAACATTCTCGACCAGGACACAACCTACTTGCCACTGACAGCTATATAAGTGAGGTGACTCTCGTTGCTGATGACTGGATATCTTTCAGTGGCTTCCTATCACTTATGTGTCCACTTTCTGGAAAGCTACAGATTCTTCCTAATTGGCTCTTTGGTTTTTGGCACTAGCAAAACCCACCATGTTGGAGTGGCAAGTGATCAAAAGACAAGGCCTTGTGGCGACCAGGGAAGCTCGTCTACTCATGCTTCTGTTAGCACTGATGGGTAAGAAAAACCACCATATTTTTACCTGTCTCCAACAGCTAAACCAATTGGACTAAACAACAACGAAATACAACAGTGAGTTTTAGAATCTTAGAAGGATGAGAAGACTCTTTGGTTTTGCTCCTAGCTCTAGGACAGAAGTGGTATTGCTTTGGTAGTGCAATGGGAAAGGGCTAGTGGCTATGGACACAGATCTAGAAGAATGAAGTCCAAGAAGGATGTCTGAGTCTCAGCAATAGTCCACTTTCCAAACTTTGAATTCTAGGTTGTTAGCATTGTTTTGTCCTGTTATTATCTAATAACCTTATAACAAATTCATTTACTGCCTTGTATTAGCAGCCTTTTAGATATGCATACAGAGGAAGGAAGAGGTGCCCATAGCTTAGTGGTATGTTTGCCATATTAAAGGTACCCAGTTTCAATCCATGGCACATCTTGTTAAACTCTGTCATTGAGTCATGGTCTGCCACTAAACTGTGACTGCAAAGACCTCCAAGAGCTGCTGCCAATCAGAAAAGACAATGCTGGGCTACATGGATCAATGGAGTGACTCAACTGAAGCTTTCCTTTTTCATATATATTAGCCTATATCTGGACTACTTCCCCCTTTAGGCATTCATTCCTTATTGCAGCCAGCACAATTGTGAAGCTGCTCCAGCAGCAGCAAGTGCAATGAGGGCAGAGTCCTAGTGGGGCTGTCAGTGACGCAATGGCAGAGGCATGGAGGAGATGGGGCAGATCTGCCACCTGAGGAAAATTGTTCCACCTTACCTCAGTGATACCTGCACTGAAGAAGTGGTGTGGGGAAGTCCGAGGCTTTCTTCAAAGGAGTAGAGAAAGCAGTTGAGAGGCAGAGCCCAAGCTTTGTCTGCAGAAGCACCCCCCGCCCCCCAGTTCATTCCCTAGCATCTCCAGTTAAAAGGTTCAGGTAGCAGAGGATGAGACAGACTTTCACTTAAGATGATGGAAAGTAATTCTAGAGTAAGTTTTTGGGGGTAGATGGACCCACTTTCTGATTCAATATAAGGGCGGGTCTAAATATTGTCTTGGGATGTGTAGAGTTCTCACATGTCTTTGCTCATTTGCAATGTGTAGCATCTGTAAGGAGCATGTTGAAGCTCCTGTTTCTTATCTACTGGACCACATTTCAGGCCCATCTAATCCAGCTTGCTGTTCTCACAGTGGCTAACTGCAAGCTTGCAAGCAGGACTTGAGTACAACAGCATCTCCTGTGGTTTTCTAGCAACTGGCATTCAAAAGCATTACTGCCTCTGTCAGTTGAGGCAGAGCAAAGCCACCAAGAATCCCATTATAGTTTGGAGTGCTTTCGTGCTCATTTGGAAAGTGTGCAACAGTTAAGTTCACATGGACCATGGTTTTGGAAGGAAGCTATTGGTCTGGTGCCGCAACAACTTCCTCTAGAGTCCATCTAGGATGAACACTATGGAAACAAAAAGAACTCAATGGCATTGCAGAGATGTATGTAAACTGCTCCTCCGGCTGAATGCTTTTAGGGACCTTAGAAACATAGAATGCTGGCAACTTGTTAATTCCTAGACACAGTACTCCAGGTGTAGTCTGACCAAGGCAGAACAGAGCAGTACTATTACTTCCCTTGATTGGGATCCTATACTTCGCTTGATGCAGCCTAGACTAGCATTAGCTATTTTAGCTTCTGCGTCATACTGTTAACTCATGTTAAGCTTGTGGTCTACTTCAACCCCTAGATCTTTCTCCTATAAATGAGCATGTGCAAATCTGTGTTTACAGCAATGCCCCTGTTATAGGATCTACCATCTAACTCCTACAAACCTGTCTGAAATTATTTATTCCCATGCTCCAGCCAGCTGTATTGCTGCACCTATTTTTTTAATCAAACACACACAAACATATGCAAATACAAAGATGCCTTAAGCATAAAACTTTTTTTTTAATAGAGCAATTGTGAAAATTTATGTAGGCTTAATCAATGAATTAATTCATTGACTATAGACCGCACAATTAATCACCCAAGGTTTCTGTAATGAGTTAGCAGCCTTCACCAAAGCATCTGGGACACTTATGTAAAGCTAATCTCTGATGATGTTGAGTGCATGTGCCAGAGGTTTAGCTGCCAGCCCAGATTTACCGCAGAATTTCCATGAAGTTCCTCTGCTCAGGACTGGGAAACAGAAGTGGAATTCTTCCAGCAGGTCTTGCATGCACTAGGTTTACTATATTAAAACATCCCTTTGAAGTCAATGCTATCCAAATAGTGTCGCCAGCACATGGGGACTATAGCTCAGTGGTAAAGCACAGGTTTTTCAAGCAAAAAGTACTAAATTCAATCCCTGCCTATACTCTGGTTCTTTCTGCATTTACTCTTTATAGTGGTATAGCTGCTGTTTCTTCTTCTTCTTCTTCTTCTTCTTCTTCTTCTTCAATTTTTTGGCATGCTGCCAAACGACATAGGATAATAGAATTGTAGAGTTGGGAGGGACCTGATGGCCATCTAGTCCAACCTCCTGCAATGTAGGAGGAATCCTGCGCACAGCCGGTTGGGCACTGACCTATTGTACCCATCATTATTCAACTAGTTTTCCAAAATAATGTACTCAAGGAAACGCTTCAACCACCCCCCAAAAATCTGACTTTTGTGAACTATCCAGAATGGATCCTGAATATTTTCATTAGTTGGGCATGTCTAAAGGTATCATTCTGGTTTCTTTGTGGAGGGTAGGGGTTGATGGGCATGGTTTTGGAGATGCCACTTCCCTCTCTCTGGTGTGAACTGTCAATCTGAGAGCTTAGTTCAGAGGACGGACATAGCAGACAGAGACAATGGTACTGAAGCAAAGTACTGCTCATGATAGCAATCATTAGCTGCAGACAAAGCCTCATCACATTCACCAGGTTCACCATAGCTCAGGCAGACACATAGTTCCTCTTCTAATCTCCTATACTCCCACAAGATTTCCTTTGAAGGTATGTCTTGATTGTCTGTAATAGCCTTTACCCCAACTGTAGTATATGATCCAGTGTGGGGGTTGCTTCTAAACACCAGACCAGTTCTGAATGTTCCCCGTGAACATTGTATACAAATTTCAACCAGCTGTGTCTTGAAATCCACATTACCTCACCCTTAGAAATCTCAACCAGATGGCTCCAATTTTGAAATCACAGCAAAGAGAATTTGTCTTTCTGCCTGAGGGAAGAGTTATGCCAAGCATTTATTAGTTTGCTTTTACTCCAGTTCTCCACAAACCTCTCATGAGTGGACTCACAAATCCTACCAACATCTATTTTCAGCTGCAAATAACTTTCCCTTGTGTCTCCATCAGGAGAATATATATATCTCCCAGTAAACCTCCCTACCTCCCTGGATTGTTCTAACATTTGCTTGATGGTCTATTAATTTTACAAGTTCTTGTGTCCTTCATTGGCATCAGGTCAGCCAGTGTTCCCTCTAATCGGTTTCTTAACACTCCTCCAGGACATATTTTCAGAAACATTCCTTCTTCCCCTTGCAGACATTAAATCATTCTGCCTCCCTTTATGTCTTATTATGGCTTTGCTTGGCTTTTTTGCTGACTGCCTCCAAGTTCTCTTTTTTTCTCCTTCCTCACCCTTTGATCTCTGTTGATTATTCCTGTGTGGTTGTGGTTTTGTAGAGATTCTAATCAGCGATCTTATAGTTGCCTTACCTGCTTTGTGCTGCCTTATAGCTTAACTGCAGCTGGTTGTTATTATAAGTAAAGCACTTAGACATTCTCCTATCCTTTCAACTGTAGAGAAACTTAATTTTTATCCAGTTCCCACTCTTTTTCCATAGTTCTTCTTCAGCTCAACTTTTTTCTTTTTTTTGTTCTCCCATCAACCTTGCAAAGTAGATTAAGTTCACAGATTTGCAGAGCCCAAGGTTACACTGTGAGCTTCATGCCTAAGCAAAGATATGAACTTGGATCTACCTTACATTCTAACCACTACATAACACAGGTTCTGAAACCTGTTCCCAGCTTCTGGGACAGGTGAACCAATGTTGTGAAACTGGGCCTAGTTGGGTCTAGATCTTTGGTCTGGCCTACACATGCAGCAGAATGAGGTGGTAGAATAGATGACACTTCTTCACATTGCAGGTGAGGGCTCCATTTTATAAAACACTGCTCCATGTCACAATCCCCTGCAAGTTGAAAATTCGTGCACTGAGGGCAAAGATTCTACTCTATCCCTCTTCCTGCTGAGCTTGGCTTCATTTTTAACACAGGGAAATAGTCAAAAATGTGATTCCCACCCACCTGTAGTCTGAAGTGCTACAGTCCATTCTACCACCTCAGCACTTGACCACTTGATTCCCATCTCATCTGCTGCTTGAGCAGGCCCAGCCATCTCATTCTGTGGCTCATTCTGCTGCTTGGTATTGCTGGGGTTAACCCTTTTCCTTTACATCACTGCAAATCCGTTGCCATTTCCCCTGGAGGTTTTCAAGTCAATGGCTGAATCTTGTAGCATGTGAGGCAATTGGAAAACATCTCTGAACATGTCTGATGTGCCTCTGAATAACTGCAGCATACCCTCCAGATCAAAATAAGGATACACTTGTTAATAAGGTAAAGGTACCCCTGCCCGTACGGGCCAGTCTTGCCAGACTCTAGGGTTGTGCGCCCATCTCACTCAAGAGGCTGGGGGCCAGCGCTGTCCGAAGACACTTCCGGGTCACGTGGCCAGCGTGACATCACTGCTCTGGCGAACCAGAGCCGCACACGGAAACGCCGTTTACCTTCCCGCTTGTAAGTGGTCCCTATTTATCTACTTGCACCCGGGGGTGCTTTTGAACTGCTAGGTTGGCAGGCGCTGGGACCGAACGACGGGAGCGCACCCCGCCGCAGGGATTCGAACCGCCGACCTTTCGATCGGCAAGCCCTAGGCGCTGAGGCTTTTACCCACAGCGCCACCTGCGTCCCTTGTTAACACTTGTTAATAGCGCCACCTGCGTCCCTTGTTAACACCACAGCGCCACCTGCGTCCCTTGTTAACACTTGTTAATAGTGGCAGAGAAAACCCAGACAGATGTGCAGGGTATATTATTATTATTATTATTATTATTATTATTATTATTACTACTACTACTACTACTACTACTACTACTACTATTACTATTATTATTATCATTATCATTCCTCCTCCTCCTCTTCCAATTTTCTCATAGCAAGTTAGGGGCATGGGAAATACCATTATATCAGATGAAACCATTGCTCCATCTCAGTATTGTCTATGGTAGCAGCATTGCCCTTCTTTTTTTACTGGCAGCCTCATACCCAGCATTGCTTGGTGCAGGCCCACAATCTAAAGTCTGGTGAGGGTGGTGGAGAAATGAAACCATTATAAACCATCCATTCTTGGAAGTTCTAAGAAACCCCCCAAAAATCACTGCAGTTTTCAGATCAATGGTTAAAATCAATGCCATTTTGAAAGGTCCTGACCACTCTTTCATTCAAAATGGTGTCCAGTTGTAGCCAAACATGTATGAAAATCTGCTCCTTGATCTCAGGAACCACTATACAAATTTTGCCTACTATATCTTATGACTTATAATGAGCAATCGACTTTCCAAAATATAAAGTAGATTTTAACTTATCCCACCATAATTTCAATTGATTTCATTTCAAAAAAGTCCATTTTTGGCCATTTCCTCACCCACTTCCACCTTTGACCCAGTCTGCTGCTGGAATGCTGACCTGAAAGGGTTGGCTACGTTTGAATCATTAAATGTTCCCCGCTTTAGGTCTACACTGCCTGGCAGTAGCTCTCTTAAGTTTTCAGATGAAGTCTTTCCTGGCCCAGCTTGGAGATCCACCATGTGAACAAGGCTCTTTTGCATGCAAAGCATGCACTCTAATCTACCAGTGACTTATGGTGCCAAGGATCAATGCCAATGCTTCCTCATCCATTATTACACTGTTGCTTAAGTCTCTCTTCTACCTGTTGTATGCTGCATTCATTTATTCTGCAGCTGCTTGAAATCTGCTGAATGAAAACCAAGGCATGTTTGTTCCTTGGCTTAATAATGCATGGTTATGCTCACCCAATTTTTCTGAGAGAAGTTCTAGACCCAGTGCATAAGGCAGCTCCTAGGGCTGGCTTAGCTACCTGAATACAGTTGTGAGACTCTCTCTGCCTCTGACTTCAGAGGAACTCAAGACCTGAGGGAAAATTTGTGGCTCAGTTTTTGTTGCTTCTCCTCCTTTTTAAAGCCAGACACTGAAGAGACCTGTTAGGAGTAAGCATGGATCAATGGTATAAAATAGTATGGAAAACAGCTTTATCAGAAAAACTAACTAATAAACTGAAACTGACATGGAGACAAACAGAAGAAGATGCCTTCACCCCGGTATAGTTCTTCTTTATCACATACACACTCCAACAAAACAACAACAATCTGCCAACAGCATACAAATCAATCTGGCTAACTTGATTCAAAAATACACACACACCCTGCTCACACACAAAAACCAAACCTCACTACAGCCAACCAAAGACAACCAACCACACCCTAAGCCACCCCAACCCCTCTCACCACCAAGGAAATACAACAAGTGAATAGTAAGAGAACCCATACAAGTAATGCTGACACAAAACCCCACACATACACTAAGTAGAAGAATAGAAGAATAACCACCTGACCCCACCCCACTTACCGTTCCCCCCCTTTCCTAACCTAACACTGTATGTCACACTAATGTCTCACAACAAATGAAACTGATGTGCAGAAAACACAACTTGAAAAAAGAGACAACACATGTATTTTTGTAAACTAAGAAACCTTTAATAAAACTATGTTTTTTTTAAAAAATAATACTAACAAGCAGAGAGATACCATCTTAACGATCCTGCACCAGACATGTGTCTGCAAGGAAGAGCCATTAATTGAGATGAAAGAGACATCATAATAGTTTCTTTAGTTGATTTTGATGATGTTATAATTGGGTTTCAGGGTGTTGCCAGGTAGGTGGGGGAAAGTAAATTACGGCTTTGCTAAATTAGTGTTCGAGAGAGAGGTTACTTTGGGAGCACAGGTTCTTGACTGGAACGGAAATTGTGATGCCACAGTACAGAAGGAGAGGCTGGTATGATCAAGACGGACAAGGTAGCATAGATGTCCCAGACAGTGAGGAATTATGAAGCATACCAGTCTATTGTTTCCCGATTGCAACTGGAGACATGGATGTATGTGGGCTGTTGGGATGAAGATATGGGCTAGACTTGCAGTCGGCTTAGCTGCCCCACCTCAAGCCCAGCTAGAGCCAACAATCCACATACAACCACCCTGTTGACCTGCCCCATAATCCTGTATAATTGCTGCCCACCTCCCAGTTAAAGGCCAAACAGAATACGTGTCTGTGTGCTGTAATTTCTGAGAAAGAAAAGAGAAGGGATTTTCCAGTCCCACCCAGGAGACAGGAATATGTATACAACAGGAGAAACTTTTCATTCGGGATTTCAGCTGAATGAGCTCCTTGTTTTGGTTTGATTCTGGTAGAACCAGTTTTTGTTGATGTCTACCATTTTACTAAGATCATTAAAAAAGAATTAATCCCATCCTCTAAAATGCTTGCACTCCCTCCCAGTTCTGATTCATCTGCAAATTTGATACATTAATGCAACCTGCTCATTTGTCAGGACTGATGTCAGGACATCGAGAGATCAAAAACATACCTAGAGAGCTTTTATTTGGCACATTCACTGGGAAAGGGAATGATGATGACTACTGATGGTCCATAAAGTTGTACACATTATTGTGTTGGCGTTGGGACGTCCTGGAGGGAATGTATGTTGCCTTTTTCAAGGATGCTTCCTGTCTCAAGAGCATTGGCTTGGAATAAAGTAGAGCTGCTGTTTGGAGATACAGTGCAGCTACGCCAATGAGTCTTAGATCCAGTGAATCTCATCGGATTTCTTGGCACCCTCTCACTGCTGTCTTGTCATGTTGCAGGTCTGCAAGAAGTTCAGGCTACCAGTGGTGAGTGTACATTTTCTGCATTTCTCTTCCTTCTGTTTCAAATGTATTGATGCATGTCACCCCAATCTCTGAACGGTTTGAGATTCCAGGGGTTGAAGGCTTTTATGCAGGGTTTGTGTTTTCCCTCCAAATTCAGCTTTTTCATTTGAAAATATTTGGCTCAGCCAAATTACTGGAATAAGTAATTTAAATATTTTTGCATGTCATGAGCCCAGATTGTTCATCAATAGATTGTTCATCCACAGAGAAGTCTTCTAAGGAGCTGTTTTGCTAGCACTGAGTAATTTTTTTCTCGTTTCTTCCTTGGGGCAAGTGAAGCACTGAATACCTTTTGATGCAGAGACACTGCAGGGGTGCCAACTAGAATAAATATGGGAGGCAGATAAGCCCTGCCCTACACAATTAATCACATGGTGTGGTGCATGCACATCATTTGAATGGCAGTTGAAATCAACTTTGGGGGCCCCAGCCCCTCAAATACTTTATTGGGGTACTGAAGGGAACTTGGCCCCTAGGAGTGGCTCCTATGAGAGACGGAATTCCCCCGCCTTTATGAGATTCTGCCCATTGCACCTATATAAGAGTCACTGCTGTTGGCTTGCTTTTTTCTCACCAGGAATAATGATGAAGATGGCCATACGATTACGTGAATGTGCTGTTAAGGTTGAGTCAAACCTGTCTCCACTATATTATCAATTAGAATCCATATGATCTCAGTGTCTCCTCTAACCTCATGGCAGTTTGAATGAATCTTTGTCCTTTCTTGCAGCCTGTGGGCGGCCTCATGTCAGCCTCAACCGGATTGTGAAGGGACAGGACACAGTGCCAGGGGAGTTCCCCTGGCAGATCAGCTTACAGCTGAACAAAAGGCATGTGTGTGGAGGGTCCCTCATCTCCGAGGAGTGGGTGATAACCGCAGCACACTGTTTCTATCAGTGAGTATACAGGGTGGGATGGCAAAATTACTGATGCCTTTGGATCCCCCAACCCAGAATACTAGATCTGGTAGAGTTGCCATATTTCAAAAAGTGAAAATCTGCACACAAAGGTTGTTGAGCATTGGGGGGGGGGGTGCAAACCAGAAACCAACATTGCTGACACGGGTTGCAATATATCTGGGTTGCAATATGTCCGGATTTTTCTGGACATTTAGCCAATTTCTGACAGGACACTGCTTCTGATTACAGTATTCCGGGTACATCTGGGAAATTCCGGATGTATGGCAATACTAACTCTGGCCTTTTGAGAAGGAAAGGACAGGCAAAGAAGTTACCACAGCTTGTTCTGGCTTGCTTTTCTCCCACCCATCCCCCACTCCACCCACAGGGTCAACTATCAAACTCACACTTTCTGAAACAAGATACAAACTGACACAGAGCAATCATTCAAAATGTACACTGATCCAAATTTCGCAGTGCAGTTCTCCAACAAAATTTGCTCCAAAATCCAGCCCCGAATACCATTCATTCACCTAGCCCCACTCTTTCTGACATGTTTCCAGGTTCAGGGATCTCTCCCAGTACCAGGTCCTCCTAGGGGCCAACCAGCTATCCAATCCTGGCCCCCAGTCATGCTGCTTGGGAGTGAAGAAGGTCATCGTAAACCCAACTTATGCAGGACAGACCAGCAGCGGGGACATCGCTCTTGTGCAGTTGACCAGGAAGGTCCACTATTCGGAATTTATCCTACCCATTTGCCTGCCTGATGCTTCTGTGAAGTTTCCTCCGGGCAAAGTTTGCTGGGTCACCGGCTGGGGCAACCTGCGTCATTCAGGTTTGTGTGTTTGTGTGTGTGTGTGTGAGAGAGAGGGGGGGGAGGAGGAGGAGGAGACAGGGGCAGGATAAGGGGCAGGAACTTGTGTGGAGGAAAAAGATAGAGTAATAACTTCACAATAGAAAGCAGGGTACCCAGTAAAATTGCTTTATATTAAATTAAAATCTAAATTTGAATATGAATACCCTATACCAAGGAAAGCAAGAGTGGGAGCGGTGGCACGGCGATGTCACCACCCTCAGGGATGACATCCAGAGCAGACTGCACCCCCCGCACCCCCTTCCTCCGCCAGTGACAGTAGGAGAGAGAAAGAAAAGGAGGAGTGGCTAAGAGACCCTGTTTGGTGTAGTGATTTAAGTGTTGTACTAGGGCCTGAGATATTCGAGTTCAAATCCCCACTCAGCCACAAAACCAACTGGGTGACAGTGGGACAATCACTCTCTCTCAGTCTAACCCAGTAGCGAAGCTGCATGCTCCGCTACTGGGCGCGGACAGTAGGCGGGGGCGTGGCTGGCACGCCCAGGGGCGTGGCATGCGTTCTGGGGGCATGGCGCCCGGCACACGGGGGTGCACGGCGCATGTCCAGGGGGCCGCCGTGATGGCATCCTACCGGAATAGTGGTCCTGGGGGCGGTCCGCTCCCTCCGCACTCCCGTTCCTCCGCCAGTGGTCTAACCAACTATATAAGGTTGTTAGTGAGGATAAAATGAATAAGGGGAGAAACATGTACACAACACTAGGCTATTTGGAGGGAGAGAGGATATCAATGTGATAAATAAATAAAGTGAATAGATTGGTAAATATGAGAAATGATGGGATGGAGAGGCTCAATGCATGTCACTGTATGTATGTGAGGAGACACACTCCCTCCCCAAAAGTGCATTTAAGGGGAGGATTGCTTCAGTGGTGTATGTTATTGTCATTGCAGTCGACCTTCCATCCCCACAAACCCTGCAGAAGTTGCAGGTGCCCATTATTGACTCCAAGACATGCAGTGCCCTCTACCGCACCAACATAGCTGATGGCCCGATCCCACGGGTGATCAAGGATGATATGATCTGTGCTGGCTTTGCAGAGGGCAGGAAAGATGCATGCAAGGTGAGAGTGCTTATCTGTTCGTTCACTTCTAAAAATGTGTGAATACTCCTCCTGATCCTCTATTATTGCTTGGCAACTTCTGCTGCTAGCACAGATGGATATTTGTGTTTATGTCTTAAGAGAGTTGAAAGTAGTTTGAAGGCCAAACTAGATATGACAGGAAGGCATGATTGCATTTAATGTTTCTTGGTTGTTGTTTTTTAAAAAATCAAATAAAAACTACAGAGGGAAGGGATCACAGAATGCAGGAGTGATTAGCTCTCCCTTCCCACTGTGGTTTCAATTAAAATTCAATGGCCTCCATAGCTGCTATTAGCTACAAGAATAGCTGCAAGAATAGAGGTGGTGCTTCAGTTTTGGTTCTGTTAATTTTTCATTTCCCCAACTCAATTCTCTACTCCTTCAGCTTCCAGCATCAGACAAAATGGACCCTGGCCTATTATTCTCCTTCCTAGGATAAAGTGGTATCAAACCAGGTCAGGGGTGGGGTGTAGAAATGCTTACCCCCCCACCCCCAGAAACATTTTTATTTCTCATTATGACATCTCTTCTTATCTTACTCTTTGAGATGCCGATGAAGCCAGCCAAGGCAAAGCAACTGGTTCGAGCAGTTCACCAGGTTTTTTATTTCAGATTCTAACCTCACAGACATAGGATCAGAGGCCTAGAAGAGACCCCACGGATATAATTCAGATTGACCACTCCCCCTCCCCCTCAAAAAAATATAACAACTGTCATGGCATGCTAAATTTCATTCACAACAGTGGGCATGGTGTGACACAACAGCAGATGTCAATGGAAATGTTGCAACTTTTTATTTGCATGTGTGCTTCTGTTCCCCTAAGATTGCCTCATGAAAACAGGGGGTGAGGTCGGGTGGGGTAAATAACTGTATGCTGGAACACTGCCTCAAGTTTCATCACATGCTGTGAACCACACAAACACCACAAAACTCCTGCACTTTTCAGGGTTTACACAGTTGCAAGCATTTTTGTTCTGGAACCAATTAATATAGGAATAAGTACGGAACTCCTGCTAGCTTTTCATGTGCCTTTTATGTCATGTGAAACAGCACATAAAATGCAGCAATCATTAGGTAAGAAAACACTGGGGACACAAAATAAATTGCTGTCTAAATGCAGTCTTAGTTCATTCTGTGGTGCTCTGGGGCAGCAAAAAATAGAATGGAAATAAACCAGAACATTTGTGGTATAAAAAGTTAGGGGATTTCAGCTGAAAGTCAAGGGATGTGCACTCACTGGAAATGGTAGGTGACTGTTCCAAATCTTCTGCACACAGAAACAGTACTGAGAGTAGGATTGTGTGTGACAGCTCCAATGGCATCATGGATGCAAATCATCATGAATGTGCATTAAAAAGAACATCTAGGGGGCCCTCAGTGTTCAAAACTGAACTCACCACTTTATATCTCCTAAAATACACCTGCTGTTAATATTAATAGAGGACCTTGTTGGTGATAGCAGCTCTGCCATTTATTGCCCCCATTATTCATTTCTGTTTCTTTGTTTCACAGGGTGATTCTGGGGGCCCCATGGTATGTCCAGTTGGCCAGTCATGGGTCTTGGCTGGCATTGTGAGCTGGGGTGAAGGATGTGCCATTGAGAACCGCCCTGGTGTGTATAGTCGGCTCACATACTACCAAAAGTGGATCCACAGCCATATCCCAGGCATCCAATTTGTCAAAGACCCAAATAGCCATGGACTACGCGAATGGCGTGACATACATTACTGGAGGTCAGACACCAGTGGGCAAAAGCATCCCGGAGTCCACTTACCTTCCCACGCCTCTTCTCTCAGTGCCAACCTTCTGATGTTCTTGCTGTGTCTACTGATTCTCATATAGCCAAAAGACAGCGGGGAATGCATTTCCTAACAAGCAAGATTATGAAACAGAAGGATGCCATCAAGCTTTTCACTGACCTTTCTGAGGTCTGGCCTTAATTCCCAGTGAAGCATCGCCATTAGCTGTACCAAACAAGCTGGCTTTCATTATCTTCTTTTTCAAAGGGGGGTGGGGGGAAGATCATTATTTTTATTTATTGTTGAATATTTTTTTTATTAGAATTACTGCTTTCTCTGATGTGAGAGACATTTCAAGAACTTCTAGGCAAGACAAGCAAACCAGTTAAAACAAACATTGTTCTTCAAATGCAAAGGATGATTATTAATTTGGGTAGAAATTAGGGCTTTATTTTTATATTAGTGCATGGTCAATGAGGATTTTTGCTGGCAGTTTCTTACTTACCAGTACAAAATGTGGTGAATATTTCCTTAACTTGTCAACTTCCTGTATGTATTACACACACACACACACACACACACACACACACACACTGCATTTCATCCTGGTTTAAAGTTTTCAAATGTGACTCTGAACACTGGATTTAAATTCTGGAAATACTAAAGGTTTTTTCTCCATTTTGAACCTATATTTCAACTGGCCATATTTGACAAGTCTTAAGCCAGAGGTTGACAGAATCATATTTAATTAGTGGAACTTGCATTTTTTTTTTTGCAATCTTCTTTTTCACGCCATGTTGTGATTTAAATTATTTCTCCAGTAGTATTGAGATATGTATTTGTATGGGTGTGTGTAGTTTGTCTAGTTCAGTGTGCACAGAGATTTCAGGGGGTGGGGACCTAAAACAATCAGGCGCTGTCAGGCCCCAGAATTAATCTTTATAAATGTCTCATTTTCTCCCCAATCACTCCCCTCCACAAGTATGTTATGCTATGTTGCATTTGGTTCCTTAATTGCACTGAAGGGAATCTCACTGTGCATGCTGGAGTCACTGAATGTGTGACAAAGAACCTTTTGATTGGGCTGTGTGACTCTCTATGATACATAGACGTGGGAGAAAGAAAGTGCACCCTCTTTGAATTCTGTGGTTTTACATATGAAGACATAATAACAATCATCTGTTCCTTAGCAGGTCTTAAAATTAGGTAAATACAACCTCAGATGAAGAACAACACATGACAAACTACATTGTGTCATGATTTATTTAAGAGGGATAAAGCCAAAATGGAAAAGTCATGTGTGAAAAATGACATTCTCTTAGACTGTTAGATATTGTGTTATTTTTAAGACAATAAACAAATGACCAACTCCAGCAATGTATTTCACTTCAGAAAGTATTAGATCAGTGTGTCCAAAACTTCTGACAACTACCAGTGCAACAGTCCAAGCCCTTAACCTTCAAGGCAGCAGATTTTACTTCGCGTCTCTATTATGTGTACAGGTAGTGCCAAGCAGAAATCCTCCATTTCACAGTTGTTCCCCTAAGCACAAATTCCATAGTGGAAAAAGGACATGGATTCCATTGCCAGAGATTTTGGGTTATGTCCTTGGGTAACACAACAGCTCTATTTAGCTGTAAAAAAATATTATGCCTTTGAATTGTTACAGGAAGCGGTTAGTGTGCATACATGTTCAAGAAATAGATGAATTATAAAGTTGGGAACTGGATTTAAATCAACCCTGTTTCTTGGTGAATTAAATTATAATTCAGATGCATGACATAAGTTGCCTTGATTTAAATGGATCCATCCAGAAAAAGGACACAAAGCCAAGGATTTGTGTAGAAATTGGTCAGGCTGACTAGGGCTAATGGGAATTGGGGTTTGAGTCCACAAAGATCAAGGAGGAATCTACATACATATAAATGAAAATGAAAATGCTTTTTAAAAAACAACATGCTTTTTTAAAAAACATGTTTTGAAAAATATATTAAATTTCCCACAGCTTACCATCACCATCTAGTGTCACGTTTCTATATTGCACTTTACAACACACTTAAAATGTTTCATTTGCAGCTGTATAGCTGAGTCCCTAGAAGACCACAAGCTCCCTACCCTGCTGTGTGAGTAATGATTGAATGCTTCAGTCTCAACTGCTGCAGAGGTAAGGTATACTTAGGGCAGGCATAGGCAAACTCAGCCCTCCAGATGTTTTGGGACCACAACTCCCACCATCCCTGACCACTGGTCCTGTTAGCTAGGGATCATGGGGGTTGTAGTCCCAAAACATCTGGAGGGCTGAGTTTGCCTATGCCTGACTTAGGGGTTGTGTAAGTAAACTGCTAAGAGTTTCCTTTTTAATGGTTACTTGTACAGTGGAAGGAAAGCTAGCTCATCCTAACTATTTTTAAGGCATTTGCAATATCCCCTCCCCTATAAGGCAAATCTGGGTAAAGAGGACCCACTGGTTTGCTAGGATACCAGATACCAGAAATCAGGTACTTTTCCTCAGTAACAATGATGAGGACTTTGTTACATATGTAGTCATAAAACACTGGGTGTGCCTGAGACTGTCAACATCACAACATCTATGGGCTTGTTAATATCTGCTGATTGAATCTTGTTAACTTCAGTGGATTGATCCATGCATGATATCTCTATGTTTCAACATATGTCATTTCACTTTATCTTTTCAATCTCCCCCTTGCAGAAGAGTTTCTTCCCACCACCACCCCAATCCATGTGTACATCTTGCACCCAACCTATTCACTTTATCTACCAGGCAAAGTTGTTTCTTGCCTATAAAACCTCATGTCAGAATTACTGTGTTCAGCAGTGCCAAGGGTTTAAACTAGCACTATTACACTCCCACCAGTTGCAAAGGATTGACACTTATTACTTCCACCAAATGTGATACCACCATCAGATACTACCAAATGTGATGTGCGTGATGCACACAAACATTGCTCCCCTGCTCACTAATCCCCTTTTCACTGCCTTTCCCAGCATTTCTTCTACACAGGGGTCAGCAAACTTTGTCAGCAGGGGTCCGGTCCACTGTCCCTCAGACCTTGTGGGAGGCCAGACTATTTTTTTGGGGGGGGGGGAAATGAATGAATTCCTATGCCCCACAAATAACCTAGAGGTGCATTTTAAATAAAATGACACATTCTACTCATGTAAAAAACACGCTGATTTCTGGACCATCAGTGGGCCGGATTTAGAAGGTGGTTGGGCTGGATTTGGCCCCCGGGCCTTAATTTGCCTACCCATGTTCTACAACATGACAATACCCTGCCTCATTTCCTATCCCAAAGATCACATTGTGTTCTTTTGCTCTCTCAGCTTCTGAACCCACCCAAGGATCACAACATTCCACCAGCCAAGCTTTCTCCCATCCACAACTTGTCTCTCTCTCTCTCTCTCTCTCTCTCTCTCTCTCTCTCTCTCTCTCACACACACACACACACACACACACACATGACTAAAAGCCTCCCACAGTGTCAAAGAGGGAGGAGAGCCCATCTGGCAGTGCTTCCCTTCCTATGCTCCTCCTCCATCAAAGGTGACCCATTTGAACTCTGTGGCGGATTCCTGTAAGTGCCAGCTGTCAAGTCCTAGCTCAATCCACATGATTCTTGTGCCTTCTAGTGGCTCAGACTGTCATCACAGCATGATGACAGGCCAGTGTGTGTATATATTTACACACACCCCTATTACTGCACCCCTTCCATTCTTACATGATTTACTTATTTGTTCAATCTTCCCCATCCCTTGCCATCATGTATTTATATTTCCAGTCAACAAAAAACCTCAGTTCACCCATTAGAAGCAGTGGTACAAAACAGCACAGCCACTATTTTAAAGTGTGTGTGGGGGGGGGGGTAAGTTGCATTTTACTATTGAATAAGAATTAATAAGAACAGATGGTCTCGCTGGCTTGAATGGTTATTATGTAATTGAACTTGGCTACTGTTGCTCCAAATCAGAATGTTTACTAGGTTGTTACTTTACTAAGGCAGCCCTGAGAATTTCAGCTTGTCCCCCTATTTAAACCTATAGGAATGCAGCCTCAACTGTAAAAAGAATATTATTTACTGGTGTAACAATTGCATTTGCATGGACAGGCAGAGTCCCCCCAACCCCAGGCGACCCGGGTGGAATAATGACTCAAGACACTGTGTTATGGGATTAAAATTGGCCACAACTTTATTAAAACTTCAGATGTAGGGAGACCTTGGCTTAGGCATTGGGTGTTTATCCCTCCCAGTCCCTGGCCTGGGATCTGGGGAACATCAGAGTTATCCAGAATGTGTGGGGATTGGGCTGGCTCTGGAGAACATATGTTCAAGCAGAAAGCCTGCCCCCCGTTTCACCACCATTGGAGGGGAGAGCAATGACAACCTCTCGGCGTATGGCCAATGCCTCCCCTCAAGACCCCTTTAATGGGAAACCCTGGGATCAGCGCTGCAAGGGGGGCGTGGGTCACTGCTTCACACCCCCCCCCCATTTAGGAAGACAGGGTAAAGGATTCTGCCCAAGGCCTGAAACCGCCAAAGTTGTGATGTTTTGCTACAGGGAAGGCAAAACCTGCCAATGCAGGAAAATTGATTTCCGGCCCTTCAACAGCGACCATGACATAGCAGCGCCCGCATAACTGGAGAAGAGGTTAAACTGCAAAAGAAAACTTAACTGAGAGAGGGCAGGGTGGGAGAAGCTCTGGAGCCGACTGAGGATTCCCAGGTAAGTACCTCCCTCTATTGTGTGGACAGGCCAGTCCCTCCCCTTACCTGGCCAAATCACCTGGCAACGCCTCCTCAGTTGGGATTGGATAACTGGCAGAGGTACACAGCGACATCCAGGTGTCCAGTTGGGGGGGGGAGCCAGGCTGTACTGCCGGGAGCCACATAGGTCCAGGGGGGCTGCGCTCAAGCATGCAAAAGGTGCCTCTCATTTGATGTGGGGAGCGGTCATTGCAGTGAGAGCAGCCAATTTGTGATAGTCCCATGGTTTTATATATTTACTCTAAGGTGGGATCACGATGTTTTAAAGAAATGAATTCCATAAATGAATGGAAAACGTGGATATCCAAAGGTGGAGACCCATTCATTGGGCCACCTTCCAATCTTTGGCCTCACTTTGAAAGGGGTGCCTTATGAATCCTAACTGAAAACAATGCTTTTGGGCAACAACAAAAAGATTACAGCGAATCTCCTACCAAGAGAAGGCATCTGATTTTCCTGGAACATGCAGAAGCTGAGTGTTCTTTCTTCTTGCTTCTCTCTCACATACTTTGTTTTTCCAACTCTCCAGTTCTGTCTGAGAGCTAATTGGAAACAGAGAAGGGGTTTCAGCTTCCTATGGCCCTCAGCCAACACCCCAATGTGGCCTCAGGTGAATTGTTGGTGGGAACAGAAAGGATGTGGAGGGCAACTCAGGCCCATCTGGCTTTGACATGCATATGAATAAGGATGCTGGGGGACATGCTGGCTGGTTGGGATCCAGCTCTGGGTGAACCGGAAAGACCCAGCCAGCTGCTGCTGAAGCAAAAGTCGTATAATTAAAAGCAGAGGAGAAAGTTGCATTCTCTTTGGACAGTGCCAAAAAAACCTCTGGCTCCAACTCCCAGCTTCCCACCCCATCCCTGCCTGGGAGCTGGTATAGATAGGATAGTGTCCTTTTCAAGCTCAGCTTATTTCCCTTCATTCATCCCACTGATGTGTCCAGTCACCAGATTAGTGCCCACACAGCATCTCCTGATTGTCATGTTCTGGAGAAGTAGATCTCAGTGTCATCGGTGTCCTGATGGCAATTTGCCCCAAACTCCTAATGACCACTCACAGCAGCTTTATGCAGATATTAAATAGCATTGGGGATAAAGTAGTGTCCTGCTTGGTGTTTGGTTGGCTTTGGAGTGAGACCTCTTACACTTGCCTTCTGGACTTCATCTTGCTTGCTTCACAGCCTGAAGACCCCCCCCCCAAATACCAAGAAGCCATTCAGACTTCCACAACACTGAACTGAGTGCTCAGGGAGCCATTGTGTCGAACCCCCATTCATGCATCAAGAAGCCTATATACATCTGAAATCTATAGGACTATAAAATCTATAGCAACATCAGAAGAAGAAGAAATACAACATGGCTGTGGCCAAGCCGATGATGTTGAGGAGGGCATCAGCAATAGTGTGCAGAAGGCTCCTTCCCTTAGTCGGGCATCAGTTCTGCTTGGCTCCCAGGCTTCTCTCTTTTACCATTGAACATCAAGTTCCTTCAGAGGTCTTTGTTCCCAGGCTCTTTACTTTCTAACCACTAAAGCTCCCTCACCAAACCCAGGAAAGTTGGCTCCTGTAATTCCAACACTCCACTGGATTCCACAGACCACTGGATCCCACAGGCTGTTGGAGAAGAGTCTTGATCGCCAATAATTCTACTCTCTCCATCCAAAGTTTGAAGTTAGCCCTCCCTTATTGTGTGCGCACACACACAACTTCTTGCACGTGCGTGTGAAGGGTGAATAATGAAAACTTGTCTGTGCCAAGAGCCCTGGACAGCGTCTAAGCTCTTGGCTTGTTTAGTCTCTCTCTCCCGCTCTCCCCCAACTTTCATTTCCTGTCTTGCAGTTGTTTTATAACCCCCCCTCCACACACACACAGTCCCAACCCTCCTGGCTTCTTATTTTTGCAGCACTATAAATCCAGGATTTACATATTGTCTCCGATCCCTGGCCTTGGGGGGTGCTAGTGGGCAGGCATTGGGGGTGGGAAAGGGTAAATAGACAACCTGTTTGCAGCTGCATGCCAGACCCTGCAAGAGGAGAAGAGGAAGGTGGGTGGGAGAAACAGCTTCTAAAGGAGCAGGGAAAAGATCTGCACACCAGACTTATAAATACAGGAACAAGAACAGTAAAGGAAGAGGAACTGTAGGACAACATGAAGGTAATGTAGTATCTGAGGGGAGGGTATTTGCTTGTGTGTTGTGGTGGCTGGTGTGGAAAGCTGGGTCTAATTTTCTTCACAGGGCTTTTCTATATTCCCCCTATTATCAGTGGCTTTTAGCCGTGATCTACATAAGTGTAAGATTTGTTTAATTCATGGGATTCACTGATCAAAGACTTGCAATGGCCTGAGAGTAATTGTTTTTAAAAGAGGAGAGGTCTAACAATGGTTGTTACCCATCGTAGTACCTAGTGGAGCTTCCAGCTTCAGTGATAGTATATCTCTGAAAACCAGACACTGATGAGGGCTACTGAACTCATGTCTTTCCTGCGTGCACCATGGATTATCCAGGCTAGCTGCAGTGACAAGCAGAATGCAGGGCTAGAGAGACTTTGTGTTTGATCCAGGAGGGCTTTTCTTGCATTCTTAAATCTAGTCATTTGTTCTACAATTGACATTCCCCCCCACACAAGCCACAGGCATGCTTATTCTGCTACCCATATGTCTAACAATATCTAGTGCCTGCTTTCTAAATGGAGAAATTCCACCGGAATACTAGAGCTTTGATCCAAAACAAGCAAGCGATCTGTATCCAGGATGTATGGAGTTATGGAGGACTCATCAATCAGTGATGGTGCTGGTGATATGTGACGCTATTCACATACTGTAACCATAGTAGAGATTGGCAAATTAGCAGAAGCACAACTCTTTAATTTTGACTGGAAAGGTGGGGAGACAAGGAGAGCAGGAACAGGTAAGGTTAAATTAAATAAGGGGGAGAAAAGGAATGAGAGATGCACAAGTTGTAAAAGCAGTGGCACCATTAGCTAATTTTAAAATACATATTTAATGAGGTCATATCCAGTTAAGTCATACCAAGAGCAGACCCACTGAAATAAATAGACACAAGTTGCTTAAGTCCCTTGGGTCTGCTCTGAGTATGAATAACACTGGATATCACCCAAAGTACATCTGGTTGTTTGTACAAACTTTGCAACTTTTGCAGATTGCACAGAGAAAGCCTCCCCAGTCCCAGTGCGTGTGCAGAAGTTGCTATATAGGTAGCAATTGGGAGCAAGAATAGAAGGCAATAATCCCTATTCCTCCCGCCACAAATTCAATGAACGTCTGAAAAAGGAGGGTAGTTTAACGCCTCTGTGGGTATTCCATTACCTATAATATTTGCCCTACCTTCCAAAAAAGGGGGAGCTCAAGGGGGGTCGTGAAAGCTTCGGAACAAGCTATAAAACAAAGATTAAGCCAAGCATTTGAAGATTAAAAATGTATGTCCATTTTAGGTTTCAGTCTGAGGGAAGAGGGAGCTGTTTCAAGCAAGACTGGCATGAATGCTAACTCAGATTTCTTTGCGGTGCGTTCTTGCTGGATGTCAGGCTGTTGTCCAAAAACTTCAGTACAATTCCAAGTAAAACAAAGTGGTGGCTCTCTCACTCAGATTTTTTCGAGGGAAATCTCAGCACAGGATCCTCAGCATAGGACCAAACTAGCCGACAATCTTTCCCTGAAATTTTGTTAGTAGTAGTTACAAGCAAAATCTTCAACAAAATGTCAGGATTCCAGTGACTGTCCCATTCACCTTAAAGAACTTTTCTGTCCCCACCCCTCACCAGAAGACAGCCAGCCTCTTGTAGCCACTGAGCAAGCTCTGTCCTTGCTGGTTTGTTTCTGGATCTTCCTCCCCTGCTTAGTTCTCCCCACTAATTTGTTGTGAAATTGTGTTGTGCTGTGTTCTGCAATTTTCAGTGTTCCTCCAAGCCTGCTGATGCTTCCCTTTTGTGAACAGGTGGTAGCCTTTTGGATACATAAGCAATAACACTCACAGCTTGGAAATAGAGAATGATTGATCACATTTTTATCTTGCCTTTCCTTCAATGAATACAAGACAGTCTACACACACACACACACACACACACACACACACACACACACACACCCCACAACCACTGTATTCTTACAACATAGGATGTTGCCTTATGCCAAGTCAGATTATTGCTCCAGCTACCCTGGAGAGCACCTCTCCACGTTTTCTGTTGTGTCCCCAGTATGCACCATGTTCTAAAATACCATGCTCTTTCTTTCTGGCTCTCCCAGGTCTCTCTGTTCCAGCCAGGCTTGCTGTTCCTCCTCCTCCTTGTTCAGTTGCCCACCTCACAAGGACAGGCCATCAACCCTGAAGGTAAGACCTGCTGACTCTGCTATATGGAGCCTGCCCAAGCCCCTCATGTTAAGTCTGCCATTCCTATCCCTTCCCATTGGGGCCATATAGCTCAGGGCCCCTACATGAAAAAGATCCCATCTTCAATCCCTGGCATCTTCTTGTAGACCTGGAGAAAATGCTTTTTTCGAGGTGAGATCTTGGCCTGAAATCACGAGAGAGCAAGGAGCCAATTATGGATACCATGCTCTCATAGGAAAAAACCCAGGATGCCCCAGTTTTTCCAGGGCATGTGACTGGAAGTTGGTCTTCAGGGTTTCAGGCAGGACTTCCTGAAGATGTGGGTTATTGAAATTGGGACCTTCTGCATGCAAAGCTGATGCTGTTCCACTGAGCTAGAGTCTCCCCCCCCCCCAAAAAAAAAATGTTGGATGTTTGCCTACTTCCTGGAGCTAATGTAATACATTTGTAAATAAACAGACTTTGCAATCATGGCCTTACAATCCAGTGTAATCAATAGACTTAGGTGTGTCTTACTCTGAGTAGCTTGCAAGTCTCCAGGATTCTTTTCTTTACAAGGGAATTGATCCTGTAAAAGGTACTCCCTGAAACATCCCCCTGCTTGGAAAAGCTGAGGGACTGAAACAACACTGTCGCACAATCCCCACTTCCAGGATTGGTCTGAGGTTCCGGGGAGCACAGAAAGTTTTGATTTCCTTCCAAGAGTGCGCTTTAAACTTACAAACCCTATTCAGCAATTCCACTCCACATGTGAGGAGTTAGATGAATGCAGAGGAGGAGCGATGACTCTCCCACAACATCCCTACATTGAGCACATACATTTAACTTCTGTTAAATATATATATATATTGCCTCCACTGCGGCAGCCCGGCAGCCACAACACTGCGAAGATGGCCTCCCACTAGACTGTGAAGACATATATGACCAAGGCTCTGAGACAGATGGCGTGTACCTTATTTATCCCGCGGGCCCCAATATCCCTGTGCCTGTGTACTGCGATATGACCACCGACGATGGAAAATGGACGGTAACAAGAGCAAAGTGTGGGATGGGAGGTCCACCTCAACCTGGCAGTAGGGATCACAGGGTTGGGGTAGATTGATGTAGGTAGCTCAGCTGTTTCTGTGCTTACCCAGGTGTTTCACTAAAGGCACCGCAATGAAACAAAGTTTGTGTGTGAGTTTTTGGTAAATTATTTCATATCTTTCCTCTTTTTGGCCATTGTCCTCTCTCTCTCTCATTCTTTGTCTGTCTTTCTCATTTGTGAGCATATATGGATGCATAATTGCACTCACACACTGAAGTGCATAGGTACAACGTTCCCTGTTTTTAGCCTTTGGATTTTTTAAATACCCTAGTTGAAATTTTCTTATGTTTCATTTTTTATATTTTTTTGTGTTTCACTGTTTACATTTTTCCACCTTCATGAGTGTTTGGCAGCAGGAAAGGCAGGCTTTAAGTAAAGTTTTCTTTTTAAAAGACAGGGGGGAGTGAATGTTTATGGGAAGAAGGAATCTTTGTTTTTGTACCTTGAAGGCACAGCATCTCCTTCACTTTGGGATTCCTGTTTTCCATGGTGATGGGAGGAACGCCGTTGGTGGCAGCGGCGGGGGGAATGAGTGGGTACCAGTTCATTAGAGATTAATGCTATCATTTTCCTTCCACCACATTTTCCAGGTTTTCCAGAAACGATTCAATGGTTCAATCAGTTTCTTTCGGGGATGGAATGACTATCGGTTTGGCTTTGGCAGAGCAGACAGTGAATACTGGCTGGGTAAATAGAAATGAGTAACGGGAAATACCTTCTTTCTCCCCCCTCCTTTTAAACAACAACAACAACAAAACAGACAATATGAATCATTGACAACCAAAAAGTAACATGAATTCAGTACAAGGAGGTTTTGATGATAAAATACAAAAGCCAATTGGTCAAAAATCACGAGTAAATGGAATGGATATTGGGCTCATCCACACTTACCATTTGTCCTGCACTTTTTAGGCACTGATCCATGCTTTAAGGCTGGGTACTTTTCTTTCCCCATGAATACCTGCTCTTTTAATACAATTCAAGTTTTCTGTGGGTTGCAGTTTGTTCTGATTTAGTGGTAAACAGAAGGTTTTCATGGGGAAAGTACTGGGGCAAACAAAAAAACCCAACAAAACACTCTTGGACCCTTTGAAGTGTGGACCTGTGCCTAGAAACATGGCACAAAAGAGAGTCTGAATGAGCCCATAATTACGAAGTTGTCAGCGGGGTGGAAAAACTCAGCTTACATTGCACAACAAAGCAAATAAGAGGAAAGGGGTTCCAGCCCATTTACAGACAAGGATTTGCCACCTGAGTGACTGTGTTGTCACGTAGTTAATAAATAACCACTAAGAACAGGTAGAGTCAGAAAGATCAGCATCACCTTTAGTTGCATGAAGATTACAATTTCTTTGAGATAGTGATGAACATAACTTTCTTGAACCAGTTATCTAGGGTATAACGTGAGACCTTTTTCCAGCCCTCTTTTTCTCTTCTCCCCCCCCTCCCCCTGGCTCTTGACACAGACATTTTCCTTTGCCAGGACATTTTGGAACACCAAATGTTTGGGTTTCTTCCCTATGCAGCTGAAACATGTTCCTGGGCCCAGACAATTCCAATGTAAAATGTGAGCATGTTTACAGTGTCTCTGAGCCAGGAGATGCAGCCAAGTTCCCCTTCATTTTTCTGCCTGCCCATCACTTTTCTGTCCAAAGACACTGGCTCAGACAATACACAGCTCCCAACGAAAAGAGTGGGTGGTTGCGTGGCTGTCTTTTGTTCTGTGTGTATACAGTTTGGGTTCCTAAATAATACGTCTTATCTGCTCTATGGACCAGGGCTGCAAAATATCCACCTCCTGACCCTGAAGCAGAAGTATGAACTACGTGTGGAGCTGGAGGACTTTGAGAACAGTACGGTCTTTGCCAGATATACGGACTTCTCACTGTCGCCACACGCTATCAGTGCAGAAGAGGATGGCTACACACTGCATGTGTCTGGCTTTATTGATGGGGGAGCAGGTGAGGGGCTGTGGGTGCCAAGTTACTAGTCATCCCTTTCTACTGTTACTTCAGCCCCCCACCCCATACCCAGGATCGGGTAGGGTGCTAGCTCCTAACACATTGGCTCTATCCCCTGAAATAGATCCTTCAACTACAATAGCAAGGGTGGAGAGCTTCAGGCCCTCAAAATGTTGTTGGATTTCAAATTCCATCAGTCTTAGCCAGCATGGACAATAGTCAGGGATATGTGGAGTTGGAGTGCAGCACTGAGGAACGTGTGGAGGAACCTCTATATGTTGGACTCCTAACTTCCATCTGCCCCAGCCAGTATAGCTGATGGGGGTCCAGGAACAGACTCCCTGCTACTGTTATAGAGAGTCCTGAAGTGACCTCCAGTCCCATCCAACACCACATAATCCAGAAGTCCTGGTTCTGAGTCACATAAGGACAATGCATTGCATCAAACTCCCCTCCCAGGGTTTGGTTCTTAACTTTGGGAAAATTTTCTGTACATCAGTGTGGTTAAGTATAATTGCCCCGAAACTCAGATCACAAGAAAGTCCACTCTTTGGAAAGCATGCCAACAGCCAGTTGTATCAAGCTAGGCCCCTAGCTGCAAGTGAATCTACTCTAAAGTAAGCACACTACTCCAGCTTTTTATTGCAGCAGGCTTCATGGCAGGTACCTAACCTCAGATGTTGCAGAGCTACAGCTCCCATCATCCTTGACCGCTGGCCTTCACAATGAGCTTGTGGGAGTCTAATAATATCTGAGGTGCCACAGATTACCCACCCTTTCTTTATGGAATCCACATTTTTGTCACATCATTGTCTTTGTGCTCCCACCAGGTGACTCATTGACCTACCACAACGGCCAGAAGTTCTCCACGTTCGACCGGGACCAAGACCTTTTTGTGCAGAACTGTGCGGCGCTGTCTTCGGGTGCCTGGTGGTTCAAGAGCTGTCATGTTTCAAACCTGAATGGCTTCTACCTTGGCGGGGCCCACCTCTCCTATGCAAGTGGCATTAACTGGGCCCAGTGGAAGGGCTTCTACTATTCCCTCAAGAGAAGTGAGATGAAAATACGCCGTGTCTGAGAGACGGGGTGGCCTCTCCCATTCCTCCTTTCCAGTGGCCTTCCGAAGATGAATTTCCATTGAAACAAACAAAACCTATATTGTGGATAAGGTTGTGGAACTGGGATTGAGCAGGTGGGGACTAGGGCTGTGATGGAACTAAAGCCATTGCCAACACAAACAAATTTTACCTTGTCTTAAACTTGTGCTGTGCTGAAATCTGTCTTCTAATTCCTAGAAAATTTTCTTTCCCAAAGAAAGATGCTTGATTTTTCTGCCTCTTTCTCAGTGTACTTCAGAAAGTATTTGCAGTTACGGTGAGTTGGGGTTGAGCTTACTTGCTTTATCATTCATTGCAAAGGTGGCCAGTAGTGGTGGGAGCTTTTTGGTGTCAATCAATTTCTCCAGCAGTCTGTGGCCCTCTTGCCTGTCTGTGCTTCCTGATCTGAAAAACCACATGGGAGGAGTTATCTCATGATTTCTTTCCTTGGGCTTCAGTCGAACTGGAGGAAGCTGAGGAGGTTGCCTACCAACTGCATGAAACTGGTCTGTCCTTTTATCTTAAAATCAAAACGCAACGCCACAACATCCACACAAGGATCACTTTAAAAATAAAAGATGATGTTACTTTAAAAACATCAACCGTCAGGCAGCTATCGTGGGCACGGTAGGCAACCTCCGCAATTTCTAGTGCTTTCAGGAAACCTCACCCAAGGAAGTCATGAGATGCTCAGGAAGTACAGACTATAGATTGCAGACCACCAAAGGGATGTTTTGTAGAAAAGAAAGAAATAGGCCATGTCAAAAGTCACGTGAGTGAAACAAAACTCCCACACCACACTAATAAAGATTTCACCCAAAGTCTGATCATTTTCAAATGCAATTTCTTTTTACAAAAAACAGACAATCATTTTAAAAAGAGCTCTCTCTTTTTTGCACATCATTGTTTCAAACATGTTTAACTGCCATGACTACAAAGCAATGCTCTGGATAATTCCTTAAGGAAGGTTTTCTAATACTCTCAGAAAATGATTCTCAGAGCTCTTTGGGAAACAGTGAAGCTACTCTGAAACTCACAAGTGCACAAGAGAGACATATCTAAATCTGCTAAGGGGAAGAGATGATATTAATGTTGTTTGAGGCCAGGATTGAGAGTCTGCAGCACAGATGACTGGATTAGCATTCAAACCGAGAGTGATAAAATGATGGGAAGAGGGGAAGAACACAGGCAAAAGCAGCCCAACCAGTTTTCCAAGTTTAAGAATAATTATAATCCTTTGTACCCCTTTGGTTTATACTTTGAAATAAAGCCACATTCTCTGAAACTGAGACAGTGATACAACTGTTATGGGGGGGGGGAGCTTTTTTGAGGCCAGGAGTGAAAAATCTGTAGCCTTCCAGGTCACCCCTGATTGTTGGCCATACTGATGGGAGTTAGTACAGCAACATCTGGAGAGTGACAGGTTCCCCTCCCCAAGTTTAGGTAATTTGTTATTTCTTTACTGGTCAACTTCCCTGCACCGAGAAAAAGAGTATTAGTTCTTCAAAATGTGTGCTTCTTTTGACATCTGGCTGGCCTGAGCAACCATCCAAACTGCAAAGCAAACTTAGAAGATGGAAATGAAGACTAAACACTGCTTTCCCCAGCCTTCTCGTCTCCTGCCAATAAGCTTGTTTTGACTCCAGGCTGTTCACATCTGGATTTTGTCCCCTGCAATTAAGGCAAAAGTCACCTGAGGCTACAGCATTGTGATGGCTGAGAACCGGGATATATGGTGTTCTTTTTGTGTTCTCATAAAACTGGTTGTGTTTTGGGTGTGTGTAGCGGGGTGGGAGGGGGAGAAAACGGTGGTGGAAAGACCTACCACAAAGGTTTGGATCCTGAGCTGCAGTCTGAGCAAGAAGGGGGCAGAAAAACCACACACACAGCCAAGCCAGGTAAAATAAATAAATGTATTTCCTGAAACAAGAGCCAAGGGAGGCTGGGTGGGCAGGGACAAGTAATAAGCAGCCCCCAAAGCCGGGAATATAATGCCGGGAATATAGAGTATTTCTGACAATGAATTTGCTTCCCTAAAACGTGTTGCGTCAGAACATCAAGTTTCTAGGCACTTCAGAATACACTATGGAGAATCAGTGGGAAGGTTTCCCTGAGGATAATGAGAGAGGCTTTATTCCCATGAACAAGTGCAAATTTCCCAGCAGCCTTTGCTGTTCAATAGAATCGGGAACTGCATCCCTCACTCACCTGACATTGCATACCTGAGAGACTGAATCAGCAGGGTGCTGAAACTGATTAACCCCCCATGAACATGGTAACAGCTGAAAGGTTTTGACCTCCTGAAATAAATTGCAGGGAGAGGGTGCAGCTTAACTACATCAAGAAGAAAATAACTTCTTTCCATTCCCTGACTTCACACTAGAGGCTAAAGTGAGGGCTCACTTTTCAATATGTACCTCTTTAAAGAGGTGGCAGTAATGTTTCTCCCAGGATGCCCTTCTAGGATGCCACCAGGCTGCTCCCTAGCTTGTGTTGCTGGTGCTACAGATAGGCCAAGGAAAAAATAGGAAGGGTCCGATTTCCCCGTCCCCTCCACTCTGCTTATTATCTCAGCATAGGTGTTGGGGGCAAAAGTAACCTGCAAAAGGGTCCATGATACTCCAGAGGCCCCCTGTTCTGCATTACCTGTCCTGGACACTGAAGGACACAGAAGGAAGCACTGCTCCCTTACCTACCACTAGAGAGAATGCAATCACCCTAGCATCAGAAGGCCGCATTACTAGGCCTCAAGTCATCACTAGTGTGTCACCTCTCCATGTTGATGAACACTAAGGGCATGCTATTTTGCTATTCCTTAACCAGCCACGAGAGGGAGAGGGAGAACAATTCTTAATGTGTTTTACAGGACAGTATGTAAGATCCATTCCCCTGCTGCCATCCACACCCTTGGAGATATGCCTGAATGAGAAAAGGAGAGGTGTGCAGGCTACAGTGATCTGCCACTTGTTTGCAGCGGAAGCTGTAGGTCACAGGACTGCCTAAGGTGAGTTTCGTGGCCCAATGAGGCACCTTTTGTCTGAGAGGCTGGTCTCCTCTTCACCCTCAGGGTCATCTTCACTCACATTCTTGGCCTCCTGGGTCTTCCTCTCCCCGATGCTGCTCCCCACGCCAGCCCCAACCCCACCCCCAATGACCGCAAAGGTGCTTGCGCCAGCCATGGTCCCAATGGCAAACGTAGCGGCAGTGCCAGTGCCCAGCACAATGGCTTCTGCGGCCAACACGGCAGCTGCCACGCCAGCCCCGATGGCTCCACCAGCTAACCCCACAGCACCCACGCCAATTGCCATCCCAGCTTTGAGGGCATGGGACTTGTAGCGCCGGTGGTAGCGCTCCTTAAAAATTTGAGCTTCATGCTTCAGGTGGTCCTCCAGCGACAAGATGGACTCTTTCCGGCCCGGCTCATCACCCTGCAGAGACTCCTCACACCGCTGCATTAATTCGCACTGCTTGCTCAGAAGGCGCCGCGTCATGGACTTGGGAGTCACTTGCAGGCCAGCAATCATGGGACGACAGAGCTCATCCTGAGTGGAAGAAGGAAAAGATGTGTCAGGGTTACAGAACTGGGTAGGAGGAAAGGGAAACAGAAAGGAGATGCCAGTTCATGACCCAAGACAATCCCACTTCATAGTAATACAATTGTATTTCTCCTGCCCTTTCTCCTAGAGGATCATATGGCACCCATGGGGAACCTTAGGCCTGGGAGCTAAATGTAACTCTTCAGGCCTTTCTATCTGGCTCTTGGGGACTTTCCCCAAGCATAGCTAGATCCCCTCTTTGCTAGTCACAGGCTTCAGCACTCCTACTTCAAGCCCTTCTTGCGAGTTTGTTGTTGTTTTGCCTTGCCGTAATGTGTCCATGAATTCCGGCAATGCCTGGTGCTTGCCTGGATATCAGATGGATAGAGATGTGTGAGTGTGTGCAGAAACTAGCCTACTGTACAAAAGTAAAGTCACTCCTGCAGTTTCACACCCTAACCAAATCATCTAAAAATTTAAATGTTCCCAGACAGTTCTCTCAAATGCATCCTGCAAACGACACCACCCGTTATCCCTAAAGTGCAACCAACAGTGGTCCAATATTATAAATATGTCCTGCCACAAGCAACCTGCACGGCACATTTATTTCCTTCTCCCAAATCCAACCCTCAGAAATTCCTCAAAATCTTCTTTGCAAACATTTTTCTTAACCCACAGCCACACGTGTTGATTTGGTTCTGCACATACCTGGTCTCTGATGAAATCTGCAAACTCCCGCCGCAGTTTTTCCTGGGTGTCCAGATTGTGTAAGGTGATCGCCATCTGGGGAGGGTGGAAGGAAAGAACGGAAGATTCTCATTTTTCAGTTGAGTCCCCGCAAACCCCATTGCCAGAAAAGGAAGGTAAGTGCTCATTCATGTACCAATCCTGCTTGTGCCGGCCATCTTCTTCAGTTTGCATATGACATCTTACTTGTGGTGATGGACAGGAATAGAGGAAACTGCCTTACACCCAGCCAAGCCATTGGTCCATGTGGCTCAGTGTCATACTCACTGACTGGGAGTGGCTCTCCAGGGTTTCAGGCCGTAGTCTCTCCCAGCCTTACCTGGAGCTGCCAGGGATTGAACCCTGAACTTTCTGCATGCATAATGAATAGTCTACCACTGAGTTATAGCCCTTCCCTATTGATAACACAGCAACAGAAGCTGTCGCACCCCCACACACTCACTGAGCTCTCAGTCCCATCTCGAGAAGGTTTTTATTTCATTTATCAAGTGATGGACACCAGTGGTCTGCTATCCAAGCACTAAGCAAACCCAGAGCTGCTTAGCTTCAGCAAGGTTATTGTATTATTTGCCATTGAGATGTACCCTGGCTGATGGATGCAGTGTCCAAAAATGCAGCTTCTGCTTAAATAGATCAAACAGGTAAGCCAAATGACAAGCAATATGGGGGCCTGGTCAAGGAAACAGAAGCAGGGCTGATCATGAACATCAGATGATGAGAGTGAAGTTTGATACCTGAGTGACTGAAGAGAAGCCAAACTTATACTTCTTCATCAGAGAGGAGAAATTCTGAAAAGGAGAGAGAAGAAAAGGAGTGGCATCTGAGGATGGGGTTTACAACTGTCTCCTCATACCAAAAGACAGTCACATACTGTCAGAAGCCACAGTGCTGCAGTTAAATACATTCACAGTCCACACGTACATCACATTTGTTTTCCCACACTCGGAGTTTGTACATTCATTTGCTTTTTTTACAAACGATGTTTTGACTTTCAGCCCTAATAAGGCAACCTCACAGTTAAAGAGACCTTAACATTTAATTAATACAACTAGGATAATAAAAATATCAAGATTGCAATGAGATTTAGAACAAACAAACGTAAGAAGCAGAACCAATGACAAACACAAGAGAAATGGAGTTCAAGCTAGGGCAACTGACAAATCCCAAAAAGGGAGAGAAAAACAAAAAACAAATCTTGACTTTGGCATCATGGCCTAAGTTCCACTGCTGTGGAGTTGCAGCTCAGCCTGTGTGCTAGGACAAGCCACACCCACACTAACATTTGGACATGCTGAAGGGAGTCAACGGCACCACTGAATTGCAACAGTGTGCCTGACGGAGAGGTCTCATATCTTGAACTTAGCAATAGCAGCACTGGCTACACTAGACCTGAAGTACAGCTTAGCAAGTGAGGTGAGTGGTAGGGATGGAAATGAGTTGGTCCCTGTCCCAAAATACATAGGAAGCTGCTTTATACTGAGTCAGGCCATTGGGTCCATCTAGCTCAGTACAGTGGTACCTCGGGTTAAGTACTTAATTCGTTCTGGAGGTCCGTTCTTAACCTGAAACTGTTCTTAACCTGAGGTACCACTTTAGCTAATGGGGCCTCCAGCTGCCGCCACACCGCCGCTGTGTGATTTCTGTTCACATCCTGAAGCAAAGTTCTTAACCCAAGGCACTATTTCCGGGTTAGCGGAATCTGTAACCTGAAGCGTCTGTAACCTGAAACGTCTGTAACCCGAAGTACCACTGTACTGTGTGTACTGTATGCTGGCCGGCAGGATTTTAGGCAGAGATCAACCTAGAGATCAAACCTTCTGTATGCAAAGGTGTTGCTCTAACACTGAGCTATGGATGCTCCTAATTAATACAGGATGTAGCAAAGTCAGAGCAAAGTCAGAGTCCATCGGGCTCAGTACTGTCTACACTGACTGGCAGCACCTCTCCAAGGCTTCAGGCAGGAGTCTCTCCCAGACTTACCTGGAGATGCTAAGAACTGAATCTGGGACCTCCTGCATTCAAGGCAGATGTTCTGCCACTGAGTTACATCCACCCATTGGATATCAGCCAGGTCTAAATTATTTTTAGATTAGAACCAGTCCAAGAGTACACCCATCTATACACATACATACTAGCAGCCTTTCTTCACATAGCCAAAACAGCATCACACAGACACCGAATCTTACTTCAACCCTGTGTTGCAACAGTTACATTTCAGAGAAAAACTAGACTTTGACTGGCCAGCTTTTAAGTCAGCCACTACGGCTGTGCAGTCACACGGTGTCCAGCTATTAGCATGCAATAATGTTTAGCTCTGGGCTGTGAAAAACTTCACCTGCTGAAAAGCAACACAGGGATGAAGAACACCTGCCCTGCCACCAATGCTTATGGACTACAGCTCCCACCATCTCTGACCACTGGCCACATTGGCTGGGGCTGATGGATTTTGGAGTCCGACAACAAGAGGGCCAACGGATCAAACTTCTGTCATATGTACATGTACATGTTAGGGCAATGTTTTTATTGGTCAATCTCTGTTAGCACATGCCTATACTTTAATGCAATTAAACTCTAATTAACAGGAGAGCCTCTACTTCTTAATGGCAGTGTAGGAAGGTTTTCGGCAGGCAAAGTGCTTTTGCACTCAGCGTCTCCTTGCCCCACACATTCCATGCCGGAGTAAGAGCCAGGTACCAAGACAAACTACCCCCACCCCCCCAATCCCGGGGGGGGGGGGATTTGCAAGGATAATTACCCTCAATCGTCCTTGTTTTCCCTTTGCCAACAATCTCCTGCTGTCATGGGGTCAGTGGCGTAGCGTGGGGGGTGCAGGGGGGCCGGGCGCAACATCTGGGGGTTAGGGTTAGGGGGCGCAAATCCACGGGTTAGGGGGCGCAAATTACTTGCCTTGCCCCGGGTGCTGACAACCCACGCTACGCCACTGCATGGGGTCTTCCTCCATTAAGGCAGAGCGGAACCAAAAGCCTCTACTCTTTTATATAAGCCTACCCTAAGCCATCTCTTTGCACATAGCACATGTTCTTTGCCTATGAGAGCAGTGTGACGGGCAGAAAACCAACAGGTGGGATTCTCCATGTTCTGTCCAGATTAGAGACTTGATTCTGCATCTCTTACCTTCACCTTGGCTGCAAGTTGTGCCCCTGTAAGGGCTCTTCCCTCCTGGTCACTCTTTACATGCGTTACAGCTGTTCTGGCTATGTCGTTCCCATAAGCCTCCAGGCAATCCCTAAAATCCTTATCCATGTCTGGAAGGGGAAACAAAAACAAAGCAGGCAATTCAGGCAAAGGAACTGTAACAAATGACGCCCTCAGAACAGCTGCTCCCCCTGGTGGCCACAAAGAATGATGCTGAAGGTTCAGTAGCCCTCCCCAATTTTACATTTGACCATGCCACTGAATATAAGGAGAGAGAAACCTAAAAGCACGTGAACAGAGCATTTGGAGCAGTAACTTAGAACCACAGAATTGTAGAGTTGGAAGGGACCCTGAGGGTCATCTAGTCCAAGGTCCTGCACTGCCATCCATGGGTGGGCTCGAACCACCAACCTTCCGGTTAAAGGTTTGCATTCAATACCAGGAATGGGGAAGATGGGGTCTGCCAGATGTTTTTGAACTCCAGCTCCCATCAACCCCAGTCAGGATGGTCAGTGGCCAGCATTGATGACATGTCACATGTTCAGCCGCCTTGGTCTGGGGCTAGGCAATGAGAAGCTGTAGCTTCCACCCTCCTGCAGCCTGATCCAGGCTGCTGCTGCCCAGTTAGATATGGGTGGGAGAAAGTGAGAAGAAATGGTAGATCAAAGTGACAGATAACATTTGTTTGCATCACATTTAGGTTTGACATAAGTGATGCCAAAGCCTGAGAAACTGGAAGGACTAAAGGACCCAAGTTATTGCAAGTTGTTTTAAACTGTTTTTAACATTTTGTGTTAGTTCTTGCGACCCACCCTGGGGCCTTGAAGTGAAGGGTTGGTAAATAATGAAAGAAACATCACTTCTTTTTTCTTTTTTTTACATGATAGAAGTGAGGAAATGCTTTTCTATTGCTTTGGGGTTAAGTAGTACATGCTGTACTGCTTTCTATGGGCAGACTAAAGAAAACAATGAGGACATCAAAGGGAACCAGTAATTCCAGCCGCCAGATAGCAGAATTAAGCAGTTTTCTCCTCTTTAAAGTCTTTGGCTAGCAAGGAGAAAACGCCACTATGGATTAACAAAGGAGTTTGGTATGGAACCAAAGCTCCACTTAGTGGATGAATGAGTGAACAGCTCACATGCTGCACAGAGCTAAGGCAGATTAGAGGAGCAAGAGTTGGATTTGGAGCTACTTGTGGGAATGATGGAAAGAGAAGAGGTTCTTGCCTGCAAGTGTGCCCTCAGTTCCCACCACCAGCCTCTTGCCAGGGAAGGGCATCAGGTAGCAGCGGGTGCTGGTGCTCCTGAGGGCCCCCAGGGCCCGTGGGTGCCTTTTGGGATCCAGTTTCTGAGGAGAAAGAATGAGAGAGAATTAGATGTAGCCATCCAAAAACAACCACCCGGAGCCAGGCTTGCTGTGAATGGGACTTCTCAAGCACTCTTCCAAAGCAGTTAGTTGGGTTGGATTGATATATTCATATTCGTATTCATATTCATATTATTATTTATACCCCACACATCTGGCTGGGTTTCCCCAGCTACTCTGGGCAGCTCCCAAAAGATTAAAAACAGAATGAAACATCAAACATTAAAAACTTCCCTAAGCAAGGCTGCCTTCAGATGTCTTCTAAAAGTCAGATAGTTGTTTATTTCCTTGACATCTGATGGGAGGGCATTCCACAGGGTGGGCGCCACCACCGAGAAGGCCCTCTGCTTGGTTCCCTGTAACCTCACTTTTATCTCTGCATGGTTTTCTAACCCATTCAACAAGCCATAACTTCAACAGTAAAAATAATAGAGCCGACAAAGCAAATGATAACTAATACAAACAGCAGTTGGAATAAAAATCCAGAATCCTACATAAGTCCAGAAGCTAAAAGCAATTAGAACAGAAAATCAGGAAGGGGGAAAGTACTTGGCACAAGAATTTAAATATGCCTATTGCAATGAAAGCAGTGGCCCAGTTACACCCACCAGGCCATTTCAGCCAAGTCATGCCCACTTACCCTACACCTGTCATCATATTTGATGCCAGGTGTGGGGTAGGTAAAGATGTGACTGGGCCCAAAGGGCATCTCCTATCAACAGCACCTGAAAAGTACAAAGCTCTACCCTTCAAAGTATGTGGACAAAAATGAGTTATCTGCATCACTGTGATACAGATGACCCTACCCACCAGTTCAAGCTGCCCATGAAGGTAGATGAGATAAGGACCCACCCCACCAGTTGGATCTCATTCCCCATCCCTGAATCAATGGGTCTGGATAAACAAAATGGCCTTCTATTCAACCTTAAAAGGCCATAGATTGGGTACCAGGAAAGTCTTTCTTCGGAAGGCATTCTATAAAATGGGGTGCCGCCAACAAAAAGGCCCTCTCCCTGGTAACCACGTTACTCACATAGTTGGAATGGAGAAACTGGAGAAAGACTCTCCATCCAATGCTTCCACTGTCACATTTACCTGTATGGTACTTTGGAGGTAATTCTGTCCCTCCTGGAATCCAAATTGTGGTGGGAAGAACCAGTCACGCACCAGGACATCAAGATGCTGCAACAGAGAGACGAAGCATGTGAACTGCTTTTCCTACAATATGCTCCTATTCCTCTTACACAAATCCTTTCAATGACCACACTTTGACTACTGTGTCCAGCTCGGGCACTGAGTCTGAAAAACGATAATGTAAGGCTGAAAACTGCAGAAAAGTGCAACCCAAATGATGCAAACAATATATCATTTAAATCGGAACCGGTGAAAGCAGTGAATACCCTGTGTGAGTGTCTAGAAGCAGTTGGACGGTAGATGGTGGTTAACAAACTGAGGTTGAATCCCAACAAGACAGACGTTTCTGGCGGGAAAGGGCAGGTGTGGGATCTCCCTGGACCTGCATTGAGTAACTGCCACTAAAGGACCAGTTTGCATTTCTTAGTGAAGAAAGTATTGATCTGATGTATTGATCTTTCCTATTCTGGTTAATACAAGAGGATTCTAGAAGCTACTAGAAGTTTCTCTGTGTGAGAGAAGCAAGCAGAAGGGTCATGATTGTTTTGGTTATACCTTCTGGAAGCTGAGTACAGCTGGTTTGAACTGGTTCTCTTATCTCTTCCAATTAAGGTCATGCTGACTATAAATATAGGCCAGAAAGAGCCTGGGTTCTACTTTCTCTTTCTATCCCTCTGGTGTGTACATAGTATGGTTAGTCTTAAAGTTTAGTCTTGTTTTAAGTTTATAAGTTTTTTTAAGTGCTGCAACTGGATATGGACTGTGCCAATCCTTAATGTACAGTGGTACCTGGGGTTAAGTACTTAATTCGTTCAGGAGGTCCGTTCTTAACCTGAAAATGTTCTTAACCTGAAGCACCACTTTAGCTAATGGGGCCTCCTGCTGCTGCCGTGCCGCCGGAGCACGATTTCTGTTCTCATCCTGAAGCAAAGTTCTTAACCCAAGGTAATATTTCTGGGTTGGCAGAGCTGGTAACCTGAAGCGTATATAACCCAAGGTACCACTGTACTGGATTTGTAACCATTTATGCTCATTTGCCTTCAGCACTAGTAAAGCTCTGCTGGATGAAGTACAATTGCCTCTGGTCTATTTTTGGAAACTGCATTGTGTTTACCATATTTTTCATCCTATAGGGAGCACCGGCCCATAGGACACACCTCGTTTTTTGGGGGGAGGAATGCATAAAAAAAAATATCCCCCCCCAGCCGCGGCTGCTGCCCCAAGCCTTGCAGACACCCGCAAGCAAGGCTTGCGGACATCCGCCCGAAGCACGGGGAGCCCTCCAGAGGGCTCCCTGTGCTTCGGGCTGCCGGCTGCTGCCCACAAGCCTTGTGAGCCCGCGGGAACTCCCACCGGGCTTGCAAGGCTTGCGGATAGCTTCCTGAAGCCTGGAGAGCGAGAGGGGTCGGTGCGTACCGATGCCTCTCGCTCTCCAGGCTTCAGTTAAAGCCTGCATTCGCCCCATAGGACGCGCACACACTTCCCCTTCATTTTTGGAGGGGAAAAAGTGCGTCCTATGGGGCGAAAAATATGGTAAGTTTTTCCTCCACACGTATGACAATGCATAGCCACTGGTTCTTTTGGACTCACCGCTGTCCATGGAAGTGCAGGTTAACTCAGTCAGGTGAGCGGCTAATAATAATATCAGTATAATTATTAACAGTTGCATTTGTGTGTTTTTACCTTAGGAAAAATGTGAATAACCGGGAACATGACAGAGGCATAGAAAACAATGCCTGGTGTTGAGTAATACAGAGAGGGACATGCTCTTTTTCCTGTCTCATAATACACAGGGTCATCCATGAACGGTGTGAAATTCAGAACAAACAATGGAGAATCTTTCCTCACATGGAGCATTGTTTTAACTATGGAAGATGCAGTGATGACCATCAACCTGGTCAGGATAAAGTTACCAATCGCTACCATTGCTACTGCTCAGGTATCAGAGGCAATACCAATTGCTGGAGAAAAACAAGTGGGAGAATGCCATTGTGCTCAGGTTCTGTTTGCAAGCTGAATAAAGCCGAACTTTGGAAGATTCAGGGCAAAGAAAAGGAGGCACGCCTTCACACAGCACATACTTAAATGAAGGGATTCTCCCCAAGCCATACTCCCTCCTTTGAGCCCTCCTTGCATTCTGATAACGTCTCTTGCTTGCCTAGATGAAGGACGGAGAGGCGAATGCAAGTGTCTGCAGAAACATGCCTACAGTACAAAGGTAAAAGGCACGTCCCTTGGTTTTCTCATGTGTGCTTCTGGCCCTACTCACCATTGGCATGTGACACCTGGAAAGTGACCCAGAAAGAAGCATGGCCCTTTGGATGAATGAAATTCCCAACCTTGGGATAGGCAGAATTGCCCAGAGCTGATTTACATATGAATTGGGTGGACAAATCAATGTCTGCCCAATTATATATCAGTTTTGCCTTTTTCATTCCATATAGAGGTGTTATTTTGGGTTTGTGACACTCTCCTTATGATTGAAAAGAAATGCAAAGGGGTGTTTTAAAAAGCAACAACAAAAACAGTGGGAAGAGCAAATTATTGGGCGCTTGCAAATGAGAGAAAAAGAGATGTGGGTGCCAGGCAGAGGAACACGAGGCTGGGAGAGGTGGCTGAGGCGATGGGAACCAAGGAACAAAGGAGCTCTTTGACAGATCGGCGAGGCGGAGAACACGAACATCATGGCAATCGTAGGAGAAGGAAAAGAGAATGGAACAAAGAGAAGGAAGTGGAACAGCCGGTGCGCATTACCTGAAAGGGCTTTAATCTGCAGGAGCCTCCTACCATCTCAGCTACATACATGAACATCTGTGGGCAGAGGAAATGGGAGACCCACCCAGGAAATGAAGAAATCTGGTTTACTTAGCCCTTTAGCCCAGCCCACAAGATCTATTCCCCTCTCAAGAGGCCATGGGCTTCAGAAGCAAGGAGCCAAAACCACACAGGATAAATTTATGACTATGGTATTTATTATATTGTTGTATTTGTTATGTACATCACCATGTGTATCCCCACCCCCACAACAATAGTTGGAGTCATCTCATTTTATGGTCATAATATCCCTTGGAGGTAGGCAAAGCTGAGGAAGTCTTGACTGGTCCATGACTAGTTGCATGGTTGAACAACATTCAAACTCAGTCCACAGCAATCTTGGTCCAAAAACTCAATCTACAACATCTGGAGGCCTACAGGTCAGGGAAAGGTGCCCTAGGGATTAGTTGCCTTTCACTGCAATGTGCAGCATGGCTTACTCAAGCCATCTCTTGGCATCTGCTTTTCCAGCATTTTCTGGCAGTGCATGGATTCTCTGCTTGCAGTGTGAGGCAGTTTTGGCTGCATGGATTGTTCTGCTGGGCAGAAACCTGCCTTTTGTCTATCAGGGACTGTTAGACAAAAAGAAACTTTGTCCCTTCCAGTTCTATATATCCAGCCTTCTGCTTCCCTGAAACTTGGGGGAACTCAGGAATTCTGGATCTTGCCCACCCACCTTTCTAGCCCACATGGAGAGAACCAGCTATTTTTATTCCAGCCAACTATTTTCCTCATCCTTCCCCTGGATAATGCCCAATCCCCCTTTCCCCTTTTACAATCCTACTCACCTCCAGGTATTCCAAATCTGGGTCCTTCATCATGGTGGCCAAATTGAGTATCTAGGAAGAAACAACAGGGGTGTCAGAAGATGCGCTGAACTTACTTTTGCAGCAGGAAGGAAGAAGAGAAAGCACACCTGGAAAGGAGGGATCTGGCAGGAACCCACCTGATAGGAGCTGAGCAGCATGGAGAAAGCTGAGAGCTTGACACCATCTTCAACGTTTCTTTCCACATCCATTGACCCCTCTGTGTCCACCAAGAACATGGCAATCTAAAGGGACAGTAAGAGATTAACGGACTCTCATAGGAGAAGTTTCCTGAGAGAAAAGGAATTAATTTGGCCGGCGGGCTCCAAAGTACCTACTTATAGCTTATAGGTGGCATGTGTCTGTTGTGATGGTAAGCCATATTGGCTTCCTGTCCATTGCTGAGCCTAAGTGGGTGGTATGTGCCTTGAACATCCTAAATGTCTTGGGATCCAAATTCCCCATGAAGTTGTTCTTCTCGTACTGGCCAGCCAATGTCATGAGATCTTCCAGAGAGGCCCTTATCTAAATGCCCACCATAGAACTTAGAGGATGTGCAGTGTAGTATAATGGTTAGAATATCAAACTAGGATCTGGAAGGCCAGAGATCACTCAGCCATAAAGCTCACCAGTCTCAAAAAGTCACTGTCTCTTAGCCTAACAGACTTCACAGGGTGGTTGTAATTCTGCAAGGAGAGAGCCTATTCTGTGGTGACACTCCAACTTCAATCCCCAAGGCTGCAGTTCCAGTACTAACATTGTAAGCTTTACAATGCAAGAAGAAGACCTTCCCATTTGCCTGGGCATTTTAGTACTTTGGACCACAACTCCAGTACTGGCTGAGGCTTATGGGAACTGTAGTCCACAACATCTAAAGAACAGCAGGATGGGGAAGGCTGAGTTAGGATGCGAGGAGTGTGGGGCAGAGATTATGTGGAATGGAAGTATTTCATGAGGACATCTCCAGGGGGCTGGGATGACCAGAAGGTCCCATTTCCACTGAGGGAGAGAAGTTTTCTTCCGCTTGTTCTTTCCCTAGTTACCTTCACAGCCTGTGCTGTGCTGTTCTTACCTTTTCATGTTCACTCTGGACCCAAAATGGCCGACTCCATATCCACACACCCTTGGTGGTGGTGTTAGGTCCTGGTTGCCATTCAAAACCCGTCAGTGCTTCATCTTCCTGACCCATCCATGATCCGTCCTCAGCCTCCTATCAACAAGGAAGAAAGGCAGAGGATGGTGATCTTGTTAAACCCACAGAATGTTCATGAAGACAGGGCATAGAAAGGCAAGCTATGTGGTATTGAGCTAGATAGGACAATACCACTCTCTGATTCAGAACCCATAAGGGTGGAAGAGAGTAAGAGTGTCTCTGGTTGCCCTTCCCATCCACCTGGAGCATCTGCCCTGCATACAGTGTATGTCTCTGAATACCAATTGTAGAGAACTGCAAGCGGGGAGAGGACTGTTGTACTTAGGTTCTATTTGAAGGCTTCCCATAAGTATCTAGGTGGCCACTGTGAAAACAGGATGGACTACATGAAACTTTGGCCTGATCCAGCAGGGCTCATCTTCATATACCTCTGCTACCCTTAGATGTCCACACAGCTGCTTAACTTCTGCTCGGATCACAAATGTGTGCCAGGGTATAATTTGAAGGTGCATGTGGTCACCACTATGTTAAAGCTAAGCAGGTCTGGGTCTGGATGGCTGATCACATGCACACTGCCCTCATTTAAAATGTCAGGATATAAACGAAATAAAATAAATAATATTTCAGCTCTGACTTGCACTTGCACAAAATCCATTGCACAAAAGCCCATTTTGTACAGCTGATTACCTAGATGAGATGGGGCAACATGATCCGTGAAAGACATTCATCCAAGCCAGACCCTTTTCAAATGGAAATTCTGCAAGCATCACCTATTGACCCACCCTAACAACACACACACACAGAGAGAAGTTCCCATGCATTTGTTCTCACCAGGTTTTGAAGCCGCCGTAGGAGAAAGTTCAGCAGGAAGGATTTTCCTCGCCGTTGCTCCCCAAGAATGGAGACCAGGCAGACAGGGGCGTCCTTCACCTGCCCCTGCTCCAAGCAGCGGCTCAAGGCTTCCTCATCCAGGCAGAGATCTCCATCATCATCCAAGCCCACCAGCTGCACTGGCTTTCCTGGCTCCAATACCAGTATCTCCTGAAAGAGAAGGGAGATGGATAGGTCACCCAGATCTGAAGATGCTCCACAGTCTGGCAACCCCATGGATCTTAGAGACATCAACACAGAAGAAAGCACAGCAGATCAATTTATAATCGTGATCAGTTTTACATCAGGCTGGCAACTGAGCGTCTGTGAACCAAAATCTTGCTAGCAGATGACGACTGTTGGCCACCCACTGTATATACAGCTCTTCCTTTCTTGACCAATAAATCTCACCACAGCAGGCTAGAATTTTAAGGTGTTTTAGAGCATATTGCTATTTGGAGGTGAGCATTCATAGCATTCATTTTCTATTAGGAAAACTCATTGTCAGAGGAGGAGCTAGGAAAATGCAAAATATGATTCCCCAGCCAGCACTTGCATTGATGCTGTGATTCCTTCATGTTGCATCAAGTGTCCTAGTGGAAACGGCATAAGATGGTTACTTATATAAGCCACTTTAAGCCTCCCCAGATTGGGTCTTACCAGTTCCTCCTCGACCACCTCCTTTACAGGCAACTGTCCAATTTTTTCCACCAGGCTCCGCAGCCGAGTGTCCGGGATCATCCGCTCCCGGCTGCAGGGATGGCGGCATTCGGGGCAGCGGTACCCATAGCGCGAGGTTCCACTCCAGTGGGCAGAGAGGCAGACCCTGCAGAAATTGTGCCCACAGTCAATGGATACAGGGTCTTCAAAGGGTTCGAGGCAGATGGGGCAAGTTATGTCCTCTTTCAGGTCCTGGATCATGCCTCCTGCAGACGTCTTTGTGGGGCTTGCCAGTGAGCTCAGCCTGCAAAAAGCAAACAGATAAAATACAAAGATGAACAGTGAAACTCTGGTTTCTGACAGTACCTCATTCTGCTGTGTCCACAAATAAGGCCTTCGTTAAAACCCAACTGTAATCATGTTTACGCATTTCACTCAGTTAATTGTCTGGGATGTGACCTCCACTTGCTGAATGCTCTTTCTTGAAAGAGCAAAGTTGAAGAAGCCGTTTGCAGTGTGCTCCCAATGAATATCAGGCTTCTGCTTAGACTCTGAAGGACCCTGAATTCTGTTTTTGCCAGCTGCTGTGGAAAAGAGAGATGGGGTACATAAGCAAATCCACCTGCTCATTTCCACCTGGCAACCTTGCTGATCTTTAGGCCCATAAGTTTCCTCAGGATTGGGAAGGGGGAAGAAACACCAGCTGTGGCTTACTACCTGATTTTCAGCTTAGAGATGCCTTCTCTCAAGACATTGGAGGATCCTGAATTCTGTTTATGCAGGCTGATATGGGGAAGAGTGATGGGGTAGGTGAGTAAACCTGTCAACATTTCTCTACCTGGTAGCCCTACAGATTTTGAAGACTATGAGTTTTGTTGTGACAGAGAGTGAAAGAGAAACACGTTAAGGCTTATTGCTTAGAGGAGGAGCTATAAACCCCAGACCTGTTCTTAGATTGCCTCTGGGCAGGGCAGGCAGTCTGAGGAGGATGACTCATAGAAAAAGCTTCCTGGAGTTAACTCCTTATGCACACACCAAGGTGGACACACCAAGGGTACAAAAATGAACTTCAGGAGACTTGAGTCCTACAGTGACACATGGGAATGCTCCCCTCTGCAAAAGAAGAAGAAGAAGAAGAAGAAGAAGAAGAAGAAGAAGAAGAAGAAGAAGAAGACGACGACGACGACTCCAGAGTGTTTACCTCCTTAGGGAAGTATTGTCCCTTGAACTAAAGACATCTTAGCAGCGATGTGCCCATCATAATATTATTACACTTAGAACTCACCAATGATTCCAATGAAGTCAAGGTGTCTCAACTCAACCCACTTTTATCCTCTCAACAACTCTGTAGCATACCCTAGGTCAGTGGTGGCAAACCTGTTGGAGATTTGAGTGCCCAAACTGCAACTCAAAACCTACTAATTTATCGCAAAGTGCCAACACAGCAATATGGGATAATAATTAACATACCATAATAAAATGAGCTGGGGGGCGGCCCTGAGTTGTTGAGCTTGGGGGGGGGGGCGGCGGCTTGGAACACAGTTGATTTTTGGGGGGGGAGAAAAACATTCTCTCACATTATAAACGCTTCCTATGGCACGCGGAGCAGAAACAACACATAGTCTCAAGGATCGCAGGCAGCAACCAATCAACAAAAACCCTTGACAAAGTCACCAATCGCAGGAACTACAGCCTGCTGGCTGCCAAAAATCCCACCAATTGCTGGGGGTGGGGAAGGAATACAGCTGCTTTGTGGAGGTAAACTGCCTCTAAGCTGCTGCGGGGGGGGGGGAGAGTGGTTTACTCACGAGGAGGCGTAGGGGGAAGTGGCTGCCCAATTTGAAAACCCCAAACAACGGCACTGCTGGCATGATGGCACGTGCCAACAGAGAGGGCTCTGCATGCCCACTCTGGCACCTGTGCCATAGGTTCGCAACCAGATAGTGATTGGTCTGCTGTCCACCCATCAAAGGACAAGAATGATTAGGGATTTGACTCTGGGTTTCCCCAGTCACAGTCTGACACTCTCATTCCTATGCTACAGTGGCAATAATAATCATGAAAAAAAAGGTTGAATCAAATCTAGATATTGTGCTGATTCTTTCAGACATCATTTCCTAAGACATGCATTTCTTTTTCTTTCCTGGTAGAGCCAGTGTGGTGTAGTGGTTAAGAGCAGTGAACTTGTAATATGATGAACCGGGTTCGCTTCCCCGCTCCTCCATATGCAGCTTCTAGGGGACCTTGGGCTAGTCACACTTCTCTGAAGTCTCTCAGCCTCACTCACCTCACAGAGTGTTTGCTGTGGGGGAGGAAGGGAAAGGAGAATGTTAGCCGTTTTGAGACTCCTTAAGGAGAGTAAAAGGTGGGATATCAAGTCCAAACTCTTCTTCTTTTCTAGTAGGGTGGGTGGGTGGGGGAGTGAGGAGAATAGCTGAACAAGAGCCAACTCACGGTTTAGTATTTGTGTTTCCCATCCTGGGGATAGGATGATGCTGGCAGCCTCCCACAGTATAACCTTCCCTGCTCCTAGAACAAAAAGATAATGTTACTGTTAGCCAGTGCCTTCTTTCCTCAGTATCCTCTGGTGTAATGTAAGGAATAGAGAAACAAAGGAGCAGCAGCAGCAGGAGGTGGTAAGGGTGCATAGGAGATCACTAAAACACATGGAGATCCCCCTCTTTCACCTTATTTGGGATGGAATAAATATTTATTTCATTATTCATTTCTTACATTTCTATCCCACTTTTCCTCCAAAGAACTCAAAGTGGTGTACATACTTCTCCTCCCAGTGCTTTTGTTTTTTAAGAAAAAAAGGTGCAGATACTCACCACGAAGCTGTTACAGTAAATGTCACACTTTTAGCATGGGGGGGGGGGGATGCCACCCACATGTAAAAGAAAGGGAGTAAGAGACTTGAGGAAACCCAAAGGTTTGCCAATGTAGAAGAAATAGGGGGAAGCTTAAAGGGGAGGATGAACCCCCACAAACAGCCCAATGCTAAGTAGTCATGGCATGCAGACTAACTATTTCGAGGAAGAGAAAATGGACCGGAGTCACTAGAATTACGAACAAAAGCACTCCATGTTGCAATATTTTGCTGCAGGTCCCACTTATATTTTTTTCCATTTACTTGCCATGTCTGACCTGCCATCATTATAATCATCTAACACCTGTAAGTCATCATGGTGGTGAGTATGAAAGTGTGAACCATCAGCTAAAAATGATGGACTTACTTAGGATCCAGTGGAGTCACTTCTGTGTTTGGGGATACAGGAGGCATTTATACGGGTGCAACTTAAAGGATGGGGCCAGGGAGAGCGAAGTTCAAATCGCCACTCATCTATGAAGTGCCAATCACATCCAACCTACCTTACAAATATGCTGTGAGAGTAAAATGGGCAGGTGGGAGAACTATGTCTGTTACCTTGAACTCCTCAAAGGAAGAATTTTCTTTTTTCTTTTTAAATGTCATGAAAAAAAGAAACTGAATAAAATGAAATGGAGGATGGCAGAGGCTGAAGCTGATGATAATGTTTGTGTGTGTGATGCTCTCCCAGACTGAATAATCTACCAGTGGGCCAAAACCGTTTCAGGAAGTTCCTCTGCTGTACAGAAAAAATGTAAGGGTGTTGCTCACAACAAGCTGGCGGTTAGAGATATCAACTCCATAAACTACTAACTTTAATCTTTTCAGTCGTAATGAAGCTCCAACTGAGGCACCTTTCCTGTAGTAGTTTTTTTTCTTTTTCCATTTTTTAAATTTTATTTGCTTAATTCAAATAAACAAAAGAAAGATTCTTCATCATCCATTAATACAAAATTATAAAGCAAATCAACTAAAAGGGGAAAAAACTAATATAATAAAATAAAGAATATCTTCTTACTTTACCTATAACTTCCCATCCACTCCATTTTTCACATATTCATTATTAACTTATTGCCAAAACTTGTCAGATTGTAATGAAGCTCCAACTGAGGCACCTTTCCTGTAGTTATACGGCTAATCTAGAAGCAGAAGTGAGAAAAATCTACCCCAAAGCTATTCTATGATTGTTTTTTATATTGTCATTTTATGTTGTAAACCAACCTGGGATCTACAGAAAAAATACATACAGTGGTACCTTGGTTCTTGAACTTAATCCATTCTGGGAGTCCCAAAACCATTCGCAAACCAAGCCGCAGCTTCCAGTGGGCTGCAGGAGCTTCCTGCACTCAAGTGGAAGCCGTGTTGGACTTGGAAGCTTCTGAAAAACATTCGCAAACCGGAACAAGCAGCAGAGAAAGCCAATCGGGCACCTGGGGCGGCGCGTGTGCCCTGAGCCCAGGGGTGGGGGCAGCCACCCACAGGGCGAGGCGAGCCGGGGCAGGAAGTTCCATGGGGCCTCCAAGGAGTCTGCCTGCCTCCTCCCACTCAGCTGCCCTACAGCTGGACTGTTTGGGGCAGAGCGGAGCCTGCAGGCGCCCAAGCCACCACGTCACTCCCAGGAGAGACGCAGGCTCGGGCGTACTGCAGGCCCCGGGCTGAGTGCCGCCCGGCATTTTGTCACCCCCCTCAGTGGTGACACCCGGGGCAGACCTCCATCCCTGACTGGAACACTTCTGGGTTTGAGGCGTTCGGGAGCCAAAATGTATGAGTACCCAGGTGTTCGAGAACAAGGTATGACTGTACTACTGTAACAACAACAACAACAACTCTCTTCAGCTCTCTATATTGGACAAACAGGCCAAACCTTACGCCAAAGAATAAACGGACATAAATCTGACATCAAGAATCACAAAACAGAGAAACCAGTAGGAGAACACTTCAATCTCCCAGGACATTCTATACAAGATCTCAAAGTAACTGTTTTACTACAAAGGAATTTCAGAAATAGACTGGAAAGAGAAGCTGCTGAATTGCAACTCATTACCAAACTTAAAACCATGGAGAGACCTGGTTTGAACAAAGACATTGGATCCTTATCCCATTATACATGACTAAGCCATTTCTCACCTTCTCACCCCTTGCCTTTTCCTGTAAGACCTATTACAGTCGTTAAGAGTCGTCAACAGGCTCATCTCAGCTAACTGCCAATCTCCCATTCCCACCACCCTTCTGAGTAATACCCCTCCCCACCTTCTCACTATATAGAAGGGTCTGGCAACGTCTGTTTCAGTGTATCTGAAGAAGTGTGCATGCACACGAAAGCTCATACCAAGAACTAACTTAGTTGGTCTTTAAGGTGCTACTGGAAGGAATTTTTTTATTTTGACTATGGCAGACCAACACGGCTACCTATCTGTAACAACAACAACAACAACAACAACAACAACAACAACAACACAGTTTTAAAGGCCATAGATTGTTTAATTATCCAAAGGCCTGGGAGAAGAGGAAAGCTTTTGCCTGGAACCTAAAGATATATAACAAAGGCGCCAGGTAAGCCGCCCTGGGGAGAGCATTCCACAAGCAGGGAGCCACCACAGAGAAGGCACATTCTCAAGTTGAAACCCTCCGGCCCACTTTTGAAGGAGGCACACTTACCCAGCTTTGGGAAGGCAGTGCAAGGGCTGGGAAGGGGCACTCGAATGTTGAGGGTCTTAAGGGCTGCATGTGGCCCCCGTGCCTTTTATTTGACCAACCCTGCCTGTTTGGCCAAATGGTGGAACGGAGATAAGCATTGAACAATAGCAAATATTTTGTTTTGCAGCACAACTCCCATGAACACCAGCATTGGGGTAGATTGCCTAGAGGGCACCAGGTTGCAGAGACCCACCTAGATATAGGGAAAGACCTGAAAATGCCCTTGAACTAATGGAACAGTCATGCAAGCCTCTGCATTAAAAAGAGATGAGGAGAAACTGTGTCAGAGGCGAGGAAACAGATGGCAAAGATAAGCTAGGCACTTCTTTGTTTTGTTCTCTTGGTTTAAATGCTGCCTGGTGCAAAACTGGGCTTGCATGAATGTCTGAGAGAACCAGGTATGAGTGGGCAAGAGATGAGGGCAGAGGAAATCCTCCTTGGTAGTGGTTTAAATTCACAACATTTCTTCTGCTCAGTTTGCCAGCTTCTGAAATAAGATACCGGGCATCTTCTCCAAAGGATGCAGAAAACTCTTTGCCCCTGGATGTAAAGATCTGCATGTGCTCAGAGGCACTTATGCATCAGGTTATGTGACCTTTTCTTCCAGTGAAGAGAGCAGCTTCCCTGTACAAAAACCTGCACATGGAGGACTGTCCTAGAATTGTAGAGTTGGAAGGGACCCTGAGGATCATCTAGTCCAACCCCCTGCAATGCAAGAATATGCAGCTGTCAAACCAGCAACCTTGGCATTATCAGCACCACGCTCTAACCAACTGAGCCAGGAAGCCATTTCAAATATGAAAGCCCCTGGGAGCCCCTGCAATCAGTTTGCACCATCAAAAGTGGCACTTTATAATTAAATTCCAACCCTGTGCAAAAAATGACCAAAGGCACATTTATTGAACGTTAGAGAATTCACTGCACACACATTAACTCAGTGATCTTGCTCTTTAATTTCTTTAAAATTACTGTGGTTTCCTTCATTAGGTGGAAGAACGTTGGCATATTTCCTAATTGCTCTCTCTCTCTTGTGGATATTTACTAACAGTACATCATGCAGGCCTTCAAGACTTGTGCAACCTTCTCCTTGAGGGTTCCTTGAGGTGCCCGTTTCTTCAGATGTCTGATTTGGCCACAGCAGCATACGCCTTAGTTACATCCTGTTTGTATTACTGTAACCCACTCTGTGTGGGGCTGCCTTTCAAAAATGCTCAGAAACTTCAACTGGCTCAAAGAGCTGCAGCCAGTTTGTTGACTGGGGCTCATTATAGGGAGCATATGACTCCCCTGCTAAGGCGGTCTGCTTCTAAGCACAATTCAAAGTGCTGGTTATGACCTATAAAGCTGTACAAGGCTTAGATCCAAGCTATCTGAAAGACCATATTCTCTTATATGAACCTGCCTGGGTTCAGAGATTTTCAAGGGAAGTATTTTTCTTAGTCCTGCCACCCTCTCTGGCACGCTTGGTGGGGACATGGGAAGAGACCTTCTTGGTGACTTCTCCCAGATTTTGGATCTCCCTCCCTGGACAAGCTAGGCTGGCTCCCTCCTTGTTGACCTGCTGCTGACATGTGAATACCATTTTGTTCCCACAGGCTTTTGGGAATTGACAGCTTTTATGGAAAGGGCTGGTGCTGTGCTGTTCTTTATTGTAATTATTTGAATGTTTTAGATAGATTTAATATCTGTATATAGAATTAATCCTGTTGTTGTTGTTGTTTTGTTATTATTATTGTAATGATATTATTTCCTGAGTTTAAAGTGATTATAGTTTTTATCTGTAAGCCACATAAGTGCCAGCTCCCTGGGGCCCTGGGTGCCCGAGCACCCACAAAATCCCCCATGAAGGGGCCAGGCACCCACAAATTTCAGTGCCAGGGCCATGCACACTGCATGGCACCCATGGCCACAGGGCCAAGTTGGCACTCCTGGTTAGCCGCCTTGAGTCCTGTAAGGTGAAATGGTAGCGTAAAAATAAATACATTATTATAATAATAATTTGTCCTTTCAGGCCAGTCATCGTATGATTTTACCCATTCACTGCACATATGCAGAGTTTCTCTCCCTCTTTCTGCTTAGAGGTGCAAAATCTACACAGAAGGTCCTCAGCACTCTCCATACTCCCAAAAATATGCTCCAAATAATTGCACTGTTATATTGTAGGAGAACCAGGGGGCGAGGATGAAAGAGAGTGACATGCCTAAAGCCAACTAGCAAGTTTGTGACTGAGGGATTTTGGCTCCCTGCAATACAGCTCCATATCTTACAATCTGATCCAACCCGTGAATTGTACCATCAATTTATCCCCAGGTGACTGGGTTTGAAATTACAGTCTTAGTCAGACACAATTACACTACAGTGGCTCTGGTCATTAAACCTCAGTAGCAACAATAAAGGGTGTTGGCAGCCTTTAAGTTATTGGGCATTGTTGCTGAGTTAATCTCTCTGTTAGTATGGGAGGTATAAATAGCAGACTTTATCTGGGAAAGGAGGAAGGGAGGGATGGACCTCTACTCAGGGAGGAGGATGTTGTCTTCATGGAGGAAGGGAGGGAGGAACCAACCTCTACTTGGGGATGGAGATATTCTCTTCAGTGATGAAAAGGGAATAACTGAGCAAGAACAGGATTTTCACTACTTAAGGATATAAACACACAAGGAAGCTTCGTTATACCAAGTTAGGCAATGGATACATCTAGCTCATATTGATATCAACTAGCATCAGCTCTCCAAGGTCTCTGGCAGGGAATTTTTTCCAGCCCTGCTGGAGACTAAACTAGCCAAGTATCTTTTGCATATGGAACAACACACTATGTGTGTCTGAGGAGCTCTGATTTTGGAGTGAGGATCTACACCTACTTCCTCCCAGTCTTCAGTTTAATTTGAACCAGGGACACTTAAAGTGTTAAGCCCAGAACTGTTACCTTCACTGCCAGCACCTAACCTCACAGCATCCAAAGCAAGAACATCAGGCTGGATCCAGAGGTTAAGTTGGCTACACTTTTGTCCCAATGGAATATAAAGTCAAGCCATGGCCATAGATTTCAACAGGACTACAGAGTAGCTTGAACTTTCTTTGTATCCAACCCACAGTGTCTGTGAGCATTTACAAAGTGCCTCAATGAGTCAGTGTGTCTGGCTCTTAACCAGAAGGTTGGTGGTTCAAGCCCACCCAGGGATAGATGTGAACAGGATTCCTGATTTTGCGGGGGGTTGGACTAATTAATCCTTGAGGTACCTTCCAACTCTACAGATACTACTATGACCACTGACACACAGAAGACATGCATAGGACACCATATACTGGCCTTCCTATGCAAAAAGGCTGATAGAATACATTTTGTACAGGGGTAGAGCTAGAAATGTGTGCTTGAAGGTGGGCCCTGCCTTTCCTTGAGATAATACCCTTCATTATTCACTGGATTTCCATACCAACGTTGATACAAATATTACCGAGGCAGTTTACAGTAAAAATACAGCCCCCACAATAAAATATTTGAGGGGCCGGACCCTCACAAAGTTGGTGGGCATTCCCATTCAAATAGTGTGTGCGTGTGTGTGTGTGTGCACTGTGCCATGTGATCAGTTATGTGGAACGGGGCTTACCTGGGCCCCCACCATATTTTATTCAAGTTGGCACCCCTGGTGTAAAGGTATTTCTGATTAGAATGCTATAAAGGTATGTTTGATGAGAAATTGGCTCTCTTCCTCTTTTTACCCCTTAACTTAGCAACTTTTAGAAGTGACACATTTCAGGCAAATTGAACCAAGGAATTGGAGACTCAGGCACCAATGCTATAAGCACACTTAACAGGGCATGGATAGCCAATGTCTGATATGCCCTCCAGATATTTTAAACTATAACCCCCATCTGCCCCAGCCAGTATAAATTACTGGTCAGGAATTATTGGAATTGTAGGCACCAAGTTGTCTAACCCTGGACTAGGCGGTAAGGCAAAGAGAACAGGGCAACACGAAGCTTTCTTAACATTGCAGTAACACCGAAATGATCCCTAAACATTCACTTCGATGTTTTTATGCCCAATCCTGTCCCCAAGCCGTCCTCTCTCCTGCTTCGTATCAAAATGCACTCGAAAAGCATCTAGGGGGGAAGAAAACAAAACAAAACCTGCAGCTGTCAAAGGTGGAGCTGAAATCCCACTCGATCTTCAGGACGCGAAGTTTCCCAAGCAATGAAGGCAGAAAGACGAGGAGGCTAAATCTATCTTTAAAACACAAGCAAAAGAAGAAAGAAGCCCACGAGGAACGAGGGAGAAGGGACGGGAAGCTCTCTCTCCGTCAGCTGAGCATGACAATGCATGGCACAAGGATCAGCCTCCTGCATGACAGAGGAGGCAGGAAAAGGGGGCGGGGGCGGAAAGAAAAGCCCCTCACACAGGAGATTCTTCTGCGCGTGCACGCTCCTACCTGCTCCCGATCACGCTCCGCAGACCCCTCAACAATGCCTGCGGGCGAAGGCGTAAGAAGTGAAAGTAAAAACATCGTTGTTGCGCAAAGAACGCACAGCTACTTCCCCATTCTGGCGATGCTTCTGAGAAGGCAGGAGCGATTGGCCAATAGAAGGTGACTCCGGACTGTGCCTTTTGCGGGGGGGGGGGGAGAGAGAGAGAGACTTGGAGGAGAGAGACAGAGGGGCGGGGCAGCGAGAAGAAAGGATAAAGGGAAGATAAAGGAATTAGACAAGAAAAAGTGAGTCAAGTTGTTTTAACATTCTAAGGCAGGGCTTTGGCGGGGTGGGGACGGATGAATCAATCATGTCTGATTCTAGCCCCCTCTCCTCTCATGCACGCGCACACAACTCCTCCTGACACAGTCAACTTTCCCAGTTTCGCTCTCAATCCACCGTCCTTCCTGGTTTGTTTTAAAACTGCTTTGTATGTAATCTCTGCCCTCTCCGCAAAGATGGAGATCGTTGTTAAACTGAGCCACCCTATGATAAAAATCGAGTGTGGCAGGTGGATGGCCTGGGGCGCCATCGTCCCTCTCTGACTGCCCCTTTCCCTCCCATGAAATGGATTTTGGAATTCTGATACAAGTTCTTATCCTCATAGGAGCCAATTCCTAGGGCCCAAGGTCCCTTCGCCCCCCTCCCATAAAATTTTGGAGCCTTCTTCACCCACCCCAGTTGATGGGCATTACCATTAAAATGGTGTGCTTGTGCCACGTCTTGTGGGATGGAGTTTACCTGCGCCCCCCCCCAATATTTTCCTCAAGTTGGAATCCCTGCTTACCCGCCACCAGAAATTTAGTGAACCATTTTTTCCTTTCTTGTACATGCATGACAGATGAATATCTCTGGAACTTAGCTTTCTTTGAATAGTGGGATTTGGTTTTTTAAAGAATAATCACCTCTGTGTCTCAGTAAGAATACTGGGCTGTATCCAAGCAAATGTTTACTTAACACTCTTATTATTAACCTGGAGTTTGTTGAAATAGTTACAGTTTCGTTTCCTGAGTGCTTCTGAACCTATAGCAGCCACACACAACATCTGCAGTCTGGGTACATACATAGATAGATACAGATATATAATTGGGTGGGGGATGGTTGTGGATGCTTCCTGGTGAGATCAGGAAGCTCCAGGGGCAAGGAGTATGTAATTTTGCTCCACAGTTTGGCCTGAGCTTCAGTTTGGGAAATAGTGGTTGTGGTTGGGGTGTTTGAGAGAGTTACTGCAATTCCTTTATTGCCGATAATTTGATATTTACTAGCTTCTCACATTTTTACCAGGTAGTGAAAAAGTAGGTTCAGAATAGAATAGAATTGTTAATGTCTGGATAAGATATAAAGACTTTCTGGAGAGTAAAACCCCAAGGTGGCTATCACCTATGGAAGCGAAAGCTTTGAAAAAACTTAACATGGAGGCCAAATGGCCAAAATACTGGGAAATTCTAGAACAGGAAGGTGACAAATTGAAATTGCAGAGCTATGAGAAGCTTAAAGAGAAGGTGTGAGACTGGTTACACTATTTTCAAATAAGAGAGGTTTATAACTTGGATAAAAAAATTGGTTTCCAGGTGGAAAAATCAAAGTTAGAAACAGAACTGTTAGAACCCAATGCTAAGATACTATCAAGAATGTACAATCTGCTGTTGAAATGGAATACTGAGGAAGAAATGGTAAAATCTGCAATGATAAAATGGGCACAAGATATAGGATATAATATTATGTTTGCTGACTGGGAGAAGTTGTGGACCACCGGGAATAAATTTACGGCATGTAATGCCCTAAGAGAGAATACTATGAAAATGATGTACAGGTGGTACATGACTCCAGTCAAGCTTGTAAAAATATATCATTTGCCCGACAACAAATGTTGGAAATGTAAAGAAATTGAAGGTACATTCTTCCACCTTTGGTGGACGTGCCCAAGGATTAAGGTTTTCTGGGAGATGATCTATAATGAAATGAAAAAGGTATTTAAACATACTTTCCTGAAGAAACCAGAGGCCTTTCTCCTGGGCTTGGTTGGCCAATTGGTGCTAAAGAAGGATAGAACTTTCTTTATGTACGCTACAGCAGCAGCAAGAATTCTCAATGCAAAGCATTGGAAGACACAAGATCTACCCACTCTGGAAGAATGGCAAATGCAATTAATAGACTATATGGAAATGGCGGAAATGACTGGCAGAATCCGAGACCAGGGAGAAGAGTTGGTGGAAGAAGATTGGAGGAAATTTAAAACTTATTTACAGAAACATTGTAAAATTTTTGAATGCTGATGACATTGAAATGAATTGAAGGGGTTCTAGCAACAAGGTAAAATGCAAGATGGGATTGATAATAGATAAACTAATAGGATATGAATTTGCTGAACCAATTTTTAAAAGGGATACAAAAAAGGGAGGCGTGAGGAAGTCAGGAAAATAAGTTAACTAAAGATGAGAAATTTAAAAAGAGGGAGTTTTGTTTTCTTTTCTATGTGTTTCTTTTCTCTTCTTCTTTTTCGTGTTTAATGTCTGCATTTTTGTATTTTGTAATTTTGTATTTTTTTGTTTTTGTATTTTTCTGAACTTTTCTACTGATAAAACTTAATAAAATATTAATTAAAAAAACCAGAATATAATAGAATTGTATTGTGTTGGAAGGGACCACGAGCATCTAGTTCAACCTCCCCTTGCCTCCAAAAATATACTCTGTCACCAGTATATGCTCCCTGCTCACGTTTTCCTACCATTCAAGGAACAGTGTGAAACTCCTGTAATTTTACTTTAAAGTGTAGTGATCCACAAAGGAATTGTGGAGGCTTAGGGAATATGGCATGGGCAGAAAGAGTAAATCTACAGTTAGATTATCAAAAAAATTCACATATTGATTTAACTTAACCAGGGGAAATGAAACTAGTTGTGCAAGTGAGTTAACCCCGACATCTAGTGGCTGATGTAATGATTGCATATGTTGCAACATGAAAAAAGGCTTTAAAAATAAACAAAAATAAAACAAAGAAGAAAAATAAGCTTCAAAACAGATAAAAAGTACAATGAAAGAAGCAATGAAATTATTACCAAATCAGGCATCATTTTGGCAATTTACAGCTATTTCCAAAAGCACTTTTGCTCAGAGCCTTTTGTTCAGCTAATGCAGAGAGCCAACCTATAAGTAAAAGATATAAAAAGAAATCTAGTGTCTGACAATTGATAACACATATTTTTTTCTTTCATTGTACAGTTTTTGATGCCTGCTAACCAGACATATAATTTAACATGCAATATTATTATGTACATTTGTTTTAAAATATATTAGTTTCCAGTGCTTTTTCTTTGGGGAAAATGCTGCTGGTACTGTACTCACAATGAAGTTGTTACAGTGCCACACTTTTCACATTTCGGGGGAAGCACGATCGTTTTATATTTTTATAATTTTATTATGTTTACTTTTTAAAGTCTGTTTCAATGCACATTTTATACCACTATATGTACATTGTTTTTAGATATATTTTAATTAAGCAGTATATAAATTTTGTTATATAAGAATAAACATATTTTCTGGGATAGAGCACTTTGTGTGCCATCCCAGTAAAGTTGTATCTAGAACAGGGTCCCAAGTACAAAAGTGTGCAGCGTGGAATCTCTCTTATCTCACTGGTTCCACAAATTCATCTATGATGAGCCAGACATCTAATGATGTTAGCTATTAGATAATAGCATAATCTGAAAACAGAGAGTCATAAAACAGAGGTGGGGGACCTCAGGCCTAAGTGCCAAATGCAGCCCTCCTTACAACATCACTTCTCCCCCAGGCAATGCCTCACACCAGCCCTGCTTTGCACCTTCTTTGAGTGTTTTTGCCTGGTTGAAATGAGTCCTTGAACTTTCACAATGCCTCTTGCCTGCCTCAGTGGAGGACAGAGAAGGGTGTGTGTGTGTAGAAACTAGTCTACTGAGCCAAGGTAAAAATTACTTCCACTCTTGCCCGGCCTTTCACTCGTATGTGGCCCCTGGCAGGGTGCCCAGAAGGAAATGCCATCCTCAGGCTGAGAAATGTGCTCCACCCCTGCCATAAAGGTTTGCTTGAGCTTGGGGGAAAGTAAGATTAACAAAATAGGAACCTCCACATGCTTACCCTCGAACATTTCTCCAATGAAAATAGGGAAGTCCTGTAATAATAATAATAATAATAATAATAATAATAATAATAATAATAATAATAATAACTGCTGCTATTTTAGCCCCAGCTACTCTGGGTGGCTTCCAACATACAGTGGTACTTCTGGTTGCGAATGGAATTTGTTCCAGAGCCCTGTTCACAGCATGAGCAGAAAGCAACCCGCGTCTGCGTCTGTGCGGGTCGCGATTTGCCGCTTCTGCGCATGCATGTGGCATCATTTTGAGCATCTGCACATGCGCAAGCGGTGAAACCTGAAAAGACGTAACCTGAACCGAACGTAACAAGAGGTATGACTGCATATAAAAACACAATAAAACATTAAACATTTAAAAACTTCCCTATACAGGGCTCCCTTCAGATGTGTTCTAAAGGTTGTATAGTTACTTATATCCTTGGCTTGGGGTGGTTGCATAACTCTATACCCTCCAACATTTCTCTGGTGAAAATAGGGACGTCCTAAGGAAAAGCGGGACATTCCAGAATCAAATCAGAAACTGGGGTGGCTTCTGCAAATCCAGGACTGTCCATGGAAATTAGGAATGCTTGGAGGGTTTGCCCTCTAGCTTAGTCCTCCAAGGACTGAGGCAAGTGTACCCAGCTTTGTTCCCCTGTCCCCACTCTGCACGGACCTGCTGCAGGCTAGCAGGCCATGCGGAAGAAATAATAGTATATCACATTCACAGTTAGTTTCAAAGTCTGAGAGAGAGGTTAGGTCTGCTAAACTTCCAGAGGGAAAGAAAGCTTGGCCAATTCAGGCTGAGATAATAAGAATCAGCATATGATTCGGTTAATTTGTTTATTGCTCCTCTTAACAGTAAAAGATTGTTGTCCTCTGTCTGTAGGCAGTAATAAATAACTGCTGAATTTGGATAAATCTGCTGTTTCATGTTGTTTACCACAGAGAACATTGTGAAATTGTCTGATGCTGGGAAACCATCTGAGGCAAAACTACACTTTCATATCCCCATCACACTCTTCTCCATTTTGCTGCTGTGGAAAAACAACAACAACAACATTGGGCCATGTTGCAGAATTTTATGTGTGTATCTTCTGCTTCTAGGTTCAAAACAGAAGCATGTGATCCTATTGACTGTCTATGGGTGAAGAAAGGAGAGGCTATTGTCCACTCCTTCATAGCACCTACTTTGCCAAGCCTACACTGAACTTCGCTGAAGGCACATTTCTGTCCATGGTCCTCCATGCTTTACAGTGGCTTCTCTTCTATAAGCTTGATCAGCAAGCTGATGGCTGTTTTGCGTGTTCAGACCCAGAGACCTCCCTCCTAAATAAGGAGACATTTGACTCAAATTTTAGTTTTGGTTTTTGGCAGAATTTAGGCCACAACTTTATTGCTTACAGAAAAGTTAATGGTTGCATAGGCTCTACACCCTTACAGGTAGCGCTGACCCAGAGCTCTATCATAGGTCAGCCAAGGGTGAACACCTGAGGCAAGTGAAAGCCTGGGAACGGACTCTGTTCACTCCCCAGATGTTCCCCTGGACTCAGGCACGGGCACAACCCCTTCTCGAGGGTTGACCAAACCAAGTTGAGTCCCTGGATTCCTTTAATAGAATACCCTTCATATAGGGATGGTGAGACCATTCTCCCATCCCTATCACATGAACCAGTGCCTATCCACAACCTTACAAGTTGTGACAAATTGCTACACGGCAGGTGAAACCCAAATGGCAACAGCCAATCAACCAAGTGGGGAAAATTCCTGCCGTGGCCCTGTCCCAACGACAGACGACACATGACGGCATAGCAAGGTCAATCGCAAAATGCCCTAAAATTAGGGAGAGGTGGGTGGGTGTTCCGATGCATGAGCTGAAAGAGGAAGCTATGGGACATGTGCATAGGTCTATCTAGGTCCCTCGATCCATTTAGACAGCACCCATTGGCCAGATTAAACCCAGCAATGAGGGCCAGAGTGAGGTTCACGGCATGCAATGCCTTGAAAGAAAACATTATGAAAATGATATACAGGTGGTACATGACCCCAGTCAAGCTGGCAAAAATATATCATTTGCCTGATAATAAATGTTGAAAATGTAAAGGAACTGAAGGAACATTCTTTCACCTCTGGTGGACGTGCCCAAGGGTTAAGGCTTTCTGGGAAATGATTTATAATGAGTTAAAAAAGGTATTTAAGTATACCTTCCTTAAGAAACCAGAGGCCTTCCTTTTGGGCATTGTCCTCTGTCTGTAGGCAGTAATAAATAACTGCTGAATTTGGATAAATCTGCTGTTTCATGTTGTTTACCACAGAGAACATTGTGAAATTGTCTGATGCTGGGAAACCATCTGAGGCAAAACTACACTTTCATATCCCCATCACACTCTTCTCCATTTTGCTGCTGTGGAAAAACAACAACAACAACATTGGGCCATGTTGCAGAATTTTATGTGTGTATCTTCTGCTTCTAGGTTCAAAACAGAAGCATGTGATCCTACTGACTGTCTATGGGTGAAGAAAGGAGAGGCTATTGTCCACTCCTTCATAGCACCTACTTTGCCAAGCCTACACTGAACTTCGCTGAAGGCACATTTCTGTCCATGGTCCTCCATGCTTTACAGTGGCTTCTCTTCTATAAGCTTGATCAGCAAGCTGGTGGCTGTTTTGCGTGTTCAGACCCAGAGACCTCCCTCCTAAATAAGGAGACATTTGACTCAAATTTTAGTTTTGGTTTTTGGCAGAATTTAGGCCACAACTTTATTGCTTACAGAAAAGTTAATGGTTGCATAGGCTCTACACCCTTACAGGTAGCGCTGACCCAGAGCTCTATCATAGGTCAGCCAAGGGTAAACACCTGAGGCAAGTGAAAAGCCTGGGAACAGACTCTGTTCACTCCCCAGATGTTCCCCTGGACTCAGGCACGGGCACAACCCCTTCTCGGGGGTTGACCAAACCAAGTTAAGTCCCTGGATTCCTTTAATAGAATACCCTTCATATAGGGATGGTGAGACCATTCTCCCATCCCTATCACATGAACCAGTGCCTATGGGCAACCTTACAAGTTGTGACGAATTGCTACGCGGCAGGCGAAACCCAAATGGCAACAGCCAATCAGCCAAGTGGGGAAAATTCCTGCCGTGGCCCTGTCCCAACGACAGACGACACATGACGGCATAACAAGGTCAATCGCAAAATGCCCTAAAATTAGGGAGAGGTGGGTGGGTGTTCCAATGCGTGAGCCGAAAGAGGAAGCTATGGGACATGTGCATAGGTCTATCTAGGTCCCTCGATCCATTTAGACAGCACTCATTGGCCAGATTAAACCCAGCAATGAGGGACCTACCAATTGGGTGTTGTGGCTATTCAATAGACCCTCAGGCAGCAAAATGGCTTGGGTCACTTACATACTTATGCCCAAACATCCATACTTTCTTCCCCTGCCCTAAATCAGACAGCTAATTCCTGCTCTCTCTCCTGCCCTGTGCTGAGGGTCCTGTGCTGCCCTGTGCTGCGGGATTCAGGAGTCCTACCTGTTGGCGAGGTTTATGTCAAAGAAATAATCCCCAGTCAATAGCAACAGACAACTTCCTAGGGCTGTTGTGATGAGTCAGCATTACATCACAAAGTCCACTGAGGAGGCTAGGTTACAGTTCTAGCTATATTCTTCTATATTTCCTCTACGTGCTGAGCATTGCCTCTGTTGAGAGTCAGTCAAGTCAGGAGGTCCTTAAGCGGAAGATGTGTTGTCTTAGGATACAGGAGCTCATCATCTTCTCCATTCTGATTGGTAAGAGAATATTTCTGTCTCAGCACACCTGTTTTCAGAATGTGAAGCTGGGGGATGTGCAGGGATCCACAGAGCCATCTCTTCTTCTTTGCTTTCACTTTCCAGGCTCTCCCAAGGCAGATCTGAATTATTATTATTTGGGGGGGGGAGAGTATGTTGAAGGTTTAGGTTGAGAAATTCCACTACATTTGGTGATCCTACTGAATTATGTGGAAAGACCAGTGGGGTTAATAATAATAAATTCTGGGCAGCTTTCAACAGAACATTAAAAACAGAATAAAACTTCAAACATTAAAAACTTCCCTAAACAGGGCTGCCTTCAGATGTCTTCTAAAAGTTGGATAGTTGTTTATTACCTTGACATCTGACAGGAGGGTGTTCCACAGGGCGGGCGCCACTACCGAGAAGGCCCTCTGCCTGGTTCCCTGTAACCTCACTTTTCACAGTGAGGGAACAGTCAGAAGGCCCTCAGAGTTGGACCTCAGTGTCCAGGCTGAACGATGGGGGTGGAGATGCTCATTCAGGTATACTGGGCTGAGGCCAAATCATAAAGAACTAGCATCTTATATGCTGGCAGCAGCAAATACTCTTTGCAAGGACAGGGAGGCTGTCAGTTATATATCATCAATTAAAGAATGGCTTGATTTGCCTTAGTGGCCATATTCAACACATTTTCTTTAGCATAACTTTAGGATAAAATGGGATAACTTTACCAAATTCAGCAATAAAAATGGGTTACTATCAAACACATGCTATGTGTGTACGATATTTTAATAGTAATAAGGAAAAAAGCTGGGCTAACTGCCCTAATTTTTGTTACACAGAGAGATAAGTTATCATAATTGTGTTATCAAACAGGTTAGATAATGTAGAATTACCTTCATATTTTCATCCACGTGCTTTGACTGAACATTTTGTTAAATCATATATAAATTGTATTTCATACGTCCAATTCTGTTATCTTAATAAAGAAAGTAAATGAGAAGTTTCTTGGATTGGCAGAGACATGGAAGGTGTGTGTAATGTGATCTGAAGGTTTGCCTATTTCATTTGCTGCTGTGCTAGGGACTTTCCCATTTCACTTGATGTACTGTTAATTTCCTTGTTTAAAACAAAAAATGCTATTCCTCCAAAGAGGTCAGAATGACATGTATGATTTTCCCCATCCTGTGAGATAGGTTAGGCTGAAAGATGGCACCAACCAGGGGTGCCAACTTGAAAAAAATATTGAGGGGCACAGACTCTGCAGCAGTTTCACAGCAACTGCCCGGTCCTTCTATAGCAAGCATTCCTCCTTCCCTGACAGCGAGGCCACAAAGAGCCTTGCACATTGCTGAACAATGGGCCAGAAAAGCCGGGGGGGGGGAGGGGTCCCTTCTTCTCACCTTAGTTTACATCTGCTTGTGAGGAGTCTGGAGGAAGAGGGCTAGAGAGCAAAGGCGGGGCATTGTGTCTCGAGTCTTCATTCTTTTTTCTTTTTTTTTGTTAGATCATTTATTCATTTTCAATAACAATCTTCCAATTAATGACAAATCAAATCAGTCCAAATTACAATAATAACAATACACCAATTATATATTCCAATTATAAATTTTTTCTTGGGACTTCCCATGTTCCAGATGTCTGAAGATAATCATCCTCATTCATGTCTCTGCATTTTCGGTATTTTTCAAATTCAAAACTAATATTATCCATCCTTCTTCTCAGTCTTATCAGCCGTTGTTTCTGTGGCTCACATCTTGTAGCAAAGTTTTCGTGTAGTTAACCCACAAGAGGCATTTTTTTAATCATCTTATTCTCTGTCCAATAATTTGGTATTCAGTCTTCTTATCTCTCCTTTGTTCGTCGAGTTCTCATTCAAGGCACCGGGCTTCATTACAAAGGAAAGTTTATAAATAGCAAGTCAACAAATTCTCTCTGATGTCTCTTAATGACCTGATATACGTATATGTCTGCATATATTGCTGTATTGTGGGGCGTGCTTCCCAGCTGTATCCTCCAAGTACAAAAGGACCACCCCCCAGCTCCTCCGGGCCCTAGAAGAACTGGCAGGGATCTAGCGCTCTCCGTCCTTCTGTCCACAATCATGTATAAAAATAATCCATACAAGCAGATACAGTGGTGCCTCTGGTTTCATATGCTTCAGGTTACATATGCTTTTGTTACAGACTCCGTTAACCCAGAAATATTACCTCAGGTTAAGAACTTTGCTTCAGGGTGAGAACAGAAATCGTGCAGTGGCAGCACAGTGGCAGCAAGAGGCCCCATTAGCTAAAGTAGTGCTTCAGGTTAAGAACAGTTTCAGGTTAAGAGCAGACCTCCAGAACGAATTAAGTTCTTAACCCAAGGTACCACTGTATATTTTAGAACCCCAAGTCCAAAGGAGCTCTTTTCCATAAGAATTCCTTTCTTTTGTAGCTGCGCAATAATAATCACAATTTTGTTTCCATCTTCAGCCCGAGTTGCCATATCTGATCTTGTTTTGCCAACTTCTCAGAGTTTTCCATTGAGGGCTGTGTATCATGCATTCAATTATAATTTTCGTCTCTTATGTTTGGTTTAAGTAATTAAATTCTTTCCGGCTGAGCTTCGCTAAATCATGATGTAATATAGCATATACGAAAAGATAGTGGTTGCTCACCTCCTTAATCCATGTTTCAAGATGAGAGTCTGTTTAAAGTCCGAAATTCAACATCTAACAACTGTATAATTTAGCAGTTTTTTTCTTTTTTCTCCTGGATCTAGAACATGACTGTTTCCACCCCCCCCATCTTATAATTATGAAAAATGGGTGTCTGTTGCGTGTTTGAGTGGCTCTGGAGAGTGCCAGCCGTGCCGTTCTCTTAGACCCAGCGTCCCTGCAGCTCACACCTTGATGCAAGCAGACAGATCACAGACGATTTGTAGGTCTATGAGACAGTCCTCCCCCACCCTGGGGAGTCTGCCAGGGCTAATTACACCCATATCAACCCTGAATTACTAGCACGGCTAAGGTCCGTTCATGTGGGAGACAGCCATTTCCCACAGCAAGAGTTCTAGTCTTCATTCTGACCTGGAGATGGACCCGCATGCCTGACAGCCCCAACACTTACACATCATCAGAAAGAGGAAATGTGTTGTCAAAAAGAGTATAAGTGAGGATATATATTTGCCCAAATTTTGCATATGCTAATTTATGTGAATTAATGCAAATATATAAATAATTACCTCAAGCAGAAATACAATACATCAAATCATAGTGGGGGTGGCTGCGACTAGGCGGCCTGTGTCTGCTGTCCAGGTGCTGAGCCTTCCTGGCCTATTCCAAGGCCCCTGCTCTCCCTTCTCATTATTCTTTATCTTTAAACTGGCCTATGATCAGATAATGTCCTTTATATAGAGGATACTTTCTGACAGCCAAGAGGATAGCTCAGTCGGTAGAGTGTGAGACTCTTAATCTCAGATCAGGGTCATGGGTTTGAGCCCCATGTTGGGCAAAATATTCATAGATTGAGGAGTTGGACCAAATTATCCTTGTGGTCCCTCCCAACTCTACAACTCTATAATTCAAACACAGATCCGTTCTTTGTAAAGTGGGACACATAGACTTCTCTATGTAAAGGAGGACCTGAGACCATAGAGGGAAGCGGTAACTCAGACTAGACAATACTGAGCTAAATATTCCAGTGATCCTATTCAATATAAAACAGCTCCTTTGCATACAGCCACTCTCTCATTATAACCATTTGTGGCTAAAAATGATGAAAAGTTGTGGCTTCTAATAATTTTTTCCTCCCTTGTCTTTGCAGGTATTAGAGAAGCTGAGCCATCACCAGGTGAGTAACAACTTCTTTGATGGGATTTGTCTTTGGGGGGGGGGATCTCCTTTCCAATATGCTCACCAGCCCAACTTGCTCTCTCCACAGCCTGTGGCCAACTGGTCCCCTCTGCCCGCATTATAGGTGGTGAGGAGGCTGAGGTGGGTGCATGGCCATGGCAGGCCAGCTTGCAGATGTTCGACTCACACCAATGCGGGGGAACCCTCATCGCCTCACGCTGGGTACTCACAGCTGCACATTGCTTTAGCAGGTGAGAAGAGAGCCCCCAAACTTCTCTATCTTCTTAGGGAAACCTGGAGACCTTGTTCCCATCTTTTTTAATTTTTTACCTGTAAAATGATGCTCCCCTTTCAGACAATCCAGGCATTCTGGTAGCCATCTTCTCTCATTTCCTCACCAAGGTGGTTGTCATTTGCTGTATATTAGGGTTGCAAAACCTCAGGTCTGAGGGGCCAAATGCAACCCTCCTTTCCTCTTTATCAGACCCCTCAGGAGTCTCCCAGGCCATGCCCTCTCCCCTTCATTATGCCCCACTTGCTAATCCTACTCATCCTCATTCTGGTTAGAATGTGCCATTGAAGGTGTCTTCCCCTTTTTCCTTTCTCACAGGACTCTGAAAGTATTTTTACTCATCTGCTCTCATTTCTTTCACACTTTTGTACCCTATTGCCCCCCCAAATTGACAGTTTCCTTGAAACCAGAGGTCTGAATACTCTACTGCACTCTCTCCTCTTGTGTTTTATTAGCCAGCATCTTTGTCTATAGTATTACAGATCCTTCCTTGTTTGTCGTCATATTGGGAGCCCACAATCTCTCATACCCTGGACCTGAAGCTGTGTCAGTTCTTGTGAAGCAAATCATCATCCACTCTGACTTCTTGGGATACAGGGATGGCAATGATATTGCGCTTATGGAACTGGAAGGCCCTGTCAACTTCACCCACCGCATCCAGCCTGCCTGCATCCCAGGACCTTCCATCTCCTTCCTTCCCAGGTTGGGGTGTTGGGTCGCAGGCTGGGGAAACATCCAATCGGGAGGTGAGGAAGTCAGGGCTGGCTACACATTTGACGGGGCCCTGGGAGGGCCCCTCTGCTGTGCCTCTCTCTCCCGTGTTGCTGGAAAATCTTTGCCTGGAAATGACTGGTGAGCAGCAAAAGTACTACCACCACTTTTATTTTCCATAATGCTCTGAAATTTTGGGATATTAAAAAGGCAGCTAGACCCAGTCACCTGACGCTGCTCAAGGCACTGGACCGGGAAAAACCTTTCCAAAGGAAACCCAGGACACAAATCAGTAATGGGCTTTTCGAGGGTGCCAGAATCCAAGCTACTCAAGGCTGCCACCTGCCAGCATCAGATTTGTTAGCAGTAAATCAGAGTTCCTATTTACCTAGGATAGTTCCTGCTTACCTAGGATAGTCCCTGGCAAATCACTATGTTTGATGTTTGCCTCTGGGGGCGGGCCATTTGTATGGGGTGTGTGTGCTTTTAATAAAGAATGAAATCTTAGGGAGAACGTGTATTCCATCCTCTGTGTTAGTAAAATGGTGGTTAAAATGGAAACACTCAAGGTCACTTTGTCAACTCATTAGAGTTTAGAAGCCAGAAAGGCCCGTTTCAAAAAGTGCAAAGCAGGTTTCAGGAATGAGGCTTTGCTCAAAGTACGCCTTGGACAAATTTGCATTATCTCCCACCTCTCTCTCTTTCTCTCTCTCTCCCAGTCCCACTACCTGAGCCAGAGCTCCTACAGGAAGTGCTGCTTCCGCTGATGGATACAGCTACCTGTGAGGCACTTTACAGTGACTATAAAGATGAAAAAACTCCAAGTACTAGTGTAATCAAGGATGACATGATGTGTGCAGGATACATGGAAGGGAAAAGGGATGCCTGCCAGGTACAATGTATTCATTTATGACATTTTTATCCTACCTTTCCTCTAATTAGCTCAACCTTCTGCCCTCCTGAAACACATTTCATCCTTACAACAGCTTAGACTGAGAGAGACACTTGCCCACCTTTCATGGCTAAAGAGAAATTTAATTGGATGCTTACTTCTTCCTGGGTGGGGGCCTGTTGCAGCCTCTCACACTCAGTCACCGTTGGGGGCATTTCCCACTGAGTTCCCACTGGCTGTTGCATCTCAAATTGGCCAATCAACGGCCTCTTTTGGGGGTGTACCTCGCAGGCTGAGAGAGCATTGGCTGCACACATGCCCTCACAACCAGTGAGACATAAAAGCCGGGAGTGCTGCCCTGTCTAAGCACTTCCTGAAGCTAGTGTGACACTGGTGTAATGACTATCAGTGGCACAGTTAGGTAATTTTGAAACTGGACTTAATTGTCTTGTGTCTCTCTTCCTTAGATGGCAATGATATTGCTTTACTTCCTCTGATATTACTTTCTCTGAATACCAGTTACTGGGAAACATAGATGGGGCATACAGTTGGCCTCTGTGAGAACAGAGTGCTGGACTACATTGGTATTCGGCCTGATCCAGCCATGTTCTTAGGAAGATCCTGTCAGATCACACCAAAGATGCACCTAGTCTAGCAATCTTGTTCTCACCATGGCTAACCAAATGCCTGTGAGAAACCCACAGGCAGGACTCTCACCACTTTTCATGAGCAGCAAGTGATATTTAGGGGCATATCACCTCCTCTGGAGGTAGGATATAGTCATCATGTCTAGCAACTATTGATAGTTATTCTCTGAAAACTTGTCTAAAATCAATGTCTGTGCCCATCAGAATGGTGCTATATATTTCAATAGATAATTGCAAATGGGTGATTGGCAACAGGTTTTAATTTAAATGGTAATCGTCAATTCAGATTAAATGGGAATGAAAATAGAGGCTGGAATTTTCATAACGACATTGTGTGGCTGCTGAGAAAAACTTGCATACATGAGGCACACCAATACAGCACCCTCATTGAAGCACCCTATATCTTGCAGAGAACTCCATAATGTGTGCATTGTTTTAAAAAACAAAACAAAAAACAACAACACCCTTCTGGCCCTCCAGTTGTTGATGGACTACAATTTATGTCATCCTTGACCCATGGCAATGATGGCTGGGGCTAATGGGAGCTGGCATCCATCATCATGTGGAAGGCCACAAGTTCCTAATTACTGTATTAGTCCTTCCTGGGCTGGCCTTCCTTGCCAGACTTCTGCTAGAAATATCCACCCAGCTTTTGGTTCCTGGAGGCAAATATCTAAGACACTATTGGAGCAAGGATCTTCATAGTCTCTTGTCCCTTCTTGGTTATCCTAATGCACCAGAACAGTTTAGCACGGAAGAGTAAAAAGTATGCCCATAATGGTTGACCTCACCAATGGTTGACCTCACCACTGATGAGTTGACACATCTACAGTTTGCATCTTTCAGTCCTATTTTGTACAGTAATCAAGCTACTGAAAGAAGAGCAGGACTAGTAGTGCTCTTAAAGTAAAAGGGAAATAAATTACATCAGAAGAAGCCAGCATGCTGCCTCTATATATTATTGTACCACCACCATTGTCCAACAACATCTGGAGGGCATCACAGTGTTTATCACCCATGTATTGCAATATAAGCTTTGTAGCTGGGCACAGCTGGCCATGTCTAACAGCACCTTCTCAAAATCTTTTTTTTTTAATGACCAGCAACATAGAAACAAAATAGGAAACACATAAAAAATCCAAATGCATATGATAGAGTAGAATGGGGGTGGGGTGGGAGAACAGGGTAGAAAAAAAATAGCATAGAGTAAAATAGGTAAAGGTAAAGAGACCCCTGATCATTAGGTCCAGTTGTGACCGACTCTGGGGTTGTGACGCTCATCTCGCTTTATTGGCCGAGGGAGCCGGCGTACAGTTTCCGGGTCATGTGGCCAGCATGACTAAGCCACTTCTGGCGAACCAGAGCAGCGCACGGAAACGCCGTTTACCTTCCTGCCAGAGCTGTACCTATTTATCTGCTAGGTTGGCAAGAGAGAGTAAAATAAGCAACTTAAAAACTTAGAATCCTGTCACAAACTCCAAAGAGGAAAATTACAAAATGTCTAGAATCAGTTCCTGGTAGGTTTTGCTTGCTGCAGCACAGTGCTTGGCCACACAGAGAGTGAGAGATGCATGTTGATCCAGAAGGAGCTAAAGGATGTAAAATGCATCTGATCATCCTGGCAGATTTGATAAGAAAGGTTCAATAGACATTGTGAACCATTCACAATAAAAGGAGCCATACAGGAGGACATGAGTCACTAATCTGATCTCTCCGGAGTCATGGGAGCACTTCCGCTTGTGGGAGGGGGTGCTTGTGGTGTTTTTTTCATCTCCAGGGCTTCTGCAGAGAGGACATTTAGCACTTCCTGCATAAGATGCAGGTGGTGGCAGTGGTGGGATTGGGGATATGTGTTCCTGGTGGATAACCATTTATTCCTTTATTTTTCTTTACAGGGGGACTCAGGAGGACCATTGATTTGCCCGTGGGGTGGGGCTTGGCTTGTGGCTGGTGTGGTGAGCTGGGGGGATATTTGTGGTGCCCCTAAGCGTCCTGGTGTCTATACCCGGGTCAGCGCCCACAGCAGTTGGATATTGAGACATGCCCCAGAAGTGACTGCCAATTTCATCAATGGTGCCTCAAGCAGGGGTTGTGCCCAGTTTCTGGTACTAATAGTGCTACACTGCCTTCATTAACTACCAACAGTGCAGGGTCAGGATTGCTATAGCTTCTTTGCTGTGACCAATACCTGGCAAAGGTGACCGGGAAAGCATTTTTGGATATATGAAATACCTGGAGTTCTGGGAAACATCATAAAACAATGGTACCTCATCTATGTTACAGAAGAGAGTTATCCTATAGACTTTCTGTCAGCTTTACATTGTATTAAATCTAACCTTAATTTATTTGAATGATTTGCCACCAAGCGAGTGGCAGGTGTCTCTAACTTTGGTCCAAGTTACCCCACAAAGTAGCAAACCTTCAATCCATTCAATTTAAAATTTGCTAGTTTCAACTTCTCAACAACAGTTAGGAACTGTGTCATGTGACTGTTACAGTTCTTCCTGTAGTAAAGTTCAATTTGAATAGTTCCCACATCCAAGCTTGATGAGAAGTCTTACTTGTAAATGCAAAGGCTCTCTGTAAACTCATCTGAGTGGCTGTGTCACAATTGTTGGTCTGAGCCAGTTAGGAGTGTGAAAGACTAATAAAAGACACTGCTATATCATTTAGATGTCCCCATATGCTTATTGATGCTGCAACATCTGTAGGCTTCTCATGTTTGATCCAAGAAATGGCCCCTTCTTATTCTCAGAGTGACTTCCAATCTTCTCGTCCATTAGGTAAAGTTACTCGCTGTGAGTCTAAGCCATGGGTAGGCAAACTAAGGCCTGGGGGCCAGATCTGGCCCAATCGCCTTCTAAATCCGGCCCACGGACAGTCGGGGAATCAGTGTGTTTTTACATGAGTAGAATGTGCCCTTTTATTTAAAATGCATCTCTGGGTTATTTGTGGGGCATAGGAATTCGTTCATTTATTTATTTTTCAAAATATAGTTCCACCCCCTCAAGGTCCGAGGGACAGTGAAATGGCCCCCTGCTGAAAAAGTTTGCTGACCCCTGGTCTAAGCAGTCTGGGACTATGCGCAACAGTAGGATTTTGGAAATATATTGTAAACACACACACATACCAAAAAGAAATGAAATAATGGCAGACAAAATGCCAAATATTAAGATTGTTCTCAAACCTGGAAAGAAATAAAGGTCTAAAAAATAAAAAGTGGCTCAACTGAAAGTTTACTTTGTGTTGTCTGACTGCACATATGTTGCCAGAACCAACATGGTACAAGACATAGATTCAAGACACATACCGGTATTTTCATGGAATCTTTACCCAGGACACCTTCAGATGAGAGAGCACTTCTATGCACAAATAGATGATTAGTGATTTCAGCTGCAATTCTAGCCCCATTTAGCAGGGTGTGAATGAGATTAAATTAAATGAGACTCAATGGTCATTTGGGACAGATGATCAGGCATGTTTAGCACCTGTGATTATTGTCTCTAAGGCAAATTTTCATCTCATTTAAGTGGAAGGGGAAATGTCTGCTCAGATGTAACAAGGGATTTTATTCAGCATTTCCACAGGTAACCCCTGACTTTCAACTGGTTATTACCTTCCCCTTTAATTATCATGAGGACTGCAATTAATGCTGCTGCTTTAAAAAACACCATGTGAAATTGCAGTTGCCAAAAGTAGCAGGGAAAGGAGTGATATAAATATATCACTTAGCATTTGGTGCTGGGGCTAGGAAAAGAATAGACAGGACACTTCCAGTTTGATCTCTGATGCTTTGCCTTTTATTTTAAATTCAAACCTTCAAAGATGGCAATAGTTGTATCAAAATGGTACTGAAAATGGTGAATATTGTTTTCTTGATTCTGTTACTGCTTCCTCATATGGCATGCAAGGAACATATTGTCAGATGCATGGTTCAAGATCCACACCCTCCGCTTCATGAATATCATCAGTCAGGTGACCTCTTTATTGGTGGAATTGCTTCTCACAGCTTCATTGTCTCCAATTTCATCCCCTTCAAAAAAGTACCCCCACAGGCATCCTATGAAGAGCTTATGTAAGGCGATTTGTTTCTCTCTCTTGTATTGCGTCTTGGAAACTGTCATTGGTGCATCTGATTGGGTCTTCTTTTTTCAAAAAGCAAAGCAGCTAAAAGAGTGTCAAAATTAAATGACTTCATAACTGGAATTTAAGCTCCTCCCACATCTCCTTCTGCTTCTCCCCAGTTTTCTTCATGATTACATTGTCCCATCTCATGTCTTTGTCTATGTCTCATATTCTGCTATCCTTGATGTCTTCCTCCTCCTCTTCTTCTTCTTCTTCTTCTTCTTCTTCTTCTTCTTCTCAATGTCGTTTTGAAAGTGCAGGGAAGGTGTATTTGTTATTGTATTATAAGTGAACATGTGAAATAACTCCTGATATTTCCAGTAATACAGAAAGTGGTTCTCATTCTAGTGTGTTGCCTAAGAATTATCAGCATATCCTGGCTTTGGCATTTGCAGTCAAGGAGATCAATGAAAACCCTCAGATGTTACTCAATGTCACCTTGGGCTTCTACATATATGACAGTTATTTCACTATAAAATGGACCTACCATGCAACTTTGCTACTTATACAAACATTGGAGAAGTTTGTTCCCAATTATAAATGTAATATTGCATATAACCTGATTGCGATCATAGGGGGATTGGACCGCCTAACCTCCCTTCATGTGGCAACTGTTGTGGATACTTATAAGATCCCACAGGTAGGATGTATGTGTGTTGGTCTCTGTGTGTGCTGAATATAGGATTTTAACTGTTTTGAAAGAGATGGGGTAGGAAGAAGAAAGAGGCAGAGATGCATGCTGAGATGGGCATTCTTTTTGAGTGAGCATCAAATCTTCCCTAAGAAATACAGCCACGTGGGTTATTCATAAATCAGAAACAAGACAATGTAAACCCTTCCTCATAAGTACTTCTTCTCTCACTGTTCTTGTAATAATAATAAAAATACCAACACATAGTTTGAACAAACTAATACCTGGTGACAATGCATATGAAAATGTGACAAGAATAAACGATGTTCTAATGATTACTGATATGTTATTTGTGAATTACTTTCAACACTTGGAAGCATGAAATGATTGCTATTATCTTCTCTTCCCCTCCACATCTATCTTTAGCTTATTTATGGCCCTCCTCCAATGATGAATGATAAAACACCAGGGCTTTCCTTCTACCAGATGGCCCCCAAGGAAGACTGGCAGTATGCAGGGATTCTCTCTTTGCTCCTGCATTTCAGGTGGACGTGGATTGGGATCCTTACCTCTAATGATGAATATGGAGATAGATTTCTACAAACTGTGGTTCCAGAGTTTACTCAAAGTGGTATCTGCTTTGCCTTCATAGAAAAAAGTCACACACATATGATTTTCACTGAAATTAATGACATGTTCAATCAGGGAGCAAAGCTACATGATAACATTATTGACAGCAAATCCAATGTAGTAGTGGTTTATGGAGAATCTCATACTATTATGTTTTTGAGATGGTTTCCATATCTATCAGGGCAAGAGCACATGACAAATAAACAGAAAGGCATAGTGTGGATAGTAACAGCCCAGATGGAGCTGACTTCCATTGCTTATCAAAGGACCTGGGATACAGACATCCTTCATGGTGTTCTGTCTTTCACAATTCATTCCAATAACCCACCAGGATTTCACAAATTTATTGACAGTAGAAAACCTCTTGAAACCAAAGGTGATGGTTTTATCAGACACTTCTGGCAACATGCATTCAGCTGTGTATTTCCAAATTCAGCGATGAGCAATGTGGATGGGGATATTTGTACAGGGGAAGAGAAGCTGAGCGATCTTCCTGGGCCATTTTTTGAAATGAGCATGACTGGCCATAGCTACAGCATCTACAATAGTGTGTATGCCGTGGCCCATGCGTTAAATGCAATGTCCTCATCTAGACACAAATATCGAACAATGGCTGTTGATGGAGGACTGAAGTTTCCAAATCTAAAGTTGTGGCAGGTAATGGGGGGGGGCAAAAGGTTACATTGCTTGCTCCATTTTTAATATTTATTCCTTTCCACGTGTGCTAGAAATACCCATGACTCTTTTAAAAAGACCAAAGCTCAGAACATTTACTTTTAATAATAAATTGATAAATAATAATTATTTTAAGAGTTCCAGTTCCACATGTCCATAAACTTAATTCCAGTTCACCTTAGACCCTTTACAAAATGAACTAGTTCTGTTTACATTCAGTTTACTATTCAATTCAGATTCATTCAAATGATCCTTGAATTCAGAATGATACAAGCTGCTGTGATTAAGTATATAATATTTTTTAACACACTAAGAAAACTTCAAAACATGCACAGTGGAATGTGAGCAGTTTAATTTATTTCCCCGTGTGATTATTATCTTTAAACTTAAAGACTCAAATTGTATGAAGAGTCAAAAACATATGCAAGAAAATGAGCTTGAAGATGAAATAGAAATACTTTAGAATTCTACCCAGAATGAACTTAATTCAAATTTTATTTGAATTTTATGAACTGGTTCATTCCAAGCACTGAAAAAGAAAAACATACCATTCCTTTTATTCCCATTTCTCTTTCATTTTTTTCTGGATTCCTACACTGAATAGGCAATGCAATACTGAAAGGCTCCATTCTCTATAAGGTACCATTTAGCTGAAACTTATAAACTTTCAAATATGAAAAAGTATTGTTTTATTATCCACGGCAGGGGGAAGGAACTGGATCTGGCTATTGGCAACTTGGTAGTTAAGCCAATACAGCAGACTTGACCTCACCATCTGTCAAGTGATAGGTGGTTACTTTAAGACCTGCTTACGGCTGGGGTTAGCTCTGCTAGTGAAGTCAGTGTGAGGAGCTCAGTAGCACAGCAGATCCTTCCAAAGTTGCAATCACCAACCATCAACTGCTTAGTGATGTCAGCAAACCTCCCTTGCCAATGACCAGTCAGGAGTGCCACATTAGGGCCCCACACCTGACATCACATATGACCTCAGGTGTGGGGCGGGTGGATGTGATTTCTGGAAACGACCTTATGGGTCTAACTCAGATCCATGCAGGATCCAATAGGTATTGGGCTGGAAGTTCCCCAACTATGGTCTATGAAATTGTTGGTCTGGGGAAAAAAAATGAAAACAGTTTTGACAAAGAGACAATGGTCTTATACTCTGAAAGATCCAGAACACTGTTGTCTAATCACAGCCTTACCTAAACTTTTGTGTTTGCTTTTTCAATCTAGCTCCATCACTATCTCAGAGGTGTTTCCTTTAACAACAGCTCTGGTGATAAGGTTTCTTTAGACCAGAATGGGGAGTTAATCGCTGGATATGATATTATAAACTGGATTTTTTCTTCAAACCGATCCTTTCATAGGGTGAAAGTTGGGAAGATTGATCCACAAGTTTCACCAGACCAAGCATTCACCATCAATGAAACTGTCATAGAATGGCCCCATTGGTTTAAACAGGTAAGGTCTTCAGATTACGTGACATTGTACTGTTCTGGGCAACATCAGACCCCTCCCCCCAATCTCCTTCCCAAGTCATCATGTCTGATACCTATTCATTTGTGCCCAGATTTACTAGGCTTCAGACAAGCATTCTGTTTTTCATACTAGGTTGAAGTCTTAAAATGTGGGAAAATACTGTTTAGCATCTACAGCTGGGATGGGCAACCTTTTTGAAGATATGTTTGCATGTTTTAACATCACAGCACTGAGGTAATATTTGAAAGACCGAAACTAGGTAGAGGGTGACTACCACACATGCCTCATTATAATGGATAATTGGGTGGAAATCCCCTAGACAATACTAACACACGTCTACAATTTCCAGCATTAGCACAGTGGCATAAATTAAATACATGCAACATAATTTCTTCCATGTCTTAATCCCATAGCACCATGGTAGCATTTGAAAATCCATGGTAGCATACAAAATATTGCAAATGGGTGGATGATCTGTCAGACCTAGTTATAGGCCTCCTTTCCCAGTCTATTGGCAATTGGATGGATGCACATAGGTCATTGAATGCACCATCATGCTCCTATGATATTCAACCTTAACATGGTGGTGTTTGATTAAGGTATTCAACAATGGTTCAAGATTCATTTTCAGTTACAATATATATGTACATATAGATGTATATAGGTGGATATATATATATACATATAGATAGATATATAGATTTACATCTATATCTGTGTGGATCTAAATTGATTTTTCTCAAGATTAACATTCTGCTCTTTCATTTCTTGATTAGGTTAAGCCTCTTTCTGTATGTAGTGAGAGTTGCCATCCTGGTTCTAGCAAGAAAATGAAAGAGGGGGAGCCATTTTGCTGCTATGATTGCATCCCATGTCCAGAAGGGAAGTTTTCAGAGCTGGAGGGTAAGAAATATGCTGTGTAAAGTTATCGTGTAATTTGGCCATAATGAAGAGGACACATCAAAGTGCAGCATCACAAAGCAAAAACAAAGGAGAATGAGGAGGATGCAGCAGACTAATTTATTTATCCAAATTGCATAAACATAAATCCCAACATATTTCAAACACCAGACCTTCATTAGGGTAGCGTAAAAAAATGTATATTTAAATATTGCAATGAATGTTGTGAAAATTGTTTTCTAGCAAACCTTGTTTGACATGTATTGGACTTGCTTTGCGGTGCTATCAGTTATTCTCTCACACCTGTTATATGCTCACGTGTTACTTTAAGTCAAAATAAATTTCATATAAAATAACTGTCAATTGTAGTATCTAAATGGAATATTCATTCACCAGCCAGTCTACAATCATTAGGTAAAAAAGGATCACATGTGTTCAGGGGAGGCGGAATCTTGTGCAGATATGAGTGAATTGGGTCATCCTGTCTGCAAGTCACCGATTCTGCATCCAGTCCCCACTAAATAATACATAGAATACATAGGAAAGCAAACACAAATAAATGCATAGAAACAAGCTGGTTGCTTGAGACTGGAGATTTTGGCATTAGATAAATAGAGCTGGTCAAATGAAATGGGCAAACTTTAGAGATCTAGCCATTCACAATGGCTTTCACCAATAGTTCCCTCTGACAACCAGTAAAGGTAGGCAGGAGGTGTTCAATACTACAAAATAAGGGATTGTGTTGAGCCGTGTTTGGGCATTAACCTGAAACTGGGCTGAAACTATGGATGGAGGTATGGGAGTGCATGGGCATTCACACCCTCAACCTCTAGATGCGTGGACTCCTCTTCAGATCTTTAAGTATTTGGCATGAATGGCTGAAGGGGGTTTCTAAGTACATTCTGTTGAATCCCCTTAGAAGCATTCATGCAAACATTTGAGCATAGTTTTGTTGTGCTGCCTATCCTGTTACTTAACAGCTCGTGAAAATTATTCTTAGCATGTTGTTGGATAGCTACAAACTTCTGTGCTGGGATATTCGCTTGTGGAACATTATTCCTTATGTGACTCCTTTCCTCCATCAATGTTACATAACGTGAGCGGAAGTGCCATATCAATTGCATACCACTTATTCCACTTCAAAACAAAATGAGAAAAGCCTCAGGAATGAACAAAGGAAATGATAAATACATAAATAAATATGTTGTTCGAAAGAACATAATACCTTCATGAGGATGCTAGTTAATGAATGGTAACCTACTCCACCATCTCCTAACTGGACACATTTCAAAGGATTGACCTTAAAAGGATTCCCTAATAAGAATTGGTTTTTTTAAAAACCTTATAAGATAAAGAGTTACAATATGTTTGGCTTGTATGTAAAATTGTGGTTACCTAATTTGTTTTTCAGACATGAACGACTGTTCTACATGTACGGACAAAACCTATCCAAGCAACAGACAAGATTTCTGTATTCCTAAGGTCATTACATTTTTGTCTTACACAGAACCTTTGGGAATCAGTTTTACCTTTTTGGTCCTTTCTTTTTCTTTGATCACAGCTGTGGTGCTAGGAATGTTTATGAAGCACAGTGACACTCCCATTGTCAAGGCCAACAATCGCAATCTCACCTACACTCTCCTTTGCTCTCTCCTGCTCTGCTTCCTCTGTGCATTACTATTCATTGGCCAGCCTGGGGAGATGACATGTCTCCTCCGACAAACTGCTTTTGGCATCATCTTTTCAGGGGCTGTTTCTTGTGTGCTGGCTAAAACCATCACTGTGCTTCTAGCTTTTATGGCCACTAAACCTGGATCTAGGATGAGGAAGTGGGTGGGGAAAAGACTTGCTTCCTTCTTTGTTCTTTTCTGCACCCTTCTTCAAGCAGGCATTTGTGCTGTGTGGATAGTAACCTCTCCCCCATTTCCAGATGTTGACATGTGGTCAGTAACGGAGGAAATTGTCCTGGAATGTAACGAGGGTTCAGTAACTATGTTTTATTGTGTTTTGGGCTATATGGGCTTCCTGGCAATTATCAGTTTCATTGTGGCTTTCCTTGCCAGGAAGTTACCTGACAGTTTCAATGAAGCCAAATTCATCACTTTCAGCATGTTGGTCTTTTGCAGTGTTTGGCTATCCTTTGTTCCAGCCTACCTGAGCTCCAAGGGTAAATACCTAGTTGCTGTGGAGATCTTTTCTATCTTGGCCTCCAGTGCTGGACTGTTAAGTTGCATCTTTGCCCCAAAATTTTTCATTATTGTGTTGAGGCCTGAGCTGAACAACAGGGAACAGCTAATAAGAAAGAAAGCATGAAGATATATTTAACCCTATTCAGGCATTAGAACAAGTGCCGTAGCTCCCCCCCCCACACACACCTATTTTCATTGCCCTCGTTTCATGCAGGGTAAGTGTATGAATTAGAGAGCCTCCTATATCCATTGAGGTTCCTAATACAGTGGTACCTTGGGTTAAGAACTTAATTCATTCTGGAGGTCCTTTCTTAACCTGAAACTGTTCTTAACCTGAGGTACCACTTTAGCTAATGGGGCCTCTCGCTGCTGCCGTGCCGCTGACGCACGATTTCTGTTCTCATCCTGAAGCAAAGTTCTTAACCCGATGTACTATTTCCGGGTTAGCAGAGTCTATAACCTGAAGCATCCGTAACCTGAAGCGTCTGTAACCCGAGGTACCACTGTATGTTTATGATGATATGTTGTCGCTTGTCAGTTTCACTGCCTCCAGATTTCCCTATAGAGCTGTAATTTAACTGCACAGGGAGTCCAAATGGAGAGGTCCAGCACACTGTCTGTTCCATCTGTACAGTATCAGTTTCAATTATTGAAACCTGAGTACAAGATGTTTGCAGTTGTACATACATAAAACATTCAGAATAATTCCTAAAAATCATTAATAGTTCTCCTCACCATAACCATGTAAAGAGTACGCCACTAAACAGGCCCCTGTGCCATGTGGTTGTCTGTACAGTCATACTTTGGATCCTGAACGCCATGGTACTCGGACGTTTTGGCTCCTGAACACCGCAAACCCAGAAGTGAGTGTTCCGGTTTGCAAACGTTCTTTGGAACCCGAATGCCCAGCAGGGCTTCCGCAGCTTCCTGTAGTCAATCAGAAGCCGCACTTTGTTTTCTGAACATTTTGGAAGTCAAACGGACTTCCAAAATGGATTCCATTTGACTTCCAAGATACGACTGTATAGTTCTTTGTCCTAGGGTTTCTCAAAGTTCACAGTTCCAGTAGATTAACTGGCCAAAATTGCAGGTTCCTTCTTCCTGGAGCTGTTCAAATTCTCTTTGGCTTTCCCTCACATTCTTGCCCCAAAGAAATCTCCCTAGCTGCCTGCAGAGCATCATGAAGAAACAATGTTGGAAAAATTGTGATCATTTCTTCTTTCTTACTAAGACTGTAGGGTACCTCTCCAATTTTCTCCCCTTTGCTACCCCAGGGCAAATCTATTTCATCTCCTGCCCCACACCACAAATCAAAATCCTGCTACCAGGCTTTGTCTGGAGGCACCTAATTTAGAAACCCATGGCAGAGCTCACTCAGATTGGTGGCTAGAAATCGCTTGATGCTTACTCCAATCATCTCTGAAGAGCTCCCAGGGACTTTTGACATCCAAATCCATGGGTGATCTGGGCTGCTTTCCGTAGCATTGGGAAGCACCCCCACCCCACAAAGCCACCTGGAAGTACCCAAAGGGCAACATCATGGGCGCTTTTTACTTCACCAAAATCAGCAAGAGACTCCTGCTCTCCTGGTGCATGCAGGCACATCTCTTGGAGGTTTGCCTATGTGTTTCCCCCCACTGAGGGAAAACTGCAGCATCAATTTGAACTGCTCAAAAAGTGTTGCTGGCACTCTCATCCAATAAAACTGAATGTTGGAAAATCCATGCCAATCAAAAGGAAGTACATTTTTGGGGCCGTGAAGTTTGAACTGTTATGGAGGCTCCTTTGTTCAGATGCCTCAAACTTCTTCTTTTTCCAACTCCATTTGTGAAAAACAATATTAAGTTGATGATTACCTACTCCTGTAATTTTGAAAAGGACTGTAATTAATTCAACTACTTGGCAATGCTTCTTCCCGAGGAGTTTCAGTGGACGGAAGCAAAAGTAATAGCACAGTGTATGAAGGATAATATAAATATTCAATTTAATAGTTAGTTGTGGGAGCAGGAACTTTGGGGGGGAAAGCAAGGAACCACCTGTTTGAGTCTAAACACAATCTCTGCTTAGAGAGGAAATTTGTACTGAGGATGGTGACATTAGTAGTCTCGATATTGGTACTACTTCCTCACATGGCATGCAAGCCTCACATTAACTGCATGGTAAGAGCTCCACACAATCCAATTCACGAGTATCATCAGTTGGGAGGCAACATAATTGGTGGCATCACTTCTCAGACCTTCATAATCTCCAACTCGCTAACCTTCATTGAAGCACCTCCACCTGTGTTGTTTGAAGAGCTCGCGTAAGACCTTGATGTTGCTATTGTTGGTTGTTACAGTTTCTGTTTCCATTAAGGATGTGAATTACAGTCTTTCCCCAAGTCTGTCAAACAATTTTCATGTGAACTTAAATACTAATTTAATGGAGACAGATCAAGTTCCTCTGGTTTTGACAGTACTAGTGATGGCTGCCTTCACTTAAACATTTTAGAAACTACCATCAATGAGGCCAGAAATATTAATGGCCACTTGCTCTGATTGATGTCATTTTCTTATAGAATTTCAAAATGTCTTTGTAAGAGAGCTGGGGGTGTTTATATATTTATATATTTGTATATAATAAGGAATGAGATGTCAAGGGAGATGCAACATTTTTACAAAACATGGAAGTTTCTCTAAATACAGAATACAATTCTAATTCTAGTGCAGTTATCACAACACTCTGAACATGTTCTTAAAATATGGATTTCACCTTCAACTGTTGGGGGTACTTCACCAAGAACTTATAAAGTGTTCTGTATTCTGAGGCATTCTTAAGAAAAGATCCAGTAATGTCATAGAATAAGATATATATCAAGAATGGGAGCAGATGTTCACATGCATCGAACACAGCCTTCTGAAAATGTCAAATCATATGGTTCATGATAACACATGGAACTTTATACTGGTAACTTATCAATAAACTATATTGAGTGCATTGTTGTAAAGGAGAACACAGTTGTCTAATATTTGTGAGGCCTTCTTAGGGCTAAGAATTGCCTAAAGAAAGTTTGTACATAAATACTGTAAGGAAGTATAGGCAGTACAACATACTCCACATTTTACAATGTGTGGGATACCCTAATATGCCGTACTTTTTTTTTTAGGGTTGTGCCTAAGAATTACCAGCACATCCTGGCTTTGGCATTTGCTGTAAAGGAGATAAATGAAAACTCTCAGATTTTACCCAATACTTCCTTGGGCTTCCACATTTACGACAGTTACTTCAATGCAAAGAATACCTATCATGCCACAATGCAGCTTATGTCATCAAAAGAAAAAATAGTTCCCAACTACATATGTGACATTCAGAATAAATTAATAGCAATTGTTGGGGGGCTGGACCCTCTAATTTCTCATTATATTGCAACTGTATTGGATATCTACAAGATTCCACAGGTAGATTGTGTAGATGTCTCTATATTTATGTGGAATGTGGGAGTTCATCCATTTAAATGCTTTTTTTCACCGCACAGGCAAGATTGTGGGTTTGGAAACTGAAGTGGGTGAAGGCATGTAGGAAATATTTCCTTGTTTAGGAATGTCAAATGGAAGCTGAGATACAGATCATTATAAATGAGAGTGTTGGAAATATAACAGCACCTACAGAAGAAAGTAAATTGTCTAGTGATGGTGGGTAGGTGGAAGAAAGGAATATCAGCAATAATTACAGCCAAAGCATATGACAGGCAGACAAATCCCCTGACTTGTTGTAAGTAAGATGGCAGCCAGATGTAGACTTTCTGAGGAAAGACAGAGGTTGATAAAGCATTGCCCCATTTGCCATACTGAACCAGCCTCCATTAAAACAATTCCTGTGCTTGTAATAAAAACTTATATACCAACAGTTTGAAGAAAGGGGTTCTGTGGGCCAAAGTTGGGCTTCTAGTTAGTTAGTTAGTTAGTTATTCATTCTTATTTCCTTTTTTTAGCTCATATATGGCCCTGCTCCAGTGATGAATGATAAAACCACAGGCCTTTCCTTCTACCAAATGTCTCCTAAAGATGCTCTTCAGCATGCAGGCATTCTGACTTTGCTTCTCCATTTCAAATGGACATGGATTGGGATCCTTACATCCAATGATGAATATGGAGAAAGATTTGTGCAGACAGTGTTTCCAGTATTCTCCAGAAAGGGTATTTGTTTTGCCTTCATAGAAAGAAGCAGCAAATTTACCATTGTCACAGAAATGTATGATAAGCTACATGAGGGAGCCGAAATAAATGATAGAATCACTGACAGCAAAGCCAATGTAGTGGTTGCTAATGGAGAATCCTATCTCATTGTGTATTTGAGGTGGCTACCATATGCCTCAGAAAGAGAATGTACAATAAATAAAGTGTGGATATTAACAGCTCAGATAGAGCTCACTTCAATGGTGTTTCAAAGAACCTGGGATACAGACATAGTCCATGGTGTTCTGTCCTTCTCTGTTCACTCCAGTGATCTGCCAGGATTCAAGACATTTATTGAAAGCAAAAGCCCTTCATTCACAACAGGAGATGGCTTTATCAGGGATTTCTGGCAGCAGGCCTTTGGTTGTGTATTCCAAAGTATAGATGGGGAGAAGGTGGATGGAGACATTTGCACAGGAAAAGAGAAGTTGGAAAGCCTTCCTGGGACATTTTTTGAAATGAGCTTGACTGGCCACAGCTACAGCATCTACAATGCTGTTTATGCTGTGGCACATGCTTTACACTCCATGTATTCATCTCAACTGAATCATCCATCAGTGGTTGAAGGAAGGTGGATGAACCTTCAGAATCAGCAGCTGTTGCAGGTAATGGAATGAAATTCCTCCTGTTGGAAGGCAACATATCTCTCAGAATATATAACAATATGCTCCAATCAGATCCTTCTTGTGGGCTTCCCATTGACATATGGTTGGGCATTGTAAGAACCATACGCTGCACTTGATAGGCTATGGACTGATCTAGTAAGTATCTATTCTGTTTGGTAAAAGGTCTCCACAAACTCTTCCCATCCTCTCATTGGCATGTTCTTTCTCATGTTACTGTGAGCAGGCTCTGAGACTATAGAATTGTAGAGTTGGAAGGGACTACTAGGGTAATCTAGTCCAATCCTGTAATCTACTATAAGCACTGTATGCTGGACCAGGGAGGATTTTTTACTTATCTAGCAGGTCTTTTTTTTATTCTGTCTAATAAAAGGTCTCCCCTAATTAGGGTTGCCATATTTCAAAAGCTGAAAATCTGGACACAAAAATTGTTCTGCTTTTTTTGGCAAAGTTATTGAGCATTGGCAAAGTTGTTGAACATTTTAGCCACTTTCAGAATATTCCACCTGGACACAATTCTGAACCTAAGGCAGACCTACCCCAAACTGCTCATTCTCTTCTTTCCATCTTCTTTCTCTATATTAGTGTTAATATGTTCTGAGATTATAGAATTGTAGAGTTGGAAGGGGCCACTAGGGTAATCTATTTGCCCAACGTGGGGCTAGAACTCCCAGCCCTGAGACTAGGAGTCTCATGCTCAGCCGACTGAGCTGCTTTCCTCTTTTTCCACTGGTGAACTTAAAATATACACATTATAGTTTTGCTGCTATGCATTTACTCATTCATGCTACCTCTGATTCATGCTGCCTCTTGGCTCTCAGAAACTGCCACAACTACACTGTGAGTCCGTTAAGAAGTGTGTGTATTTGCTGGTAAGAGGCTTTCAGATTCAGTAATGTTGTGTTTAGAAGAGACAGGTTTCATTTAGAAGATGTTGTCCAGTAGAAGTAAGATAGAACCTTTGAAACTCTACAACTACAGCCAGAATCCTGTTACAGATAGGTAGCCGTGTTGGTCTGCCATAGTCAAAATAAAAAAAATCCTTCCAGTAGCACCTTAAAGACCAACTAAGTTAGTTCTTGGTATGAGCTTTCATGTGCATGCACACTTATCTATAACGTATCTGAAGAAGTGTGCATGCACATGAAAGCTCATACCAAGAACTAACTTAGTTGGTCTTTAAGGTGCTACTGGAAGGAATTTTTTAATTTTAGCCAGAATCCTATTTACTAAGGGCAGCTCTACTATGTTTTTTGACCAGTAATGTTGAATAAGTTTAGGAAGTGCTAAATTAATTGTATATGGTGAAAAAGGCGATGGATTTAGAAAATGCATTTGATACCTAATTTAAAGTGCACTCTTTAACCTTTAAAACACTAAGTGACTTTTAATCAAGAGTGACTGGCCCAAAGTGAGGCAACTGCCTTAGGTGGCAGGATCCATTGAGGCAGCAGAGCCTGATGTTGGTATTTCTTTTCCCTTTGCTCCTAATGCATATCTTCTCTCACCCATTCTTTCCTGGAGCCATTTCGGGGTCCTGTGATTCAGAATGGGATGTAAATGGGTTGCTTCCACCCGGGGAAGATGTTTGTATGATTTGCTGTAAAAGATTCCACAGAAATACAGCTTCTCCTAAGCTTCTTTTCTTTTTCAACTCAGCTCCATCACTTTCTGAGAATTGTCTCCTTTAACAACAGTGCTGGAGACAAGATCTCCTTTGACCAGAATGGGGAGTTAGTGACTGGATTTGATATTATAAACTGGATTATTTCCGCAAACCAATCCTTTCATAGAGTGAAAGTTGGGAGAATGGATCCCCAGGGTTCTCCAGACCAAGTGTTCACCATCAACAAGGATGCCATCACATGGCACAATTGGTTTAATCAGGTAGGATTCAGTTGGGAACTGCTTGGGAAAGTATTCAGCTTCATCGAATGAACAATGTTCAGCCCATGACAAATACCGAGTTTTGATTAGAAATGATACAACCTATGTAGAAAGTAAGACTCAAAAAATTTCTGCACTGTTTGCTTTGCTGTTGAATATATTAAATGTGTTGAAAAGAATAAACATATGTTTCTGCTAGTTGGATTACACACACAATGCCACAACAGGCAACAAGATGTCTATGAGAAGACTGAAAGCAGGACTTGAGAGCAGCAGTGTTCTGTTCATTTGTAATTTGTAGCGATTGGTGTAATAATAATAATAATAATAATAATAATAATAATAATAATAATAATAATTTATACCCCACCCATCTGGCTGGGTTTCCCCAGCCATTTTGGGTGGCTCCCAACAGAATATTGAAAACATGATACAAGATCAAGCATCAAAATCTTCCCTAAACAGAGCTGCTTTCAGATTTCTTCTAAAAGTCATGTAGTTTTTTGTTTCCTTGTCATCTGATGATAGGGCATTCCACAAGGTGGGCACCACTACTGAGAAGGCCCTCTGCCTGGGTCAGACAATTGTTGCCTCCAACAGTTGTGGTAAAAATTAGCTAGCGGCCCTTGGTAGACTTCTTCTCCGTGAATTTGTCTAATCCTCTTTTCTAAGCTAAAAATCCCCAAATATTGGAATCTTTGTAATATTGTAAACCTCGTAGGTTTTCTTTGCTTTCAATTTGTTTCTAACTGTTTTAATTTTTTTATTTTAACAGTGTATTAAGATAAGGGGCTTGTTAAGAATGATGATGACAATGACGTAGTTGCTCCAGCACTTTGATGACTTTGCTTATTCTTCTCTGAACCCTTTTCAGTTCATGAATATTCTTTTTGAGGTGCAGTATCTAAAACTCTTCTGAACATTCCAGCTGTGGTCTCACATTAAATTTGTGACTGAGACATTCGCATCAACGTGTGTACCTCACTGAAGATATTGATCAAGTGTGCAACAGCTGTGAAAAAGCCAAATTCTAAATTAGGGAACATTAGGAAGGGGGGTGGAAAAAAACCTGGCAATATCTTGTTGACAGAATTAAAACCTATGGTGTGACCACACTTGGATTACTCCACACAGCCCTGGATATTTCACATCTCAGAAGGATGCCAGATAAAGTTATGGATGAGTGGTCCCAGTTTGGTTTAAGTTATACATGAATATCATCTTAAGAACTTGAGACTTCTTTTCAAGATAATCATTCTACTTTTTCCCTTACAAATTAGGTCCAGCCTCTTTCTGTATGTTCTGAAAGTTGCTATCCCGGTTCCAGCAAGAAAGTGAAGGAGGGAAAACCGTTTTGCTGCTATGATTGCATCCCATGTCCAGAAGGAAAGTTTTCAGACCAAAAGGGTAAGAAATAGAGTGTAGAAAGCTGGGGAAACTTTGGTCATGATCAAGGAAACACATCAAAATTGTAGCAAAATTGTAGCACAAAGCAGAAGCAAAAGTGAATGTCATAGATGCAGAAGACTTGGTCCAAATGATATACATGCTAACTTCAATGTGTTTCAAACACTGCTTGTTCATCAGGGGATTATTTTAAAAGGTGTAAAAATTCATATGAGTTACATCCAATTGGTGTTCATCTGCACACATACATTCAATTCATGTGGTGTCCAAAAACAAGTAAAGATGATATTAGATTATGAGATGGGGTAAAAACCCTTTTCTTGCATACTACTCTGTTATTTGAGATACACAAAAAATCTTTTGTATACCACTATGGAAAGAAATAGAAATGGAAAAATAGTATCTAAACTTCACAAATTAGCAAAGAAATTGCCCAGGCAAGCACATTATGTGACTCATGAGAGCAGCAAAATAACCAGACTGAACAATGGTGATGGGATAAAATCAGGCCAAATCTTTATTGAAAGAAGCACGTATGTCAAGGGTTGGCATGGCATTTTGTACCAGGATCAGTTCATCATTCCACAAGTCCCATGTTGATGGAATATATCCACTGGGTTTAGATGGCTCCAAATCTTTACAACAGGAGTCGGCTAGTGTTGAACCAAGCCGTGTTGCAATGCAAGGAAGCAAGGTCTCACTGGGGAACCAGGATGCAGATTCCAACCAGGCAGTTACCGAACCCACGCTTGGGTTTGCCATGGTCAATCCTCTCCTCAGACACCTTATGGGGGCATCCTATACTATGTTGATCCTGCCCAATGCCATTTCCTCCCTCATACAAACAATATTATTCTGCCTAACCAGGGAAATCCATGATTTCACTGAGGCAAAGGTGAAGAAAAAACCCAAGCATGTGCCAATCGGGTTGAGAGAAAAGAAATCCTTTCCAGCCCTCTCAAAGCAAAATGGCTGTGACCTCCAAGGGAAGAAGCCTTATATAGGCTTTCCCCTCCTATCTGCAGCAAGGGCTCATGGGCCAGATTTTTCCCAGCAGTCCACCATCCAGAGACGATACTGAACAAAACCTTGCTCAGTATTTTGATGCAATCTGTGGGCCACAGCGCTGCTGGGCAAAGGTGTCCCATGCTTAATAGGCATGGAATGGGGCTTATAAACATAAAATATCTCTACTCTTAGCTCACTACCTTGCAGATTCAACTAATGGTGCAGATGTGCATTCACAGAGCTCTAAAATACATGAGATCATAACATTTCCAGGAAGGTGAATGGGAATTCACATAACCATCTCCTCACTTTCCATAGTTTGAGAAGACTGACACCAAAGGAATACCCTAAAATGAATGGATTATTTTAGATGTAGAAGAGAAAACATGCTTCTGAAATGTCTGGAATCAATTTGAAATGAAGCCCATGTCTTTTCTTTTTCAGACATGAATGCCTGTTCTACATGCACTGCAAAAACCTATCCAAGCAAAACCAGGGATTTCTGTATTCCCAAGTTCATTTCCTTTTTATCATATAAAGAACCACTGGGCATCAGTTTGGCCTTCTTTGCTATTTTCTTTTGTCTGATCACAGTCTTGGTGCTAGGAATATTTCTGAAGCACCACAACACTCCCATTGTCAAGGCCAACAACCGGAACCTTGCCTATACTCTCCTTATCTCAATCCTGCTCTGCTTCCTTTCTGCATTGCTATTCATTGGACATCCTAAGCAGATGTTGTGTCTCCTCCGACAAACCACTTTTGGCATGATCTTCTCTGTGGCTGTTTCTTGTGTGTTGGCAAAAACCACTACTGTGGTTCTTGCTTTTATGGCCACCAAACCAGGTTCCAGGATGAGGAAGTGGGTGGGGAGAAGACTTGCCAGTGCCATTGTTCTTTCCTGCTCCCTTATTCAAGCAGGCATTTGTACCATATGGTTGGTCACCTCTCCCCCATTCCCAGATGTTGACATGCACTCAGTTACTGAAGAAATTATATTAGAATGCAATGAGGGGTCCATGACTATGTTTTACTGTGTTTTGGGTTATATCAGTTTCCTGGCCATAATCAGCTTTGTTGTGGCGTTCTTTGCCAGGAAATTGCCCAATTGTTTCAATGAAGCCAAATTCATTACTTTCAGCATGTTGGTATTTTGCAGTGTTTGGCTCTCCTTTATTCCATCCTACCTGAGTTCAAAGGGGAAATATATGGTAGCTGTGGAAATCTTTTCTATCTTAGCCTCCAGTGCTGGGCTCCTAGGTTGCATCTTTCTCCCCAAATGTTATATCATTGTGCTGAGACCTGAGCTGAACAACAGGGAACAACTAATAAGAAGGAAGGTCTGAATAATCTCAGTGTCTTTGTGTTTTGCTATTTTGTGCCACTCAGGAAATTTTGTGTTTGAATTATCATTCAGACCTTTACTTCTTTTAAATGTCACCGTCCATTACACTTTATCTGCACTTGGATACTTGTGTGAAGGTAGCTCTGTAAACACTTACAACTCATTTTGGAGAGTTTTTTTCTGGAAACATTGAACAGTAATTGAAGTTATTCTTTTAGAGATGAAACACTCACCAGTGCCTTGAAATCTCAGTCAAGAGTTTTATTACTTGATCGGTTACAAAAGCATTACGGTAACAACTATATACAAACATTAAAGCAAACAGCTATAGCGGCATGCTTTCAGTTACAGTTTCTCCCTCTCCAGTCTGTAATCAGATATACAGTCCATTAGCAGTCCTGACACAGCAGATTTTCAGGCAGCACTCATTGGTCAGATGTCTTCCATCAGCAAAAGCAAAACTGATAGTTCCTCTTTTTAATGGCATTTTAATGGCACATTATGCATCACAAGTCCCAACTTTTCAACTAATTGTGCATGTATCTCAAAAGTAAGAGATTTTGTAAACACATCAGCACCATTTTGTCTGCTTTTACAATACTGCGGTTGTATCTGATTTTGCTTCACATTCTCTTTCACATTTTGGTATTTAATATCCACGTGTTTCATTCTACTTTTAAACTGTTCAGAGTCCATCCCTGCAATGACTGCTTGATTATCCTCCCATACCTGCACTGGATATGTACAGTACACTTTAATCCTATGTCAGTGAGAATTTGTATATGGTACTTCAATTCATTACATAGATCAGATTGAGCACTGTATTCAGCATCTGTGGAGGAAGTGACTACAATCCCTTGTTTCCTGGACTTCTAACCCCACCAAAGAATTGCCAAATTGAAGTACCATCCCAGCCACTGATTTCCTGTCTGGTAAATTTGCCCTATCATTATCAACAAAACACTTTAATTCTTCTGATCCTGAGGATGACAATTTAAGAAAATAATCAAGTGTATTATGTAAAGAACAGAAAATGTGTTTTACCTACTTATCGCTTTTAGCAGTATAAAGTAAATCAAAGACATATGAAAGACACAGATCACGCTTATCATGTTTGTCACCAAAGGGCCTACATACAGTTGTCAGCTATACTTCTTTTGAAACCAAGTTTCTTCAAAACACTGTCAAGACATTCATTCCAATTCCTAGCACATTGTCCGAGCTCATAGATCACTTTACACAATCTGTATACAGAACCCTGTTCACCTGCCTTGAACCCAGGTGCTTGACTCATGAATATTTCCTCTTGAAAACCTGCATTGGGGTAAGCAGTTTCAATATCAAAATGATTCACCTTGAACCTGCATTGTTCTGCCACAGCCAGCAACAAACACACATTCTCACTCCTTGTAGTTGGAGAAAAGGTTTCATCAAAACTTACTCCTTTTCTTTGAGTAAAACCATGTGCTACTATCCAAGCTTTGTATTTAATACTTCCATCGGTAAAGTTTTTAATCTGTACACCCATCTACAGGCCACTGCCCCTTTCCCTTCTGCCAATGGTTCAACTGTAAACACGTTGTCTTCTACCAAAGACTTCATCTGATTTTACATATCCCTTTATGTTTCTTACATCTCTGGTGGGCAGAATGGTTTCAATAATGGGATTTAAAACACATCCACATCCACCCACCCAGCCACCCCAAACCCCATAATTTATCCTCTTCATCCAAGCACAATTCAAAATGTTGGTGCTGACCTTTAAAGCCCTAAACAGCCTTGGTCCAGTATATAATACTGCCACTGTATTCTGCTCTGGTCAGACCTCACCTGGAGTACTGTGTCCAGTTCTGGGCAGCACAATTCAAGAAGGACACTGACAAACTGGAACGTGTCCAGAGGAGGGCAACCAAAATGGTCAAAGGCCTGGAAATGATGCCTTATGAGGAATGGCTAAGGGAGCTGGGCATGTTTAGCCTGGAGAAGAGGAGGTTAAGGGGTGATATGATAGCCATGTTCAAATATATAAAAGGATGTCACATAGAGGAGGGAGAAAGGTTGTTTTCTGCTGCTCCAGAGAAGCAGACACGGAGCAATGGATCCAAATTACAAGAAAGAAGATTCCACCTAAACATTAGGAAGAACTTCCTGACAGTAAGAGCTGTTCGAGAGTGGAATTTGCTGCCAAGGAGTGTGGTGGAGTCTCCTACTTTGGAGGTCTTTAAGCAGAGGCTTGACAACCATATGTCAGGAGTGCTCTGATGGTGTTTCCTGCTTGGCAGGGGGTTGGACTCGATGGCCCTTGTGGTCTCTTCCAACTCTATGATTCTATGATTCTTTAAGCCAAAATAAATTGCATATAAAATAACTGTCAATAGTAGTATCTAAATGGAATATTCATTCACCTGCTAGTCAACAATCAGTAGGTAAAAAAGGATCGCCTATGTGTTCAGGAGAGGCGGAATCTTGTACAGATATGAGTGAATTGGGTCATCCGTTCTGCACGTCACTGGTTCTGCATCCAGTCCCCACTGAATAATACATAGAATACATAGGAAACTGAATACAAATAAATGCACAGGAAAAAATGGTTTCTTGAGACTGAAATTTTGGCATTAGATAAATAAAGCTGGTCAAATGAAATGGGCAAACTTTAGAGATCTAGCCATTCATAATGGCTTTCACTAGTAGTTCCCTCTGACAACCAATAAAGGTAGGCATGAGGTTTAAATACTACAAGTGTTTCAGTTAAAAGTGTTGTAAACGTCATATGAGAAACTGTATTGGCAAAATTGGACTCCACACCCCATCTGGTGTCACAGGGACATAATGAATATACAATGCTTATAAAGCGCTTTTTCTTTCTCAATGTAGCTGAGTCCCTAATTGCTTCCAAACTACAGCCAATTTGTCCTTCTCTGAGACATTCTCCTTGCCTTCAGCTACAGATTGCATCTTTGTATAGTCCAAGCCCTTTAACTTCCCATCCACATTGTAGATCTCTCTGGCCACCCCTTCCTTTTGGGTACCTGGCAGCTGGGCTCCAGGGTCACTTGCAGACTCCCATAGCATCTCACCAGACAAGGTTCCCACCTCACAGAGAGCCATACTTTTCTCTACAAGGAGACTTCTCGTGCACTCTGCTTGCAGCTGCTTCAATTCACTGAAGCACTGGTTCTGCCACTGCCCCATTAGGTCAAGCTGCAGGCTTTGTCATTGCTCCATTTCCTCATGCTGCCTTTGCTGCTTTAGCATCAACTTGAATTGCTCAAGAAGTGTTGCTGGCACTGTCATCCAATAAAACTGAATGTTGGAAAAACCATGCCAGTCAAAAGGAAGTACATTTGGGGGGGCCATGAAGTTATGGGTGCCCTCCATTACCTCATGTTGCCTTTGCTGCGGTAGCATCAACATGAACTGCTCAAGAAGTTGGCAGATCCATGCCAGTCAAAATAAAGTACATTTCTGGGGCCCTGAAGTTTGAATGGGGGGGGAGACTTCCGGAGGCGGCGCGAAACAGCAATGGCGGTCCTCTTCGGTCTCTGAAGAGGGGCTCCGCAGAAAAGGGTCGTCCGCTGCGGCACAGCGACGACCCACCAAGAAAAACCACGGGCAGAGTGAGCCCGTGGCCGTGGGACTCGGCGGGCACCTGGAGCGACCCCCAAAACGAAGAAGGAACCCCGTAAGGGGCTCCGGAAATGTGGAGGGGAAGCGGTGCTGGGAGTTCATCGCTCTTTCTGCGGGAGTGAAGCCACGCGGCTGCTGCTGATGAGTGCCGACCTTTCTTCCTGAAACATCAGGCTCTAAACTACTTACTCGTGAGTAAGGATTAATCTTTTTGGGACTAAAAACTCTAAATTTGGCTGAAAGCGGGAGGCGAAAAACAGGAAGTCCATCTCCCGGCAGTGCTTAAAGATCAAAGGCAAAGAACTTGACAAGCGGGAAGCAGTTTAAAAGGATTATAAACTTGGGACTATCGTGCGCTGGCGGAATTGGCTTACAAAAGGGGAAAGACAAGCCTTTCTCTCTTTTTTTTTTAGTGTATTGGATTTTAATTGGGACTTTCCTCCCCTTCATGGATTATAAAAAAATTAAGATACCAAACATCGGACTGACAGGAGAAAAAAAGAACTGTCATTGCGGAAACTGTATTTAAAATAGAAACTGTTACAGTTGAGTGTTACTGGAAGATACAATTAAGGAAACTGTAACTTGCACCTTTTAGGTGAGACTTTGTGGCAACTTGGGAAGTGCTCTGTAAGTTAAAAAAGTTTAAAGGACTATTAGTAAATTGCTTGGGACTGCAGGGACTTTAATGGTGGACAAATTTCTTTCCTTCTTTTTTGAACTACAATAATACTCCCCCTAGTGGAGTTTTGGATTTACAAGTGCCTGGGAACAAACTTTATTTTGACTCTCTGCTGTTTTGTTATTTACATTTGGGAACTGTCTTTCCCATGGGATAATACACAATTTGACCTTGACTCATAGACAGGTGTGGAATGAGTGGCCAACCAAAAACAAGATCTGCAAAAACGAAAGCAAGGCAAGCCCAACTTGTGCAAACAACTTTGACTACTCAGTCACGTAGATCATCGGTCCCAGCTGTTTTGGGAGTTCAAGAAAAGGAAGCTGAGCAGCCAGCATCAGAGGATATGGCTGAAGGAGGGTCTGATACCTTCTTAAAACAAATGCTAGAACAATTTGCAATTTTGAACAAGAAGGTGGATGACCAATCGGCAAAAATTGATCAAGCCACATCCTCTATTACAAAACTGTCTGACCAAGTTGCACAACATCCACAAGTAATTGGGAATCTCAAGGAAGCAACTGTGGAGAATCGGAAACTGGCTGAGGCAGCCAATTTAAAGGCAGAGCAAGCAAATCAGAAGGTTGAGGCCATAAAAGGGGAGGTAAGGCCACTTCACAAGCACATCAGTGACCAGCAGGCCTACCTGTCTATGGTGGAATTGAGAAAATAATTTGAGATTAAGAGCTATCCCAGAGCTTGAGAAAGAAGACTTGATTGGCTATTTGACAGTAGAATTTTCTAAGTTCTGGGGTATAGAAGTAGACAAAGACTTTAAAATAACAACTGCGTTTAGATTGGGAAGAGTTGCAAGGAGGGACAGGCCCAGAGACTGTTTGATTATTCTGAGATCCAAACAGGAGAGAGACAAAATATTAGACCTCCATTTCAAGAAATCACTTGATATTCAAGGCAAAAGAGTGGAAATTTACAGAGATATACCAAAACAACTTTTGGACCTTAGAACCGCATATACTGACTTAGCAAGACTACTGAGAGGCAACGCGATCCCTTACAGGTGGGAGTTCCCCCAAGGTCTATCCTTCAACTACAAAGGAAAGAAAGTTAAAATTAAAACAATAGAAGACAACCAGAAGTTCCTGCACGACTACGGAGAGGACCTGCAGAAGGGAGCAGCAGTTCCTTGGCCACCGCCACAGTCTGGAATAGTACCAACTCCTACACCTTCGGGTCCGGACGAAAAGAAGGACACCCCATAAAGAGGAACAACAGATTGATTCAGGATGTCTCTGCAGCTGTACAGTTGGAATATTCATGGAGCAAATTCTCCGGAAAAAAGAAGAAGGATCTTTCATATTTTGAAAAAAGAACAATTGGACATTATCTGCTTGCAGGAAACGCATGTGACTAGACTCCACAGGAAAGTGTTAATCAATAAAAGACTAGGCCAAGAATTTATTTCATCAGACAGAGTTAAAAAGAGAGGCGTGGTGATTTATGCAAAGGAGAACTTGTCACCGAAATTTTTGTTTAAAGACGAGCAAGGAAGAATCTTGGGAATTGAAATACAAACTCAAGGAGAAAAATTTTTGATATTAGGAATTTATGCACCAAATGAGGGGAAATCGGAATTTTATAAGAAGCTACATGAGACATTGATGGATTATCTGGATTATTCCAACATCATTATGATGGGCGATATGAATGGGGTGGTCTCTACTAACATGGATAAGTCACAAAATCAAAATCTAACCAAAGACGGCAGACTACCAAAAACTTTTTTTGAACTAACCGACAATATGGACTTGATTGATATCTGGAGGACAAGGAACCCCTTAGGTAAAGAAGGAACATTCTTTTCTGAGGCCCACCTGTCATGGACAAGAATCGACCAAATATGGACAACTAGAGGGCTGGCACCTAAGACTAGAAGAGTGGAAATCTGCCCAAAGACTTGCTCCGACCATAACGCTTTGAAAATGGAATTGAGACTTACTCCGGCTGGTTCCTTCAGATGGAAAATGAATGACAACCTACTAAGAGATCAAGAGATTGTAAAGAAGGCCCAAAAAACTTTAAAGGACTATTTTGAAATTAATTTGAACACCTCGGTGGAAAAGAGAACAATCTGGGACGCAAGTAAAGCTGTAATGAGAGGGTTTCTGATACAACAGAATACGATCAAGAAAAAATTCTGGAATGGAAAAAAGGACAAGATATTAGAGAAGATAAGAGATGGAGAGAAAAAATTGAGACTAAAACCAAAATCAAAAGAGATTCTAAGAGAAATCAAATTCCACCAAACACAATATGCGAAACTGATAAATCAAGAAGTGGAATGGAAAATTAAACAAATGAAACAAAGATCATTTGAATCGGCGAACAAATGTGGAAAACTGCTAGCATGGCAGTTGAAAAAGAGACAAAAATTGAACTTTGTTACTAATCTAGAGGTTGAAGGGAGAAACATTCAGAAACCAGATGAAATTAGAAAGTGTTTCCAGAAATATTTCAAAAAACTATATACGCAAGGGCCTGAGGAAGTGTTCGAGATAGATCAATTCTTAAAAGTTAATGGCTTACCAAAACTATCTCAGGAGAAGAGATCAATCTTGAACTACAAAATAACACAACAGGAAATCGAGGGTGCCATTCAGAATATGCAACTAGGCAAATCTCCAGGCCCAGATGGACTTACCTCCAAGTACTATAAGATAGTAAAAGACTATTTGACACAACCACTAATGGAGGTTTGCAATCAGATTATGGAGGGAGAGAGGGTACCGGAAACGTGGAAAGAAGCTTTCATCACATTGATACCCAAATTGGAAACTGAAAAGACCCAGCTTAAGAACTACCGTCCCATCTCACTCCTAAATGTGGATTACAAAATTTTTGTGGACATCTTAGCAAGTAGACTTAAAAAGGTATTAAATGAAGTAATTCATAAGGACCAGGCAGGCTTTCTCCCAGGCAGACACTTGTTTGACAATACTAGGAATATTATCGATATTCTGGAACTTTTGCAAACCAACATTAACACTAAAGCAGTGTTAATTTTCATTGGTGCGGAGAAGGCCTTTGACAACATTTCTTGGAAGTTTATGAAGAAAAATTTGGAAGGGATGGGAGTGGGACGGGGGTTTGAAAATGGTATAGAAGCAATTTATTCAGAACAAAAAGCTAAGTTGATAGTGAACAATGTGGTGACAGAAGAGTTCAAAATTGAAAAAGGAACACGACAGGGGTGCCCTCTATCCCCCCTATTATTTATCTCAGTCCTGGAGGTGCTTTTGAATATGATTAGGGAGGACCGGCTGGTGCAAGGAGTACGGGTCGGAGTGAAACAATATAAACTGAAAGCTTTTGCAGATGACCTGGTTTTAACACTACAGGAGCCAGAACCCAACACAAAAAGAGTTTTAGAACTGATTCATGAGTTTGGTCGGGTGGTGGGATTTAAGTTGAACAAACAAAAAACTAAAGTTTTGGGGAAAAACTTGACACCTTTAGAAACAGATGGGTTTCAGAAGGAAACAGAGTTAAATGTGGTTTAAAAAGTGAAATACCTGGGGGTCAACTTGTCTTCCAAAAATTTGAACTTATTTAAAGATAACTATGAAAAATGTTGGTCAGAAGTTAAAAAGGATTTGGAAACTTGGTCAAGACTGAAACTTTCCTTGTTGGGTCGAATAGCAGCTATAAAAATGAATGTTTTGCCAAAGATGTTGTTCTTGTTTCAAACCCTACAGATCGCGGACAGAGTGGAATGTTTTGGAAAGTGGCAGAAGGATATCTCAAAGTTTGCTTGGCAGGGCAAAAAGCCCCAAATAAAGTTTAAAATACTAACGGATGCAAAAGAAAGAGGGGGGTTTGCCCTGCCAGACTTAAGGTTATATTATGAAGCTGCAGCCTTCTGCTGGATGAAAGATTGGATGCTTTTAGAGAACACGGATGTCCTAGATCTGGAAGGGTTTAATAATTCGTTAGGATGGCATGCATATTTGTGGTACGACAAGGTAAGGACTCACAAAATGTTCAAAAACCATATTGTTAGAAAAGCAATATTTATGGTCTGGACAAAATATAAAGACTTATTAGAAAGTAAGACCCCGAGGTGGTTATCACCAGTGGAGGCTAAGGCCCGAAAAAAACCCAATATGGAGAACCAAAGACTAAGGTACTTTCGAGAATGTATAACTTGCTGCTTAAATGGAACACTCAGGATGAGACAGTTAAATCAGCCATGATAAAATGGGCTCAAGACATTGGGTACAACATTATGTTTGAAGACTGGGAAAGGTTATGGACCACCGGTATGAAATTTACGGCATGTAATGCCTTGAAAGAAAACATCATGAAAATGATATACAGGTGGTACATGACCCCAGTCAAGCTTGCTAAGATATACCATTTGTCTGATAATAAATGTTGGAAATGTAAGGAGGCTGAAGGGACATTCTTTCACCTATGGTGGACCTGTCCAAAAGTGAAGGCCTTCTGGGAAATGATTTATAATGAGTTAAAAAAGGTGTTTAAGTACACCTTTCCTAAGAAACCGGAGGCCTTTCTCTTGGGCATTGTCGGCCAAAAGGTGTTAAAGAAGGATAGAACGTTTTTTATGTATGCAACCACAGCAGCAAGAATTCTTATCGCAAAACATTGGAAGACTCAAGATTTACCCACACTGGAAGAGTGGCAGACGCAATTGATGGACTATATGGAATTGGCGGAGATGACTGCCAGGATCCGAGATTTGGGAGAAGAAGCAACGGAGGAGGACTGGAAAAAATTCAAGGACTATTTACAAAAATTTTATAAGTTATATGAATCATAAGAATTCGCATGATTGGAAAAGTTAGCTCCAGCAACGAGATTAGTTGGTATATGAAACTAAGTTATATCAATGAAAGGACTAATGCTTAAAATAACATTATATTTGTTTTTAGAGTAAATTGATAATAAGTAATTTAAACTTAAAATGTAACTATCTGAAAGTACAAAAGAACGCATGAAACAAGGTCATAATTTGCTGATGTTTTTATTGTTGGGAATGCACGGTAGGGAGATGTGGGGAAGTCCGATAGAAGACTGAAAAAAGTTCTGAAATGATGAATCTTTCTTTTTTTCTTTTCTTTCTATTCTTGTTTCTTTGTATATCTGACTTTGTGTCTATATCTGGAAAAAAAATGCAATAAAAAATATTTTTTTAAAAAATGAAGTTTGAATGGGGGGGGCATCCTAACCACCTCCATGGAAAAAGAAAAAACCTCTGTTCAGATGCCATACACTTTTTTTTTTTTGGCAACTCCATTTGTGAACACCAATATTAAGTTGATGATTACCTACTCCTGTAATTAGGAAAAGGGCTGTAATTAATTCAACTACTTGGCGAAGTTCCTCCCCGAGGATTTTTAGTGGAGAAAAGCAAAAGTAATAGCACAGTGGATGAAGCATAATATAAATAATCACTTTATAAGTTAGTTGTAGAAGCAAGAACTCAGAAAAATCAAGGAATTACCTGTTTGAGTCTCCTAAGATGGAATAGAACAATCTGTGTTTAGAGAGATAATTGGTACTGAGGATGGTGATATTAGTAGTCTTGATACTGGTACTACTTTCTCACATGGCATGCAAGTTTCACAATAGCTGCATGGTAAGAGATCCACACAATCCACTTCACGAGTATCATCAGTTGAGAGGCAACATAATTGGTGGCATCACTTCTCAGACCTTCATAATCTCCAACTCGCTAACCTTCACTGGAGCACCTCCACCCGTGTTGTTTGAAGAGCTCGCGTAAGACCTTGTTGTTATTGTTTGTTGTTTCTATTTCTGTTTCCACTAAGGATGTGAATTACAGTCTTTGTCCAAGTTTGTCAAACAATTTTCAAGTGGTGAACTTGAAATATTAATTTAATTATATTCAGAATGGAGACTGATCAAGTTCATCTGGTTTTGAAAATACTAGTGATGGCTTCCTCCACTTAAACATTTTAGAAACTACTATCAATATTAATGAATCCGTGATAAACATTCTTAATTTCTATTTCTTACCACTTGCTCTGATTGATGTCATTTGCAATTTCAAAATGTCTTTGTAAGAGAGCTAGGATTGTGTGTATGTTTGTTGAATTCAAAGCTAAGTCTTTATATATTTGTAAATAATAAGGAAGGAGATGCCAAGGGAGAACAACAGTTTTACAAGACGCGGTAGTTTCTCCAAATACAGAATACAACTCTGATTCTAGTGCAGTTATCACCAAACTCTGAACATGTTCTTAAATTGTAGATTTCACCTTAAATTGGTGCTGGTACCAAGAACTTATAAAGTGTTCTGTATTCTGAGGCTTTCGAAAGAAAGAAAGAAAGAAAGAAAGAAAGAGAGTAGGTGTTCACATGACCTATGGAAAATGTAACTTGAAAAAAGAGACATTGCGCATACCTTTGTAAACCAAGAAAACTTTAATAAAAAAAAACACAGTCTTCTGAAAATATCAAATCGTATGGTTCTTGATAACACATGGAACCTTGTATTGGTAATTTATAAATAAAGTATATTAAGTGCATTGTTGTAAAGGAGAATACAGTTGTCTAAGATATGAGCAACCCACCAAAGGCTAAGCATTGCCTAAAGACAGTTTGTACATAAATACTGCAAAGAATAATAAGGAAGGAGATGCAGGACAACATAGACTACATTTTACAATGTTTGGGATATCCTAATAATCTGTACTCTTTTTTAGGGTTGTGCCTAAGTATTACCAGCACATCCTGGCTTTGGCATTTGCTGTAAAGGAGATAAATGAAAACTCTCAGATTTTACCCAATACTTCCTTGGGCTTCCACATTTACGACAGTTACTTCAATGCAAAGAGTACCTATCATGCCACAATGCAGCTTATGTCTTCAAAAGAAAAAATAGTTCCCAACTACATATGTGACGTCCAGAATAAATTAATAGCGGTTGTTGGGGGACTGGAGCCTCTAATTTCTCGTTATATTGCAACTGTCTTGGATATCTACAAGATTCCACAGGTAGGTTGTGTAGATGTCTCTATTTCTTTGTGGAATATGGGTTTCATCCATTTAAATGCTTATTTTCACCACACAGAAAAGATTGTGGGTTTGGAAACAAGTGGTTGAAAGCATGTGGGAAATATTTCTTTGTGTAGGAATGTAAAATGGAAGCTGAGATACAGGTATTCATAAATGAGAGGAACCTACAGAAGAAAGTACATTCTCTAGTGATAGAAGGTAGGTGGAAGGCAGGCATATCAGCAATAATTACAGCCAGAGCCAATGACAGGCAGAGAAATCACCTGACTTGTAAGTAAGAGGCAAGCAGGTGTAGACTTTCTGAGAAAAGGCAGCACCCCATTTTACCTACTGAACCAGCCTCCATTGAAAATGTTCTTGTGCATGTAATTAAAAATTCATGCATCAACTTTTTGAAGAAAGGGATTATGTGGGCCAAAGTTGGGCTCCTATTCATTCATTCATTCATTCATTCATTCATTAATATTTCCTTTACTTAGCTCATATATGGCCCTGCTCCAGTGATGAATGATAAAACCACAGGCCTTTCCTTCTACCAAATGTCTCCTAAAGATACTCTTCAGCATGCAGGCATTCTGACTTTGCTTCTCCATTTCAAATGGACATGGATTGGGATCCTTACATCCAATGATGAATATGGAGAAAGATTTGTGCAGACAGTGTTTCCAGTATTCTCCAGAAAGGGTATTTGTTTTGCCTTCATAGAAAGAAGCAGCAAATTTACCATTGTCACAGAAATCAATGACATGCTACATGAGCGAGCCAAAATATATGATAAAATCATTGACAGCAAAGCCAATGTAGTGGTTGCTAATGCAGAATCTTATCTCATTGTTTTCTTGAGGTGGCTACCATATATCTCAGAAAGAGAATGCACAATAAATAAAGGAAAAGTGTGGATAGTAACAGCTCAGATAGAGCTCACTTCAATGGTGTATCAAAGAACCTGGGATACAGATATAGTCCATGGTGTTCTGTCCTTCTCTATTCACTCCAGTGATCTGCCAGGATTCAAGACATTTATTGAAAGCAAAAGCCCTTCATTCACAACAGGAGATGGCTTTATCAGGGATTTCTGGCAGCAGGCCTTTGGTTGTGTATTCCAAAGTATAGATGGGGACAAGGTGGATGGAGACATTTGCACAGGAAAAGAGAAGTTGGAAAGCCTTCCTGGGACATTTTTTGAAATGAGCTTGACTGGCCACAGCTACAGCATCTACAATGCTGTTTATGCTGTGGCACATGCTTTACACTCCATGTCTTCATCTCGACTGAATCACCACTCATTGGTTGATGGAAGGTGGATGAACTTTCAGAATCAGCAGGTGTTGCAGGTAATGGGATGATGTTCCCCCTGTTGGAAGGCAAAATACTTCTCAGAATATATAACAATATGCTCCAATCAGATCCTTCTTGTGGGCTTCCCATTGACATATGGTTGGGCATTGTAAGAACCATACACTGGACTATATAGGCTTTTGGGCTGATCTAGCAGGTCTCTTATGATTCTGTCTGGCAAAAGGTCTCGACAAACTCTTCTCTTCCTCTAAGGTGCATGTTTTTCCTCCATGTTACTGCCAGCAGGTTCTGAGACTATAGAATTGTAGAGTTGGAAGGACCACTGGGGCAATCTAGTCCAACTGTATAATCTACTGCAAGAACTATATGCTGGACCAGGAAGGCTTTGGACTGATCTAGCAGGTCTATTTTTATTTTGTCTAATAAAGTTCCCTCCAAACTATGGTTGCCATATGTCAAAAAGTGAAAAGCCAAACACAAAGTTTTTGAGGTTTTTTGGCAAAGTTGTTGAGATTTTAGCCGTTTCAGAAAATTCTGCCCAGACACAATACTGGACCTATGGCAGCCCTAACCCAAACTCTGCCCATCCTCTCTATCTTCTTTCTATTAATTTGAGCATGTTCTGAGGTTATACAGTTGTGGAGTTGGAAGGGGTCACTAGGCTTTAAATGAAGTGTCACTAGGATTTAAATTAAGGATCCACCGGGGCAGCAAATCCTGATGTTGGTATTTATTTCCCCTTTGCTCCTATTGTATATCTTCTCTCACCTGTTCTTTCCTGGTGCCGTCTTTGCATCCTGTGATTCACAATGGGAGTTCAATGTGTAGTTGGTTACAAAAAAAAAGGCCCAAGACTCATCCCACATGAGATACTTCTAAAAAACAACAATATTGTAATGAAGTGTTGTTTGGCAAATGTGACATCGACTTTCACATGTCTGAGTATGAAAACAAAGAACTGTGTTGCTTCCATCCAGGGAAGATGTTTGTATGACATACTGTGAAAGATTCCACAGAAATGCAGCCTCTCCTAAGCTTCTTTTCCTTTTCAACTCAGCTCCATCACTTTCTGAAAATTGTCTCCTTTAACAACAGTGCTGGAGACAAGATCTCCTTTGACCAGAATGGGGAGTTAGTGACTGGATTTGATATTATAAACTGGATTATTTCCTCAAACCAATCCTTTCATAGAGTGAAAGTTGGGAGAATGGATCCGCAGGGTTCTCCGGACCAAGTGTTCACCATCAACAAGGATGCCATCACATGGCACAATTGGTTTAATCAGGTAGGATAAAGTTGTGATGTGCTTGGCAAACCATTCAGTTTCATTGAATGGACAATGTTCAGCCCATAACAAATACCGAGTTTTGATTAGAAATGATACAACCTATGTAGAAAGTAAGACTCAAAAAACATGCACTGTTTCCTTTGCTGTTGAATATATTAAATGTGTTGAAAAGTATAAACATATGTTTCTGCTAGTTTGATTACATATTCAATGCCACAATAGGCAACTAGATGTCTTTGAGAAGACTGAATGCAGGATGTAATTGCAGAAGTGTTCTCCCCACTTGCAATTTCTTTTTTTAGACTAATAATAATATTTATTAAGTTTTCCAATTTGACAATCCAATAAAGGCCACATTAAAGACATTCCGAATTATAAAATAATCAAATAGTCCAAATATTAGGCAAATCATAAATCTTTTTTTGTCTTCCCATGTTCTGAGGTTGGACGATTGCCATCATCTTACATTTGCGCTGCTTTCTTAATTAGTCCAGGTGCTTCCCAAAAATCAATCCGATGTTAATCTGTTCATTTCCACAGCCTCTGAATTCGTCCAGCAAGCAAGTTACATCAAAACAGTATGTTTCTGTGTGGGTGTTTATTTTCTTCCATGTCTTTCACTTTTGCTTCTTCAATATGACACGTCCCAAAATGAAGGAAATCTGGCTTTCTGCCAATTGTTCCAGGCATATGTCCAAACCTTTCCATTTCATCTTATACTGCCCAGGAAGACTCCCTGAGTGAGTGCCTGAGGGCCCTGCTCTTGCCACTTACCATCTGGCTTGGGGCGGGGCCTGGGGCCTCACAAGGACTGCGTGCTGCTTGCGGCCTGCTGCCCAGGAAGACTCCCTGAGTGAGTGCTTGTGGGCCCTGCTTTTGCCACTTACCATCTGGCTTGGGGCGGGGCCTGGGGCCTCATAAGGACTGCGTGCTGCTTGCGGCCTGCTGCCCAGGAGGACTCCCCTGAGTGAGTGCTTGTGGGCCCTGCTCTTGCCACTTACCATCTGGCTTGGGGCGGGACCTGGGGCCTCATAAGGACTGCGTGCTGCTTGCTGCCTGCTGCCCAGGAAGACTCCCTGAGTGAGTGCTTGTGGGCCCTGCTCTTGCCACTTACCATCTGGCTTGGGGCGGGGCCTGGGGCCTCACAAGGACTGCGTGCTGCTTGCGGCCTGCTGCCCAGGAAGACTCCCTGAGTGAGTGCTTGTGGGCCCTGCTTTTGCCACTTACCATCTGGCTTGGGGCGGGGCCTGGGGCCTCACAAGGACTGTGTGCTGCTTGCGGCCTGCTGCCCAGGAAGACTCCCTGAGTGAGTGCTTGTGGGCCCTGCTTTTGCCACTTACCATCTGGCTTGGGGCGGGGCCTGGGGCCTCATAAGGACTGCGTGCTGCTTGCGGCCTGCTGCCCAGGAGGACTCCCCTGAGTGAGTGCTTGTGGGCCCTGCTCTTGCCACTTACCATCTGGCTTGGGGCGGGGCCTGGGGCCTCATAAGGACTGCGTGCTGCTTGCTGCCTGCTGCCCAGGAAGACTCCCTGAGTGAGTGCTTGTGGGCCCTGCTCTTGCCACTTACCATCTGGCTTGGGGCGGGGCCTGGGGCCTCACAAGGACTGCGTGCTGCTTGCGGCCTGCTGCCCAGGAAGACTCCCTGAGTGAGTGCTTGAGGGCCCTGCTTTTGCCACTTACCATCTGGCTTGGGGCGGGGCCTGGGGCCTCACAAGGACTGCGTGCTGCTTGCTGCCTGCTGCCCAGGAAGACTCCCTGAGTGAGTGCCTGAGGGCCCTGCTCTTGCCACTTACCATCTGGCTTGGGGCGGGGCCTGGGGCCTCATAAGGACTGCCTGCTGCTTGCGGCCTGCTGCCCAGGAAGACTCCCTGAGTGAGTGCTTGAGGGCCCTGCTTTTGCCACTTACCATCTGGCTTGGGGCGGGGCCTGGGGCCTCACAAGGACTGTGTGCTGCTTGCGGCCTGCTGCCCAGGAAGACTCCCTGAGTGAGTGCTTGTGGGCCCTGCTTTTGCCACTTACCATCTGGCTTGGGGCGGGGCCTGGGGCCTCACAAGGACTGCGTGCTGCTTGCTGCCTGCCGCCCAGGAAGACTCCCTGAGTGAGTGCCTGAGGGCCCTGCTCTTGCCACTTACCATCTGGCTTGGGGCGGGGCCTGGGGCCTCATAAGGACTGCCTGCTGCTTGCGGCCTGCTGCCCAGGAAGACTCCCTGAGTGAGTGCCTGAGGGCCCTGCTCTTGCCACTTACCATCTGGCTTGGGGCGGGGCCTGGGGCCTCACAAGGACTGCGTGCTGCTTGCGGCCTGCTGCCCAGGAGGAGTCCCCTGAGTGAGTGCCTGAGGGCCCTGCTCTTGCCACTTACCATCTGGCTTGGGGCGGGGCCTGGGGCCTCATAAGGACTGCGTGCTGCTTGCTGCCTGCTGCCCAGGAAGACTCCCTGAGTGAGTGCTTGAGGGCCCTGCTCTTGCCACTTACCATCTGGCTTGGGGCGGGGCCTGGGGCCTCACAAGGACTGCGTGCTGCTTGCGGCCTGCTGCCCAGGAAGACTCCCTGAGTGAGTGCTTGTGGGCCCTGCTTTTGCCACTTACCATCTGGATTGGGGCGGGGCCTGGGGCCTCATAAGGACTGCCTGCTGCTTGTGGCCTGCTGCCCAGGAGGACTCCCCTGAGTGAGTGCTGAGGGCCCTGCTCCTCCCTGCCACTTACCACCTGGCCCAGGGCGGGGCCTGACAGGCCTCACTAGGACAGTTGTTACTGCCGGAGAGGCACAGAGTGTTTTTAAAATGTTTTTAAAAATTTTCTCTGGATTTTTTGTATGTGGGGGGTGGGGGTGGGATTGATGTTTGGTTGGGCTTGGGGAATTTTTATTATTATTATTAATTTGATGTTTTTGTAATTTTTACATTTTTTTTGTTTGTATTGGTTTATTGGTTTTGTTTGTTTGTTTAAGGTGTTATTTTGTTTTTAGGGGGAGGGGTCAGGGCTGCCGGGGAGTGGGCCCCAGCCCACAAAATGGCTGGGGCATGTTCCACAGGGGGGGATGCACTGGGACAACCGATCTCAGTGATCACGGGTAGGAGGAGGAGTTACGCTAAGACCAGACCATGTCATTACAGAGGAGGCAGGTTTAGTCGTTGTCTGAGGACTATCCCTGCCTCCGGGTCTGGTCCTGACCGGATGGATACTAGAATCAGCAAGGGATACCCACATGACCTGAAGGTGCTGCTGTGCAATGCCAGGTCAATGATTCATAAGACCACTGCCATCCATGACTTGATCGTGGATGGAGGACTTGACCTGGCATGTGTAACAGAGACTTGGTTGGATGAAGCAGATGGGCCTGTCCTTGCCGCTGCTTGTCCACCAGGTTTCTCTTACGCACAGCAACCCAGGTCACATGGGCGGGGAGGGGGGGTTGCAGTGATTTTTAGGAAGTCATTAGTTTGCACCAGGCGTCCTATTGGGAAGACCCAGTTTTCTGAGTGCATGTTCTGGAAGTTGGGCAATAGGGGCAGTACAGGATTCCTTTTGGTGTACCGACCTCCCCGCTGCACCAAGGATTCCCTGCCCGAGCTGCTTCAGGTCGTGGCGGATGTTCTCCTGGAGACACCTAGCTTGGTTGTCCTAGGGGATTTTAACATCCATGCCGACACGACCTTACAAGGGGCCGCTCGGGACTTCGTGGAAAGCATGGCCTCCATGGGGCTGTCCCTGAATAAGTCTGGCCCAACCCACAGCCGTGGACATGCCTTGGACCTGGTGTTTACCTCTATGGATGTTGGTGATCTGACACTAAGTAAAAGCGAAACGAAAGAAGTGCCATGGTCAGATCACTTCCTGGTGCAACTGGACTTCTCCGCGACCCTTCCCCTCTGCAGGGAGGTGGGACCAATTCGGATGGTCCGCCCCCGCCACTTAATGGATCCAAATGGTTTCCAGAGAGTGGTAGGGGATACTTTATCCCATGTTGATGGCCTTTCAGCCGATTCCCTGGTGGCCCGCTGGAATGTGGAGTTAACCAGGGCTATTGACTGTTTGGCTCCGAAGCGCCCTCTCCGATTGCATGGAGCCCGGACAGCCCCGTGGTTTTCCACGGATCTGAGGGCAATGAAACAATCGTTGAGACGGCTAGAGCGCCGGTGGCGGATAACTCATTCTGAATCTGACCGGACACAGGTTAGAGCTCAACGTCGAGCCTACCAAGTGGCGATAGCGACGGCGAAGAAGAATTTCTTCACCGCCTCTATTGCATCTGCAGAAAACAGCAGCAGGAGACTTTTTCAGGTGGTTCACAATTTAGTGGAACCACCTGCAACATCGGGGCCCAGTACGGGCCACATGTTCTCCTGCAATGATTTTGCAAAGTTTTTTGCAGATAAAATCGCTCAGATTCGGGAAGAAGTAGACTCCACCGTGGGAGCAGGGCCGGGGCGGGAGAGTGCTAGAGTTCTGTCTAGTCAAGTTGAGTGGGATCAATTCCAATCTGTTACCTCTGAGGATGTGGACAGGCTGCTTGGACGAGTGAAACCAACCACCTGTCTCCTGGATCCTTGCCCATCCTGGCTTATAAAAGCTAGCCGGGAAGGACTGGGCGATGGGCTTCGTGGGGTGGTGAATGCTTCCCTCCGTGAGGGAGCCTTCCCAGACCCGCTGAAAGAGGCGGTTATTAAACCGCTTCTTAAAAAACCATCTTTAGATGCGGCCACGATGGCCAACTATCGCCCAGTCTCAAATCTTCCATTCCTGGGCAAGGTGATTGAGCGAGCGGTTGCCGAACAACTCCAGGCACGCCTGGAAGAAGCGGACCATTTGGATCCCTTCCAGTCGGGATTCAGGCCTCATCATGGGACTGAAACTGCCTTGGTCGCACTGGTTGATGATCTCCGGCGGGCTAGGGACAAAGGTGAGAGCTGTTTCCTAGTTCTGCTGGATCTCTCAGCGGCGTTCGATACCATCGACCATAGCATCCTTCTGGACCGTCTTGAGGGGCTGGGAGCTGGGGGCACTGTCATACAGTGGTTCCGCTCCTTCCTCCTGGGCCGTGTTCAGAAAGTGGTGGTGGGGGATGAGTGTTCAGACCCCTGGGCTCTCACTTGTGGGGTGCCTCAGGGTTCTGTCCTCTCCCCCATGCTTTTTAACATCTACATGCGGCCGCTGGGAGAGATCATCAGGAGGTTTGGGCTGGGTGTTCATCAGTATGCGGATGATACCCAGCTCTACCTCTCTTTTAAATCAGAACCAGTGAAGGCGGTGAAGGTCCTGTGTGAGTGTCTGGAGGCGGTTGGAGGATGGATGGCGGCTAACAGATTGAGGTTGAATCCTGACAAGACAGAAGTACTGTTTTTGGGGGACAGGAGGCGGGCAGGTGTGGAGGATTCCCTGGTCCTGAATGGGGTAACTGTGCCCCTGAAGGACCAGGTGCGCAGCCTGGGAGTCATTTTGGACTCACAGCTGTCCATGGAGGCGCAGGTCAAATCTGTGTCCAGGGCAGCTGTTTACCAGCTCCATCTGGTACGTAGGCTGAGACCCTATCTGCCTGCGGACTGTCTCGCCAGAGTGGTGCATGCTCTGGTTATCTCCCGCTTGGACTACTGCAATGCACTCTACGTGGGGCTACCTTTGAAGGTGACTCGGAAACTACAACTAATCCAGAATGCGGCAGCTAGACTGGTGACTGGGAGCGGCCGCCGAGACCATATAACACCGGTCTTGAAAGACCTGCATTGGCTCCCAGTACGTTTCCGAGCACAATTCAAAGTGTTGGTGCTGACCTTTAAAGCCCTAAACGGCCTCGGTCCAGTATACCTGAAGGAGCGTCTCCACCCCCATCATTCTGCCCGGACGCTGAGGTCCAGCGCCGAGGGCCTTCTGGCGGTTCCCTCATTGCGAGAAGCAAAGCTACAGGGAACCAGGCAGAGGGCCTTCTCGGTAGTGGCGCCCGCCCTGTGGAACGCCCTTCCAGCAGATGTCAAAGTGATAAACAACTATCTGACATTCAGGAGACATCTTAAGGCAGCCCTGTTCAGGGAAGTTTTTAACGTGTGATATTTTATTGTATTTTTCGTTTTTATGGAAGCCGCCCAGAGTGGCTGGGGAGGCCCAGCCAGATGGGCGGGGTATAAATAATAAATTATTATTATTATTATTATTATTATTATTATTATTATACCAGAACAGATCAGCCTGTACTTTGGCTAGAAACTCTTCCGCTTTTAACAACCCATCAGAATTAATTGCAAGTTTGTAAATCTTTTCCACACAGTTAATAATTGCGTATCTGAGGCTCCAATACTTTGGCCACGTCATGAGAAGAGAAGACTCCCTGGAAAAGACCCTGATGTTGGGAAAGATGGAGGGCACAAGGAGAAGGGGACGACAGAGGACGAGATGGTTGGATAGCGTTCTCGAAGCTACCAGCATGAGTTTGACCAAACTGTGGGAGGCAGTGGAAGACAGGAGTGCCTGGTGTGCTCTGGTCCATGGGGTCACGAAGAGTTGGACACGACTCAATGACTAAACAACAACAATTGCGTACCTAATCAATTTGTATTCAGAGTTTCCGGGGGGGGGGTTGTCAAGTAAAATAGCAAATACGCAATATTCCCCCCCCCTTTTTTTCGTTCTGACATAAAAGTTCCATAGTAAAGATAATCTCTCTTCCACTCGAATCCTTTGGCTCCTCAGTTGCTGAATCAGTTAGCAGAGTAGTTTATCTCCCCTCACTCAGAGTATGCCCATTAATTGAGTCCAAATTTTCATATTAAAAAACTGGAGTTTGTTCACTCATGGCGGCGACTTTGGAGAGTGTTTTCCACCCAGAGCCCCCTGCCACCTCATTCCTACTACACTGGGGCAAGTGTTGGGTGATCTGCGTGTGAAGCTGCCCCCACTAGCCCCACAGTTGGGGGGTTGGGAGGATGATTACTCCCATCTCATCCTCAAAATATCCCATGTAAAATGGCACAGATGTAATCAACAGCCTCAGCCATGGCAAGCCAAACCGGAAGTTCCCCACTTGCAATTTCTAGAGACTGGTATTCAGAGGCCTGTTGCTTACAATGGTTGAGGTAGAAATTAGCTAGTAGCCCTTGATAGAATTATCCTCTATGAATTTGTCCAATCCTTTTTAAAGGCATCCAGGTTTGTAGCCTGTACTCATTTTGGTGAATTTTAGAGTTTAACTGTGTTTTATGAAGAAGTACATCCTTTTGTTATGAATATTACAACATTCAGCTTCAGTGTAAGATATTTTGTTGTTGCTGTTGTTTAGTCATTTAGTCGTGTCTGACTCTTCATGACCCCATGGACCAGAGCACGCCAGGCACTCCTGTCTTCCACTGCCTTCCGCAGTTTGGTCAAACTCATGCTGGTAGCTTCAAGAACACTGTCTAACCATCTCATCCTCTCTCGTCCTTTTCTCCTTGTGCCCTCAATCTTTCCCAACATCAGGGTCTTTTCCAGAGAGTCTTCTCTTCTCATGAGGTGGCCAAAGTATTGGAACCTCAGCTTCAGGATCTGTCCTTCCAGTGAGCACTCAGGGCTGGTTTCCTTAAGAATGGAGTGGTTTGATCTACTTGCAGTCCATGGGACTCTGAAGTGTCTCCTCCAGCACCATGATTCAAAAGCATCAGTTCTTCGGCGATCAGCCTTCTTTATGGTCCAGCTCTCACTTCCATACATATTTAGGCATTATAAATGCATGATTTCATGTATCCTTTCTCTTTCCTGTCATCTTCCTTATTTCTAAGGTTAAAAGCTCCAAATGTGTTAATCTTTCCCCATAGGCTTCCTTCCCTTTCAATTTGTTTTAAAATGTTTTTAATATTTTATTTTAATGGTTGTAACCACACTTGAAATACCTTGCACAGCCCAGGATATTTCACATCTCCGATGGATGTCAGATGAAGTTACGGAAGAGTGGTTCCAATTTGGTTTCAGTTATACATGAAGATCATCTTAAGAACTTGAGACTCCTTTTCAAGATAACACTGGGCAACAATTTTTTACTTTTTGAATGTTGTCTAGATTTCTACAACTGATTTAGGGTATTTTTGCACTGCTGAATCAGGAAATGGCATCCATTTCTCTCCATCAGGTCAGGTTTACTGTAAACTGAATGGTGGGCATTGATAAAGGTAAGTACACATAAATTGCATGTTGCTTCACCATTTTTCAAACTTCAGGGCTTGAACTTCCGTTTCTTGGAACTCCTGGAATGCTCAGCGGCAGGGAGGTCTCTCTTCAGAGTCCAACAGTAGTCAGCCATCATGACTGCGTCCCAGTGACCCTGATACCTGGTCTCCATCTCTTTCATGCCCTGATGGAATCTCTCCCCCTGCTCGTCACTCATTGAACCCAGGTTCTCAGGAAACTGGTCCATATGTGAAAAAAGTAGTGCATCTTGATGTTCATGTTGCAGCCCAGGTTTCTGAAAGCAGTCAGCATGTTGTTGACAAGTTCTGCGTAGTTTCTGGCCTTATTGTTGCCAAGAAAGTTCTTCATTACCAGAACAAATGCCTTCCACGCTTCCAGTTCCACTTCGTTCATTGAGTTTCTGAACTCTGGATCTCTGATGAGCTGACGGATCTGAGGACCATCAAAGATGCCAGCTTTCAACTTCTCCATGGTCAATCCTGGAAAAGCCTGGCACAAGTAAGTGAAGCAGTCACCATCCTTGTCCAGAGACTTGGTGAACTGCTTGATTAAGCCGAGCTTGATGTGCAGCGGTGGGAAGAGTATTCTGTCTCTGTCCACCAGAGGGTCATTGATGACGTTCCTTTCTTTGCAAGGCACCAATTCCTCCCGCACAGGCCAGTCCTTCGTGTAATGCTGAGCACGGTCCGTACTATCCCATATGCACAGAAAACATGGGTACTTGGTGAAGCCAGACTGTTGTCCCAACAAAAAGTTCACCATCTTCAGGTCAACACAAATAAACCACCAATTTTCTCCAGCACATACTTCACCACTTCATAGTTCTCCTTCAGTGTACTCGAGTGAGCCAGGGATATAGAGGCAAACTGGTTGCCGTTGTGTAGCAGAACACATTTCAGTGATCACTTGCTGCTGTCAATGAACAGTCTCCAATCTTTGGGTTCTTACTGTGGCACTCCAAGCTTGAGCAGAAGCCGTGCAATATCTGCACAGTACACCAAGTCCTTCTCTTCCAAGAAAAAACGGAGGTACTCTTGATGCCTGTTGTGGAAGAAGCTGATGCGAGCACTGTCAGAGAGGAGGTTTTTTTCCTTCGATCTGGATGCCAACAGTTCGGCAGAGTCCTTTGACAAGCTGAGGTCGCGAACTAGATCATTCAACTCCTTTTAGGAAAATGGATGTGGAGCATCATCTTCAAGAACCACTTCTTCTTCTTCATGTCCTTCAACACTGGAGGCATCTTCGTCACTAATGTCAGGAAGTTCTCTGAAGATAGGCACTGGAATTTCATCACAATGAGCTACAGGATGACATGCTGATTGAAGATCAGGATACTTGAGGCTGCTCCGGATCTTTCTGTTGATCCCAGCCGCACCAATTTTATGGCAGATTTCGAGGTTTTATGACTTCAAACTGATCCCTTTTCGACATAATCACCCAGAACTATTGGACCTGAATACTTCTTGTCATTAAAATAATCATTTCCAATCAAAACAATTATTCGACATGGCATTTTACCCCCACCAACTTCTTCTAAAATGCTACGCACAAGCGTACATGTGAACAAAAACGTCAAAAAAAGACATGTGGCCATAGCTCAAAAACTTGACCTGATTGAGCAAAACCAATGTGATTTTTGGATTCAGCGCATCAGATTCATCCTAAATCAACTGAAAAAAAACGCAAACAACAAGTTTGTTGTTGACCAGTGTAATCATTCTATTCTTTCACTTTCAAATTAGGTCCAGCCTCTTTCTGTGTGTTCTGAGAGTTGCTATCCTGGTTCCAGCAAGAAAGTGAAGGAGGGAAAACCATTTTGTTGCTATGATTGCATCCCATGTCCAGAAGGAAAGTTTTCAGACCAGAAGGGTAAGAAATAGAGTGTAGAAAGCTGGGAAAAGTTTGGTCATGGTCAAGGAAACACATCAAAATTGCAGCACCACAAAGCAGAAGCAAAAGTGAATGTGATAGATGCAGAAGACTTGGACCAAATTGTATATGTGCTAATCTCAATGTGTTTCAAACACAGGTTATTCATCAGGGGATTATATTGAAAGGTGTAGAAATTCATATGAGCTGGATCCAGTTGGTATTCATCTGCACACATGCATTCAATTCTTGTGGTGTCCAAAAACAAGTAAAGATGATGTTACACTTTGAGGTGGTACACAAATCCTTTCCTTGTATACTGCTCTGTTATTTGATAAAATTGGTTTTTTTTAAAAAAAATCTTTTGGAATTGAATTCTTTTGGAATTGAAAGTGGGAAAACTGTATCTAAACTTCACAAATGAGGAAAGAAATTTTCCAAGCAGGCACTTTATGTGACTCATGAGAGCAGCAAAATAACCAGACTGAACAATGCTGATGGGATAAAATCGGGCCAAATCTTTATTGACAGCAGAAGGCAGGACAAAGGTTGGCATGGGTCCCAGGATCAGTTCATCATTTCACAAGCCCCATGTTGATGGAATGGATCTGCTGGGTTTGGATCACTCCAAATCTGTATGATGGGAGTTGGCCAGTGTGGAATCTTGCCGTGTTGCAATGCAAGGAAGCAAGGTCTCACTGGGGATGCAGGATGCAGATTCTAACCAGGCAGATACCGAACCCACGCTTGGGTTTGCAAAGGTCAATCCTCTCCTCAGGCCCCTCAGGCCCCTATACTATGCTGATGCTGCCCAATGCCATTTCCGCCCTCATACAAACAATATTATTGTGCCTAACAAAGGAATGCCATAATTTTACTGAGGGAAAAGTGAATAAAAACCCCAACCAGGTGCCAATCGGGTTGAAAGAAAAGAAATCCTTTCCAACCCTCTCAAAACAAAATGGCTGTGACATCCAAGGGAAGCAGTCTTATATAGGCTTACCCTTCCTCTCTGCAGCAAGGGCTCATGGGACAGCTTTTTCCCATTAGCCCATCACACAGAGAAGATACAGTGGTACCTCGGGTTACATACACTTCAGGTTACTATCTCTGCTAATCCAGAAATATTACCTCGGGTTAATAACTTTGCTTTGGGATGAGAACAGAAATTGTGCAGTGCTGGTGCAGCGGCAGCAGGAGGCCCCATTAGCTAAAGTGGTGCTTCAGGTTAAGAACAGTTTCAGGTTAAGAACGGACTTCCAGAATGAATTAAGTACTTAACCCGAGGTACCACTGTACTTGACAAAACCTTGCCTAGTATTTTGCTGCAATCTGTGGGCCACAGTGCCACTGGGCAAAGGTGTCCTCTGCTTATTGGACACAGAACGAGGCTTATAAACAAAAAATGTCTCTAATCTTAGCTCACTACCTTGCAGATTCAACTAATGAGACAGCTGTTCATCCACAGAGCTCTAAAATACATGAGACCATAACATTTCCAGAAAGGTAGATGGCAGTCCACATAATCAACTCCTCACCTTCCATATATTGAGAAGACTGACACAAAAGGAATAGCCTAATATGAATGGATTGTTTTAGATGTAGAAGAGAAAACATGCTTGTTAAATGTCTGGAATCAATTTGAAATGAAACCCATGCCTGTTCTTTTTCAGACATGAATGCCTGTTCTACATGCACTGCAAAAACCTATCCAAGCAAAACCAGGGATTTCTGTATTCCCAAGTTCATTTCCTTTTTATCATATAAAGAACCACTGGGCATCAGTTTAGCCTTCTTTGCTCTTTTCTTTTGTCTGATCACAGTCTTGGTGCTAGGAATATTTCTGAAGCACCACAACACTCCCATTGTCAAGGCCAACAACCGGAACCTTGCCTATACTCTCCTTATCTCAATCCTGCTCTGCTTCCTTTCTGCATTGCTATTCATTGGGCATCCTAAGCAGATGTTGTGTCTCCTCCAACAAACCACTTTTGGCATGATCTTCTCTGTGGCTGTTTCTTGTGTGTTGGCAAAAACCACTACTGTGGTTCTTGCTTTTATGGCCACCAAACCAGGTTCCAGGATGAGGAAGTGGGTGGGGAGAAGACTTGCCAGTGCTATTGTTCTTTCCTGCTCCCTTATTCAAGCAGGCATTTGTACCATATGGTTGGTCACCTCTCCCCCATTCCCAGATGTTGACATGCACTCGGTTACTGAAGAAATTATATTAGAATGCAATGAGGGGTCTATGTCTATGTTTTACTGTGTTTTAGGTTATATCAGTTTCCTGGCCATAATCAGCTTTGTTGTGGCCTTCTTTGCCAGGAAATTGCCCAATAGTTTCAATGAAGCCAAATTCATTACTTTCAGCATGTTGGTATTTTGCAGTGTTTGGCTCTCCTTTATTCCATCCTACCTGAGTTCAAAGGGGAAATATATGGTAGCTGTGGAAATCTTTTCTATCTTAGCCTCCAGTGCTGGGCTCCTAGGTTGCATCTTTCTCCCCAAATGTTATATCATTGTGCTGAGACCTGAGCTGAACAACAGGGAACAACTAATAAGAAGGAAGGTCTGAATAATCTCAGTGTCTTTGTGTTTTGCTATTTTGTGCCACTCAGGAAATTTTGTGTTTGAATTATCATTCAGACCTTTACTTCTTTTAAATGTCACTGCCCATTACACTTTATCTGCACTTGGATACTTGTGTGAAGGTAGCTCTGTAAACACTTACAACTCATTTTGGAGAGTTTTTTCTGGAAACATTGAACAGTAACTGAAGTTATTCTTTTAGAGATGAAACACTCACCAGTGCCTTGAAATCTCAGTCAAGAGTTTTATTACTTGATTGGTTACAAAAGCATTACAGTAGCAAATATTTACAAACATTAAAGCAAACAGCTATAGCGGCATGCTTTCAGTTACAGTTTCTCCCTCTCCAGTCTGTAATCAGATATACAGTCCATTAGCAGTCCTGACTCAGCAGATTTTCAGGCAGCACTCATTGGTCAGATGTCTTCCGTCAGCAAAAGCAAAACTGATAGTTCCTCTTTTTAATGGCATTTTAATGGCACATTATGCATCACAAGTCCCCACTTTTCAACTAATTGTGCATGTATCTCAAAAGTAAGAGATTTTGTAAACACATCAGCACCATTTTGTCTGCTTTTACAATACTGCGGTTGTATCTGATTTTGCTTCACATTCTCTTTCACATTTTGGTATTTAATATCCACGTGTTTCATTCTACTTTTAAACTGTTCAGAGTCCATCCCTGCAATGGCTGCTTGATTATCCTCCCATACCTGCACTGGATATGTACAGTACACTTTACTCCTATGTCAGTGAGAATTTGTATATGGTACTTCAATTCATTACATAGATCAGATTGAGCACTGTATTCAGCATCTGTGGAGGAAGTGACTACAATCCCTTGCTTCCTGGACTTCTACCCCACCAAAGAATTGCCAAATTGAAATACCATCCCAGCCACTGATTTCCTGTCTGGTAAATTTGCCCTATCACTATCAACAAAACACTTTAATTCTTCTGATCCTGAGGATGACAATTTAAGAAAATAATCAAGTGTATTATGTAAAGAACAGAAAGTGTGTTTTACCTACTTATCGCTTTTAGCAGTATAAAGTAAATCAAAGACATATGAAAGACACAGATCACACTTATCCTGTTTGTCACCAAAGGGCCTACATACAGTTGTCAGCTATACTTCTTTTGAAACACTGTCAAGACATTCATTCCAATTCCTAGCACATTGTCTGAGCTCATAGATCACTTTACACAATCTGCATACAGAACCCTCTTCACCTGCCTTGAACCCAGGTGCTTGACTCATGAATATTTCCTCTTGAAAACCTGCATTGGGATAAGCAGTTTCAATATCAAAATGATTCACCTTGAACCTGCATTGTTCTGCCACAGCCAGCAACAAACATACATTCTCACTCCTTGTAGTTGGAGAAAAGGTTTCATCAAAACTTACTCCTTTTCTTTGAGTAAAACCATGTGCTACTATCTAAGCTTTGTATTTAATACTTCCATCGGTAAAGTTTTTAATCTGTACACCGATCTACAGGCCACTGCCCCTTTCCCTTCTGCCAATGGTTCAACTGTAAACACGTTGTCTTCTACCAAAGACTTCATCTGATTTTACATATCCCTTTATGTTTCTTACATCTCTGGTGGGCAGAATGGTTTCAATAATGGGATTTAAAACACATCCACATCCACCCACCCAGCCACCCCAAACCCCATAATTTATCCTCTTCATCCAAGCACAATTCAAAATGTTGGTGCTGACCTTTAAAGCCCTAAACAGCCTTGGTCCAGTATATTTGAAGGAGTGTCTCCACCCCCATTGTTCTACCCAGAAACTGAGGTCCAGCGCCGAGGGCCTTCTGGCTGTTCCCTCACTGCGAGAAGCCAAGTTACAGGGAAGCAGGCAGAGGGCCTTCTTGGTAGTGGCACCCTCCCTGTGGAATGCCCTCCTATCAGATGTCAAAGAAAACAACTACTACCAGACTTTTAGAAGACATCTGAAGGCAGCCCTGTTTAGGGAAGCTTTTAATGTTTGATGGATTACTGTATTTTAATATTTTGTTGGAAGCCGCCCAGAGTGGCTGGGGAAACAGCAAGATGGGAGGGGTAATAATAATAATAATAATAATAATAATAATAATAATAATCAAACAAAAGTGCATTTTGGCAGTAGGGGTCATATTGATGATCAGGAGGAATGCATTGCTTAATCCTATATCTTTCAGTGCATATGTTGGCCAGTAATCCTTCAGCTCTAAAATGTACTCCCAGGTATTTTACAAAGAATATCAAGCTAGTCCAGGCTTTCCCAAACATCCAGCTATTTTTGGACTAAAATTCCCATCATCCCTGACCATTGTGATGTTTGTGCAACGTCAAACCCCACCCCCCAATCTCCTTCCCAAGTCAGCGTGCCTGATACCTATTCATTTGTGCCCCAAATTTACTAGGCTTCAGACAAGCATTCTGTTTTTCATACTAGGTTGAAGTCTTAAAATGTGGGATAATACTGTTGAGCATGTACAGCTGGGGTGGGCAACCTTTTTGAAAATATATTTCCATGTTTTCACAATGCGCCACTGTGGTAATATTTGAAAGACCGAAACTAGGTAGAGGGTGACTACCACACACACCTCATTATAGTGGATAAGTGGGTGGAAATCCCCTAGACAATACTAAGACACTCCTACAATTTCCAGCATTAGCATAGTGGCATAAATTAAATACATGGAACATAATTTCCATGTCTTCATCCCATAGCACCATGATAGCATTTGAATGTCCATGGTAGCATACAAAATATTGCAAATAGGTGGAGGATCTATCAGATGTAATTATAGGCCTCATTTCCCAGTCTAGTGGCAATTGGATGGATGCACATAGGTCATGGAATGCACCATCATGCTCCTTGGCCCAGTATTCCTGAAGGATAGTCTCCACCTCCATCATTCTGCTTGGACACTGAGGTCCAGCTCCGAAAGCCTTCTGGCAGTTCCCTCACTGCGAGAAGCTAGGTTACAGGGAGAAGCTAGGTTACAGTGTTGCTGGCACTGTCATCCAATAAAACAGAATGTTGGAAAATCCATGCCAGTCAAAAGGAAGTACAATTTTGGGGCCTTGAAGTTTGAACTGTTATGGAGGCCCCTTTCTATCCAACTACATGGAAGAAGAAAAAAACCTCTGTTCAGATGCCCCAAACTACTTCTTTTTTTTCAACTCCATTTGTGAACATCAATATTAAGTTGATGATTACTTACTCCTGCAATTGGGAAAAGGGCTGTAATTAATTCAAGTACTTGGCAATGCTCCTCCCCGAGGATTTTCAGTGGACAGAAGCAAAAATAATACCACAATGTATGAAGGATAATATAAATATTCACTTTAATAATTAGTTGTAGAAGCAGGGACTCAGAAAAAACAAAGAAACTACCTCTTTGATTCTCCTGAGAAGGAATAGAACAATCTGTGTTTAGAGACAAAATTAGTACTCAGGATGGTGGTATTAGTTGTCTTGATACTGGTACTACTTCCTCACGTGGCATGCAAGCCTCACAATAACTGCATGGTAAGAGCTCCACACAATCCACTTCAAGAGTATCATCAGTTGGGAGGCAACATAATTGGTGGCATCACTTCTCAGACCTTCATAATCTCCAACACACTAACCTTCATTGAAGCACCTCCACCCGTGTTGTTTGAAGAGCTTGTGTAAGACTTTGTTATTGTTATTGTTTGCTGTTACTATTTCTGTTTGCATTAAGGATGTGAATTTCTGTCTTTCCCCAAGTGTCAAAGAATTTTCAAGTGGTGAACTTGAAATACTAATTTAATTATATTCATAATGGAGACAGATTAAGTTCATCCGGTTTTGAAAATACTAGTGATGGCTTCCTCCACTTAAACATTTTAGAAAGTACTATCAATAGGGCAGAAATATTAATGATAATTGATAAACTATCTTAATTTGTATCATTTTTCTTATACAATTTCAAAATGTCTTTGTAAGAGAGCTGGGGGGAGTGTTTGTTGAATTCAAAGCTAAGTATTTATATATTTGTAAATAATAAGGAAGGAGATGTCAAAGGAGAAGCAACAGTTCTACAAGACATGGAAGTTTCTCCAAATACAGAATATAACTCTAATTCTAGTGCAGTTATCACCACACTCTGAACATGTTTCACCTTAAACTTATAAAGTGTTCTGTATTCTGAGGCATTCTTAAGAAACGATCCAGTATTGTCATAGAATTAGATAAATATCAAGAATGGGAGTAGGTGTTCACATGCATCAAATACATCCTTCTGAAAATGTCAAATCGTATGGTTCGTGATAACACACGGAACTTTATATTGGTAATTTATAAATAAAGTATATTGAGTGCATTGTTGTAAAGGAGAATATTTGTGCAGCCCACATAAGGCTAAGCATTGCCTAAAGAACGTTTGTACACAAATACTGTAAGGAATAATAAGGAAGGAGATGCAGGACAACATAGTCCACATTTTACAATGTATGGGATATCCTAATAATCTGTACTCTTTTTTAGTGTAGTGCCTAAGTATTACCAGCACATCCTGGCTTTGGCATTTGCTGTAAAGGAGATAAATAAAAACTCTCAGATTTTACCCAATACTTCCTTGGGCTTCCACATTTATGACAGTTACTTCAATGCAAAGAATACCTATCATGCCACAATGCAGCTTATGTCCTCAAAAGAAAAAATAGTTCCCAACTACATATGTGACGTCCAGAATAAATTAATAGCGGTTGTTGGGGGACTGGAGCCTCTAATTTCTCGTTATATTGCAACTGTCTTGGATATCTACAAGATTCCACAGGTAGGTTGTGCAGATGTCTCTATCTGTATGTTGAATATGGGATTTCATCCATTTAAATGCTTATTTTCACCACACAGACAAGATTGTGGGTGTGGAAATTGAAGTGAGTGAAATGTGTAGGAATGTCAAATGGAAGGTCAAGTACAGATAATCAAAAATGTGAGTATTGGAAATGTAACAGCACCTATAGAAGAAAGTAAACTGTCTAGTGATGGCAGGTCAATGGAAAGGAAGAATTTCAGCAAGAATGGCAGCCAGAGGCAATGAAAGGAAACCAATCCTCTGACCTGTTGTAAGTAAGATGGCAGGCAGGGGAAACAGCTTCCATTGAAAATCTTGTGTTTGTAATTTAAAACTTACACATCAACTTTTTGAAGAAAGGGATTCTGTGGGACAACGTTTGGCTCCTATTTGTTTGTTTGTTTGTTTGTTCATTCATATTTCCTTTTATTTAGCTCATATATGGCTCTGCTCCAGTGATGAATGATAAAACCACAGGCCTTTCCTTCTACCAAATGTCTCCTAAAGATACTCTTCAGCATGCAGGCATTCTGACTTTGCTTCTCCATTTCAAATGGACATGGATTGGGATCCTTACATCCAATGATGAATGTGGAGAAAGATTTGTGCAGACAGTGTTTCCAGTATTCTCCAGCAAGGGTATTTGTTTTGCCTTTATAGAAAGAAGCGGTAAATTTACCATTGTCACAGAAATTAATGACAAGCTACATGAGAGAGCCAAAATATATGATAGAATCATTGACAGCAAAGCCAATGTAGTGGTTGCTAATGGAGAATCCTATCTCATTGTGTTTTTGAGGTGGCTACAATTTATCTCAGATAGAGAATGCACAATGAATAAAGGAAAAGTGTGGATAGTAACAGCTCAGATAGAGCTCACTTCAATGGTGTATCAAAGAACTTGGGATACAGATATAGTCCATGGTGTTCTGTCCTTCTCTATGCACTCCAGTGATCTACCAGGATTCAAGACATTTATTGAAAGCAAAAGCCCTTCATTCACAACAGGAGATGGCTTTATCAGGGATTTCTGGCAGCAGGCCTTTGGTTGTGTATTCCCAACTGTAGATGTGGACAAGGTGGATGGAAATATTTGCACAGGAAAAGAGAAGTTGGAAAGTCTTCCTGGGACATTTTTTGAAATGAGCTTGACTGGCCACAGCTATAGCATCTACAATGCTGTTTATGCTGTGGCACATGCTTTACACTCTATGTCTTCATCTCGACTGAATCACCACTCATTGGTTGATGGAAGATGGATGAACTTTCAGAATCAGCAGGTGTTGCAGGTAATGGGATGATGTTCCTCCTGTTGGAAGGCAAAATACAATAACATATAACAATATGTTAACATATAACATATAACAATATGCTCCAATCAGATCCTTCTTGTGGGCTTCCCATTGACATATGGTTGGGCATTGTAAGAACCATACACTGGACTAGATAGGCTTTTGGACTGATCTAGCAGGTCTCTTTTTATTCTGTCAAATAAAAGGTTTCCCCAAACCAGAGTTGTCATATTAGAAAAAGTTAAAATCTAGTTTACAAAAAACCCCTGCTGGACACAATTTTTGAAGGGCGAATCCTATCTATATCTGAGAAATTCCAGACATATGGCATCTCTATCCCAAACTATGTCCATCAGCTCCTTTCCATCTTCTTTCTCTATATTAATGTTGGCATGTTCTGAGATTATAGAATTGTAGAGTTGGAAGGGGCCACTAGATGAATGTAGTCCAACCACTGCAATGCAGAAATCTTTTGCCCAACGTGGGGCTGGAACCCACAGCCTTGAGATTAAGAGTCTCATCCTCATCCAACTGAGCTGTTTCCCTCTTTTTGTAATGGTGAACTTAAAGTATTCACATTATTCTTTTGCTGGTATACATTTGCCAATTCATGCTAACTCTGGTTCATGCTGCCTTTTGGCTCACAGAAACTGCCACAACTACATTTTGAGGCCCTTAAGAAAAGTCTGTATTTGGAAATTGGTTGGAAGTCTTCTTGCTCTGTGTTTCTCTTTTGATTCCGTTGGGAGAAATAGGTTGTATATTGCATTTTTAAAGTAAATAAATAAATATTTTTCCATGGGTGAGGAAGCAGGCAGTATGGCAGAGAATATGCAATGATTCTTTGACTAGTGTGGTCTTAATATTTGTAGGAGGGGTGTTTAGCTCCTAAGATTTGTCTCCTAGGTGGCTGTTGGGATGCTGCTGGTAAGAGGCTTTCTGATTCAGTAATGTTGTGTGTAGAAGAGACCGGTGTCATTTAGAAGGTGTCCAGTAGAAGCAAGATAAAACCTTTGAAACTCTACAACTACAGCCAGAATCCAGTTTACTAAGGGCAGCTTTGAGCTCTACTATGTTTTTGGACCATTAATGTTTTGGACCATTAATGACCATTAAGTTTAGGAAGTGTTTCATTAATTGTATACAGTGAAAAAGGCCATCAATTTAGAAAATACATTTGATATGTAATTTAAAGCTCATTATTTAACCTTTAAAACACTAAATGGCTTTAAAATCAAGTGGGCCTAGCCAAAAAGGGAAAGTCAGGCAACTGCCTTAGGTGCCAGAATCCACCGGGGCAGCAGATCCTGATGTTGGTATTTCTTTCCCCTTTGCTCCTATTGTATATCTTCTCTCACCCATTCTTCCTTGGTACCGTTGTGGAGTCCTGTAATTCAGACTTGGAGTTAAAGATTCACCCCTCATGAGATTCAAACTGGCAGGTCAAGACTCACCCCACATGAGATACTTCTTAAAAACAAGAATACAGCAATGAACAGTTATTTGAAAAATGTCACATCAACTTTCACATGTCTGAGCATGGAAACAAAGAACTGTGTTGCTTCCACCCAGGGAAGATGTTTGTATGACTTACTGTGAAAGATTCCACAGAAATGCAGCCTCTCCTAAGCTTCTTTTCCTTTTCAACTCAGCTCCATCATTTTCTGAAAATTGTCTCCTTTAACAACAGTGCTGGAGACAAGATCTCATTTGACCAGAATGGGGAGTTAGTGACTGGATTTGATATTATAAACTGGATTATTTCCTCAAACCAATCCTTTCATAGAGTGAAAGTTGGGAGAATGGACCCCCAGGGTTCTCCGGACCAAGTGTTCACCATCAACAAGGATGCCATCACATGGCACAATTGGTTTAATCAGGTAGGATTCAGTTGGGAACTGCTTCGGAAACCATTCAGTTTCATTGAATGGACAATGTTCAGCCCATAACAAATACTGAGTTTTGATTAGAAATGATACAACCTATGGAGAAAGTAAGACTCAAAAAACATCTGCACTGTTTCCTTTGCTGTTGAATATATTAAATGTGTTGAAAAGAATAAACATATGGATAGTGGAAGAGGACTGGAAGAAATTTAAGGACTATTTGCAAAAGTATTGTAAACTGTATGAATGTTAGAATGATGCAGGATATAAAGATAACGTGGCATTAGTGACATATTTGAAAGGAACATGCAAAATTGGTTTATAAGAACAAAGGTAAAATTTGAACAATATTATGTCAAGCTCAAATAACTGATAAAAAGGGGGAAAATTGGAGACATAATAGCTGAAATATATAATATAAAACAAGATTTGAAAGAAGGTGAAGTATTGCTGAATAAGATTTTGTAAATGGGAACACAGAAAAGGGAGATGTGAGGGAGTCAAGAAAGAGGGTTATGGAAATAACATCTGAGAAACTGAACCTTTTTTATGTCTATTTTATGCTTTTGGGGTTTTTTGCTTTTTTGTACGCTTTGTATGTTTTTCTTGTCTTTTTGGTTTCTTTTTTTCTTATTGATTGTAATGGTGTTCTTCTTTCTTATTGGTTGTGAAGGTGAAGTTTGTTGTATTGTTTAAAACCTCTAATAAATATTTTATAAAAAAAGAAAAGAATAAACATATGTTTGTGCTAGTCTGATTACAAACTCAATGCCACAACAGGCAACTAGATGTCTATGAAGAGACTGAAAGCAGAACCTGAGTGCAGCAGAGTTCTTCCCACTTGCGATTTCTAGAGATTGGTATTCAGAGCCTTGTTGCTTCCAATGGTTGAAGTATAAATTAGCTAGTAGCCCTTGATAGCCTTATCCTCTATGAATTTGTCTAATCCTTTTTAAAGGCCTCCAGGTGTATAGCCAGTGCTAACTTTGGTGAATTTTAGAGTTTAACTATGTGTTGTATGAAGAAATACATCGTTTTGTTATGAATATTCTAACATTCAGCTTTAGTGTATGATATTTTGACTTTATAAATATATCATTTAATGTATCCTTACTGTGTCCTCCTGTGATGGTCTGGGAATCCAATTCAGAGGCTGAACTGGAGGAATCCCAGCCTGCATAGGGGTCCCCGCCTCCAGGGCCGGCTGAACTGGGGCAGGGCCTTCTTTCTGAAGCGCCTGCACCTTTGCCGGATCCTCAGGAGCAGGCACCAGGTGAATCCATTCTGGCGCCAGAGGTGGTTGAGGACTCAGTTCCTACAGGTGAGTCTCCCCCTGGGTCCAGTAACCCTTCAGCCTCTCCTGAACTGCAGAGGCTCAGGGCAGAGAGGCGGAGGGAACTGGTTTCTCCCAGGAGGAGTGCTCGCCTTAAGGCCAGGAGAGGTGGGTCTCCTAGGGGCCGGGACCGCCCCTGGCCTCAGAGAAGATAAAGGCCAGTCAGCCTGGTCCCAGGTTGCGGGAGCAACGTCGTTGAAGAGCTGTTTCGGCCGGCACCCAGTCCGGTTCCCCCAGAGTTCCTGTCCTTGCCCGGCTCCTCGCTGTGGACCCTGCTTCGCCCGTGGAGGACTGTCTGCTGACCCTCGACTCAGGTCCTGAGACCTTGCCCCACGGTAATCTCCCCCCTGGACCAGCACACCTCCCTTACTTGCCTTATTTCTAAGATAAAAATGCCCAAATGTTGTAATATTTCCCCATAGGCTTCCTTTCCTTTCAATTTGTTTTTAAAATGTTTTTAATATTTTATTTTAATGGTTGTAACCACACTTGGAATACCTTGCACAGCCCAGGATATTTCACATCTCAGGAGGATGTCAGATGAAGTTATGGAAGAGTGGTCCTAATTGAGTTTCAGTTATACATGAAGATCATCTTAAGAACATGAGACTCCTTCTCCAGATAATCATTCTACTCTTTCACTTTTGAATAAGGCCCAGCCTCTTTCTGTGTGTTCTGAGAGTTGCTATCCCGGTTCCAGCAAAAAAATGAAGGAGGGAAAACCGTTTTGTTGCTATGATTGCATCCCATGTCCAGAAGGAAAGTTTTCAGACCAGAAGGGTAAGAAATAGTGTGTAGAAAGCTGGGGAAAGTTTGTGCACGATCAAGGAAACACAACAAAATTACAGCATGTCAAAGTAGAAGCAAAAGTGAATGTGATAGATGTAGAAGACCAAGTTGGACCAAATGGCATACATGCTAACCTCAATGTGTTTCAGACACAGCTTGTTCATCAGGGGATTATATTAAAAGGTGTAGAAATGTGTTGTATCCAGTTGGTGTTCATCTGCACACATACATTCAATTCTTGTGGTGTCAAAAAACAAGTAAAGATGATGTTACGTTATGAGATGGTATACAAGTCCTTTCCTTGTATACTGCTCTGTTGTTTGATAAAATGGTTTCCTTCTTTCTTTTGTATAGCACTTGGGAATTGAAAGTGGGAAAACTGTATCTAAACTTCACAAATGAGCAAAGAAATTGTCCAGGCAGGCACTTTATGTGACTCATGAGAGCAGCAAAATAACCAGACTAAACAATGGTGATGGGATAAAATCAGGCCAAATCTTTATTGACAGCTGCAAATGGGGCAAAGGTTGGCATGACATTGGGTCCCAGGATCAGTTCATCATTTCACAAGGCCCATGTTGATGGAATGGATCTGCTGGGTTTAGATCACTCCAAATCTGTATGATGGGAGTCGGCTAATTTTGAACGATGCCATGTTGCAAGGCAAGCAAGCAGGGGTCTCACTGGGGGACCAGGGTGCAGACTCCAACCAGGCAGATACTGAAACCATGCTTGGGTTTGCCATGCTCAATCCTCTCCTCAGGCCCCTTATGCCCCCCCCGGTACTATGTTGATCCTGCCCAATGCCATTTCCACCCTCATAAAAACAATGTTGTGATTTGAGGACCCGCCACCCGCTTGAGGATAAGAAACACATATGGACACAGTATATTACTAGGTTAATGGGCTAAAAAAGGCCACGACTTTATTGATTACAGTATGTGAGAGGTATTGGCTCAGGCATTGCATAAAACAGCAGAGCTTGACTCCATCCCGTCAGGATGGGGTGAGTCTAACAGGGGTTAGCCACCAGTAGGAGGAGCCTGCTGATGAAAATACAACTGTAAGGTCGCCCTGATGTCACTGGGGGTCATGCCAGGGCCCTAGTCACCAGCAAGGGCATCGGACAGGATCCACAACCACCAGATTCCTTTAACAGCATACCCATAAAGTGGAGGGGTAGGCGATGGCCACACCCTGCCCTCCAACACACCAACAACATATTCCAATGCCTAACCACCAATAAGTAAAGGTTGTGCTGATTTGCTATGAGGTAGGTGAAAAACCAAGTGGCTGGTGCCAATTTGGCAGTTGAATAAAAATTCCTACCAGACCCCTTGAACAACCAAGGTAAGCAACTACAGGGCCATAGCAAGGTCAAGCACGAAGCAAAGAACTAAAGGGAAGGGTGGGTGATCCGTTGACACCCGGCAGCAAACTGAGGGGAAAGTGCTGCCGTGGCTGCATTTTACCAGCTAAACCCCGCCCCCAAGCCTCCCCTTGATTGGTTGGCTGCCTGGGGACACAGCGTGGCAGCAGGGACAGCCAAGCAGGGGCCGGTATACACAAAATGCAGGAAACGGCTCCTGCTCACAACTCCTCCCCTCTGGAAGGAGAAGAGTCTTTCTTCTGCCTAACAAAGAAAGCCATGATTTCACTGAGGGAAAGGTGAAGAAAAAATACCAACCAGGTGCCAATGGGACAGCTTTTTCCCATGAGCCCACCACAAAGGGAGGTACTGGGTAAAACCTTGTCCAGTATTTTGCTGCAATCTATGGGCCAGAGCCCAGTCAGAGAAAGGTGTCCCATGCTTATTGGGCACAGAACGAGGCTTATAAACATGAATTGGCTGTTATCTTAGCTCACTACTTTGCAGATTCACAGAGCTCTAAAATACATGAGATAATGACATTCCCAGGAAGGTGAATGGGAATTCACATAACCATCTCCTCACCTTCCATATTTTGAGAAGACTGAAACCAAAGGAATATTCTAGTATGAATGGATTGTTTTAGATGTAAAAGAGAAAACATTGCAGTATGCTTGTGAGATGTCTGGAATCAATTTGAAATGAAGCCCATGCCTTTTCTTTTTCAGACATGAATGCCTGTTCTACATGCACAGCAAAAGCCTATCCAAGCAAAACCAGGGATTTCTGTATTCCCAAGTTCATTTCCTTTTTATCATATAAAGAACCACTGGGCATCAGTTTAGCCTTCTTTGCTCTTTCCTTTTGTCTGATCACAGTCTTGGTGCTAGGAATATTTCTGAAGCACCACAACACTCCCATTGTCAAGGCCAACAACCGGAACCTTGCCTACACTCTCCTTATCTCAATCCTGCTCTGCTTCCTTTCTGCATTGCTATTCATTGGACATCCTAAGCAGATGTTGTGTCTCCTCCGACAAACCACTTTTGGCATGATCTTCTCTGTGGCTGTTTCTTGTGTGTTGGCAAAAACCATTACTGTGGTTCTTGCTTTTATGGCCACCAAACCAGGTTCCAGGATGAGGAAGTGGGTGGGGAGAAGACTTGCCAGTGCTATTGTTCTTTTCTGCTCCCTTATTCAAGCAGGCATTTGTACCATATGGTTAGTCACCTCTCCCCCATTCCCAGATGTTGACATGCACTCAGTTGCTGAAGAAATTATATTAGAATGCAATGAGGGGTCTATGTCTATGTTTTACTGTGTTTTAGGTTATATCAGTTTCCTGGCCATAATCAGCTTTGTTGTGGCGTTCTTTGCCAGGAAATTGCCCAATAGTTTCAATGAAGCCAAATTCATTACTTTCAGCATGTTGGTATTTTGCAGTGTTTGGCTCTCCTTTATTCCATCCTACCTGAGTTCAAAGGGGAAATATATGGTAGCTGTGGAAATCTTTTCTATCTTAGCCTCCAGTGCTGGGCTCCTAGGTTGCATCTTTCTCCCCAAATGTTATATCATTGTGCTGAGGCCTGAGCTGAACAACAGGGAACAACTAATAAGAAGGAAAGTCTGAATAATCTCAGTGTCTTTGTGTTTTGCTATTTTGTGCCACTCAGGAAATTTTGTGTATGAATTATCATTCAGATCTGTAATGTATTGCTAAAGAAAGCTTCATCTGAGTTAACATATGCCTTTATGTTTCATACATCCCTGGTGTGCAGGATGGGTACAATAATGGGGTTTAAAACACAACCCCTCCCCCCAAAAAACCCTGTATCCTCTTCATAGATTTAAGCAATAGCATATTTTGGCAGTGAGGGTCACATTGATGTTCAGGAGGAATGCATTGCTTAATCATCTATCTTTCAGTGCATATATTGGACATTGCTTCTTCAGCTCTTAAATGTACTCCCAGGTTTTTGCATAGAATATCAAGCTAGACATGGGTTTCCCAATCTTCCAACTGGTTTTAGACTATGATTCCCATCATCCCTGACCACTGCGCCTGCTAGCTAGGAATGAAGGGAGTCATAACCCAAAAACAGTTGGAGATCCAGGTTTGGGAAACTCTGAGGCAGACCAACCTTTGTCCCAGCATGACTCCTGAGCTCTCTGTCTGCTGCTGATCCATTCTATATCATTATCTGCATGAATAAAAATCTATTTCTCATTTACAAGTAATAATCACTTGCTGCTTTTTTAAAGTTGGGAGCCAGGACAAAGAACATCATGTGATCAGCTTCTCTCAGAAGTTTCAAATTCATCGTATATTTGCATGCATCATAACAAATGGGGATTTGCATCAGGTTCAGTCAAAACCCAAACTAAATCTATAGTTTGAAGGAGATATGGGCTTCAACTTAGTCCAGTGGAGGCAGTCAGGCATCCCAGCGTGAGCCAGGCCTGTCCAGGGGTGGAGTGTCAGGTGGGAAGAAGGAGCTTTAGCTGCATGCACCTGCTTTCCAGTAAGAGAACACATGCACAGAGTCAAACTGAGCAGGATTTAACCCTCTGCTCATCACCTGGTGAGTGGAGAATTAAATCCTTCAGGCTGCAGGGGTCTGCTTCATCTGCATGTTCCCCACAGGGAACAGTTTTCTCTTCATGCACTGCATCATTCCCAACTCATGTGTTTGAGTTCCAAACTCAAGCAGGATCCCTTCCTATCCAACTATGTGGAAGGGAAAACTTTTTCCCCAGATATGACAGACATTGTTTCTTCAGCAATTCCCATTGGGACCACCAACTTTAAATTATTGATCATCTTCTCTGATAATTATGAAAAGGACTGTAATTAATTCCTTGCTCCCTGAGAATTTGCTATGGTTAGAATCAAAACAATTCCCACAGTCTAGAAAGATTGATATAAATAATCACAAGAACATTTAGGTATGCTACCAGAGACTATGAAAAGACAGGGCGTCACCTGAGTCTCCTGAAATGGAATAGGAGACTGTTTAGAGAGAAGATTAGTGTTCAGAATGGTGGCATTAACAGTCTTGATTATTGTACTACTTCCTCACATGGCATGTAAGTGCCAAAACATTAAATGCATGTTACGAGACCCACACCCACCACTTCACAAGTATCACCAGCTGGGAGACTTCATCATTGGTGGCATGGCTTCTCAGACCTTCATCATCTCCAGCTCAATAACCTTTGTTCAAGAACCTCCACCAGTATTGTTTGAAGAACTTGCGTAAGTAACTTTGGAAAAAGTTTTTGGGTTTCAATTAGATATCTGAACCAGAGGGAACAATTTTATAAAAGTAAAAAAATAGATTAATTGAGTGGGGTTGCGGGGGGCTACAGCAATAGTGGTCTTCATCTATTTATCTGTATTAGAATGAGGGTATACCAGCTTCTGAAGTTTTTGAATCACATCGTTCATTTTAGTACATGTTAGCATTGAAAGTGTTGCATTCTGAAGAATAGCTGATATTCTTCAATTGTTTCATTTTTGCTAAGACCATCTAAGGCTAAGACGAAATGTGTACAGTAATAGTGCAAAGGATATTAAGGGGGGGAAAGAGGGCAACATGGGGTTCAAAATGTAACTCTAGCAATCTATTTAAAATACCTTCTTACATTCACTTAATTATTCCATTTAGAGTAGTGCCTAAGAATTACCAGCACATCTTGGCGTTGTCATTTGCAGTCAAGGAGATCAATGAAGACCCTCAGATTTTACCCAATCACACCTTGGGTTTCCACATCTATGACAGCTATTTCAATGCAAAGAGGACCTTTCATGCCACAATACAGCTAATGTCCACAGTGAAAAAATTTGCTCCCAATTACATATGCAACATCCAGAATAAACTAATGGCAGTTGTCGGAGGATTAGACCCTTTAACTTCTCTTCATGTGGCAACTGTATTGGATCCCTACAAGATTCCCCAGTTAAGTTACATTCTGTGTAGATGTTTCTGTATAAGTGGGATGTGGGGTTTTTACACTTATTACTTCCTTTGTCAACACAGATAAAATTGTATGGTTTGGAGGCAGAAATGTGTGTATTTGTGGCAAAAGACAAGTGTAAGCTAAGAAATATGTTTATGGATGAGGATCTTGAAAACATAGTGGAACCTTCATAGAAATTCAAATTCCATGTAAAGAAAATATTACAAGTCTGGTGTTTGATGAAGGGTATCCAGTGTTATAATTAGGAAGTTCTTCTAAATGATTAGAGTCACATCACTAAATAGCAGAACACCTAGAATGGAATTCAGGATTCAGCCTCAATTGATCTTGATGAATAATTATTTAATTTCACATGCAAGCCACTGTTGGAAGCAGTATGCCTCTGAATATCTGTTGCTAGAAATCATAAGGGTAGAGAGTGCTGTTTCCTTCAAATCCTGCTTACAGATTTTCCATAAGCATTTGGTTAGTGAAAACAGGATGTTAGCCTTCAACCTGATCCAGCAGGGCTCTTATGTCCTTATGTTTTTATTTGTTTGTGCTTGAGCATACAAATATAAACCCACCTAGTTCCTTTAGATATTTCCCCTTCATTAGCTGGTATTGTGTAATAGTCAAAGCAGTAGAGTCCGGTTCATAACTGTGAATGAGACTCTTCCTCACCAACATCAGTTTGCCTTCAATCATCTGCCTTTGTTCTTACTTACAACCAGTCCATGAAGCACTGCCTGTGAGCTTCCTCCTCCTAGTCTCAATGTCACTCCTGTAGAACTCAACAAAGAGCAGGTTGGAGGCAAAACTAAGAATAGATGGCTCTGCCGGTCATTGGCTCTGGCTGCAAGTGTTGTTGGACTCCCTACACTTCACTCTACCAGTCCCATGTGGAATGCAGCACGGCTGGGTTAAAAAAGAGAGAAAAAGGGAGTTGTGAGGGAAGTAACAAGTTGAACCGTTACACACTTTATCTTGGCTACGATATCAACCAACTCTATTACTAATTTCTTATCCATAGCGTGTGAACGTCTATATTGTAAAAATAATAAAGTTTACTAATGAAATAGTTGTAAAGACTTCTGGTGTAATGCATGTGAAGAACTTTGAAGCTCCTGAAAGTGACATGTAATTTCATAAACGCTGAAGATGGTGGTGACAATGCTAATATGAATACTAACATCTATCCAATTTGAAATCTATGTTTAGCTCATCTATGGCCCTGCTCCGGTGATAAATCATAAACCCCCAGGTCTTTCCTTCTACCAGATGGCCCCTAAAGGAACTCTTCAGTACACAGGCATTCTCTCTTTACTTCTGCATTTTGGGTGGATATGGATTGGGATCCTTACTTCCAATGATGAATATGGAGAAAGATTTGTACATACTGTGTTTCCAGTCTTCTCCAGGAATGGTGTCTGTATTGCTTTCATAGAAAGAAGTAGCAAATTTACGACTATCACTGACATTCATGAGAGACTAGAGAAAGGATCTCAAATACATGAAACAGTGATCAATAGCAAAGCCAACGTTGTGGTTGCCTATGGAGAATCTTATCTTATTGTGTTTTTGAGATGGTTTCCCTATCTCTCAAAACATACAACAAATAAACAAAAAGGCAAAGTGTGGATAGTCACAGCCCAGATGGAGCTCACTTCAATGGTCTATCAACAGTCTTGGGAGACAGACATAATCCATGGTGTATTATCCTTCACTATTCACTCGAATGATCTGCCAGGTTTCAAGTCATTTGTTAAGAGTAGAAACCCTTCCAACACAAAAGGAGATGGTTTTATCAGGGATTTCTGGCAACAGGCTTTTGGCTGTGTGTTCCCAGACCCAGCTCTGAACAAGATGGATGGGGATGTTTGCACAGGAAAAGAGAAGTTGGAAAATCTACCTGGGACTTGTTTTGAAATGAGTTTGACTGGCCATAGCTATAGCATCTACAATGCTGTATATGCTATGGCTTATGCTTTACATTCCATGTGCTCATCTAGATTCATTCACAAATTGCTGGTGGACAAAAGGGAACTTAATTTTCAGGATAAACACGCATGGCAGGTAATGATATAAACATGCTTTATGATACAGTATAGGTGGTTGTAGTAGCAGGCTGCCACGTGCAAAATAAAATGTCTCCCCAAACTCCTCCTGTTCTCTCATTTTCATCTTTTATTTTTAAGTTCCTCTGCAACATTTCTCCTGACTGATGAATACAACAATTTTCTAAATTATATTCAAACAGCATTGTTGATAGATTGACCTTCAATATTTGGAAGCCAAAAGATCTGCCTCCGACCCAGTGTTTAAACAAGTCCATTAAGGATCAGAGAAACCATTTCATAGATGGATATATTGTGCATTCTCTTACTCCCTTTTATTAAAAGCTACAGTAAATTATGATGTACAATTTCAAACTCTGAATGGTTATATAGACATAATATTTTCAAAGGCATCTCTAGCAAACTAGCAAATCTTCCATCTTACTTTAGGAATTAATTTCCAACTATTAACTATATGAAGTCATATATATATAATATGACTTAAGTTATACTTATTTTCAGAAGGAAGGATGAACATAAGTCAATTCTTAAAAATAAGATCTGTTTTAGACATCTATTAACTGAAAATTGAAGAATGAATTAGCAAAGATGAAAGCATAAAGTAGGAGTATTTCTTTTCTTTTTTCATTTTTTTCCATTTTATTTTGCAATATTACATTCAATTACATCTTTAATCATTCTTTGCAATACAGACTATATATATCTATTTCTATCTATATATAAATCTATCTATTTTTCATATTTGTACCATTGTGACTTCCCTCCACCCGTGCTCAGCTTCCATTGTTTTTCATTCCTTTAATATTGTGTTAAAGAAAGTTATTTACATATTCCCCATTAATCCCTTTTCATCTTTTAACCTTAACTTTACAAACTTAAGACAATGCATATCAATGAATTTGTTTTGGAACAATGTTTTGTCATACATTCCCATTCTTTTCTCAATTTCTGATTTGATTGGAATCTAATAGCTGTTGTCATTTTGGCCAATTCAATTAATTCACAAAGCTTGTATTGCCACTCTGCTACTGATGAAAACTTGTCACCTTTCCAATTTTTAGGTATTAGTAATCAGGCAGCAGGGATGTCCTTTGAAACTAAGCCTAATAGAAGTGCTTTTGGCTTTTTCTCAAATGATGTTTTAAATATCTTTTTTAATTATTCATGAATATTGCTCCAGAATTTTTTAATTTTCCCACATCCCCACCATGCATGATACACTGTTTCTTCTACCTCATTACATCTCCAACACTTATTTGATTTTAATATGTATATTTTGGCTAGTCTGACGAGAGTCATATATCATCTGTCCATCATCTTCATCAGGTTTTCTCTAATTGTGTAACAGGCAGTAAATTTAATGTCTTGCTTCCACAATTTTTCCCATTGCTCCATCTGAATGGTATATCCAATATCCTGGGGGCCCCTGACCATCACCCCCTTTACTTCCTCATCCTTTAATTCCCATTCTAACAACAGATTATAAATTTTTTTTATAATACTTTCTTTGTGTTTTGTAATTTGGATTCTTCTTTTCCAAATCCATTTTTTTATCCTAATTAAATATATCATTTAATTGATGGTATTGCAGACAGCCAGTAAAATGTTGTTTAATTTCCTCAAAGGCTTTTAATTTTAATTGACCATGTTCTTCTTCTGTTTGTATGTAGCCCAATCTTTCTCCATATCCCTTGTCGTCCTGTTCCTCCCTCTCCTCCATCGTCTGCCACTGCTCCCACGACTCCCCACACACCTCCCTCTGCTGTTCAAAGCCTCAGAAAGGCTCCCCAGCTGTTAGTTTCTGCGTGAAGGTTTACTTTCACACTGGCTCTCTGTCTAACTTTCCACTTTTCTCTCATTGCTTCTCCTATTCCTCCTTTACTTTCTCTTTCCACATCAGACTGCTCACATGTAAGTTTATATTTGATGTTATTCTCACCACTACTGGGGTTGCTTGATATGCTTTTTGCTTCTGGTTGATGTATTCCTTTTCGTAAAGCTTTTCAGTCACAATATTAAAAGCTGCGCAGAGGTGGATCTCTCTGCCTTGCGCTTCTGTTTTTAGCATAAATATAAAGTCACTTACTTCCCTCTTCTGTTAGTTATGAACTGGTAATTTCCTTGAGAAGCATAGATTTTCATATCCTAGTCTTAATTTCAGAGAGACCTGATGCTGTTTTGCTTGGGTCCTGAGGCGTTTCACAGTTGGGAATACCCCCCTTTTTTGCACTGAGGTTCTCCCATCTTTTCCCACTTAAATAGTGCCAAAACCACGAGAAACCCCTTTCCATACACTCAGTGCCCTTCGGTTTGAGAACTCCTCTCAAACCTTTCCTGGGGAGTCAGCATCAGCCTCACTCTCACCTGGTTCCCGTTAACTGTGATCAGGTGTGTTCCACTGCTTCAAAGCATTTTCCCTTGACCCGTCACTGAGCACACCACACCAGGAAGTGCATAAAGTAGGGGTATTTATTTGGTTTTTGTTTGTAGAGTGCCGTTTATCTGTTCAGAAAGCCACAGGACTATACACTCTGAATATTTTAACCTACATTTGTTTGACACCTCATTTTCAGGACTCAAAAATTATTTGGAAGAATTCATTCATGCTCTCTTGCATACACTGAAAAGCCTTGATGCTGCTGCTGTAAACATTTGCTCATTAAGTAGTTGGCAGAGATATCAGTCTCAAAAGTCCAATTTAGGTATTCTTGCCTCTAGGTTTGGCAACATGGAAGCAAGGGTTTGCAGAGTAGCTTAGTACTTAGTCTTTGTGTGAAGAATGTATGTCTGGAAACGTCCACATAACCAAGAACCACCTGGAACAAGTGTGCCTCCCTTTCTGAAGAAAAATCCAAGTAATTGGGGCTAAAGATTCCATGAAACTGCCAATTATTCTAAGCTTTTCCCTTTTCTGTTTGAATCAAGCTGCATCATTTTCTGAAAGGTATCCACTTTAACAACAGTGCTGGGGATAAGATCTCCTTTGACCACAATGGGGAGTTGGTGGCTGGATTTGATATTATCAACTGGATTATCTCCCCAAACCAAACCTTTCATAGAGTGAAGGTGGGGAAGATAGATCCCCAGGGTCCTCCAGAACAAGCATTCAGCATCAGTGAGGATGTGATAACATGGCACAAGTGGTTTAATCAGGTAGGATCCAATTTTGTGTTTGGAAAATATTTCAGTTTTGAGTGACCACTGATGTCCTGTCCTTTTCCAAAGCTATCTGAGTTGGTAGCCATCACTGCCTCCTGTGGAAGTCAGGGTCCTGAACCTTCCAACATTCACCATCACTGGAGGTCCATGAGTAGAGAGTGTTGGTGCATTCGGGTCCTGCTTCTGGGCTTTCCATAGGCATTTGGTCCGCAATAATAAAAAAAAACTTTAAAAGCGCCTGCTGTATCAGGCCAATGGCACATGTAGTCCACCATCCTGTTACCAGCCCAACTTCACTTGGGATTCCCAGTAACTGGCATTCAGAAAGCCCAACATCACTTGGGATTCCCAGTGACTAGCATTCAGAAAGCCCAACGTCACTTGGGATTCCCAGTAACTGGCATTCAGAGGCAGTAGAGATAGAAAGCAGCTATCATGGCCACTGTGAGAAGGCAATGCTGCTCTAGAGGGCCCTGATGTGGCAGAACTATTCCTAGGTTCTCATGTTGAGTACCCATCCTACAATAAGCATCCATCTTGAAGCACAAAGCAGTTGGGTCTGGAACATGCCTATTCTTCTCCCCATCAACCTCCCAGCATTTCCAAGTTTAGCACAGCAGCATAAGATGAAACCTTAAAAGAGTAGTTCCCATGCTGCTTCAATATCATATAAAAGCCCTCATATCATTAAGATTCCAATGTTATTGTTCTCAAGATTACTATCCTGTCATTTCCTGTATGAAATAGGTCCAGCCTCTTTCTTTATGCACTGAGCATTGCAATCCTGGCTTTAGAAAGAAAATGAAGGAGGGGGAGCCATTTTGCTGCTATGATTGCATCCCATGTCCAGACGGGAAGATTTCAGAACAAAGGGGTAAGTAATATTTTGTATAGTTGAACTATTCCATTTTCAAAATTTTTGTCTAACTGCTCCATTTCACATTATACTTGAGCTTTAATATGATGTTAAAGCCACTTCTGGATTTCAGGCAAGCACAGATCATCTACAGGGCAGCAAAGAACATGAGGCATGAAGTGCAATTAGCTTTTATTCAGAGAAAGTAACAACACAGCAGAGTTCCTCTGCCTCATCCCATTCAGCTGGAGCCATTGCTGAAACTGACCATTGGCACTGCCTTGCTCCACTAGCTTCCCCCTGTGTATCAATTCCAAGCAGACAGACTGTGGCGAGGGGGTGGGCTCCTCCTCTGAGCCTGTCTGGCCCATTACTTATTTCACCAATTAATTTCTATTAATTATCCAAATTTTTAACAGATCAACAACGAATTTATTCAAATTTAACACAATTTATAAAATTGACTTTCCACCCCCCTTTCAAAATGCTACTTTCCCCTCCCTCTTTTACTGTTCACAATAAAATACTTTAAAAAAAAATTCTAATACTTTCCCATCTATTCTATTTCCATCAACAGATCATGTTCCATTCCTGCTGTAATGGTTCTAGGGGTTGCTCGTGTGTAAGCCTGTGCCAACACCTGGCTGGGTTGCCTGAGTGAACCTTTCCTGTCCGGACAGCCACTCACCCGTGGCTGTCTCAATCGCTGGCAGAATCTGCCAGTGGGCATTTCTTAAACTTCTTCCAGCAAAGAAGTTCTTTGACGCCCAGTCTCTTCCTACTCTCCCTGCACGGAAGCCTTCTGCGCAAGGAGGGCGTAGGCAGCGGAGGACCCTTCCTCTCCCCGCTGGTCCCCGGCAAGGAGTCATGTGACCGCCTCTCTGATTCCCCCATCTGCCCCCCTTCTCCACTGGAGCTAAGCTGATTCCCTTCCCCAGAAGATGGGCTGCCTCTCCCAATCCTGGGACGCTCTCTGGGATCCCTCTGGAGCTTGCTCTCTCCCTCCGGCACTGATGGCAGTTCCCTGACACCTGCTTAGACTTTTATTTAGGAATATTTATTTAGGAGTGTGTATTAAGTCAAGTTCAGTTCTACATACATTGGATGCTTACTCAGTTTCTATTTATGAAAAACCCCAAAACACCCAATTGGCTTGGCATGACAAACTTCCTTTAAATTGGGATATCTGATGTTCTTGCTAAATAGGTATTCTGTTGGTACAGCACCTTAAAAGAGTCAATGGGAGCAAGCTATCCATTTGAAATTTCCTGAATGTTTTTTTTAAGAAACATCAATAAGTCTTTGCTTCTTAACTCAAACCTTTTTGTGTGTGAAACCATGAACTTGCCACAGTGCTATTTGTGATATAGCCTCAGATCTCTGGCATACTATAATATAATATATAATTTTTATTTTGTTTTATATGCCCAGAACTCTGGGATACTTTCAATACTATGAAAAGGGTATGTGAATTATTTTAAATATATTGAGTTCATTTCCTCAAGGAACCAATTGCAAACTATACTATAATATTTTATTTTTATTTTGTTTCATACGCCCAGAATTCTGGGATACTTTACAATACTATAAAAAGTGTATGTGAATTATTTTACATATACCGGGACCATTTCTTCACAAAAGAATTTGCAAACAAAGACAACCCAAATAAGCAACAAATATGGAACTCTTCTGAATCCTCAAAACCAATGTAAATTTGCTACTATAAACAGTAAAACTCTAAAACAATGGAGAACAGACACTTCAGAGCATCAGTGTGTTGGTGCAGTTCATGCCTTTTTAAGCTTAAGACCCCTTTTTTTCAGACCAGAGTGACTGCTGTGAATGTAGCAATGAAGACTATCCAAACAAAAACCAAGATGCATGCATTCCCAAGGCTATAACCTTCTTGTCTTTCGAAGAACCTTTGGGGATCAGTCTATCCTGTTTGGCTTCTGCCCTATCTTTGATCACCATTATGGTGCTAGGAATGTTTGTGAGGCACCACAACACTCCCATCATCAAAGCCAACAACCGGGACCTTACCTACACTCTCCTCATCTCCCTTCTGCTCTGTTTCCTGTGTGCTTTGCTATTTATTGGCCAACCTGGGAAGGTGACATGTCTCTTTCGACAAACTGCTTTTGGTATCATCTTCTCGGTGGCTGTTTCTTGTGTGTTGGCAAAAACTATCACAGTGATTCTGGCTTTCATGGCCACCAAGCCAGGATCTCGAATGAGGAAGTGGGTGGGGAAAAGACTGACCAATTCCATTATGTTACCTTGCTTCCTTGCCCAAAACGGAATTTGTATTGTTTGGTTGGTAACCTTTCCCCCATTCCCAGACACCAACATTCACTCATTTGCTGAGGAAATTGTACTGGAGTGTAACGAGGGATCTGTAATTATGTTTTACTGTGTGTTGAGCTACCTCGGCTTTCTGGCCATTGTCAGCTTTGCTGTGGCTTTCTTTGCCAGGAAGTTACCTGACAGTTTCAATGAAGCCAAGTTCATCACTTTCAGCATGTTGGTCTTTTGCAGTGTTTGGCTGTCTTTTATTCCATCCTACCTGAGCTCCAAGGGAAAGTACATGGTTGCAGTGGAGATTTTCTCTATCTTGGCCTCTAGTGCTGGTTTGCTGGGTTGCATTTTTGCACCAAAATGTTACATCATTATGCTCAGGCCCGAATTGAATAACAAGGAACAACTAATAAGAAGGAAAACTTGAATAACTGAAATGTCTGTGCATTTAGTTATAGTCTGCAGTGTGGAGCTTACTGTGTGTGACTGAAACCTCTGACTATGTGAAATCTTTGGGATTAGGTAGAATAAAACATGACAAACAATGAACACATTTTCTTTACTTGGATTCATAATTGCTGAAAACAATACAGCACATGCCCACAAAGAGGTAAACATGAAAGATATTCAATCTAGTGAAGTTCTTTTTATCTGCCATGGCATCACACTTTATAATGTTAAGTTGATTTGAAATCTTCTGATGAATATTATGGATTTTCCTTTACCTGGTGATCCTGCTGTTTTGTTTTTACTCTTCCATATCACCTTGCCTAAGAATTTTCACTGATGATCTATATATACATCTTCAAAATACATACATATGTTCCTAAACAGAGCAGTTCTAGCATTAAACATATTTACTTCTTCTCTGACTCTTAGACAACACCTTGGACTTCTACAAAGACAAGCTATAGCAAGCTGGTATTTATACCAATATGTCAGTGTAAGTTTTCCTTATTCCAATTCCGTTCAGGAGCCTCTGAGAAGGCTTTCTGTCAGGTAAGACATCAGATGAGTGTGGGTCTGGATTTTGAGGATTGGGCCCTAGATGACATGCCTGAGCTGAATTGAGTTTGAATAGATGCAAGTCTCTCCTTGTCCTACCCACCACCACTTCTCCAAACACACCCTTTTTGGATTTATGCCAGTTTAAGTTACAGCACCCTAGCTCAGCCAGGGTGAAAGAATTACACGAACACAGCCCTTCTGGATCAGGAAACTCCAAGATCCAGTAAATGCAAACTTCATAACATACCACATTTTTTCAATGTAAGCCCGTGTCCCTTCTAATCCAAGTAAAAGGGGGGGGGGGGGTTTGATTCTTTTCATAGGGGACAAATGTATTTTCTTCAGTAATTTCACAGGGAATAACAAATTTTGAGCTGGTGTTTAACTTCACTTCATATTATCAAAAGGGCTTGTCAAATTCATCAGCATGTCAGCAACCACCACTAGAAAACATAGCATGCTGCGATGGATTATATAAATTAGAACATTTAGAGTTACAGTTAGAGAGTGAGATATGCAGGCTGCTCTATGATATTTTACACATTAGACCTGAGCCTTCAAAAATGAAAATAGTTGGCTATTGGAGAATTTGTGCTGAAAGAACTTCATTGACATGGGTGCATTTGCTTCCTCACATGGTATACAGTGCACACATTGCCATGTCCATAATCCATACCATCGACTTCATGAATATAATAAAAAGGAGACGTCATCATAGGTGGCATTGCATGGCACAGTTTCATCATCTCTAGCACAGTTGACTTTGCCCACAAACACCCCCACCATTGCTTGTAGAGCTTGAATAAATTTATTTCTATCTGTCTCTTTCACGATAACTCAATCAAAATGAGTATTTCTATTTCTCTCTATTTCCTTTCCCTCTGTGTGGAATGATGACTCCTAGGAGCTCAAATCCTAAATAAATCCTAAATAAATGTTGTTTTCTTTATAAAGAGATGGTGGCCATATCTGTAGCTGGAGATTATATGTAAATTGTAGTACAACATTTTCTTACCACAGAGTTTTGTACCACCAAATGAAGGCTGTTTCTGTTTTCCTTAATTTTACGTTATATTTTCATAATCTTACCATTGATATAAAAATGTTCATTAATCCAGCTATGTACCATTCCTTTAAATCCATTCTCTTTCAGTTTAGCTCTTATGTTGGCATTTTATGTGGTTTGCACGTTACTAACTTGAAGATATAAAATTAGTTTTAGCGATGTATAATTGAATGGTTTGATTCTTCTTTTTCTGTATCTTTATGGTTCCTTATGTGAAACTCTGAACTACAAACTCTGAACTACAAAATTCCTTGCCTATCTATCTCTGAAGGATTTTTTTGCATAGCATGGGGGCATATAAAATCAGAAAGTTTAGGCTACAAGCTTCAGTGAGATCCCCCAGACTGTAGGAAACTGTAAGAATAGTATAAATAAAAAAATTCCTTCCAGTAGCACCTTAAAGACCAACTAAGTTAGTTCTTGGTATGAGCTTTCGTGTGCATGCACACTTCTTCAGATACACTGAAACAGAAGTTGCCAGATCCTTCTATATAGTGAGAAGGTGGGGAGGGGTGTTACTCAGAAGGGTGGTGGGAATGGGAGATAGGCAGATAGCTGAGAGAGCCTCTTGACGACTCTTAACGACTGTAATAGGTCTTACAGGAAAAGGCAAGGGGTGGGAAGGTGAGAAATGGTATGTTAAGGATGTTTTGGAGGACTGATTGTCAAGGATGATGGATGATAGGTGGGTGAAGTGAGGCGTTCCCAAAGAAAAGGAAGGATTGAACTCTGATTAATAACAATACACACAGAGGCTTGAACCAGCAAGACTCTGGGAAGGGTGAATATAATAATAATCCCTGTCCACGCTCCGGCCCAGGTCGTTTTATTCACAAAAGAATTTTTTACACTGTGTTCGTAAGAACCTGTCAAGGAACTGACATCGGAGCGAGAGGCGAAGGGGAGGCTCCCAGATGATGCTGGCGAAGGACCCAGCAGCAGGGGGAGAAACAGCTCAGGAGAGGGGGAAGCCAATCAGCGCAACACCAGGGATAAAGGGGGGCAGACGGGGGAATTGGAGAGAGGATCCAGGACTCTTCACTGGACATCAGTGAGGAGAGCCCAGGTCCTCCGCTACCCACACCTTCCCTGCGCAGAAGACTCCCGTGCAGTGAGAGGAGGAGGAGACTGGGTGTCAAACAACTTTTATGCTGGAAGAGGTTCAAGAAACTCCCACTGACGGATTCTGCCAGTGACTGAGGCAGCCACGATGAGAAGGGGCTGTGCAGTCAGAAAGGTTTAACAAGGCAAATCAACCGAGAAAGGCACCAGTTTACGCACGAGTAACTCATACCTATTACAGAACCAATCAGATTTCCTCTGAGCATTTCAACAAAACCCACATGGGGACAAAGTTACACTACAAAAGCTAATTAAGCATGCACTTCTGGGATAAATAAAACAGAACTACAAAGGAGCGCATCCAGCAACCCCGGAGGTCATAAACAAGCAATATACATGATAAGAAGGATGGTAAGGAGGATAGAGATCATTATCACCTTTATGTGAAAATCTGTTTCCTGGCCCTAAGATTAACATATCAGAAAGGCTACATCAAAGAAGCTGCCCACTACCTTTTATGGCCCAGGATGCCTGCCTGGCGAAGCAGCTGGCAGCTGGTCTGTGTACGTGACTTGTCAAGCAGAGAGAAATGGAACAGGGATGCAGAGGTGTGGATTGATCAAAAATCATATCAAAATAGTTTAAACCCAGTCAACGCAATGCTTTCATTGATGACACAGATGGCTTACTCTATATTTGTTATAATTCCTCATAGCAATCCCACCTGATCACTACAGAGAAGCATGATTCCTGAGACTCTAGAGTACTGGGGTACAGAAGATAATGTAGGAAAGAAGGCAGTGAAGCCGGACAGTTTGAACCCCTTGACCTGTGACCCCTCTTTATGCATGCATGCATGATGTATCGTGCTTGAACACTACCATAAAAGCTTTTTAAAAATGTGACTTGAGGGCAGTTCCCTTAATTGGCAATTCTCTGAACAACTGGGTTAGGGAGGTGGCCCTATTTCAATAACTCCTCTAATAAATTGGGTCCCTACCGGATGCTGAGCTTCTATATCTCTCTTGGTTGTGTTTTTCCTTAAGGTGTTATATCTCACCTGGGAATAAACCATTAATAGGTGATTTAGGAGTAAATTTTCATCACAAACTCATCTCATCATCATTCTGACTCACTATCATTCACATTATTTCTGTGATGCATTAGCTTGAATTATAAAGGGGCTGTTTGTATCATTTAATATACATTTGTAGACATTGAAAGGTGTCTTTAGATGAGGTTGCCTCTGTTGTCTCTGTGCCCTTGGATTGTTCATCTGGTAGTTCTAAATATATTCTTGCTTTGGCTACCATAACCTTGAAAAACTCAAACTGAAAAAGTCTCCCTTTTGGAGGTGTTTCCTTCAACAATTCCCCTGAGATTTCTCCTTCTTTTTCCTCTAAAGGTACCATAATGTATTGTTTTATGTATTTCATAGAATTGTAGAGTTGGAAAGACCCAAAGGGTCATCTAATCCAACCCCCTGCAATGCAGGAATTTCAGCTAAAGCTTCCATGGCAGATGGACATCCAACCTCTGCTTAAAAACCTCCAATAAAGGAAAGTCCATAACCTCACAAGGGAGTCCATTTCAAACAACTCTTATTATCAGAAAGTTCTTCCTGATGTTGAGGCAGAAAGGCATTTGTCCCAAATGAAATTCAGTTTGTAAATGTGGATCCAGTTCTCCCATCTGCTAAGGCCATCTTGAACCCCTCCCCGTTTGGAGTCACCTCCAAATTTGATGACCATCCCTTGAATTCCCACAGACATATTGTTTATAGAAACGATTAACATCAACGGGGACAGAATGGAACCCTGTGGAACCCCACTTGTCACTTGCTGATATGAAAACTTCCACAGGGAGACAAGAATTGCTTCCAGTATTCAATAGCAATCATGTGAGAATAATATTATACTGTACTATTATGAAAGGAAATGTAATTTGTGGGTTTCCTAGGGAACGTTTGATTCAGCCTTCACCTTAAAATTTGCAACCATGTGAAGAAACTAAAAAGAGAAAAACCAAAATCAAAATGGATAATTACATTATTTGAGATTTTCTCCTTATCAGCTGTTCCTTGTTGTTCAGCTCAGGTCTCAAGACAATTATGTAACATTTTGGGGAAAAGATGCAACCCAGCAGTCCAGCACTGGAAGTTAAAATAGAGAAGATCTCCACTGCCACCATGTATTTTCCCTTTGTGCTCAGGTAGGAAGGAATAAATGATAACCAAACACTGCAAAAGACAAACATGCTGAAAGTGATGAACTTGGCTTCATTGAAACTGCCAGGTAACTTTCTGGCAAGGAAAGCCACAGTGAAACTGACAAATGCCAGGAATCCCAGGTAGCCAAGCACACAGTAGAACATAATCACAGACCCCTCATTGCATTCTAACACAATTTCTGAAGTGAAGGAGTGCATGTCAACATCTGGGAATGGGGAAGAGGTTGCAAGCCAAACAGTACAAATAAGTGCTTGGAGGAGGGAGCAGGAAAGAACAATGCAGCTGGCCAGACTCTTTCCCACCCACTTCCTCATTTTGGATCCAGGTTTGGTGGCCATGAAAGCCAGAACTACCGTGATGGTTTTTGCCAGCACACAAGCCACAGCCAATGAGAAGATGATGCCAAAAGCACTTTGTCGGAAGAGACACATCACCATACGGGGTTCTCCAATAAACAGAAATGCACAAAGGAAGCAAAGCAGGAGTGAGATGAGGAGAGTATAGGTGAGATCCCGGTTGTTGGCTTTGACAATGGCAGTATTGTGGTGTTTTATAAACGTTGCTAGCACTAGAGCTGTGATCATAGAATATGAAAGAGCTAAAGAGGCTAAACAGAGGCCCAAAGGTTCTTCATAAGACAAGAAGCTGACATCCTTCGGAATACATTGGTCTTGTCTTTCGTTTGGATATTTTTCATCTGTGCATTTATAGCAATCAGTTGCATCTGAAAAAAGGATGGAATCTTTGTGTAGCTAGAAATTACAGCATCATGCAATAAACATATGGCTGTAATCTTTTAATGCCTTTGTAAATCAGACATTTGAGTATTTTAATATACTTGAGATCAGGCTTGGCTATTGTTGCAGGTTTGGTTTGGAGGCGCATTAAAGCAAAAGTGCTTGTCCCCACAGTCCTAAGATGGTGAGACTCACAGCACTGACTGCATCAACAGATCTCATTTCTCCATTGGTCACAGCTTTGAATGTAGCACAAATTTGGCATTTCTCTGTCTCTCAGCTTTTCAGCCTTCTGCCTGCTTCCAGTTCAGCTCTCTCACACCACATTCACTATGATTCTCTACCTACCCATCAGGTGAGTTGCCAGAAGGCCCATCCATTTGCCCAGAAAGTACTATTTGTACTGGCCAGATTACAATAATGATATTGTAACCCATATCGTTATTTTAGGATGGGGGTCTTAGTGCCCAGCCACAGCCTAAATAATTAAAGGGATGTTTATGAAGGTGCTTAAGTGACACACTAAGGTCATTATCTTACAACTGCCCAGTTAGCAATGGAATCTTTCAACGCACCATCACCTCCAAACCCACAACAAGGCTAAGCTCAAGTATATTACAATATTACAAGGCTAAGCTCAAGTATATTACAATACTTAAATGTTCGATTTAAGAAGACATTAAGACATTACAACCATCTGTTTCTGAATGTTGCACTAGAAATTATCCACTGGTGCACAAAAGAAAGCCAGGACAATCTATGTAAGGAAATTAAGCTCCACTCTGTTGAGAGAGAGAATTGTCTGGTTTTGAATCATAGAATCATAGAATCATAGAATCATAGAATCATAGAGTTGGAATAGACCACAAGGGCCATCGAGTCCAACCCCCTGCCAAGCAGGAAACACCATCAGAGCACTCCTGACATATGGTTGTCAAGCCTCTGCTTAAAGACCTCCAAAGAAGGAGATTCCACCACACTCCTTGGCAGCAAATTCCACTGTTGAAAGGCATGGGAAAGTGTTTCTTCAGCTGATATGCTGCTGCTCAAAAAGAAACCCAAGTCTCCATGTCCAATTATTAAAAGGAAGCTGAGCAACATCTGTCTGGTAATGCTGTTACCTTTCTGTTCTGAAATCTTTCCTTCTGGGCATGGAATGCAATCATAGCAGCAAAATGCCTCGCCCTCCTTCACTTTCATGCAAGAACCAGGGTAACAACTCTCACTGCACACAGATAGAGGCTGTGCCTAAAGTGTAAGTGAAAGGGGTTAATGATAATCTTGATGATAGGGAGCTTGGAACCCTTAAAATCTAGAGCAATTCTCGAAAGTTACACAACAATCACAAAATCTAGCATTTAATAGGGGCAGTAGAGTATTATCCAAAATTGTCCCTACCTGGTTAAATCCCCTGTGCCATCTTATAGCATCCTCATTGATTTCAAATGTTTGTTCTGGAGGAGCTTGGGGATCAAGCCTCCCAACTTTCACTCTATGAAAGGATTGGTTTGTGGAGAAAATCCAATTCATGATATCAAAACCAGCTGCTAACTCCCCATTCTGGTCAAAGGAAACTTTTCCCCCTGCACTGTTGTTAAAGGAGACACCTTTCAAAAACCAGTGGAGCTGAATTTAAAGGGAAAGAGCAGGAATTAGAAAATTCTGCAACTTGAGCTTGTATGCAAAATGATAAATGTGACATAGATTCCATTTTTGCAAAGTTTCCCAAATATAACGTATTTTGAATGCTATTTTCATTAAAAAGCTAATTTTGGGGTTCACAGTATGTTACTTTTTTGCTCACAATATTTGATTGGAGAACAACATTGTAAAATTAGAAGAATTTCAGATTTCAGAGGAAAGCTGCATTTAAATTTCTGTATTAGTTTGGGAAATGTGGATTTGTATGCATTAAAATATACACAGAATGAATTTTCCTCCATCTCTAATATTCATTACCTGCCAAAGACATTGGCCCTGACAGTTCTGCATGACTCTGTTCTGCATTGCACTGTGCCTGAGACTAGATGAGGACATAGCATGTAAAGCATGGGCCATAACATAGACAGCATTGTAGATACTGTAGCTGTGGGAGGTCATGCTCATTTCAAAAAAAGATGCAGGGAGACTCTCCAGCTTCTCTTCCCCAGTGCAAATGTCTCCATCCACCTTGACCGCATCTGTATTTGGGAATATGCAGCCAAAGGCCTGCTGCCAGAAGTTCTTGATAAAACCATCTCCTGTGGCGCTGGATGGGTTTCTGCTTCTAACAAATTCTTGAAATTCTGGTAGATCATTGGAGTGAATTGTAAATGAGAGAGATCCATGGATTATTTCTGTATCCCAAGTCCTCTGATATACCATTGAAGTGAGGTCAGTCTGCGCTGTTATTATCCACACTATACCTTTTGACTTCTTCTTTATATGTTCTTGTCCTGACAGATATGGAAACCATCTCAAGAACACAATCCCATAGGATTCTCCATATGCCACCACTACATGGGCTTTACTGTCTCTGATTTTATCATCTATTTTACCCCCCTTGTTAAATATGTCATTCATATCAGTGACAAAGGTCAACGTTGGGCTTCTTTCTATGAAGGCAAGGCAGATACCACTCTGAGAAAAAGGCGGAACCACATTTTGCACAAATCTTTCTCCATTGTCATTATCCATAGTTAGGAGTCCAATCCAAGTCCACCTGAAATGCAGAAGCAAAGAAAGAATCCCTGCAAACTGAATGTGTTCTCTGGGCACCATCTGGTAGAATGGGATGCCTGGCGTTTTGTCATTCATCACTGGAGCAGGGCCATAGATGAGCTAAAGAAAAGGGTGGAAAGGAAAGAATGGGATTGTGTTGTTATGAGTTTGGGGGAGGAAGTAGGCTGGATACCCACATACATAAGACCCTTAGAAGGTTCTTAACCATGTGGTTCAAATCAAATAAATCAAACTGCAAACCAATATTGCCCTCACTGAACAGCAGCAACACTAATCAGTATTGTGTAGAGTAATGGACAGCATGCACCAGGGTATCAGTAAATCCATGCTGATGAGCAACCACATGGCTCAATATTGTCTGCACTGACTTTCAGCAATGCAAACCACAATAACAAGTAAGACCCCCACAGGAAGCGGGACTTATTATCAATAATGACTACACCGACAAGCAACTATCCTTATCATTAAAAACATCTACACTGACAAGCAGCCACCTGGCTCAATATTGTCTAGTGACAGGATTGACTACACCAGGGGTCATCAACCTTTTTATACCTACCGCCCAGTAATGAATCTTTCTTGATGGTAAAAATTCCTTACTGCCCACCAGTGCTCAATGGAAGGAGGATGCAGCTTGTGCCGTAGAACCCTCTATTGCCCACCTAGAATCCTGAAATGCCCACTAGTGGGAGGTAGGGGCAGGTTGACAACCCCTGGAATACACAAACCAGCAGCTGTGCGGTTTAGTATTGCATATACAGGCCTGCCACCACGTGCAATGCTTCAACCACTCAGACGAAGAGGTAAGGAAAAACAAAAACCCACCCTGAGGATTCTAACCAGCAACAGAAGGAAACACTGCCAACTTCCAACTGATTGAATGGTACACCATGGAGAACAAACTTAAATTAAGGGCAGTGGGACACAGACATGCTCCAAACTGCCGGGAAGGCTGCTTCTCCACAGTAAACCCACAAAAGCTGAAGGCAAAAAGAAGGGGTAATGGCCAGCCTGCCCACACCCCCCAAGCTGCAGAGTAGAAGGCACACATCCAAAGCCAAACGACAAGAATCGCAACAACACAAAAGCAAGCACATTCACACCCAATCTCCAAGGGGGAGGTTGCCAAGAACACATGAAAATGAAATGACTTAAATAATGAGGGAAACAAACACACGCAGCATACGAAGGCTTTGTAAAAGAAAGGGGGGGATTCCAAATGATCTCGCCCAATCCTTTAAAGAAGCGTGCGCGCGCCGGATGGCCAAGCTCCTTTCAGCAGCAGAGAAACGCGCTGCCTGATCCTAGGGCTTTGCAGATCACTAGATGCGGTCACCTGGCACACGCAGACAAGAGGAAGCCACTTTCTGTGTAGATGTAGAAAGCTTTGCTGGGGAAGACAGCAATGATGAAACAAAACAAAGACTGACGGCAAGAGCAGGAAACGACGAGGAAAACAAGGGTAGAGATCTGATGAAGCAGATTAATGGAAGCTGCTTTCCCAGCCATGCTGCAGTTTAAACAGCACATGGCCACCCCCAGCCCTGGCTAAGCCAATTTGTCAGCAGGGGGGCGTGATGTGGTGGGGTGTCCTAATGATGTGAGCAGCATCCCTCCGCCCACTGCTGGGTCACTGTGAGGTCCCAGAACCCCTCCCACAGTCAGCCCACCCCCGCTCCGCAGAAAAGGGGAGCTATCCTGCTAGAACAAGCAAGAAATAGAAGGAAGGATTAAAGTTGTTATATAGCCACAATGGATGTGGCCCTGCATCAGATGACAAATGAGTGGGGTCCCTTCCCTCAACTCTTTGGTAGTTCCTGTAGTTAGAAATGACAAAAGACAAAGCTGAGTTGTGTGTGTGTGAACTGGAATAAGCAAGCTGGGAATCCAGAAAGAGATAGCCATGCTGGATTTCTTTTTGAATCTGGGGTTGTGGCTATAGGAGAAGTAAGATCCCTTTGAGGTGTTTATGAATCCAAGACTGCAGCTATGGGAGAAGCAAGAGTGTGAACCTCCCTGTTATAGGCTCAGGTTGTATGTATGCATAAAACCATGTATCATAAAGACTACACAGTCTCCACTTTACCCCATTTCAAGGGTACCCCATTTCAAACACAACCCTGGGTAGGTGCCTGGAACCCCTGGATTCTCAAACTGCCCAGAGATTGGGGTGGCAGGCAACAGTATTTTATGAAGTCCTACTCAGGGTAGAGCCACTGAAATAAATGAATCTCAGTTATGCATGTGTATTCATTTCAATGGTTTAATAGACCTGTAAGAGGGACCAATGTTGAATACCACCTATAGACAGAATTTTCGAAGAAAAAATAAACCCACAATTTGTCAATAATATTTTCAGTAAACATGTAATGTTAGTGGCTTTTCTTTCAGCAGAGGTTCCTGTAGCTGAGCCAGTCAACTTCTCAGTAGCATAAATAACAAGTAGGGATTTTTCTTTTAGTAATTTGAGAACATGCACAGAGATTTCACAACTTACATTTGACATTTATAGGAAGGAATGGCCATATTATTCTCTTTGTATACTAAAAAAAAGATAAAAAGGGAAATGTGATGAAGTACTAAAACTGTATAAGTACACATACTACCAGTGCTTTTTTCTGGGGGTACTCAATGTTACATAGGTTAACCTTTCTCTCTCCAGATGTTAAAAGTGTGGCATTTCCTGTAACAATCTCATGGTGACCTTTTTTTCTTAAAAACAAAACAAAAAAGCACTGTATAACACACACACACAAAGAGAGACCCAGCATACCTGTGGAATCTTGTAAATATCCACCAGTGTTGCCACTTGAAGTGAGGTTGGGGGGTCCAGTCCCCCAATGACCCCAATCAGGTTCATTTGGACATCACAGTTGTAATTTGGAACAAAACCTCCCAAGGTGTATATGAGTAGCATTGTAGCATGGTAGGTCCACTTGTCAATGAAATAGCTGTCATAGATGTGGAAGCCCAAGGTGACATTGTGTAAGAGCTGAGGGTTTTCATTGATCTCTTTTACTGCAAATGCCAAGGCCAGGATGTGCTGATAATTCTTAGGTACCACACTAGAAGGTAAGTTGTATTCGGAATCATAAGGAACCATCACATGTTGTAAAAAGTATTGCAAATTTTATAAAAATAATGTTTTCTGTATATAGTCTATTAATTATTATTATTCATATTTATATAGAAACTTTCCTGAGGTAACCTTACCTTTAGGTAGCCCATACAAATTTTGCAACAACAACAACCAAACATTATCATTGTTCATCATAACATATATTATCCTATTGTTTATCAGTACAGTAGCAATTCAGAGCACGGTGTTCCAAAATAAACAGTATAATTTAAGATCTTCAGGATATGATATTTCATACAAACGTCAGAACACATCTATCTTTTTTTAAAAAAGAGTTGTTTCTCTGGATAGTTTATTACCTTTCAAAACAATTCATGGAATGACAATTAAGACTGATAACGAATAATAGTTTGAAAATATTACAATGAAGCCCTTACACAAGCTCTTCAGGCAAAGGTGATGGGGGTTTTTCCATGAAGCTGATTGCATTGGAGACGATGAATGTGTGGGAAGCGATAGCTCCAATGATTAGGTCTCCTGACTGGTGGTACTCATGAAGCGGAGGATCTGGATCATCAACCATGCACTTAATGATGTTCGCTTTGCTTACCATGTGAGGAAGCAGTACCAGAAGCAAGAGGAACAATAACAGCATTGTGAGCAGAAATGTTTTCTCTAGATGCAGATTTCTTATTTTTATCTCAAAAAGCTCAGAAATCAGACTGACACATTCCTGTCTAATAGTCTTAAATCCTAACCTCAGTCCTAGATTTCTGGAGGGTATATTTATACAATTATTCAGAACTATGCTATTTGTTTTGCTGGAGTCCACAGTAAACTGCACTGTGGTGTTGGAAAGTATCTCAGTTGATTAGAGTCCTTGGATAATTAAAGAGGGAAGCAGTCACCAATTCAACAAGATGCATTCCATGTGGAGTTGCTGAAGACTTGTTTTTCATGTCTGAAATTGACTTGTTCCTTTTTTCTATCCCTTAAGGATCTCAAGGGGCACCTGAATTGGTTGTGAGAAACCAGAAATTTGTCCAAAGCCAGGGAAAAAGAGGGTGTTTTATCATGAGATTTTCTTGCTGCAGAACAGGGGTACCCCAAGTGAATCCTCCAGAAGTTGTTAGAGCCCCCAACCCCATCATAACTGACCACAGACCAGGCAGATGGGATTTTTAGTCCAAATACCTATTGAGTACAAGACGTTGTCTATGCCTGCTTCAGGACGCAATCAGTGGTTCGAAGTTGGTGCCCATTGGAACTGGTATGGCAGAGAGACCAACCATAGGTGGAAATAGAGCTAATGAAAAGCAGAGCCAAAGTTAGTGGTCAGCACAATCAATTCTATTTGAATAGAGAATCGGGGGGCCAACACTAAAGGCAAGAGCTGTATACATACAGCTATATAACATCATATGAACTGCAAATCTGCCAGCAGAACATATTCCTCTTTTGTGTTGCCCAGGCAAGTGCATTGTATGATCTATGACAGCAGCAAATAGCAAGGCTGTACAGTGGTGATGTGATAAAAGCAGGCTAAATCTTTATTGACAGCAGCAGGAAGGGTGAGTGTTGGCATGGCCTTGGGTCCCAGAATCAGTTCATCATTCCACAAACCATGTAACATATGTAAAATGAGATCATATATGCTTATCAGCTTGCTTTGAAGCTTTTGAGCCTTGGCTGCTGGCTTAGCTAGTTCAGAGAGGGGTGGCTTCTATCCATCACACTGGCTTCCTCTCAACTACTCCTTTATCTGAAGGTAACTGCTCACCTGGAACTCCAGGTGGGCAGCGGTTGCCACATGGCATGGCTGCGGTGGGTTCAGGAAGGCTGTTCAGGATGAGTGTGGGCCTTGATTTTGAGGATTGGGTCCTAGATGACAAGACTGAGCTAAATGAAGTTTGAAATAGATGCAGGTCTCTCCTTGTCCTGCCCACCACCACTTCCCCAAACACACCCTTTTTGGATTTATGCCAGTTTAAGTTATGCCAGCTGAGTCCTGGCTTTGCCAGGGTGAAAGAATTATACTAGCACAGTCCCTCTGCGCCAGGAAAGTCCAAGATTCACTACAACCAAACTTTCTCATACTAGTGGAACTTAGGTTTGGATTGTTCTGGCCATCACATTTTGTACTACGGGTCAATGCAAGCCCAAATGTCCCTTCTAATCCAGGTAAATGGGGGGGGAGCATCTTTTCAGAACTACAAAATTCCTTGCCTATCTATCTCTGAAGGATTGTTTGCATAGCATGAGGGCATAAAAAAATCAGGATGTTTAGGCTACAAGCTTCATTGAGATTCCCCAGATTGCAGGAAACTGTAAGAATGATATGGTAATGAGGTTTTGGAGGAGTGATTATCAAGGAAGATGGACGATAGGTGGGTGGAGCATGACAGTTTGAACCCCTTGACCTGTGACCCCTCTTTACATACATAATATGACCTAATGACGTGTCGTACTTGAAAAACCTCATTAAAGCTTCACTTAAATGTAACTTGAGGGCAGTTCCCTTAACTGGCAGTTCTCTCTCTTTTTTTAAAATGACATTTATTGAAATTTTTTTAGAATTACAAAAGAAAACAAGGTAGAAAAAGAGAAACAAAAAACAAAAAAAACACATCAAACAATACAGATTAATAAAAATCAAAGTAAAAAATAACACAACACGATCAAAAGACAAAAATATACCACAAACATTTAAAAACAAATCCAATATTCTCAAATCCTTAACTGTCATTACCTTCTTTCTTTGACCTTCTCCTCCTCCCTTTTTTTGTATCCTAGTTGTTAATTGTCGCAGCAAATCCTTTCCATATTTCATAATATTCTGTCATTACATTACCTTAATCTATTTTAATCTTATCTTACTATAAAAAACCTTAAAACTTAAAACTTAAGTCTTTTAGCAATTTCTCATAACCATAATATTCTTACATAATTCTTTAAATATTTTTACTAAAGCCAAATAATTTTGTTCCAACATTTTTCTAACATTCATCAATTTTGTAAAACAATCCTAATAGAAAAAAAAACAAAAAACAATCCAATCTTCATCCAGCGTCTCTTCCTCCTGGTACCGGGTTTTGTCAGTCCTTTCTATCCCATAAATCTAGCGCATTAACCTGGTAATCTTATATCCGAGGCCCTTAAGTCCCTTCCATGTCCCTTCCGCGGCTCTTCTTCATATTTATAGCTATATTTTCCTTTGTCTCCTGCTCCTTTCACTCGTGGGAACTCCAGCTTAACAATGTTTTTGACCCTTCTCGACAAATCAGCCCCTTTTCCATAGTCCACACTGAACTCAATGTGGTATTTAAGAACCTGTTTCAAAGTCCCTCCAAAATTAAGAGCCCCCACAACCCCAAACATCTCACGGCCCATTACCAGACTTGAAAAGTCCAAACATCCCTGCATAGGGGGGGTCTATCCAACCCCCCATTTCCAAGCCAAACCAAACTTTATCTTTCCAAATCTGGCTTTTTCCAAGCTCATTTGTCAAATCCAAAAACTCATGTTCCTGCTGGGCCGCAGCTCCCTCCATCTGTGGCGCCCAAGATTCAGCAACATCCTCTTCCCTCATCTGTTCTGTCAGGGCACACTCCTGATTTGATTCCTGGGTGGGCTCCATATAACTTCCCACTGCCTGTTCAAAATTTCTGATCGCATCAGTCATCAAGTCCGTCTTCTCATGTAGCTGTTCCAATAGGGCACTTGTTTTACAGAGATCACACAACAGAGCTTCTGAATACATTGTCCTGCAAGGTCAGAAGTCTATTCCCACAATCGTAATCTGTAGCAGCTGCAAGCTCCCCGATTCAGAATTGGTTACAGTTTCACAGGCTCCCTCTAGGGGAAAAACTTCTATTTGTTATTTTCTTTTAAAGGCAGATATAACCACAAAGTTTCCTTTTCCAGTTATTTTGTCAATATTTGTTCCTTTAAAATGCGAAAGGGAACAATGGAATCACTATGTTTCTCTTCTTTTAGCTATCTGTCAAAAACGTTTGTCTCTGGTCAATGAGCTTCAAAAACCGTCAGTCCTGGCACCCCACTCCAGGATCAAGACGGTGGAAAGTTACTTTGCTTTACACTCACTTCTGCAGGTTTAAACAGTCCAGAAAAAATCCCCCCACTTCTCCTGCTTCCGAAGGGGGTTCAACAATCTTAAATGGTGAAAGTTAATCCTTTACAAGCGATTTTCTGAACTCTAGTTTGCCATGTCTTTGCTTTAATCTATCTACAAAGAAACGGAAGGCTGACTTCCTGTTTAGACCTTCCCATTTCAGTGCCAAATTGAAATAAACTTGTAAGTCCAATTTTCCTTTCTACTCGCAAGACCTTATTTAAAGTCCAATTGTCCGAAATTTAAGTACTCACGGTGATTGTTTTAAAAGCCAAATTGTCCCAGGAAAAAGGCAGCACTCTCTGGCAACGGCTGCATGGCTTCGCTTCACGGAAGAAGCAGTTGACTCTCAGCACTGTGCCACTTCCCCCTCTTCGCTCCGGAGCCCGTTAGTGGGTTCCTTTGCGGGTTGGGGGGGCGCTAAAGGTGCCCACCAAGTCCCATGGTCACAGGCTTCATCCGCCTGTGATTTTTGAAAGGGTCCCCACTTCGCCATAGCGGAAAACACCTGTTTCCGGTGGAGCTGGTCCCTCCAGATCAGAGGGAGTCCGCCATTACCGATGGCACCACCCCGGAAATCTTGAGGGCAGTTCCCTTAACTGGCAGTTCTCTGGACAACTGGTTTAGGGAGGTGGCCCTATTTCAATAGCTCCTCTAATAAACTGGGTCCCTAGGGGATGCCGAGCATCTATATATCTCTTGGCTGAGTGGTTATTTAAGGTGCTATTTCCTCACCTGGACATGGACCATTAATAGGTGATTTAGGAGTAAATTTTCATCACAAACTCATCTCATCATCATTCTGACTCACTATCATTCATGATATTTCTGTGATGCATTAGCTTGAATTATAGCAGGGGCTATTTGTTTCATTTAATATACATTTGTAGACATTGAAAGGTGTCTTTAGATGAGGTTGCCTCTGTTGTCTCTGTGCCCTAGGATTGTTCATCTGGTAGTTCTAAACATATTCTTGCTTTGGCTACCATAGCATTGAGAAACTCAAATTTAAAAAGTCTCCCTTTCAGAGGTGCTTCCTCCAACAAATCCTCTGAGAATTCCCCTTCTTTTTCCTCTAAAGGTACCATAATTCATTTATTTATGTATTTCATAATATCATAGAATTGTACAGTTGGAAAGACCCAAAGGGTCATCTCATCCAATCCCATACAATGCAGAAATTTCAGCTAAGGCATCCCATGGCAGATGGACATCCAACCTCTCTTTAATAACCTCCAATAAAGGAAAGTCCATAACCTCAGAAGGGAGTCTATTCCAAACAACTCTTATTGTCAGGAAGTTCTTCCTGATGTTTAATCAGAAAGTCATTTCTTGTAACTTGAATCCTTTGGATTGAGTCCTTTCAGTACATATGGTTCTTCATAGGTGTTACATTTGTCCCAACTGAAATTCGTTGTCTAAATGTGGACACAGTTCTCCAATCTATGAAGGCCATCTTGAATCCTAATTAGCTACCCCTCTCAGTTTGGTGTCATCTGCAAATTTGAGGAACAACCCTTGAATTCCCTCATCCAAGTCATTTATCAAAACATTGAACATCAATAGGGACAGAATGAAACCCTGTGGAACCCCACTTGTCACTTGCTGATATGGAAACTTCCACAGGGAGACAAGAATTGCTTCCAGTATTCAATAGCAATCATGTGAGAATAATATTATACTTTACTATTATGAAAGGAAATGTAATTTGTGGGTTTCCTAGGGAACGTTTGAATCAGTCTTCACCTTAAAATTTGCAACAATGTGGAGAAAATAAAAACAACAACAACAAAATGGACAATTACATTCTTTGAGGTTTTCTCCTGATCAGCTGTTCCTTGTTGTTCAGCTCAGGTCTCAAGATAATTATGTAACATTTTGGGGAAAAGATGCAACCCAGAAGTCCAGCACTGGAAGTTAAAATAGAGAAGATCTCCACTGCCACCATGTATTTTCCCTTTGTGCTCAGGTAGGAAGGAATAAATGATAACCAAACACTGCAAAAGACAAACATGCTGAAAGTGATGAACTTGGCTTCATTGAAACTGCCAGGTAACTTCCTGGCAAGAAAAGCCACAGTGAAGCTGACAAATGCCAGGAATCCCAGGTAGCCAAGCACACAGTAGAACATAATCACAGACCCCTCATTGCATTCTAACACAATTTCTGAAGTGAAGGAGTGCATGTCAACATCTGGGAATGGGGAAGAGGTTGCAAGCCAAACAGTACAAATGAGTGCTTGCAGGAGGGAGCAGGAAAGAACAATGCAGCTGGCCAGACTCTTTCCCACCCACTTCCTCATTTTGGATCCAGGTTTGGTGGCCATGAAAGCCAGAACTACCGTGATGGTTTTTGCCAGCACACAAGCCACAGCCAATGAGAAGATGATGCCAAAAGCACTTTGTCGGAAGAGACACATCACCAGATGGGGTTCTCCAATAAACAGAAATGCACAAAGGAAGCAAAGCAGGAGTGAGATGAGGAGAGTATAGGTGAGATCCCGGTTGTTGGCTTTGACAATGGGAGTATTGTGGTGTTTTATAAACGTTGCTAGCACTAGAGCTGTGATCATAGAATATGAAAGAGCTAAAGAGGCTAAACAGAGGCCCAAAGGTTCTTCATAAGACAAGAAGCTGACATCCTTTGGAATACATTGGTCTTGTCTTTCGTTTGGATAATTTTCATCTGTGCATTTATAACAATCAGTTGCATCTGAAAAAAAGATGGAATCTTTGTGCAGCTAGAAATTACAGCATCATGCAATAAACATATGGCTGTAATCTTTTAATGCCTATGCCTTTGTCAATCAGACATTTAGGTATTTTAACATACTTGAGATCAGGCTTGAATATTGTTACAGGTTTGGTTTGGAGGCGCATTAAAGCAAAGGTACTTGTCCCCACAGTCCTAAGATGGAGAGACTCACAGCACTGACTGCATCAACAGATCTCATTTCTCCATTGGTCACAGCTTTGGATGAAGCACAAATCCAGCATATCTCTGTATCTCAGCTTTTCAGCCTTCTGCTTCCAGCTCAGCTCTGCTTCCAGCTCAGCTTCCATCCATTTGCCCAGAAAGTATTATTTGTACTGGCCAGATTGCAATAATGATCTTGTAATCCAAATCATTATTTTAGGATGGGGGTCATAGTGCCCAGCCACAGCCTAAATAATTAAAGGGATGTTTATGAAGGTGCTTAAGTGACACATTAAGGACATTATCTTACAACTGCCCAGTTAGCAATGGAATCTTTCAACGCACCATCACCTCCAAACCCACAACAATATTCAAGGCTAAGCTCAAGTATATTACAATGCTTAAATGTCTAATTTAAAAAGTCATGAAGAGATTGCTACCATATGTTTTTGAATGTTGCACTAGAAATTATCCACTGATGCTCAAAAAGAAGCCGGGACTAAGAATCTATTTAAGGAAATTAAGCTCAACTCTGTAGAGAGAGAGAATTGTCTGGTTTTGAAAGGTATGGAAAAGTGTTTCTTCAGCTGATATTCTGCTGCTGAAAAAGAAACCCAAGTCTCAATGTCTAATTATTAAAAGGAAGCTGAGCTCCATCTATCTAGTAATGCTGTATATAACATTTTTTACCTTTCTGGTCTGAAATCTTCCCTTCTGGGCATGGAATGCAATCGTAGCAGCAAGATGGCTCACCCTCCTTTACTTTCTTGCAAGAACCAGGGTAACAACTCTCAGTGCACATGGATAGAGGCTGTGCCTAATGTGTAAATGAAAGGGATTAATATAATGTTGATGATAAGGAGCTTGGAACCCTTAAAATCTAGAGCAATTCTCAAAAGTTACACAACAATCACAAAATCCAGCATTTAATAGGGGCAGTAGAGTATTCTCCAAAATTGTCCCTACCTGGTTAAATTCCCTGTGCCATCTTATAGCATCCTCATTGATTTCAAATGTTTGTTCTGGAGGAGCTTGGGGATCAAGCCTCCCAACTTTCACTCTGTGAAAGGATTGGTTTGCGGGGAAAATCCAATTCGTGATATCAAAACGAGCTGCTAACTCCCCATTCTGGTCAAAGGAAACTTTTTCCCCTGCACTGTTGTTAAATGAGACACCTTTCAAAAACCAGTGGAGCTGAATTTAAAGGGAAAGAGCAGGAATTAGAAAATTCTGCAACTTGAGCTTGTATGCAAAATGATAAATGTGACATAGATTCCATTTTTGCAAGGTTTCCCAAACAGAACATATTATGAATGCTATTTTCATTAAAATCCATATTTTGGGGCTCACATTCCCCCAAATACATGTTCCTTTTTTGTTCACAATGTTTGATTGGAGAACAACACTGTAAAATTAGAAGAATTTCAGATTTCAGAGGAAAGCTGCATTTAACCTTCTGTATTCGGTAGGGAAGTGTGGATTTCTATGCATTCAAATATGCACAGAATGACTTTTCCTCTATCTCTAATATTCATTACCTGCCAAAGGCTTTGGCCCTGACATTTCTGCATGCCTCTGTTCTTCATTACACTGTGCTTGAGACTAGATGAGGACATAGCATGTAAAGCATGGGCCATAACATAGACAGCATTGTAGATACTGTAGCTGTGGGAGGTCATGCTCATTTCAAAAAAAGACGCAGGGAGACTCTCCAGCTTCTCTTCCCCAGTGCAAATGTCTCCATCCACCTTGACCACATCTGTATTTGGGAATACACAGCCAAAGGCCTGTTGCCAGAAGTCCTTGATAAAACCATCTCCTGTGGTGCTGGATGGGTTTCTGCTTCTAACAAATTCTTGAAATCCTGGTAGATCATTGGCATGAATTATAAATGAGAGAGATCCATGGATTATTTCTGTATCCCAAGTCCTCTGATAGACAATTGAAGTGAGGTCAGTCTGGGCTGTTATTATCCACACTATACCTTTTGACTTCTTCTTTATATGTTCTTGTCCTGACAGATATGGAAACCATCTCAAGAACACAATCCCATAGGATTCTCCATATGCCACCACTACATGGGCTTTACTGTCTATGATTTTGTCATGGATTTTACCCCCCTTGTTGAACATGTTATTAATATCTGTGACAACGGTAAAGGATTGACTTCTTTCTATGAAGGCAAAGCAGATTCCACTCTGAGAAAAAGGTGGAACCACACTTTGCACAAATCTTTCTCCATTGTCATTATCCATAGTTAGGAGTCCAATCCACGTCCACCTGAAATGTAGCAGCAAAGAAAGAATCCCTGCAAACTGACTGTCTTCTCTGGGCACCATCTGGTAGAATGGTATGCCTGGCGTTTTATCATTCATCACTGGAGCAGGGCCATAGATGAGCTAAAGAAAAGAGCAGAGAGGAAAGAATGGGATTGTATTGCTATGAATCTGGAGGAGGAAGTAGGTTGTATGCCTACATATATAAGAGTCTTAAAGTAAGGGTGCCAGACGTCCCTGTTTCCTGGGGACACTTCCCGTACAAACCAGTCCCCATACAAAATACATTGAAGTTGAAAAGTGTCCCCAGATTCATTGAGAAAAATCTGGTAACCTTACCTTAAAGGGTCTTAACTGCAAGAACTAACAGGTTTTGAGATCTAAGGAAAAATTCAAGTGGTTAAATAGCCAGACAGGCTTCTTTGTTGAGGTAACAAATGGTCTGTGTTATTTCACAGCTGAGATTTGACATTTATAGGATGGAATGACCATGAATTTATATTACTCTGTGTATACCAAAAAAACAAAAAAAAATGAATTTTGAAAAAGTACTAAAACTGTCTAATTACAAATAGAACCAGTGCTTTTTTTCTGGGGATACTCAATGGTACATAGGTGAACTTTTCTCTCTCCGCATGTTAACATTGCGGCATTTTCTGTAACAACCTCATGGTGAGTACTGGCACCTTTTTTCTCAAAAAAGGGGAAAAAAGCACTGCATAGAACAACAAACGCACACACAAAAGAGATCCATCATACCTGTGGAATCTTGTAAATATCCACCAGTGTTGCCACTTGAAGTGAGGTTGGGGGGTCCAGTCCCCCAATGACCCCAATCAGGTTCGTTTGGACATCACAGTTGTAATTTGGAACAAAGCCTCCCAGGGTGTATATGAGTAGCATTGTAGCATGGTAGGTCCACTTGTCAGTGAAATAGCTGTCATAGATGTGGAAGCCCAAGGTGACATTGTGTAAGAGCTGAGGGTTTTCATTGATCTCTTTTACTGCAAATGCCAAGGCCAGGATGTGCTGATAATTCTTAGGTACTGCACTAGAAGGTAAGTTGTATTCGGAATCATAAGGAACCATCACATGTTGTGAAAAGTATTGCAAATGTTATAAAAATAATGTATTCTATATCTTATCTCATTATTCATATTCATATAACAACTTTCTTGAGGTAACCTTACCTTTTGGTGGCCCATACAAAGTTTAAAACAACAACAACCAAATATTACCATTGTTCATCAAAACATATGCTTTCCTATACTTTATCAGTAAAGTAGCAATTCAGAGCAGGGTGTTCCAGAATGGTATAATTTAAGATCTTCAGGATGTGAAATTTCATACAAATGACTGGGCATAGCTTTCCCTCTTTTTTTTTTTAAAAAAAACAGTTGTTTCTTTGGATAGTTTATAACCTTTCAAAACAAATAATTCATGGAATGAAAATTAAGACTGATAACGTATAATAGCTTTAAAATATTATAGTTAAGCCCTTACGCAAGCTCTTCAGGCAAAGGTGATGGGGGTTTTTCAATGAAGCTGATTGCACTGGAGATGATGAAAGTGTGGGAAGCGATAGCTCCAATGATTAGGTCTCCTGACTGGTGGTACTCATGAAGCGGAGGATCTGGATCATCAACCATGCACTTAATGATGTGCGCTTTGCTTACCATGTGAGGAAGCAGTACCAGAAGCAAGAGGAACAATAACAGCATTGTGGGCAGAAATGTTTTCTCCAGATGCAGATTTCTTATTTTTATCTCAAAAAGCTCAGGACGGAAATATATAGGGTCAGAAATCAGACTGACACATTATTGTCTAATAGTCTTTATTCCTAAACCTGTCCTAGATTTTTGGAGGGCATATTTATATTATTATTCAAAACTGTGCTATTCGTTTTGCAGGAGTCCACAGTAAATTGCACTGTAGTGTTGAAAAGTACCTCGTTAATTAGAGTACTTTGGATAATTAAAAAGGAAGTAGTCCCCAATTCAACAAGGAGCATTCCATGTGGAATTGCTGAGGACATGCTTTTCATGTCTGAAATCAACTTTTTCTTTTTATTTCTTTCAATCAGTTAAGGAGCTCAAGGGGCACCTGAATTGGCTGTGACAAACAAGAAATTTGTCCAGAGCCAAAGAAAAGGGGGTGTTTGATCATAGGAATGTCTTCTTGCAGAACAGGGGTACCCAAAGTGGAATACTCCAGAAGTTGCTAGATCCCCACCCAACCCCATCATAACTGACAACAGACTAGGCAGACAGAGGTTGATGGGATTTTGAATACAAGATGGTGCCTATGCCTGCTTCAGGACACAGTCAGTAGCTAGAAGTTGGTGCCCATTGGAACTGGTATGGCAGAGAGACCAACTAGAGCTAATGAAAAGCAGAGCCAAAGTTAGTGATAAGCACGGTCAATTCTTACAGAATTGGGGGGGGGGGGCAACAATGAAGACAAGAGTTGAATTCACACAGCTAAATTACATCATATGAACTGCAAATCTACCAACAGAACATTTTCCTCTTTTGTGTTGTCCAGGCAGATGCGCGCCCACACGTGCGCGCACACACAGACACACACACAGAATAAACCAGTACAGTGGTACCTCAGGTTACATACGCTTCAGGTTACAGACTCCGCTAACCCACAAATAGTGTTTTAGGTTAAGAACTTTGCTTCAGGATGAGAACAGAAATCGTGCAGTGGCGGCAGCGGGAGGCCCCATTAGCTAAAGTGGTGCTTCAGGTTAAGAACAGTTTGAGGTTAAGAACGGACCTCCGGAACAAATTAAGTACTTAACCCGAGGTACCACTGTATAGGGAAATTTTATGTTTTTATATATGTTGGAAGTTGCCCAGAGTGCCTGGAGCAATTTTCTTTTATTTTTATATTTATTTTTATTATTGTTATTATTTTCATGGAGGACGAAGTTACAGCCTTACCTTGGTTTTTGAACAGCTTAGTTCTCAAAAAAATTGGCTCCCAAACACCGCAAACCTGGAATTGTGTGTTCTGGTTTGCGAACTATTTTTGGAGGTTGAACGTCCAACGGGGCTTCCATGGTTTCCAACTGGCTGCGGAAGCATGCTGCAGCCAATGTGGAGCCACACTTTGCTTTACTAATGTTTTGGAAGTCAAACAGAATTCTGGAATGGATTGCATTCAACTTCCAAGGTATAGCTTTAGATGATATGTAATGAAGTTGTACTCACAGTAGGCATGTTGAAATTAATTATCTTGGTGATGTCAGGTCTGTTAATTCCAATAGATCTACCGATACTTTGAATAAAACTTAACTGAATGCCATTCATTATTTCATTATTTCTACTGCCTAAGCTGATATCCCTGACGGAAACCAGCCGTCACATATCCCTCTATATATCAGTGGCGGGGGAACAAGAGCAGGAAACAGTTATTTTGTTCAAATCCTGTTCATGAGCTTCATATAGGTATCTGATTGGACATCCAAAAAGTATACGGACTTAGATGTGTCTTTGGTCTGCTCTGTTTGTGTTCTCTTTTCTTTGCTATTTTAAAATGTTTATTTGTTAAGTGATTGTTACTATTTATATACTGTTACTATTTATTTTTTGTTGTTAAAAGAAATGTATTTTTCTCATATATAATAAACTTCAGAGGCATTACCAGTCTTCATTCCCTGCTCATAAGTACGGTATATCATTACATATTTTACAGGATCAGCAAAGAATAGGGCAATTGTCAGGGGTTCAGGAGCAGAGGCAAGGGCAAGGGAGGAAACAGAGAGCGAGGGGGAGGAGGCAGAAGAAAAGATGAGTGATGACGACGACCCGAGATCTCCGAGTCTTTCCAGTGAATCAGAAGATTCACAGAAAGGAGCACCAGTGGTCAGGGCAAGGGGGGAGCCTAGGGGGACACCCCAGGAAGATAGAGCCAGAGGGGACTCAGAGGAGAGCAGTTGGAAATCGGGACCAGCGTCACAGCCAGAGAGCAGGGAAGAGGAGGAGCGCCAGAGATCAAGCGCTGGCAGCTCGCAACAGGGGGGAGGGCACGAGTCAGGAGTGGCCACACCTCCATCGGGGAGCGAAGAAACGGTCAGACGGAAAGTGGAAGGTTGGGCGCGCGCGCCAAGTTCAAATGCACAGGAAAGTGACGCAGTAGGCAGCCCGGAAAGGGAGCCAGGTCCTAAAGCCCGGCGCAAGGAGACAGGGAGTTCCGGGGGGTCGGCGTCAGAAGAATCCCGGAAGGAAGAGACCCCGGGGGGCAGAGGGACCCAGAGGAGAGCAGTCAGGCGGAAAAGGTGGAGCAGGGCTAGGATATTAAGTTGGTGCACAAGGGGCGGAGACTCAGACGGAGCTTCGCCGATCTAGCCATTAGACGTAGAGTTGCACGCAGCAGCTTGGGAATGGAAACTGTAACTCAATAAAGACTTTTACTTAATGACCGCTGGCTAGCGTGATCCTCTGTGAGCTAGGATCTTGAAGCAGCTCTGACAGTAAGCTCCGTCTCAAAAAATTGTGGGCATCTACAGCCTCGAGGAGAGGAGAGAAGCAGGTGCCTACTAGCTAGCTCACGAACGGCAGACAACATGACGGCTGAGCAGCAGATAGAGGAACTCAGAAAAGCAGTGTCACAACTGAATGCCGAGGCTCTCGCATCCAGGAAGAGAGAGGAGGAGGCAGCTGCCGCCTGCAGGGATCTCCAGGTCAGGTTGGACATGCTTACGAAGCACGGGCAACTGACACCCAGACAGGAGGGAATTGGGTTGGCGAGACGAACAGGCGGTCTGGTCTCTCACTTCGATGGGAACCTGCAGCAGTACCCCAACTTTAGAGCAGATGTAATGTGCGCACTGGAACTGCTGAAAAAAGACTTTAGAGATGAGCAAGAGAAAGTGGGGTTCATCATGTCCCATTTGCATGGCTGCGCAATTTGTGGAGGGATAAGGATCCGGCGCTCCAAAATGCGGATGCCTTTATTAAAGCGATGGATGGGTGTTTCTTATCAAGCATTGACGTGGATCTTGCTCGGCAGCAGATACATGGACTGAAACAAGGGAGGGCCAGCGTAAGGCAGTATCATGCCCGCTTTTTCGCTTTGGTCAGTGCTCTGGAATGGGACAGGGATTCGGCTCCTGTAAGAGACCTGTTTTGGGAGGGATTGCACGGCTCTGTTAAAGATGAAATTGCGAGGGGGGAGAGACCCCAGACCACGCAGGAGATCGTTCAGAGGGCGCTAGCCGTGGGGGTGCGGCTGGAAGAACGTCCGTGGAGCAGGGACGAGGGGCGTGGAGGGCGCGAACCAGCCAGGGGCTCCTCCTTCCTTCCCAGAGAAGCAGCGCGTGCGCAATCCACGCCTCCGCCAGGAGGAGGAGTGGAACCTATGGAGGTTGGAAGTGCAAGGGCTCAATCAGCAGCCAGAGCCCTAGCACCGACAACAGTGAAAGCGAAGCCTCCTAGAGGGAACAGGAAGTGTTACATCTGCGAGGATCCAGGGCATATGGCGAAAGAGTGTCCCCGGAGGCTCCACAAGCACACTGCAGCCTCAGCAATGGTAACTGCAGCAACGCAACAAGGAGGACCACAGCAGGGAAACGACGATGTCTGGCTGGAGGAAGAGGCAATGGGGCCCAGCCAGACGTGTCAGTGAAGAAGTCCCCGGAGATTTCACAGCCCATGGACCCCCTCCCGCCCAAACCAGTAGTGAGGCTCACCGCATCGCTCCAGCTGCCCAATGGAATCACCATGGACGTGCCGCTCACCATTGACTCGGGAAGCAATGCGGACTTTATAGGGCAAGACTTTGTAGACCGGCACGCTATACAGTTGCTGCCGGCCACGCTGCCCCTGCAGGTGGTCACGGTGGATGGCAGGGAGCTGCTAGGGGGGCAAGTGGTGAAGCAGACGCCACCAATGGTGATGCGCCTTGGGAATCACAAGGAAATCATCAGCTTCAACGTCACTCAACTATCGGACACGCCCATTGTATTGGGCATGAGTTGGCTGGACAAGCACAGCCCAACGCTGGCTTGGTACCAGAGGCAGCTGACCTTCGGCTCTTCCTTTTGTGCTGAACACTGCATCGTCCCCCGGCAGGAAGGAGAGGAAGAGGAGACACAGCTGCTGCTAGGCACGCTGCAAGCGATTCCCCACAAGTACGCAGAATTTTTGGAGGTTTTCTGCGAGAAGGAGGCAGACAGGCTACCCCCCCACAGACCATATGACTGCAAAATTGACCTGCTGCCGGGGGCGGCGCTGCCTAAAGGGAAGCTGTATTCCATGTCTGAGGACGAACTGCAGGAACTCAAAGAGTTCATAGATCATAATTTGGAGCGCGGTTTCATCCGGGAGTCCAAGGCAGCGGGGGGCAGTCCTGTATTCTTTGTTAAGAAGCGGGACACGCCCCAAAAAAGACTTGTGGTGGACTATCGCATCTTAAACAGTGTGACCAAGCCATCGGACTTCCCCATGCCCTGAATTGACGACCTCCTCGCAAAGGTACGGAAGGGCAGCGTGTTCACCAAGTTAGACCTGCGAGGGGCGTACAACCTCATTCGCATGCGGGAAGGGGATGAGTGGAAGACAGCCATGTTCACGCCGCTGGGCACCTACGAATATAGAGTTATGCCTTTTGGATTGCAAAATGGCTCCCACGTTTTTCAAGCGTTCATGCATCACGTGTTGGCGGGGCTCCTCTACAAGACGTGCGTCTGTTTCTTAGATGACATCCTGATCTTTTCGGAATCGCAGCAGGAGCATGACAGACACGTCAAAGAAGTGCTAAGCAGGCTACAGCAGCATAGGCTCTACGCCAAGCTGGAGAAGTGCCAATTCGACGTGACGGAGGTGGATTTTCTGGGCTACAAGTTGTCTGACAAGGGGCTCGCCATGGACAGCGCCAAGGTTCGAGCGGTGTTGGACTGGAAGAGCCCACGCAACCGGAAGGAGGTCCAACGGTTTGTCGGCTTCGCGAACTTCTATCGCAAGTTTATCAAAGGCTTCGCTATGCAGACAGCGGCCATCACGGACACGCTTAGCTCCAAAAAAAAGAAGTTCATCTGGACAGAGCAGGCGGAGCAGTCCTTTCAGGCACTCAAGCGTCTCTTCGCGTCGGAAGAGCAGCTGCTGCATGTCGACCCCAGCAGGCCGATGAGGGTGGAGACAGACGCCTCGGACAGAGCCGTGGGAGCAGTCCTGCTGCAGAAAGACCCGCAGGGGGTTTGGCGGCCGGGAGCGTTTTACTCCAGGAAGCTCAGCAAGTCCGAACAGAACTACACCATCTGGGACAGGGAGTTGCTGGCCATTCATGCAGCATTCAAAGCATGGAGGCACTTCCTGATCGGCGCCAAGCACACGGTGCAGGTCTGCACGGACCACAAGAATCTGGAGCACTGGCGCACGGCACAGTTCCTGAACCAAAGGCAGATACGTTGGGCTGAGTTCTTTGCGAACTTTAACTTCCGAATAGAGTATGTCCCGGGGGACACCAACATCATGGCGGACGCTCTCTCTCGTAAGCCACAATATCTGGAGGACGCCAAGCCAGCAGCCGCCATGCACATCTTCGCACCAACAGTGTGGGCGTGCGCTGCGGCAACAGTGGACCTGGAGGCGGTGCGACGAGCGTTGCAGGATGACTCCTTCGCGCAAGCAAAGATGGCAGAGGTGCACAGGGGCACGGCAGCGACCGACGAGTTCCAGCTGAGAGATGGATTGCTCATCCGTAAAGGAGCCATCTACGTGCCGGGAGACGAACTTCACGCCAAGGTACTGCAGCAGCTGCACGACGCGCCCACTGCCGGGCACTTTGGCAAGGAGAAGACGGTGGAATTAGTCGCCAGAGACTTCTGGTGGCCCGGAATGAGAGGGGAAGTCGCGGACTACGTAGCGAGGTGTGACACGTGCCAGAGGGCCAAACCGGTGCACAAACCACCGGCCGGACTGTTGGAACCGCTGCAAACTCCGGTCGAACCATGGGAGAGGGTGGCCCTGGACTTTGTCACGGATCTGCCCAGCTCGAGGGGCAAGACGGCCGTGCTGGTGGTGGTGGACTTGTTCTCCAAGATGGCACATTTCATTCCGTGTGCCAAGGTGGCCACGGCGGAGCAAACCGCCAAACTGTTCATAGACCACGTGTTCAAGGTTCACGGTCTGCCACGGTCTATTCTGTCCGACCGGGGGCGACAGTTCATCTCGAATTTCTGGCAGAAGCTGATGGGCTTCCTGAACGTCAAGATCAACCTGGCGTCGGCGAGACACCCGCAGACCAACGGGCAGGCGGAGCGGGTCAATGCCATCATGCAGCAGTACCTGAGATGTTATGCGAATCAACAGCCTGCGACGTGGGTGGATTACCTGCCGCTCGCCGAGTTTGCCTACAACAACACGAAGCACGTGTCCACGGGGGTCACGCCGTTCTTCGCTAACAACGGGAGGCACCCCAGAACCTTCCCGGGACTGGAAAGGATGGGGGAGGGGGAGCCGCAGACAGCAGATGCGTTCGCGTCGGAGTTGCAGGAGGTCCACGATCAGCTGCGGCGACACCTGGAGCGGGCCAAACATGCATACAAGGTGCAAGCGGACAAACACAGAAGGGTTGGCGAAGAGATCCATGTGGGAGACTGGGTCTGGTTAGCAGCCCACGCAGTGCCGGCCAGGTCGTTGGCCAAGAAGAAGCTGGGGCATAAGCAACTGGGGCCCTACCAAGTCGAAGAGCAGGTCAACCCGGTGGCTTTCAGGCTGGCACTTCCGGAGGGTTCCAGAATGCATCCGGTGTTCCACAGATCGGTGCTCACCCCCTACAAGGCACCGCACAGGTTTCAGGAACCCGGAACGGCACCGAGTCCGCTCAGAGAAGGAACCGGGCACGCGGGAGTGGCACAGAAGGAACGCATCAACGAAGTCACGGAGATTTTGGACTCCAGATGGGGGGAAGAAGGGGTAGAATACCTTCTCGCCAAGGAGGGCACCCCGGCCAGTGCGAACAGCTGGGTGCCGGGCTACGCCTTGGACGAACCTCTGCTCAAAGACGAGTTTCATGCCCTCTTCCCACATAGACCAATGCCAGCAGAATTTTTCGACGACTGGCTTTTCACGCCAACGCTTTCTGCCAGCACGTTCCGGGGGTTCGACTCGGACGAGGACCCGATACGAGACGCCCGTTCCCCGGAGGGGTCACCCTCGGGATCTGCCTCAGAACCCTCGTATTGGTGGGACGATAGACCAGAGGAGCAGTGGCGCAGGAAGTGGCAGGAAGGTCCAGGACGAGCAACGCCGCCAGGAGGAAGTGAGGGAGAGACGGACATGGACGTTTTCGGGGACGACCCTGGTTTCGAGCACGGCGGCACAGAGATGGAAGCGGAGGTGACCGTCGTCGACGAGAGCAGGGAGGCAGAACCGGGAGACTTCAGATGGAGGCCCGCCACGGGAAGCGAACTGTATCCGACGTTCGTCCCTCTGACACAGCAGCACCCAGTTCCCGCACCGGAAGGAGGGGAGGGGGGAACGGGGGGCTTCGAGGGGGGGATGGATGTCAGGGGTTCAGGAGCAGAGGCAAGGGCAAGGGAGGAAACAGAGAGCGAGGGGGAGGAGGCAGAAGAAAAGATGAGTGATGACGACGACCCGAGATCTCTGAGTCTTTCCAGTGAATCAGAAGATTCACAGAAAGGAGCACCAGTGGTCAGGGCAAGGGGGGAGCCTAGGGGGACACCCCAGGAAGATAGAGCCAGAGGGGACTCAGAGGAGAGCAGTTGGAAATCGGGACCAGCGTCACAGCCAGAGAGCAGGGAAGAGGAGGAGCGCCAGAGATCAAGCGCTGGCAGCTCGCAACAGGGGGGAGGGCACGAGTCAGGAGTGGCCACACCTCCATCGGGGAGCGAAGAAACGGTCAGACGGAAAGTGGAAGGTTGGGCGCGCGCGCCAAGTTCAAATGCACAGGAAAGTGACGCAGTAGGCAGCCAGGAAAGGGAGCCAGGTCCTAAAGCCCGGCGCAAGGAGACAGGGAGTTCCGGGGGGTCGGCGTCAGAAGAATCCCGGAAGGAAGAGACCCCGGGGGGCAGAGGGACCCAGAGGAGAGCAGTCAGGCGGAAAAGGTGGAGCAGGGCTAGGATATTAAGTTGGTGCACAAGGGGCGGAGACTCAGACGGAGCTTCGCCGATCTAGCCATTAGACGTAGAGTTGCACGCAGCAGCTTGGGAATGGAAACTGTAACTCAATAAAGACTTTTACTTAATGACCGCTGGCTAGCGTGATCCTCTGTGAGCTAGGATCTTGAAGCAGCTCTGACAGCAATGAAGAAAAATATACATAAAACTCTGAGAAGAGCAACTACTGTTTGTTTTGAGAGATTTGTGACATACCTTTGGGTCTGATTACATCTTTTCTTCTTTCAGACACAAATGACTATTATAAATGCACCAGTAAAGATTATCCAAACTGGAAACAGAATGTGTGTATTCCCAAAGATTTACCATAACATTCTTATTTTATGAATAACCTTTGGGAATCTGCTTCTCTACTCAATCCACCCTCCCCCAAATTCCAGATGCTGATATTAAGTCAGTTGCTGAAGAAATTGTATTACAATGTAATGAGGGGTCTGCTTTACTGGCCATTGCCAGTTTTCTGTGACTTTCCTTGTCAGGAAATTACCAGTCAGTAAGTTCAAGATAAGTTGATCACTTTCAGCATGTTGGTCTTCTGCTGTGTGTGGTTATCCTTTGTTCCAAACTATCTAAGCTCCAAGCAAAGATTGATGGTTGCTGTGAAGATTTTTTCCAGGCCTACCAAGGCTGGCTTGCTGTGTTGCATCTTTTCTCCAAAATGTTACCTTTACCTACATTATTGTCTTGTGGCTGGAACTAAGCAATATGGGACAGTTCATAAGAAGAATGAACTGAAAAAATGAGTCTCTGTCCCTTCAGTGGATCTTTTTGAGGCACATTAATTGTTTTTAAGTTCTAAAAATCTGATGGTAGTTATCTTAGAAGGAAACTCTCAGAGGCATTCTCATATACGATAGAATTCACTTTTTGAATCAAAGCATTTCAGCAATGGGTCCAATGACTCTCTCCTATGAATGAACCTCAGTGATAGAAGCTGATACAATTGCAACATTCTCTACATAAAGTATTTCCTGTACGTTTGATTCCTCCTTTCCATGTATTTATCTGGAACAGGAAATGACAATGCTCATGGGCCCTTTTCATTTACCCCAGGCTTCCTCAACCTCGGCCCTCCAGATGTTTTGAGACTACAATTCCCATCATCCCTGACCACTGGTCCTGCTAGCTAGGGATCATGGGAGTTGTAGGCCAAAAACATCTGGAGGGCCGAGGTTGAGGAAGCCTGATTTACCCTAATTAATTAATTAATTAATTAATTAATTGTGCATGAACACTTAAAAGCTATTAAATGGGTGGATTATTTTCAGAAACTACTTTTATTATTGTGACCAGCATCAGTTGCAATGGTGCTAAGAAACATAGCTGCACCAGCCACACACTAACAGTCTGAATGGAGGGACTGACAACCATCTGGAGAATTTTCTCTCTGCTCATTTTCCATGTCTCCCACTCTAAAGAAGATACTTGTAGAACATCTTCTAAGCCTTCGAGTTTAGTGCTGCTGCTACAGAATGCCCATAAATCACAATTGTGAGCTATATGTTTGCATTTGTGAATGAGAGTTTGCCAGGACTCCCTCTCATTCAAGGAACTGAAACACTCTTATTTTCAATCTTTCCATTTATAAAATCAATCAAAACCTAGTTTAAAAACATGAATCTTCTATCTAGTCCCACACCAAAGACTTGTATTTCCCGAGTTCTTTCCTTGCCATAGGCCAGTCCAAGCCCGCCACGATTATTTCTGTTCAAATAAGTTCAAAACTTCTGCTAACACACAAGAATTATTTTCTTCTTCAAATCCACAATTCCCTGACTTTGGCTTGGCAATTACTTCACCCATTAATTATCATAAAGAGTGTAATCAATTCTGCTGCTTGTAAAAAAAAAAAAAAAAAAAAAGCCCTAAGGCATTGAAGTTAAAATTAAAATCAAGAGATCATATTGTATGTGAAGGATGTCATAAATATACCTTCTTGCATTCAGAGAAAGGTTTAGGCACTAGAAACAGGAACATTAGTATGATTACTGATATTTGTGTTCAGGGATCTTGATTTCAGGTTTCTTAGAAAACATAGATAAAAAGGGAAGAACCTACAAATATAGTAGAATAATGAGCATTTCTGCTTAGCATAATGGCATTAGTGGTTTTGCTGCTGGTACTGCTTCCCCATATAACATCTGAAACTCACATTCATATGTGCAAGGTCCAGCACCCACCTCAGCCTGTTCACAGATACTATCAGAATGGAGACCTCATCATTGGTGTCATTGCTTCTCAGAGCTTCATTGTCTCTAGCTCAATAGACTTCACCAAACAGCCGCCTCCAACATTGAATGAAGACTTAATGTGAGGAAGTGCTAACTTTTTCCATTTAAAAATATCAATTTCCTTCCTTTCCTTTTGTCACTTTTCTTTTCTTTTTCATTTTTGCTGGGAGGGGAGGTATTGCAGTAAGATCAGTTTTGGGAGTGTCAAGCTCCCAGTAGTGGATTATGGTGTTAGGTTGTAAAATTGCTGATACAATTAAATCTACACAAAAAAGGAGGGAAATAGACAATTTTAATTTAGAAGGCAAATGAGTTTGCTTCAAAATTTCTTTCTTTAGTTTGATTGAAATAATAGAAATCTATCAGCCAATGAAAGTGACTGCTTTTGTCTAGTTCTTCATATGTAATATTCTTTTATTAAATCATTTTAGTTCCTCCATCCTCTGTTTTATTTCATCTTCTTGTACAATTCTGTCTCATTAAACTTTTTATTTTGTTATAAATATGTATAAATACCTATCTATGAAGGGTTAAATAAAAAGAGGAAAAGGTAAGGCATTGGGTGAAGAACGCTGAAAGAATGTTATTAGTAGAAAGAATGTTGTATTAGAACACAATTGCAAAGACTGGATATGTTTGAGACTGCATTAAATCACATTTTCAAATTAATTTAAATCATATGGATCATTTTAGTGCATTCTACTCTAAATAGTACTTTTGCAGAAACGTATCAGTGTTGCATTTTTAATGATAAACAGTGATATTGGCAGCTGTTTAATATTTTTGTAATTTGTATTTGAATAAGCCTCTATACTGAAACAATCCTGATGATGAATAGGCAGATCAGAGTGGCATGTTCTTGTTCTTGTTATATCCTTCTGATACACAATGGAACTATCATTCTAGTATAGTACCTAATAATTACCAACACATCCTGGCCTTGGCCTTCTCAGTAAAGGAGATCAATGAAAACCCTCAGATCTTACCCAATATCACCCTGGGCTTCCACATTTATGACAGCTATTTCAATGCCAAGGCGACCTATCATGCCACTATACTACTTACTTCAACTCTGGAGAGATTTGTCCCCAATTACATATGCAATATCCAGAATAATCTAATAGCAGTCATTGGGGGACTGGACTCCGAAATCTCCCTTCATGTGGCAAATGCCTTGGATATTTACAAGATTCCACAGGTAGGATGTACATGTGTGTTGATATTATTGCTATTATTATTATTATTATTATTATTATTATTATTATTATTATGCTCCTTTATGTGCATGACACCTAGTAAGAACAGATATGGCAGGTTGCTATCCCAAGGCACTTACCATATAACAAAACAGAGCAGGGAAACAACAGAGCTTTGTATTGTATTTTACAGACACACCACACAACCCCTGAATGCAGCTTGTGGCCACTTGGACTAAGGGATAGGTAGTTCAAAGGCTTCTTAGAAATGTAAAATTTTGAGGAGGCTGGTAAAGAAAACAAGGAAGGTAGTTGCATGGATGTGAAGAAGTATTGTGGCTTGGGAGCAGAGGCTTGCATCTATCGTGTTAAATGTATGATTTTGCCAAAAGTTACTTGTCAAGCTTTTTAAAGAAGCAAACTGACCTTCTTTGCTGTCCTTTAGCACAATCTTGTTCTTAATAAACTTCTCATTCAATAATGAGCATTGTATGATTCAAACTTCAGTTTTCTGATCTGAAGAATGAATTTCTGTTAAGAACAAAAAGTTAACTGAATGAGAGTGCCATTGTGTACTACTCACCAAGAGCAAGGGTGGGGAAACTAATGTCTTCTAGATGTTGTTGGATCCTGACTCCCGTTATCCAATTATGAATGGTTTGGGTGATGAAAGTTGAAGTACAATAGCATCTGGAGAACCACAATTTTCCCATCCATGAACAAGAGCATTCCAGAAATTGTGAAACCATTCTTTTAGCTTAGTCTTGGAGTGAGTTGTCTCTGGAGTGCCCCAAATATATCAGTCAAGGGGTATAAATAATATACTGTACAGCTATGTATACATCTAGGAAAGTAAATAATATTATCCATATGAGCCACAGTGTGTAGAAGGCAACCAAAATGCTTTGACAACCCATCAACTTGAAAATGATATTGGAACCATGACATTGATCCTGCAAATGAAAATCGAGTTTCTAATTGTATGAACTGTGAGTGGGCTGGTAACATCACACTTATGTTAAACAAAGCTAACAGGAAGGACTCTCCTTCATTGTAAGTTTTCAAGCTGAGGTTGGATGGCCATCTGCCATGGATGTTTTCTTTATTGCAGGGGGTGGACTATAAGATCCTTGGGGTCCCTTCTATGATTCTATAAGAAGTCATTGTTAATAGAATCATATTTACACTATCTCCTGACAAAGGTTTATAACCAGACATGTCCAAATCAAGAGGTTCAGGTTCAGGCAAAACATCTGAGAATGGCTTGTTAGGTAGCCACCCAACCCCTTCAAAATATGTAGAAAAAGAATTTCAAGTGTACACCTAACTTATAGTTTGATTCTAAGGACAATTGATATAAGTTACAGCAGAAATATAAGCATCTTATTTTCCATTTCCATTTTCCATTTATCTTTAGCTAACATACAGCCCTGCTCCAGTGATGAATGATAAAACTCCAGGTCTTCCATTCTACCAGATGGTCCCTAATGAAGCCATTCAGTATACAGGGATTCTTTCTTTACTTCTGCATTTTGGGTGGACATGGATTGGGCTTGTTGTTATGGATACCTCAGATGGAGAAAGATTTGTGCAAACTGTAGTTCCACTGTTTTCCCGGAATGGGGTCTGTTTTGCTTTCATAAAAAGAATTCCAATATTGACTTTTATTGCTGACATTAAGAATGTTCTAGAAGAGGGTGAAAAAATACATGATGTAGTGATGGGCAGCAATGCCAATGTATTGGTTGCCTATGGGGAATCATATTCCTTGGCATTTTTTAGATTTCTTCCATATATATCACAACAAGAAAACATGACAGGTAAATTAAAAGGTAAAGTCTGGATAGGAACAGCACAGGTGGAACATACTTCATTTGTTTATCAAAAGTCATGGGATGATGAACTATTCTACGGTGCTCTTGCCTTCAGAATTCACTCCAATGATGTCCCATGGTTTCACGAATTTGTTGAGAGCATAAATCCATTCAGCAGGACAGGAGATGGTTTTATCAGGGACTTCTGGCAAAGTGCCTTTGGCTGTGAATTTCCAATTCATGCTCTGGATGAGGAGAAGGGGGACTTTTGCACTGGGAAGGAGAAACTGGAAAGCCTCCCTCATTCTTTTTTTGAAATGGGCATGACTGGCCATAGCTACAGTATCTACAATGCTGTCTATGTTGTGGCCCATGCTTTGCATAAAATGTCCTTCACTAGACTCAAACAAAGTGCAGTGGTGAAGAAAGATGGACTGAAACATCAAAAACAACTTTCATTGCTGGTAAGGAACTTAAAGTTCGCTTGTAGATGAGCAGAATATTTTGAGTGAAATAATAGATCATAATGTGCAAACTAAATTCTTTGTGATCTCACATTTTCATCTTAATTCTAGCTCCCACAATCCTGAATGAAAACATAAAAGTTCAACTTTCATTCAGCAATCTTTTTTCTTCTTCCTGGGGCCTATGAGCTTAACATTAGCCCAGATCATACTGCTGCACCTTTGGCTCACATTGTATCACCTCCTGTGTTATTTAGTGTAGTGATTGACAGACTCCATCTTCCCACATCTTCACAGAAATGAAATAGTGTTATTTCAATAGCTTAAATTGATGAATAGTTTGGTGAAATATTTTCATGTGCACAGCAATTCAAACTATTTCAAACTAGTTGCAGATAGGTAGCCGTGTTGGTCTGCCATAGTCAAAATAAAAAAAATTCCTTCCAGTAGCACCTTAAAGACCAACTAAGTTAGTTCTTGGTATGAGCTTTCGTGTGCATGCACACTTCTTCATACCAAGCTCATACCAAGAACTAACTTAGTTGGTCTTTAAGGTGCTACTGGAAGGAATTTTTTTATTTCAAACTATTTAGTTTGAAAGATCCAACCCCATCACTCTTGATCAGGAAAAAATGTTCAAGCATTAGTGGGTTTAAACAACTGCAACAACAACAAAATCTTTTAATTGTGACCTATTTTGTGAGGTTGCTTTATTTTGACAACTGCCACAAATTTTCTTTGGTATGCCTTTCATTGCAGCTCCATCATTCCCTTAGAAGTATCTCATATAACAACAGCTTTGGGGAAATGGTTTCCTTTGACAATAACAGACAGTTTGTAGCTGGATTTGATGTTACCAACTGGGTTAATTCTGGAGACAAACCTGTAGTGAAAGTTGGGAAGATGGATCCCAAGGCTTACTCAGGCCAAGCGTTCACCATCAACGAAGATGCCATTACATGGCACAGCTGGTTTAACCAGGTAAGATTCACCATCCAGCAATTTGGTATCTATTCTTTAATACTTGAATGAGAAGAAAGTCACTGTCTTTGTGTATGTATGTATGTATGTATGTATGTATGTATGTATGTATGTGTGTTTGTGTGTACTCTTAAATATTTGCTAAACAAGGGCAAACTCCAAAAAAAGGGAATTAATGTGAATAGAAACACAATAAATAGAAATGTATGGAAACATATATCAACTGACGACTTGAAAATGATTATTTATATTTATTTTGAATACATGATGGGCCTCAGCTGGTATATCCCAAGAGTAGCACAGTATTATACAGAGGTTGTCAAACTAAGGCCCACAGGTCGGATACGGCCCACCCGGCTCGTTAATCCACCCCACGAACCTTGCGGACCCTGCCGCCCTCTCGGTCAGTCCCCGCGCTAAGAAGGGGCAGAAGCCTCTCCACATGGAGAATGACTTCCATGACACGGCATGGCTTCTGATTGGCTGCAGGAAACTCCTGCAGCTAATCAAAAGCCCTGGATGCCTCTGGGCACTGCCCCTTCCTTCCCACTGAGACGGCCGAGCAGGAGGAATCGGTGGCAGCGTGGAGGCTGCCCTGGCCAGCGGCATCAGGGTGCCATCTCTTCCTTCCCGCTGAGGCGGCTGAGTAGGAGGAAGCGGCTGAGCGGGAAGTGGCAGCAGCATGGAGCAAGTGGCATGGCCTCTGTGCCCCGCTAACACAGAGGATGCCGAAGCTGGTGAAGACGAGGCAGCATTGGCGGCTGGGGCGTGAGTGACATAGGCGGGGGGCCTTTCGGGAGAAGGGGGCTTTAGGGAGGTGGTGGGTCCAGCCCCCCACAAGGTCTGAGGGACAGTGGACCAGCCCCCTCCTGAATAAGTTTGTTGACCCCGGTATTATAGGATGAAACCATGGAATGGAGATCTGCAGCCCCAGTAAAAGTCTTCTTTCTTTTTTTATGACTAGACACAACCTGTTTCTGTGTGTACTGAGAGTTGCCACCCCGGTTCCAGCAAGAAAGTGAAGGAGGGGGAGCCATTTTGCTGCTATGATTGCATCCCATGTCCAGAAGGGAAGATTTCAGACAAGGATGGTAAGAAATAGACTTTACAAAGATTAGGTCCAACCCCACATAGCATACAAACTTATTTTTGTTTTCTTCTGTTTGGACTGGATGTGAACCTGAAGAAGAATAAATAATTTGTATTACTCTGGGGAATCATGTGCCCCTCCTTATACTACTCATATTCAAAAAGCCATCATTCAGTGTTCAGCTGGGATACATAAAGGCAAACACGTATATGGAGATAAAGGTAAAGGTAAAGGTACTCTTGCCCGTTCGGGCTAGTCGTGACCGACTCTGGGGTTGCGTGCTCATCTCGCTTAAGAGGCCGGGGGGCCAGCGCTGTCCGAAGACACTTCCGGGTCACGTGGCCAGCGTGACGAAGCTGCTCTGGCGAGCCAGCACCAGCGCAGCACACGGAAACGCCGTTTACCTTCCCGCTATAAAGCGGTACCTATTTATCTACTTGCACTTAAGGGTGCTTTTGAACTGCTAGGTGGGCAGGAGCTGGGTCACATTCCTGGCCTCTGTGTGATCAAAAGAAAAATATGAAGAAACCTTGTCAGTGCATTTGCCGGAACATGTTTATAAGCTTCCTTGTGAAGAAGAGCCCTGATAAGGCCACATTCCTGATGATGGGGATACTTGTAAGCATAAAAGCAAATGCATTTACACATCATTCAAAGAGTTTTCCCCATCTCATGTTGCTTTCTCAGAGCCCTTGTGAAGCAGAACACCACAGGATTGAACCTTCCTGCTCTCAGAACGATGATTTCTACTTGCTATATCTTTTCTACACACACAAACAATTTATTCTTCTGGCTGTAAGCTACCTCAATTATTTTAAATGTATGTGTCAGGTATAAATAATAAATTCATTATGAACTTCTATCTTGAAAAAAAATTGGCTTCTATATCTATCATCTATCATCTATCAATCATCTGTCCATCATCTTTGGTGAGATGTGTATAACTTATCTGAAAGGGAAATAACTATTTTTTTCAGATTTGAGTGATTGTTATGAATGCACAGATGAAAATTATCCAAACAAAAACAGAGATTTGTGTATTCCCAAGAATGTAAGCTACCTGACATTTGAAGAGCCTTTGGGAATCACTTTAGCCTGTTTGTCTCTTTCATTGTGTTTGATCACAGCTCTTGTCCTAGTGACCTTTATGAAGCACCATGACACCCCTATTGTCAAAGCCAACAACCGGGACCTCACCTACATTCTCCTTATCTCCCTCCTACTCTGCTTCATTTGTACATTGCTATTCGTTGGCAAACCTTGGAAAGTGACATGTCTCCTCCGGCAAACTGCTTTTGGCATCATCTTCTCTGTGGCTGTTTCTTGTGTGCTGGCAAAAACCATCACAGTTGTCCTGGCTTTCATGGCCACTAAGCCAGGATCTAGGGTGAAGAAATGGATTGGGAAAAGCCTTGCCTACTCCATTGTCATCTCCTCTTCTGTCATTCAAGCAGGCACCTGCCTTGTGTGGCTGGCAACCAATCCTCCATTCCCAGATGTTGACATGCACTCTGTGTCTGATGAAATTATACTCGAATGTAATGAGAACTCTGTGACTATGTTTTACTGTGTTCTTGGCTACCTGGGCTTCCTGGCTATTGTTAGTTTCACTGTAGCTTTCCTTGCCAGGAAGTTACCTGACAGTTTCAATGAAGCCAAGTTTATCACCTTCAGTATGCTGGTCTTCTGTAGTGTTTGGTTATCTTTTGTTCCAACTTACTTGAGCACTAAAGGGAAATACATGGTAGCAGTGGAGATCTTTTCTATCTTAACCTCTAGTTCTGGGCTGCTGGGCTGTATCTTTTCTCCAAAATGTTACATTATTTTGTTGAGGCCTGAGCTGAATGACAGGGGCCTGCTAATAAGAAGAAAGTCTTGAAGAACGTACTTGTCTGTGTTTTGGTTACTGCCTATGATACAGTGGTGTTTGTTGCATTTATATAATGTATTATCATGTGTTGCTGTAAGAAACAGCATTATGAATACATGCCAACTCACTTTCCTCAAGACTCTTTTCCAAATTCTTCATGAATTCCATAAATTCCACAGACTTTTTAAACATTTGGATTCATAGAAGTTCATGTTAAATGCATTTTTGGATAAGTCAGACATATAATGCCCTCATCCAATGTATTTATTTATTTATTGCATGGAATTTATATACTGTTCGATCATAAAAACCTCAAAGCTAGGGCTCACACTCATCTGCTATGTCAATAGTAGCACCTGCCGCAGAGTCCTGAACAAAACTGGGAGTAGTGATTACCTCTACCAGTAGAAGTGACACCAACCTAAACTATGCCAGCTTCCATGGATAAGCTGACAGGACAGATAAGGGATCAAGCGAAACAAATATTGAGTAACGACTGGAGTATATTTAAACAATACCTGAAAGACCACTGTGGAGAACTAAATTTTTTGACTGCTTTAGATTAACTCTTGTAATGAGAAACATTAAATAGTAGAGAAAAAGCTGATTACCAACAACCTAGATTTATCATGATATGCAGCATGTGGCAGGCAGCTGGCTCGGGAACTGGGAAAGTTGAAATCCTCCCATTAATCCACCTCACTGCTGGGACCTCATTAGTTTTAATAAATATAACCTGTTACCCATCTTTCTTGGGTGTGTTGGCAAAGGTTCCTGCCCCCTTTAAGTACAGAAGAAGTGTGTGCAATATCAATTGACCAATTCACAAAGTTAACAAAAGTCAGGCTTCCTATCCTGAAAACATTCAGAAATTTGACTCTCCTCTGAATGATGTGAAAAGGTCCCATGAAAATGAATTTCTATCATTGTTTCTCTGTTTTTCATTACTGTTAGCTCAAATGCCCAACTTTCACCTAACTAAGTGAAAATTATAACTTCTTTTAAGATAGACAAACAAATTCAGTTTCACAATTCCTCAGAGAATTGATAGATTTCAGCTGGTGAACATCTTTCCTTTAATTATAATAAGTATAGTAATTCTCCAATTTCTCTATCCCCCCATGAACGTGGACACCATCAAAGCTAATGAGACAGTCTGTAAAAGATAATATACACAAATCTCACCCCAAATGATGTCCTCCAACTGTTTTGGACTACAACTTCAATAGAACCAGCCAGTGGTGGATGCTGGAAATTGAAATTCAAAACATATGGAGAGTGCTCAAGAAGGCTGGCAATCTCTAGCGATCACAGCTAGAATTAGGAAATGTGAATAGACAAGGATCTGGCAGCATGATCAGGGTTTTTATTTTTTAAAAACATTTTCTTGCAGTCTGTATTTTATACATATAAGGAGACTAAATTGCCAATGTTTTTTCTCAGTGATACTGTCATCTTTAGAAATAGTTGTTTTCAGTGTTAAGGCAATGTTTATAGCAAGGATGGTGGCATTGTTGGTCTTGATGTTGATGCTACTTCCTCATGTAATATCCAAGACTCGCATTGTTAAATGCAATGTCCCTGATCCACAGCCTCCACTCCATCAGTATCATCAGAATGGTGTGATATGTATTGTTTCTTGATGGAAAATTAATAAAAAATATTTTTTTAAAAAAATTAGATACCTGCGAGATCAAAGGTTCATCGAGGACTGTGGAAAGTTAGTTGAGTACTGGGAATGTATAAGTGACAAAGAAATAACGTTAGTGGCATTTAAAGAAGCTCTGTAAAAACTTAAGAAATATTGCAAAAAAGAAAAACAGATGTGGAAGGGTATGCCAAAAGGCAATAGCAAATTTAGGAAATGTGTAATTAAAAAAGCTTAATTTGGATGATTGTCAGAGAGGCTGAAGGAAGTCCAAAAAATGAGAAAATCTGTGGAAGTTGTAATGTGGTGTGATATGTATTGTTTCTTGATGGAAAATTAATAAAAAAATATTTAAAAAAATAATAATTTCAGGTTTCCACTTTGATTCATACTTTAATCCCTTATATACCATGGCAGGCAACTGGGTTCATTACACGTGGCAACATTTGCATGGGAGTTCAATCCTTGGCAAAGTATTAATGCATATCATTTTCTAGACCCCTCAAATTGGAATGGAAAAAGAACAGTTGTCTCCTTGGTTTTTTTTAAGTGGAGTGGAGGGGGACTCTGGTTATTTTTTAACCAAGGTAAGGGAATCTTTGATGGGCTGGTCCATCTCAAAAAACCTTAATGAATACCAAGGTAGATTAAAGCTTTTAATTCCTCTGTCAAGTTATCTGCCAAAAATGTTTCTGCATGGTTACTCTGTCCCATTGTGTGCCTTGAGTTCCGGCAAACTTTAGCTGAAAAAAGCCCTGGTTGCAGGAAACCTATCACTTGGTTTCTAAATGGTCAGTATTCCTCTCATGTGAAGACAGAATTGCTCCTTTGAGGTCTGCCCCATGGGCAGCTGCCTAGTTGACCTAATGACAAGCACTGGAACTCAATGTAGAACATAGCTGTGAAGCATTTACAAAGTGTGGCATACTTTTCTGATAAGGAATGCAACTCTCTTTCTAGTGTGGTGCCTAAGCATTACCAGAACATCCTGGCCTTGCAATTTGCAGTGAAGGAGATCAATGAAAATCCTCAGATTCTACCCAATGTCACTCTAGGCTTCCACATCTATGACAGCTATTTCAATGCCAAATGGACCTATCATGCCACAATGTTACTCACATCCACACTGGAAACATTTGTCCCCAACTACATCTGTGACATCAAGCAAAACCTTTTAGCCATCATTGGGGGACTGGACTCCCAGACTTCCCTTCAAGTGGCAACAATATTGGATATCTATAAGGTTCCACAGGTGGGATATTTCTCTCTTGGTGTCCAGAATAGGGATTTACTCCATCTATGTTGTATGATGTAGTTTGGAAAAACAAATCTGTGCATTCCAAATAACCAGAGGGACATATTTTTGCATAAATGTTGGATGGGAGATTTTTAAAATGAAGCCTGCTCCTGAGGCAGAAATAAGGTTTTTTTTCATTTCATTTCAATCACTGCAATGACAATTTGGGGAGCATTCAGGGAACTTCTTATCTCTCGAAAACTTTTGGCTCTGCTTCAAGATATATATACCTCATTTCCTACAATTTAGTATCTAAAGAGTGTGACTTTTGAGCCCAGAAGTCCTCAGTGTTGTTGCTACACCTTGAATCTATTGGAAATCCTTACACATGACACTGTTCTCTCTGCTTCTGCCAGCGACACAAATATAGGTTGGTGCCCAAAACAGCAATAAATAATTAAGTAATAATTGTGAAAATAAGAAATATTTAGGGGAACAACAAATTTTGTCCTTGCTCAGGGCACCATATTACAAAAGTCTTGCTCTACCTCCACTCTCTAGCCATAGCATTTTTGTAGCACCATTGGAAGAACTGCTGATATAACAACATGTTTCAAGTTAAAGTGGTTATCACTTCTGTCACTTTCTCCCTTCCCCACATTTCTATTTAGCTCATATATGGATCTGCACCACTGATGAATGATAAAACTCCAGGACTTTATTTCTACCAGATGAGTCCCAAGGAAGACCTCCAGTATCAGGGGATTCTCTATTTCCTTCTGCATTTCAGGTGGACATGGATTGGGATCCTTACCTTCAACGATGAATATGGAGATAGATTTATACAAACTGTGGTGCCACTTTTCTCCCAGAGTGGTATCTGTTTTGCCTTCACTGAAAGAACTCAGAAATTCACTTTTGTCACAGAAATTAATGCTTTGTTTAACAAAGGGGCAAAAATTCACGATAATATAATTAATAGCAAAGCCAGTGCAGTTGTGGTCTATGGGGAATCGTATGCTGTGCCTTTTTTCAGATGGTTGCCATACCTGTCAGAACAAGAAGAAATGCCAAGTAAGCAAAAGGGTAAAGTGTGGATTATGACAGCCCAGATGGAGCTAACATCATTTGTTTATCAAAGGACTTGGGATACAGAAATACTGCACGGGGCTCTCTCCTTCACAGCCCATTCTTGTGATCTACCAGGATTTCACAAATTTGTTGAGAACAAAAACCCTTCTAGCTCAAAAGGAGATGGTTTTATCATGGACTTCTGGCAACAGGCATTTGGTTGTGTATTCACAAATCAAGTTACTGGCAATATGGAAGGAGATATCTGCACCGGGGAAGAGAGATTGGAGAATCTTCCTGGTCCTTTTTTTGAAATGAGCATGACCAGCCACAGCTACAACATCTACAATGCTGTTTATGTTGTGGCCCAAGCTTTGCATGCCATGTCTACTTCCCAAGTCAAACACAGATCAATGGAAGGCCGTGGAGAACTGAAGCTTCAGAATCAACGGCTGTGGCAGGTAAGGGGCTGAGCATCCTCATTTAACAAGGCATGGGCATTATTTGCCCTGCCTCTTCACTGTGTACCACAGAAGAGGGAATGTTTGAAAATTGAAGTAGAAATATACAGCGAAAATGAAAATATGAGTTTTATTCCAGCTGAGTTCTAGTCTTTCCCTTTATCATTCCGCCTTCACCAACATGTACTTAACAGTTCATAAAATAAATTTTATTATCCACCTTCCTAAGATAATGTGGGTATATATTTGTGAAATCCTCATTGTTATTATTTTTCGTAAACAGTTTTGACTAGCAGATACATTTTCCCAATACAAGTTCTTTTCACAAATGAAGCATCACAAAACTCAGAGAAGTGTGAATTTGGGAGGAAAATTGTATTTCAGTTCACATATTTGTTCAAAAAGTGTGAATTGATTATTAAGATGCAAACAAAATTATATTTCTCCTCTTTCCCTATACGTTGGAATTGTAAAAAGGTTTTGAAATGTTTTCTTCATTACAGACACTGTACACTATTGTCCTATTTGTGTATGTATGTTCTGTGTACTCAAACCCTTATACATTCTGTTTTATTTTGGAAGTAAAATTAAGTATTTCTATATAGAATGTTCCATGAACGAGTTATATGCAATGCCCATTTACTACCTGAAAGGACCCACACAAAACACTGGTCTACATTCTTTATATGGTGAGTTCAAGCAATTCAGGATTTGCTTAGATACTGGGGTGTGTGAACATATGTATTATATTTATTTGTGTATTTATTTTTCATTATTATTAACTACTATGACATTTCCATTCTCCTACCTTATTTTTCAGTTTTTATTTTTTTAAATAATTTTTATTAAATTTCCAATTAACAAATCAATCATATCACATTAATTCCAAATTGTACCAATACACAATACATTGAAATCTTTAGCCGAATTTTAAATTTTTGTTGGGGGTACCCATGCTTTGAGTTCAGAAAAGGTCCAATCATCTAATATTTCTGCTGCTTTGATGTTCTATTTTTCAGTACCCCCCCCCCCAACAAACAGTAAGCATTCTTTGGCTGCTACAGTAAATGCTCTCAGTGTTCATTTGGATGTTTGGGGGTTTGTACCCCACTCAGAGTTTCCTTCGCTAAAGTCTTCTTTTGTACGGTACCTCTGCAAACCTTGGGGCTCCCCTAAACCTGCTCATACCATCCCTTTGCATGTGGATGATAGCTAAGGATCCATATTTACATCTTGAACTTGGCATATAGAAAGACTGATATGTAAACCCACAATGTATATTCCATGAAACCTACAGAGCCATCACTTTCAACAACTCAGAGATTGGGGTGGCAGACCACAGTATGTTATGAAGTCCTACTCAGAGCAGCCCCACTGAAATGAATGAATCTCAGTTATGCATGCGTATTAATTTCAATGGTTTAATATGAGTAAGACCAGTGTTGAATACCACCTATAGACACAACGTTCGAAGAAAAAATACACCCACATTTTGTCAATAATATTTTCAGTAAACTTGCAATGTTAGTGGTTTTCCCTTTCAACATAGAGATTCCTGTGGCTGAGCCAGCAACTTCTCCATAGAATAAATAACAACTAGGGATTTTCTTTTAGTAATTTGAGAACATGCCCATAGGTTTTATTTCACAACTGAGATTTGACATTTATAGGATGGAATGGCCATGAATTTATATTATTATCTGTGTATACCAACAAAACAAAGCAGAAACAAAACAAAAAAAGGAAATGTGAAAAAGTACTAAAACTGTAAAATTAGACATAAAACCAGTGCTTTTTTATGGGGCTACTCAATGGTACATAGGTGAACCTTTTTCTCTCCAGATGTTAAAAGTGTGGCATTTCCTGTAACAAAATCATGGTGAATAGTAGCACCTTTTATTCTTAAATGAAGAAGAAGCACTGCATCGAACAACACACACACACACACACACACACACACACACACACACACACACACACACAAAGAGAGACCCGGCAAACCTGTGGAATCTTGAAAATATCCACAAGTTTTGACACCTGAAGGGGGTTGGGAATCCAGACCCCCAATGACCACAACCAGCTTAGTTTGAATATCACTGTTGTTAGTTGGAACAAAAATTCCCAAGGTGTGCATAATTAATTAAGAGATTAATTGGATTGTTTATACCAGCTAACCTAGCTTGTGTGTGGGTTTTTTTGTATTTTGTTTTTGTATAAATAATGCATATACTATTAGCTTATCATGAGCAGTCATGAAGGCTTGCTGTTTCATTCATTCATTCCGAGCTGCAATGGCAAAAAAATGTGTACAGTGGTACCTCGGGTTACATACACTTCAGGTTACATACGCTTCAGGTTACAGACTCTGCTAACCCAGAAATAGAACCTCGGGTTAAGATCTTTGCTTCAGGATGAGAACACAAATCGTGCAGTAGCGGTGCGACGGCAGCTGGAGGTCCCATTAGCTGAAGTGGTGCTTCAGGTTAAGAACAGTTTCAGGTTAAGAACGGACCTCCGGAACGAATTAAGTTCTTAACCTGAGGTACCACTGTATTGCCTTGTAAGCCTTTTTATATACGTCTTTATAATAATGCACTAGAACAGATCACTCTGCTGTTTTGTGCAATATTCTTTGGAATCTCTGCAACTGAGGCCTTTGGAGCCACAGTCAATCCTTTGTCATGGAATGTATTTGGGCTCACAGGACAGAAAAGTGTGCTGGGCTGCAAAAAGACTATAACCCTGGAAACTGAGGAGAGGCTGAGGATAATGTAAGTGAAATTCAAGAGTGGGACAGGGGGATACTTAGGTTAATCAACGGTGTTAATCCTTTCATTTCTAAAATGCTCTGTACTTAGTCTTTGTGTGAAGAATGTTACTGCTGGTAGCAAAGGAACCTTCACATGCACAGCTGTATGTCTGGAAATGTCCACATAACCAAGAACCAACTGGAACAAATTTGCCTCCCTTTCTGAAGAAAAATCCAAGTAATTGGGGCTAAAGATTCAATGAAACTGCCAATTATTCTAAGCTTTTCCCTTTTCTGTTTGAATCAAGCTGCATCATTTTCTGAAAGGTATCCACTTTAACAACAGTGCTGGGGATAAGATCTCCTTTGACCACAATGGGGAGTTGGTGGCTGGATTTGATATTATCAACTGGATTATCTCCCCAAACCAAACCTTTCATAGAGTGAAGGTGGGGAAGATAGATCCCCAGGGTCCTCCAGAAAAAGCATTCGGCATCAGTGAGGATGTGATAACATGGCACAAGTGGTTTAATCAGGTAGGAGCCAATTTTGTGTTTGGAAAATAGTTCAGTTTTGAGTGACCACTGACGTCCTGTCCTTTCCCAAAGCCATCTGAGTTGGTAGCCATCACTGCCTCCTGTGGAAGTCAGGGTCCTGAATCTTCCAACATTCACCATCACTGGAGGTCCATGAGTAGCGAGTGTTGGTGCATTTGGGTCCTGCTTCTGGGCTTTCCATAGGCATTTGGTCAGCAATAATAATAATAAAACCTTTAAAAGAGCCTGCTGGATCAGGCCAATGGCACATGTAGTCCACCATCCTGTTACCACAGTGATCAACTATTGAAAGCCCCACCTCACTTGGGATTCCCAGTAACTGGCATTCAGAGGCATTAGAGATAGAAAGCAGCCATCGTGGCCACTGTGAGAAGGCAATGCTGGTCTAGAGGGCCCTTTTGTCTGATGTGGCAGAACTATTCCTGTGTTCTCATGATGAGCACCCATCCTACAATAGGCACCCATCTTGAAGCAAAAAGCAGTTGGGTCTCGAACATGCCTATTTTTCTCCCCATCAACCTCCCAGCATTTCCAAGTTTAGCACAGCAGCATAAAATGAAACCTTAGAAGAGTAGTTCCCATGCTGCTTCAATATCATATAAAAATCTTATCAATAAGATTCTAATGTTATTGTTCTTAAGATTAATACCCTGTCATTTCCTGTATGAAACAGGTCCAGCCCCTTTCTTTATGCACTGAGCATTGCAATCCTGGCTTTAGAAAGAAAATGAAGGAGGGAGAGCCATTTTGCTGCTATGATTGCATCCCATGTCCAGAAGGAAAGATTTCAGAACAAAGGGGTAGGTAATATTTTGTATAGTTGAACCATTCCATTTTCAAAATATTTGGCTGTTACATTTCACATTGTATTTGAGCTTTAATGTGATGTTAAAACAGCTTCTTGCTATATGTCAAGGAGCTGTCAGACAAGCACATGTCATTCACAGGGCAGGAAAGAACGTGAGGTATGAAGTGCACTTAGTTTTTATTCACAGAAAGTAATAACACAGCGGGGACGCGGGTGGCGCTGTGGGTTAAACCTCAGTGCCTAGGACTTGTGGATCGCATGGTCGGCAGTTCGAATCCCCGTGGCGGGGTGCGCTCCCGTCGTTCGGTCCTAGTGCCTGCCAACCTAGCAGTTCGAAAGCACCCTCGGGTGCAAGTAGATAAATAGGGACCGCTTACCAGCGGGAAGGTAAACGACGTTCTGTGTGCTTGTCAGATGCAGCTTGTCACGCTGGCCACGTGACCCGGAAGTGTCTGGGGACAGCACTGGCTCCCGGCCTCTAGAGTGAGATGAGCGCACAACCCTAGAGTCTCTCAAGACTGGCCCGTACGGGCAGGGGTACCTTAACCTTTACCGTTAATAACACATCAGAGCTCCTCTGCCTCATCCCATTCAGCTGGAGCAATTGCTGAAACTGACCACTGGCCCTTCCTTGCTCCACTAGCTAGCCTCCCCCTGTGGATCAATCCCAAGCAGACAGAGGCTGTGGTGAGAGGGTGGGCTCCTCCTCTGAGCCTGTCTGGCCATTACTTGTTTCACCAATTAATTTCTATTAATTTTCCAATTTTTTAACAGATTAACAACAAATTTATTCAAATTTAACAAATCATAAAATTGACTTTCCACCACCCTTTCTAGATACTATTTTAAATTGGGATGATATCTGATGTTCTTGCAAATTAGGTATTCTGTTAGCACTGCACCTTAAGAGAAGCAATGGGGGCATGATATTCATATGAAATTTCCTGCAATTAAAAAGATCCCAAAACCAATAATAAGGCTTTTCTTCATATCTTAAACTTTGTCTTTTTTTTTGGGGGGGGGGACCATGAACACGCAATAGGGCTATTTGTAATATAGCCACAGATCTCTTGGATACTATACTATAATATGTTATTTTTTTTTTGTTTCATATGCCCAGAACTCTGGGATACTTTACAATACTATAAAAAGTGTATGCGAATTATTTTACATATACCGGGACCATTTCTTCACAAAAGAATTTCCAAACAAAGACAACCCAAATAAGCAACAAATATGGAACACTTCTGAGTCCTCATAGCCACTGTAAGCTTGCTACTATAAACCATAAAACTCTAAAACAATTGAGAACCGACACTTCAGAGCATCAATGTGTTGGTGCAGTTCATGACTTTTTAAGCTTAAGACCCCTTTTTTCCAGACCTGAATGACTGCTATGAATGTAGCAGTGAAGACTATCCAAACAAAAACCAAGATGCATGCATTTCAAAGGTTATAACCTTCTTGTCTTTCGAAGAACCTTTGGGGATCAGTCTATCCTGTTTGGCTTCTGCCCTATCTTTGATCACCATTATGGTGCTAGGAATGTTTGTGAGGCACCACAACACTCCCATCATCAAAGCCAACAACCGGGACCTTACCTACACTCTCCTCATCTCCCTTGTGCTCTGCTTCCTGTGTGCTTTGCTATTTATTGGCCAACCTGGGAGGGTGACATGTCTCTTCCGACAAACTGCTTTTGGTATCATCTTCTCGGTGGCTGTTTCTTGTGTGTTGGCAAAAACTATCACAGTGATTCTGGTTTTCATGGCCACCAAGCCAGGATCTCGAATGAGGAAGTGGGTGGGGAAAAGACTGACCAATTCCATTATGTTATCATGCTTCCTTGCCCAAAACGGAATTTGTACTGTTTGGTTGGTAACCTTTCCCCCATTCCCAGACACCAACATTCACTCATTTGCTGAGGAAATTGTACTGGAGTGTAACGAGGGGTCTGTAATTATGTTTTACAGTGTGTTGAGCTACCTCGGCTTTCTGGCCATTGTCAGCTTTGCTGTGGCTTTCTTTGCCAGGAAGTTACCTGACAGTTTCAATGAAGCCAAGTTCATCACTTTCAGCATGTTGATCTTTTGCAGTGTTTGGCTATCTTTTATTCCATCCTACCTGAGCTCCAAGGGAAAGTACATGGTTGCAGTGGAGATTTTCTCTATCTTGGCCTCTAGTGCTGGTTTGCTGTGTTGCATTTTTGCACCAAAATGTTACATCATTATGCTCAGGCCCGAATTGAATAACAAGGAACAACTAATAAGAAGGAAAACTTGAATAAGTGAAATGTATTTGTATTTAGCTGTAGTCTGCAGTGTGGAGTTTACTATGTATGAATGAAATCTCTGACTGTGTGACATTTTTTTGATTAGGTACAATAAAACACAACAAACAATGAACACATTTTCTTTACTTGAAACTATAATAACTAAAAACAATACAGCACATGCCCACAAAAAGGTAAACATGAAAATTATTTGTCTGACATGTGAACAATACGATAGCTCCTATGAGTCCAAGGATAAAATTAGGCCCTTTTTTGCTTGAAAATTTGTGTTCAGGCAGCAAGCTTTACTTCAACTTCAACCAATGGCTTCAAGTTACAAGAAAGAGACTCCCACTGAACATACAGAAAAACTTTGCAACAGTAAGAGCTTTTCAACTGTGCAACGGTCTCCCTCGGCAGGTCGTGGAATCTCATTCTTTGGAAGTATTTAAGCAGAGGTTGCATGGTCATCTGTCATGGATGCTTTAGCTGAGATTCTTGCATTGCAGGGGGTGGATTAGATGGCCCTCAGGGTTCCTTCCAACTCTATAATTCTACAATTCCATAACCCTATAACCAACATCATGTTGCCAGCCTATGGATTTTCACTTTCTCAGTTTTTGCTTACTCCTTGCTTCACAATGAATGTGCAAAAAAAGTTCTATTCAGCACTTTCAGCACATCTCTAGTGAAGTCCTCTTTATTTGCCATGGCATTTCACTATATAATGTTAAATTGCCTGGTGTTCTTGCTGTTTTGTTTTGTTTTTTACTCTTTAAAAAAGCATTTTAATGTTTTCTTTTGTTTCATAGCACCTTGCCAGGGATTTTCACTGAAGATGTGTATATACATCTTCAAAATACATACATAAGTTCCTAAACAGAGCAGTTCTAGTATTAAACATATTTATTTCTTCCCTGGCTCTTAGACAAGAGCTTGGACTTCTGCAAAGCAAGCTATAACAAGCTGGCATTATTTATACCAATATAACCTATGTTAGTATAAGTTATTCTTATTCCAAACCCTGTTCAGGAGCCTCTTAGAGAGGCTGCTGTTGGCTAAGATATAATATGAGTGTGGGCCTTGATTTTGAGGATTGGGTCCTAGATGACAAGACTGAGCTAAACGGAGTTTGAAATAGATGCAAGTCTCTCCTTGTCCTACCCACCACCACTTCCCCAAACACACCCTTTTTGGATTTATGCCAGTTTAAGTTATGCCAGCTGAGTCCTGGCTCTGCCAGGGTGAAAGAATTACACAGAATTACACAGGGTGAAAGAATTACACAGTCCCTCTGCGTCTGGAAAGTCCAAGATTCACTAAATCCAAACTTTCTCATCCTAGTGGAACTTGGGTTTGGATTGTTCTGTCCATCACATTTTGTACTGTGGGTCAATGCAAGCCCAAATGTCCCTTCTAATACAGGTAAAGGGGGGGGGCTCTTTTCAGAGGTGACAAATATATTCTCTTCAGTTATTCCACAGGGAATAACAAATTTTGAGTTGGTGTTTAACTTCACTTCTTATTATCAAAAGGATAATTCATCAGTATGTTAGCAACCACCACTAGATATCATAGCATGCTGAAACGGATTATATAAATTAGAACATTTAGAGTTACAGTTAGAGAGTGAGATATGCAGGCTGCTCTATGATATTTTACACATTAGACTTGAGACTTCAAAGATGGAAATAATTTTAGCTGATTTTCACATTACCAACTAGATATATAAAATTTGTTTTAGCTGCTCATTATAATTATGTGTCTTATGACAATTGCATTTATTTTGTCTGTAGAAGCTATATATAAATGAATGGTTTGGTTCTTCTTTTTCTGTATCTTTATGGTTCCTTATGCGAAACTCTGAACTACAAAATTCCTTGCCTATCTATCTCTGAAGGATTGTTTGCATGAGGGCTACAAGCTTCATTGAGATTCTTCAAATTGTAGGAAACTGTAAGAATAGTTAAGGATGTTTTGGAGGAGTGATAGTCAAAGAAGATGGACGATAGGTGGGTGAAGCATGATTCCTGAGAATCCAGAGTACCTGGGTTCACAGAATAATGAAGGAAAGAAGATAAGGTAGTGAAGCAAAACAGTTTAAACCCCTTGACCAGTGACCCCTCTTTATGCATGCATACATAATATGACCTAATGACATATCGTGCTTGAAAAACCTCATTAAAGCTTCATTTAAATGTAACTTGAGGGCAGTTCCCTTAACTGGCAGTTCTCTGAACAACTGGTTTAGGGAGGCTGCCCTATTTCAATAGCTCCTCTAATAAACAGGGTCCCTAGGGGATGCCGAGCATCTATATATCTCTTGGTTGTGTTTTTATTTAAGATGTTATTTCCTCACCTGGAAATGAACCATTAAATGGTGATTTAGGGGTACATTCTCATCACAAACTCATCTCATCATCATTCTGACTCACTATCATTCATGATATTTCTGTGATGCATTAGCTTGAATAATAGCAGGGGCTGTTTGTTTCATTTAATATACATTGGTGGACATTGAAAGGTGTCTTTAGATGAGGTTGTTCATCTGGTAGTTCTAAACATATTCTTGCTTTGGCTACCATAACCTTGAAAAACTTATATTGAAAAAGTCTCCCTTTCAGAGGTGGTTCCTTCAACAATTCCCCTGAGATTTCTCCTTTTTTCCCTCTAAAGGTGCCATAATGTATTATTTCACGTATTTCATAGAATCATAGAATTGTAGAGTTGGAAGGACCCAAAGGGTCATCTAATCCAATCCCATAAAATGCAGTTACAGATAGGTAGCCGTGTTGGTCTGCCATAGTCAAAAAAAAAAAAAATCCTTCCTGTAGCACCTTAAAGACCAACTAAGTTAGTTCTTGGTATAAGCTTTCGTGTGCATGCACACTTCTTCAGATACACTGATATGCAGACATTTCAGCTAAGGCATCCCATGGCAGATGGACATCCAACCTCTGCTTAAAAACCTCCAATAAAGGAAAGTCCATAACCTCAGAAGGGAGTCAATTCCAAACACCTCTTATTGTCAGGAAGTTCTTCCTGATGTTTAATCAGAAAGTCATTTCTTGTAACTTGAATCCTTTGGATTGAGTCCTTTCAGTACAGTGGTGCCCCGCAAGACGAACGCCTCGCAAGACGGAAAACCCGCTAGACGAAAGGGTTTTCCATTTTGGAGGCGCTTCGCAAAACGAATTTCCCTATGGGCTTCCTTCACAAGACGAAAGCCCATAGGGAAATCTCCGGGACAGCGGGGAAGTGCAGCGCGTCTTCCCCACTGTCCTCGGACCTCCTCCGAAGGCTGGCAGTGGGGCGGAAAGCCCTTCTCCCCGCGCCAGCCTTCGGAAGGCTCCTCCGAAGGCTGGCGGTGGGGAGAAAAGCCCTTCTCCCCGCGCCAGCCTTCGGAAGGCTCCTCCGAAGGCTGGCGGTGGGGAGAAAAGCCCTTCTCCCCGAGCCAACATTCGGAAGGCTCCTCCAAAGGCTGGCGGTGGGGCGGAAAGCCCTTCTCCCCGCAGCAGCCTTCGGAAGGCTCCTCCGAAGGCTGGCGGTGGGGCGGAAAGCCCTTCTCCCCGCACCAGCCTTCGGAAGGCTCCTCCGAAGGCTGGCGGTGGGGAGAAAAGCCCTTCTCCCCGCGCCAGCCTTCGGAAGGCTGCTCCGAAGGCTGGCGGTGGGGCGGAAAGCCCTTCTCCCCGCGCCAGCCTTTGGATGGCTGTCCTGAAGACTTGCGGTGGGAGGAGGGTTTTCCTTCCCACTGCCAACATTCAGAATGCTGTTCTGAATGTTGGCAGTGGGGAGGAAAAACCCTCCTCCCACCGCAAGCCCCGGGAACAGAGGAGAAGCACTGCGCCCCTTCCCCTCTGTTCCCGTACCTGTCCTGAAGGCTTGCGGTGGGGAGAAAAGCCCTTCTCCGCACCGCCAGCCTGGCAAGCGGTTTCCATAGGAACGCATTAATTGATTTTCAATGCATTCCTATGGGAAACCGTGCTTCGCAAGACGAAAAACTTGCAAGAAGAAAAAACTTGCGGAACGAATTAATTTCGTCTTGCGAGGCACCACTGTACATATGGTTCTTCATAGGTGGTACATTTGTCCCAACTGAAATTCATTGTCTAAGTGTGGACCCAGTTCTCCAATCTATGAAGGCCATCTTGAATCCTAATTAGCTACCCCTCTCAGTTTGGTGTCATCTGCAAATTTGAGGAACAACCCTTGAATTCCCTCATCCAAGTCATTTATAAAAACATTGAACATCAATAGGGACAGAATGGAACCCTGTGGAACCCCACTTGTCACTTGCTGATATGGAAACTTCCACAGGGAGACAAGAATTGCTTCCAGTATTCAATAGCAATCATGTGAGAATAATTTTACACTGTACTATTATGAATGGAAATGTAATTTGTGGGTTTCCTAGGGAACGTTTGATTCAGTCTTCACCTTAAAATTTGCAACAATGCGGAGAAAATAAAAAACAACAACAAAATTACATTCTTTGAGGTTTTCTCCTGATCAGCTGTTCCTTGTTGTTCAGCTCAGGTCTCAAGATAATTATGTAACATTTGGGGAAAAGATGCAACCCAGCAGTCCAGCACTGGAAGTTAAAATAGAGAAGATCTCCACTGCCACCGTGTATTTTCCCTTTGTGCTCAGAATACATTGGTCTTTTCTTTCATTTGGATATTTTTCATTTGTGCATTTATAACAATCAGTTGCATCTGGAAAAAAAGATGGAATCTTTGTGTAGTAGCTCGTTAATTAGAGTACATTGGATAATTAAAAAGGAAGTAGTCACCAATTCAACAAGGAGCATTCCATGTGGAATTGCTGAAGACATGCTTTTCATGTCTGAAATTAACTTTTTACTTTTTCCAATCCATCAAGGATCTCAAGGGGCAACTGAATTGGCTGTGAGAAACAAGAAATTTGCCCAGAGCCAGGGGAAATGGTCTTGTTTGAGCATGAGATTGTCTTCCAGCAGAACAGGGGTACCCAAAGTGGATCCTCCAAAAGTTGTTAGACCCCCCCCACCCCATCATAACTGACGACAGACCAGGCAGATGGGATTTTTATTCCAAATACCTATTGAGTACAAGACGTTGTCTATGCCTGTTTTAGGACACAATCAGTGGTTGGAAGTTGGTGCCCATTGGAAGTGGTATGGCAGAGAGACCAGCCATGGATGGAAATAGAGCTAATGAAAAGCAGAGCCAAAGTTAGTGGTCAGCACAGTCAATTCTATTTGACTACAGAATTTGGGGGGGGGCAACAATAAAGGCAAGAGCTGAATACACACAGCTAAATAACGTAATATGAACTGCAAATCTGCCAACAGAACATTTTCCTCTTTTGTGTTGCCCAGGCCGGCATATAATGTGATCCATGAGAGCAGCAAATAACAAGATTGTACAATAGTGATGGGATAAAAGCAGGCCAAATCTTTATTGACAGCAGCAGGCAGGGTTAGAGTTGGCATCACATTGTGTCCCAGAACCAGCTCATCATTCCACATACCCCATTTGGATGGAGTGGGTCTGCCAAGTTTGGAGTGCCCCAAATCTGTTCCATGACAGTTGGCCAGTGTTGAGTTTTGCAGTGTTGCTAGCCATGGAAGTAAGTTCTCTCTGGGTGAAGAGGAGTGACTGAAAATTAGCCAGGGATGATTTCCAGTTTTAAATGAGCACAGAATCAAAGTTAGTTTCATTGGACAATATGAAACCCTAAGTCCAACCATCTGTAATGCAGGAATCTTTGCCCAATGAAGGGCTTGAACCCACAACCCACCTGTATTTCAGCAATGGGTCCAATGAATCTACCTTATGAATGAACCTCAGTGATAAAAACTGATACATTCAATATTTAGTAGAGGTATTTTCCTAGGGTTGCCATACATCTGGAATTGTCAGGCGGCAGCCAGAAGCTCCTATGGCCAATTCCCCAGAAATGTACAAAGACAAGGACATGTTTCTCACCATCTGCTTTTTATTCAGTATTTACAGAGAGGGGTTTGGAACGCATTCCCATTGTCCCAAGTAAATCTCCACACACACACACCCCCCGTCTCTCCCTCTTCCTCATTCATTATCTCTATGGGTGCTGACAAGTGCCCTCTGCGTCTGAGCTCTTTGCTCTCCTACTTGCAAGGCTTGCCAGGTTCTGGGAGGGGTTTGTGTCCTGGAATGCTTTATCAGCTCTGTTTCCATCAGCTCTCCCCCCCCCCGTGCTTCCTCCTCCTGCCATTATTCCCCACTTTTGCCCTCATCTACCTCTGAGCTGTGACCTCCCTCAGACCCCTGTTGTAATTCTGAACTGTCTTCCTCTTCTCTGGAAGGGTCAGGCTGGTGTGGTTGTCTCCACCATTCCTCCTCTGCCCAGTCCCTGACATCATCCTTCTCTCCAGAGCCCTCCTCCTCCTCGGTGGTTTTGGTTGGTTGGGGTAGCATTGGCAAAACCTATTTGGTGTTTCACAACTTTCTGACTAGTTGTAGGACCTTAGCCAGACCTAGCAGAGTTCACGCAGAATCCATGGAAGCAATTGGCGACTTGGCTGCATACAGGATAGACGAAGCAGGAACCAGAACCTGTAGTTAGGTCTTTATTATATACAGTGGACTATTTACAGGAACAGAACACGGATCTTTAGCTAGCTCTCTCATACATGACTCACAACTTCCAACCTCCAACTCCTACACTGACACACAGAACTCTGAACCTCTGAAATAACACATTCCAGTTAGTAGGCCATTAATTATCACTCCTTTGAGAGAGCTTGACCAATCAGGGAGCTGTCTCAATGTCTCTGTTATCACCCGGCAGACTTACTCCTTCACATGACCTTCTGGCTGTCTGCCAAACCTTAATTGACTCTGTGTGAGTAGCTGCACGTAGACAGTTTCCCAACAGTATGGAACACCCTTTGCAAGTGTGGGGCATGGACATGCTCTGTGTACTCTCATGGTCTTTCTTCAAGACCATACCCCCTCCATGCAATCAGGTATCACAACTTCTTTCTTTACATTCTGGTCTAGAATTAATTCTGTTTCGTACTCTTCCTCTCCTTCTACCAAGACAGGAAATGCAGGTGCATGTCTAGGTGCCTCGTAAGGGTGTGAAGGCACGATGGATGATCTGTGGAAGACAGGGTGAATCTTCATAGATACAGACAATTGAAGCCTGAAAGTCATGTGGTTGATCATCATTCCAGCTATGTGCCACTCCTTTAAGGCCATTCACTTTCAGTTGAACTCTTATATTGGCATTTTAGGTGGTTTGCACACCACCAACTTCATATACATATATATTAGCAACTCATTATAATTATTTATTTATGATAATTGCATTTATTTTCTCTATATGAACTATGTATAAATGAATGGTTTGATTCTTCTATTTCTGTATCCTTATGATGCCTTGTGAGAACCTCTGAACTACTATATTCCTCACCTGTCTATATCTAAAGGATTGTTTGAATAGTTTGAGGGCACAACAAATCAGGATATACAGGATGTAGGCTACATGCTCTACATCAGTGTTTCCCAACCGGTGTTCCGCGGCACACGAGTGTGCCGTGAGACGTTGCCTCGTGTGCCGCGAGATGTTGCCTGGAGGGAGGCGGGCGAGTCGGGCGGCGAGAGGCGGGGCGGCGGCGGCGAGGAGAGGCCGCTCCTCCTGCTGCTGCCTGGCGCTCCTCCTCGCAGCCGGCAGCGCTGCCTGGGCGCCTCCGCGCGACTCTGCCTCGCTGGGTTTGGTCTCCCAGCAGAGACGGGTCACACGCGCACCTCCCTCCCTCCCTCAGCCTGCGCGGAGGGAGAGCCAGAGAGAGGCATCGCTCCTGCGCGGCGGGAGAGGGAGCAGCCGGAGCGATGCCCCAAACGAGCTGAATTCCGAGCGAGGGACTGAGGGGGGAGGGAAAAAACTTTCACTTTCGTGCGTCCCTCCCGGCGTGACGCTGCGCGCTGACGTCACGGGGCGGGGCTTTAATGGTGGTGTGCCGCGAGATTTTTTTTCAGTAGACAGGTGTGCCGTTGCCCAAAAAAGTTTGGGAAACACTGCTCTACATTCATTGAGATTCCCCAAATTGTAGGAAATGGTAAGAATAGTTAAGGATGTTTTGGAGAACTGATTGTCAAGGAAGATGGACGATAGGTGGGTGAAGCATTTTTCCAGAGACTCCAGAGTACTGGGTACACAAGATAATGAAGGAATTAATAAATAAATAATAAATAAATAAGGCAGTGAAGCAAGACAGTTTGAATCCCTTGACCTGTGACTTTGAAGCAAGACAGTTTGAACCCCTTGACCTGTGACTTCTCTTGATGCATGCATGAATGCTCTGACTTAGTAATGTATTGTGTTTGCAAACCCCGTAAAAGCTTTGTTTAAATGTGCCTTAGGGCAGTTCCCTTAACTGGTAATTCTCTGAACAACTGGTTTTGGGAGGCTCCCCTATTCCAATAGCTGCTTTAATAAACTGGGTCCTAACTGGATGCTGAGCTTCGATATCTCTCTTGATTCTGTTTTTCTTTAAGGTGTTATCTTCTCATCTGGGCATAAGCCATTAAGAGCTTGTTTAGGAATAAATACTTATCACAAACTCATCTCATCATAATTCTGACCGACTATTCTTCATGATATATCTGTGATGCCTCACCTTCAATTATAGCAGGATCTGTTTGTTTCATTTAATATATATTTTAGACATTGTAGACATCAAAAGCTGTCTTTAGATGAGGTTGCTTCTGTTGGCTCCATATCCAAGGATAGCCATCTGGTAGTTCTAAAAAAAAACACCTAATTCTTGAATAGGGTACCATAGCATTCAAGAACTCAAACTGAAAAAAAGTCTCCCTTGTGGAGGTGGTTCATTAAACAATTCCCCTGAGATTTTTCCTTCTTTTTCCTCTAAAGGTGCCATAATGTATTATTCTACATATTTCAAAATTACATTCTTTGAGGTTTTCTCCTGATCAGCTGATCCTTGTTGTTCAGCTCAGGTCTCAAGACAATTATGTAACATTTTGGGGAAAAGATGCAACCCAGCAGTCCAGCACTAGAAGTTAAAATAGAGAAGATCTCCACTGCCACCATGTATTTTCCCTTTGTACTCAGGTAGGAAGGAATAAATGATAACCAAACACTGCAAAAGACAAACATGCTGAAAGTGATGAACTTGGCTTCATTGAAACTGCCAGGTAACTTTCTGGCAAGAAAAGCCACAGTGAAACTGACAAATGCCAGGAAACCAAGGTAGCCAAGCACACAGTAGAACATAATCACAGACCCCTCATTGCATTCTAATACAATTTCTGAAGTGAAGGAGTGCATGTCAACATCTGGGAATGGGGAAGAGGTTGCAAGCCAAACAGTACAAATAAGTGCTTGGAGGAGGGAGCCGGAAAGAACAATGCAGCTGGCCAGACTCTTTCCCACCCACTTCCTCATTTTGGATCCAGGTTTGGTGGCCATGAAAGCCAGAACTACCGTGATGGTTTTTGCCAGCACACAAGCCACAGCCAATGAGAAGATGATGCCAAAAGCACTTTGTCGGAAGAGACACATCACCATACGGGGTTCTCCAATAAACAGAAATGCACAAAGGAAGCAAAGCAGGAGTGAGATGAGGAGAGTATAGGTGAGATCCCGGTTGTTGGCTTTGACAATGGGAGTATTGTGGTGTTTTATAAACGTTGCCAGCACTAGAGCTGTGATCATAGAATATGAAAGAGCTAAAGAGGCTAAACAGAGGCCCAAAGGTTCTTCATAAGACAAGAAGCTGACATCCTTTGGAATACATTGGTCTTGTCTTTCGTTTGGATATTTTTCATCTGTGCATTTATAACAATCAATTGCATCTGAAAAAAGGATAGAATTTTTGTGAAGCTAGAAATTACAGCCTCATGCAATAAACATATGGCTGTAATCTTTTAATGCCTTTGTAAATCAGACATTTGAGTATTGTAATGAGCTTAGCCTTGACTTTTGTTGTGGGTTTGGTGTGGAGGGGCATTAAAAGCAAAGGTAATTGTCACCACAGTCATAAGATGGTGAGATTCACAGCACTGACTGCATCAACAGATCTCATTTTTCCATTGGTCACAACTTTGGATGTAGCACAAATCCAGCATGTCTTTGTCTCTCAACTTCTCAGCCTTCTGCCTGTTTCCAACTCAGCTCTCACACACCACAAGGCTATGATTATCTGTCTACCTGCCAGGTGGGGTGGGGTGGGGGAAGGCCCATCCATTTGCACAGAAGGAACCATCACTTAGTTGTAACCCAGATCATTATTTTAGGATGGGGGTCATAATGCCCAGCCACAGCCATTACCTAATTAAAGAGATCCTTATGAAGCCCATCCATTTGCCCAGAAAGTACTATTTGTACTGGCCAGATTACAATAATGATATTGTAATCCATATCGTTATTTTAGGATGGGGGTCTTAGTGCCCAGCCACAGCCTAAATAATTAAAGGGATGTTTATGAAGGTGCTTAAGTGACACACTAAGGACATTATCTTACCACTGCCCAGTTAGCAATGGAATCTTTCAACGCACCATCACCTCCAAACCTACAACAATATTCAAGGCTAAGCTCAAGTATATTACAATGCTTAAATGTCTGATTTAAGAAGACATTAAGACATTACAACCATATGTTTTTGAATGTTGCACTAGAAATTATCCACTGGTGCACAAATGAAAGCCATGGCAATCTATTTAAGGAAATTAAGCTCAACTCTGTTGACAGAAAGAAATGTCTGGTTTTGAAAGGCATGGAAAAGTGTTTCTTCAGCTGATATTCTGCTGCTCAAAAAGAAACCCAAGTCTCCATGTCCAATTATTAAAAGGAAGCTGAGCTACATCTGTCTGGTAACGCTGTATATAACATTTTTACCTTTCTGGTCTGAAATTTTCCGTTCTGGGCATGGAATGCAATCATAGCAGCAAAATGCCTCACCCTCCTTCACTTTCTTGCAAGAACCAGGGTAACAACTCTCACTGCACACAGATAGAGGCTGTGCCTAAAGTGTAAGTGAAAGGGGTTAATGATAATCTTGATGATAAGGATCTTGGAACCCTTAAAATCAAGAGCAATTCTCGAAAGTTACACAACATTCACAAAATCCAGCATTTAATAGGGGCAGTAGAGTATTATCCAAAATTGTCCCTACCTGGTTAAATCCCCTGTGCCATCTTATAGCATCCTCATTGATTTTCAACGCTTGGTCTGGAGGAGCTTGGGGATCCAGCCTCCCAACTTTCACTCTATGAAAGGATTGGTTTGTGGCAAAAATCCAGTTCATGATATCAAAACCAGCTGCTAACTCCCCATTCTGGTCAAATGAAACTTTCCCCCCTGCACTGTTGTTAAATGAGACACCTTTCAAAAACCGGTGGAGCTGAATTGAAAGGGAAAGAGCAAGAATTGGAAAATACTGCAATTTGAGCTTGTATGTAAAGTGATAAATGTGAAATAGATTCCATTTTTGCAAGGTTTCCCAAATAGAACATATTATGAATGCTATTTTCATTAAAATTCACATTTTGGGGCTCACATTCCCCCCAATACATGTTCCTTTCTCGTTCACATTATTCGATTGGAGAACACCATTGTAAAATTAGAATAGTTTCCAATTTCAGAGGAAAGCTGCATTTATATTTATGTATTAATTTGGGGAGTGTGTTTGTATACATTTAAATATACACAGAATGACTTTTCCTCTATCTCTAATATTCATTACCTGCCAAAGGCATTGGCCCGGACATTTCTGCATACCTCTGTTCTTCATTACACTGTGCTTGAGACTAGATGAGGACATAGCATGTAAAGCATGGGCCATAACATAGACAGCATTGTAGATACTGTAGCTGTGGGAGGTCATGCTCATTTCAAATAAAGATGCAGGCAGACTCTCCAGCTTTTCCTCCCCAGTGCAAATGTCTCCATCCACCTTGACCGCATCTGTATTTGGGAATACACAGCCAAAGGCCTGTTGCCAGAAGTCCTTGATAAAACCATCTCCTGTGGTGCTGGATGGGTTTCTGCTTCTAACATATTCTTGAAATTCTGGTAGATCATTGGCGTGAATTGTAAATGAGAGAGATCCATGAATTATTTCTGTATCCCAAGTCCTCTGATAGACCATTGAAGTGAGGTCAGTCTGGGCTGTTATTATCCACACTATACCTTTTGACTTCTTCTCTATATGTTCTTGTCCCGACAGATATGGAAACCATCTCAACAACGCAATCCCATAGGATTCTCCATATGCCACCACTACATGGGCTTTACTGTCTATGATTTTGTCATGTATTTTACCCCCCTTGTTAATCATGTCATGAATATCAGTGACAATGGTAAATGTTAGGCTTCTTTCTATGAAGGCAAAGCAGATACCACTCTGAGAAAAAGGCGGAACCACACTTTGCACAAATCTTTCTCCATTGTCATTATCCATAGTTAGGAGTCCAATCCAAGTCCACCTGAAATGTAGCAGCAAAGAAAGAATCCCTGCAAACTGACTGTCTTCTCTGGGCACCATCTGGTAGAATGGTATGCCTGGCGTTTTATCATTCATCACTGGAGCAGGGCCATAGATGAGCTAAAGAAAAGAGCAGAGAGGAAAGAATGGGATTGTATTCTTATGAATTTGGAGGAGGAAGTAGGTTGTATGCTTACATACATAAGACCCTTAGAAGGTTCTTAACAGCTAGAACCAGCAAATGTTTAAATCTAAGGATTCAAATGGTTAAATAACCAGACAGGCTTCTTGATAACAGCCCTCAAGTATGGGTAGTTAACGTAACAAAGGAAGTGTCTCTGTGTCTGATAACAAATGGGTGGGTGCCCTTCTCTCAACTCATTGGCAGTTAGTTAGAAATGACCAGGACAAAGCTGAGTTGTGTTTGTGTGTAAGTTAGAAGCTGGAAATAGCAGGCTAGGAAGCCAGAGAGAGATAGCCATGCTTCATTTCTTCTTGAATCAGAGGCTGTGGCTATTGGAGAAGTAAGACCCTTTTGGGGTGTTAATGCTGTGAACCTCTCCATCATAGGCTCAGGGTGTATATATGCATAAGCAAACCATGTATGCCTCATAAAGACTATGCAGTCTCTACTGTACCTCATTTCAAGGGAAACACAAACCCTGGAACTTCAAATTGCATATGCATTAACTTCATTGGTTTAATATGAGTAGGACCAGTGTTGAATAGACAGAATGTCCGTAGAAAAATACACCCACATTTTGTCAATAATATTTTCAGTAAACTTGAAATGTTAGTGGCTTTTCCTTTCCTGTGGCTGAGCCAGTCAACTTCTCAGTAGCATAAATAACAACTAGGGATTTTTTTATTATTATTAATTTAAGAACATGCACAGAGGTTTATTTCACAGATGAGATTTGACATTTATAGGAAGCAATGGCCATGTAATTATATTATTCTCTGTGTATACCAAAAAAAGAGGAAATGTGACAAAGTACTAAAATTGTAAAAGTACACATAGTACCAGTGCTTTTCCTGGGGGTACTCAATGGTACATAGGTGAATCTTTCTCTCTCCAAATGTTAACATTGTGGCCTTTTCTTTAACAACCTCATGGTGAGTACTGGCACCTTTTTTTCTCAAAAAAGAAAAAAGCACTGTATAGAACAACACACACACACACACACACACACACACACACAAAAGAGACTCATCATACCTGTGGAATCTTGTAAATATCCACCAGTGTTGCCACTTGAAGTGAGGTTGGGGGGTCCAGTCCCCCAATGACCCCAATCAGGTTCATTTGGACATCACAGTTGTAATTTGGAACAAAGCCTCCCAGGGTGTATATGAGTAGCATTGTAGCATGGTAGGTCCACTTGTCAGTGAAATAGCTGTCATAGATGTGGAAGCCCAAGGTGACATTGTGTAAGAGCTGAGGGTTTTCATTGATCTCTTTTACTGCAAATGCCAAGGCCAGGATGTGCTGATAATTCTTAGGTACTGCACTAGAAGGTAAGTTGTATTCTGAATCATAAGGAACCATCACATGTTGTAAAAAGTATTGCAAATGTTATAAAAATAATGTATTCTATATCTCATTATTCATATTCATCTAACAATTTTCTTGAGGTAACCTTACCTTTAGGTGGCCCATACAAATTTTAAATCAACAACAACCAAATGTTACCATTGTTCATCAAAACATATGCTTTCCTATTCTTTATCAGTAAAGTAGCAATTCAGAGCAGGGTGTTCCAAAATGGTATAATTTAAGATCTTCAGGATATGATATTTGATACAAATGACTGGGCATAGCTTTCCCCCTTTTTTTAAATAACAGTTGTTTCTTTGGATAGATTATTGCCTTTCAAACAAATACTTAATGGAATGAAAATTAAGACTAATAACTAATATTAGTTTACAAAATATTATAGTTAAGCCCTTACGCAAGCTCTTCAGGCAAAGGTGATGGGGGTCTTTCAATGAAGCTGATTGCATTGGAGATGATGAAAGTGTGGGAAGCGATAGCTCCAATGATTAGGTCTCCTGACTGGTGGTACTCATGAAGCGGAGGATCTGGATCATCAACCATGCGCTTAATGATGTGCGCTTTGCTTACCATGTGAGGAAGCAGTACCAGAAGCAAGAGGAACAATAACAGCATTGTGGGTAGAAATGTTTTCTCTAGATGCAGATTTCTTATTTTTATCTCAAAAAGCTCAGGACTAAAATATATAGGGTCAGAAATCAGACTGACACAATATTGTCTAATAGTCTTAATTCCTAAACCAGTCCTAGATTTCTGGAGGGTATATTTATACAATTATTCAGAACTGTGCTATTAGTTTTGCTGGAGTCCACAGTAAACTGCACTGTAGTGCTGAAAAGTAGCTTGTTAATTAGAGTACTTTGGATAATTAAAAAGGAAGAAGTCACCAATTCAACAAGGAGCATTCCATGTGGAATTACTGAGGACATGTTTTTCATGTCTGAAATTAACTTTTTACTTTTTCCAGTCCATTAAGGATCTCAAGGGGCAACTGAATTAGCTGTAAGAAACAAGAAATTTGTTCAGAGCCAGGGAAAAAGGGGATGTTTGAGCATGAGATTGTCTTGCTGCAGAACAGGGGTACCCAAAGTGAATCCTCCAAAAGTTGTTAGACCCCCCCCAACCCCATCGTAACTGATGACAGACCAGGCAGATGGGATTTTGAGTCCAAAAACCTACTGAGTACAAGACTTTGTCTATGCCTCTTTTAGGACACAATCAGTGGTTTGAAGTGGTTCATGCTGCCGAACACCCCCCCCCCAATTTGGTGCTGCTCAATTGGCCTTGCTTTGGATTGGGTCGCCTGCTTTGGAGCAGGGGCTGGGTAGGAATTTTTCCATTTGGCAGCTTAGCTTCGGCCACTTGGTTTTCACCTACCCCCTTAGCAATCATCACAATTTTGTAAAGTTTGGTGGTTAGGCACTGGTTTATAGAAATGTGTGGGAGGGGAGGTGTGGCCATTACCTGCTCTTCCAGAATTAGGGTATTCCATTAAAGTAATTTGTGGGTCCTGGATCTCGTCTGAAGTCTGCTTGAGGGGCTAGGGCCATTCCAAGACCACAGGAACACCGGGGTGAGCTTCAATCAATCTTCACCAATGTTGTTACCCTGGTTTGGTGCTTACCCTTTCAGACTGCTAGCCAGAGAGGCAGGAGGCAATTATAGTCCCTGGCCAATGCCTAGGCCAATACCGCTCAATTTGTTTTGTAATCAATAAAGTTGTGGCCTAAATTTTGCCCAAAAACTTAAACTAAAATTATGTGTCTGTTTGAATTTATTTACTGGGAAAGGGCTTGGGGGCCTCGGGGCACAAATCACAGTTACATCAGACAGGAGAGGAAGTGAGAACACAAGCAGAATAAACCAGTAAAAGAAATACCTATAAATTTTTATTTTTATTATTTTCATGGTGGATGAAGTTACAGTCGTACCTTGGTTTTCGAACAGCTTTGTTCTTGAATGTTTTGGCACCTGAACGCTGCAAACCCGGAAGTGTGTGTTCTGGTTTGCAAACTATTTTTGGAAGCCAAACGTCCAATGGGGCTTCCGTGGCTTTCAATTGGTTGCAGGAGCTTCCTGCATCCAATCAGAAGCCGCGGTTTGGTTTCTAAATGTTTTGGAAGTCAAACAGAATTCTGGAACGGATTCCATTTGACTTCTAAGGTACGGCTTTATATGATATGCAATGAAGTTGTACTCACAGTAGGCATATTAAAATTAATTATCTTGGTGATGTCAGGTCCATTAATTCCAATAGATCTACTTTGAATAAAACTTCATTGAACACCACTCATTATTTTTAGGATCTAAGCTGATATCCCTCTAAATATCAGTGGCTGGGAAACATGAGCAGGAAACAGTTATTGTGTTCAAATCCTGTTTGTGAGCTTCATATAGGTATCTGATTGGACATCCAAAGAGAATACGGACCTAAATGTATCTTTGTCTGCTCTGTTTGTGTTCTCTTTTCTTTGCTATTTTAAATTTTTTTTTGTTAAGTGATTGTTACTATTTATTTACTGTTACTATTTATTTTTTGTTGTTGTTAAAAGAAATGTATTTTTCTCATATATAATAAACTTCAGAGGCATTACCATTCTGCATTTCCTGCTCATAAGTATATCATTTTTCATTACATATTTTACAGGATCAGCAAATAGGGCAATGAAGAAATACATACATTAAACTCTGATAAAAACAACTACTTTATGTTTTGAGAGATTTGTGGCATACTTTTGGGTCTGATTACATCTATTCTTCTTTCAGACATGAATGACTATTATAAATGCACCAGTAAAGATTATCCAAACTGGAAATAGAATGTGTGTATTCCCAAAGATTTGACATTCTTATTTTATGAACAACCTTTGGGAATCTGCTTAAGCTTCTCTACTCAACCCACCCTCCCCTGCAATTCCAGATGCTGATAGTAAGTCAGTTGTTGAAGAAATAATATTACAATGTAATGAGGGGTGTGTTTTATGGTGTCTTGTGCTACATGGGCTTCTTGGCCATTGCCTGTTTTTCTGTGACTTTCCTTGCCAGGAAATTACCAGTCAGTAAGTTCAAGATAAGTTGATCACTTTCAGCATGTTGGTCTTCTGCAGTGTGTGGTTCGCCTTTGTTCCAACCTATCTGAGCTCGAAGCGAAGATTGATGGTTGCTGTGGGTATTTTTTTTATCTTACCTACCAGGGCTGGCTTGCTGTGTTGCATCTTTTCTCCAAAATGTTACCTTTACCTACATTATTGTCTTGCGGCCGGAACTAAGCAATATGGAAAAGTTCATAAGAAGAATGAACTGAAAAACGAGTCTCTGTTCTTTCAGTGGAGCTTTTTGAGACACATTAATTGTTTTTAAGTTCTGAAATCTGATGGTAGCTATCTTAGAAGGAAACTCTCAGAGGCATTCTCATATACAATAGAATTCACTTTTTGAATCAAAGCAGTAACAAGTATTACAGCAATGGGTCCAATGAATCTCTCCTATGAATGAACCTCAGTGATAGAAATGGATACATTAAATATTTAGTAGAGGTATTTTCCTAGGATTGCCATATAGCTTGAATACAGAATTTGTCAGCAGTGTCCTGGTGGAAATTGCTTTCATCCCCCCAAAAAAGTTCAGGAAAATTCAGCCAGCCCTTACTAAATTTTCAATTTCAACATTCTCTACATAAAGTATTTTCTGTTTGTTTGATTCTTCCGTTCTGTGTATTTATTTGGAATAAGCAATGACAACGCTCATGGGCCCTTTTCATTTACCCTAGTTTATTTATTAATTTATGCATGAACTCTTAAAAGCTATTAAATTGGTGGATTGTTTTCAAAAACTGCTTTCATTATTGTGAACAGCATCAGTTGCAATGGTGCTAAGAAACATAGCTGCACCAACCACACTCTAACAGTGAGTGGAGGACTGACAACCCTCTGGAACAGAGGCTTAGACATTTTCTCTGCTCATTTTCCATGTCTCCCACTCTAAAGAAGATACTTGTAGAACATCTTCTAAGCCCTCTAGTTTAGTGCTGCTGCTACAGGATGCCCATAAATTACAATTATGAGCAATATGTTTGCATTTGTGAATGAGAGTTTGCCATGACTCCCTCTCATTCAAGGAACTGAAACACTCTTATTTTCAATCCTTCCATTTATAAAATCAATCAAAACCTAGTTTAAAAAACATGAATCTTCTATCTAGTCCCACACCTAAGACTCATTCTTTCCTTGCCATAGGCCAGTCCAAGCCCGCCACGATTATTTCTGTTCAAATAAGTTCAAAACTTCTGCTAACACACAAGAATTATTTTCTTCTTCAAATCCACAATTCCCTGACTTTGGCTTGGCAATTACTTCACCCATTAATTATCATAAAGAGTGTAATCAATTCTGCTGCTTGTAAAAAAAAGCAAAAAAAAAAAAAAAGCTCTAAGGCAAAGTTAAAATTAAAATCAAGAGATCATATTGTATGTGAAGGATGTCATAAATATACCTTCTTGCATTCAGAGAAAGGTTTAGGCACTAGAAACAGGAACATTAGTATGATTACTGATATTTGTGTTCAGGGATCTTGATTTCAGGTTTCTTAGAAAACTGTCTGAACATTCTGGTCAGGCCATTAAAATCATATTCCTTATGCATAGCGTCATAGATAAAAAGAGAAAAACCTACAAATATAGTAGAATAACGAGCATTTCTGCTTAGCATAATGGCATTAGTGGTTTTGCTGCTGGTACTGCTTCCCCATATAACATCTGAAACTCACATTCATATGTGCAAGGTCCAGCACCCACCTCAGCCTGTTCATAGATACTATCAGAATGGAGACCTCATCATTGGTGTCATTGCTTCTCAGAGCTTCATTGTCTCTAGCTCAATAGACTTCACTGAACAGCCACCTCCAACACTGAATGAAGACTTAATGTGAGGAAGTGCTGCCTTTTTTATTTTTTTGAAAAAATCTATTTCCTACCTTTCCTTCCCCCCCCCCTTTCTTTTCTGCTCGGAGGTGAGGCATTGCAGTAAGATCAGTTTTTGGAGCATCAGGCTCCCAGTAGTGAATTATGGTGTTAGATTGTAAAAATGCTAATACAATTAAATCAATGCAAAAAAAGAGGGGGAGGAGACGCTGATTTAATTTTATATGGCCATGGAAGAAGTGACCTTATGACTCATAATGATTGGGTCCATGGCACTGACTTTGGCCTTACATTAATGCTCAGTGGGGAGGATCCTATTAATCATTGGAATGGAGTAACTATCCTAGAAATGTTTTAAGCACTATCTTATCCTACTTTATCAATTCCTGCATGTCACCAAGTTCCTCCAATTCACTTACACATCATCCCATCTTACATCTTCCTCTCTCAATTTATGCATTCATCCTCTGTGAAAATTCCTTTCTATTCTGTAGAAGATAAAAGAGATTGCTTCAAAAATTGTTTCTTTAGTTTGATCGAAATAATAGGAATCTATCAGCCAATGAAAGTGTAATATTCTTTAATTGAATTATATTAGTTCCTCCATCCTCTGTTTTATTTCATCTTCTTGTACAATTCTGTTTCATTAAACTTTTTATTTTGTTATAAATATGTATAAATACCTATCTATGAAAGGTTAAATAAAAAGGGCAAAAATAAGACATTGGGTGATGAATGCTGATAGTGCAGAAAAAGGATGTTATCAGTAGAAAGCGTATTGTATTAGAACACAATTGCAAAGAGTGGATAGGTTTGAGACTGCCTTAAATCACATTTTCAAATTAATTTAAATCACATGGATCATTTTAGTGCATTCTACTGTAAATAGTACTTTACCAGAGATGTATCAGTGTTGCATTTTTTAATGATAAACAGTGATATTGGCAGCTGTTTAATATTTTTGTAATTTGTATTTGAATAAGCCTCTATACTGAAACAATCCTGATGATGACTAGGCAGGTCAGAGTGGCATGTTCTTGTTCTTGTTATATCCTTCTGATACACAATGGAACTATCATTCTAGTATAGTACCTAATAATTACCAACACATCCTGGCTGTGGCCTTCTCAGTAAAGGAGATCAATGAAAACCCTCAGATCTTACCCAATATCACCCTGGGCTTCCACATTTATGACAGCTATTTCAATGCCAAGGCGACCTATCATGCCACTATACTACTTACTTCAACTCTGGAGAGATTTGTCCCCAATTACATATGCAATATCCAGAATAATCTAATAGCAGTCATTGGGGGACTGGACTCCGAAATCTCCCTTCATGTGGCAAATGCCTTGGATATTTCCAAGATTCCACAGGTAGGATGTACATGTGTGTTGATATTATTGCCAGTGCTTTTTTTTCTGGGGGGACGCAGGGGGACGCATACCCCTAAACATTTTTTGAATCCACGTTTGGCCTCATTGAAGGGCAGTTTTTCAATATGAATAGGAAAATGAAAGTACCCCTAAACTTTTTTTTTTAAAAAAGCACTGATTATTGTTATTTTTATTAAGCTCCATTCGTGTGCATGACACCTTAGTAAGAACAGATATGGAAGGTTCCCATCCCAAGGCACTTAACATATAACAAAATAGAGCAGGGAAGCAACAGAGCAAGTAGTGAAATGGTATCATAGATAATAGGTAGAGGATTATTATGTCAGTATTAGAGTACCACATACTTTGGTTTAGTTGCAGTAAGTAAATGGATTGGGGCAGTGGTTCCAAGTCACTGACAATTGCTATGGATCTTGGGAGACCACTTAATAGTTTGTCTTGTGCCAATTGTAATACGCTGTGTTGTATTATATTTAATTGTATTTTACAGACACACCACCAAACCCCTGAATGCAGCTTATGGCCACTTGGACTAAGGGATAGGTAGTTGAAAGGTTTATAACCAGACATGTCCAAATCAAGAGATTCAGGTTCAGGCAAAACATCTGAGAACGTCTTGTTGGGTAGCTACCCAACCCCTTCAAAAATGTACACCTAACTTACAGTTATGTTACTGCAGAAATATAAGCATCTTATTTTCCATTTCCACTTTCCATTTATCTTTAGCTAACATACAGCCCTGCTCCAGTGATGAATGATAAAACTCCAGGTCTTCCCTTCTACCAGATGGTCCCTAATGAAGCCAGTCAGTATACAGGAATTCTTTCTTTACTTCTGCATTTTGGGTGGACATGGATTGGGCTTGTTGTTATGGATACCTCAGATGGAGAAAGATTTGTGCAAACTGTAGTTCCACTGTTTTCCCAGAATGGGGTCTGTTTTGCTTTCATAAAAAGAATTCCAATATTGACTTTTATTGCTGACGTTAAGAATGTGCTAGAAGAGGGCGCAAAAATACATGATGAAGTAATGGGCAGCAAAGCCAATGTATTGGTTGCCTATGGGGAATCGTATTCCTTGGCATTTTTTAGATTTCTTCCATATATAGCACAACAAGAACACAAGTCAGGTGAATCAAAAGGTAAAGTCTGGATAGGAACAGTGCAGGTGGAACATACTTCATTTGTTTTTCAAAAGTCATGGGATGATGAACTATTCTACGGTGCTCTTGCCTTCAGAATTCACTCCAATGATGTCCCACAGTTTCATGAGTTTGTTGAGAGCATAAATCCATTCAACAGGACAGGAGATGGTTTTATCAGGGACTTCTGGCAAAATGCCTTTGGTTGTGGATTTCCAATTCATGCTGTGGATGAGGAGAAGGGGGACTTTTGCACTGGGAAGGAGAAACTGGAAAGCCTCCCTCATTCCTTTTTTGAAATGAGCATGACTGGCCATAGCTACAGCATCTACAATGCTGTCTATGTTGTTGCCAATGCTTTCCATAAAATGTCCTTCACTAGACTCAAAAGAAGTGCAGTGGTGGAGGAAGAAGGACTGAAACATCAAAAACAACTTACATTGCTGGTAAGGAACTTAAAGTTCGCTTGTAGATGAACGGAATATTTTGAGTGAAATAATAGATCATAATGTGCAAACAAAATGTTTGCTAAATTCTTTATGATCTCATATTTTCATCTTAATTCTAGTTACAACAATCCAAAATGAAAGAAAAAAAGTTCAACTTTCATACAGCAATCTTGTTTCTTCTTCTTGGGGCCCAGGAGGTTAACATTAGCCCAGATCATACTGCTGCACTTTTGGCTCAAATTGAATCACCTCCTGTGTTGTTTAGTATAGTGATGGATAGGCTCCATCTTCCCACATCTTCACAAAAATGAACTAGTGTTATCTCAATAGCTTAAATTGGTGAATGGGTTGGTGAAATATTTTCATGTGCACAGCTACTCAAACCAGCCCAAACAGTGCTTGTCTTCTGTTCATTCTGCACACACCATTACTATTTTATCTGAAAGATTCCACTCCATCACTTTTGATCAGGAAAAAATGTTCAAGCATTAATGGGTTTAAACAACAACAAAGACTTTTGATTGTGACCTGCATTGTGAGGTTGCTTTATTTTGACAACTGCCACAAATTTTCTTTGGTATCCCTTTCAATGTAGCTCCATCATTCCCTGAGAAGTATCTCATTTAACAACAGCGTGGGGGAAATGGTTTCCTTTGATAATAACAGACAGTTTGTAGCTGGATTTGATGTTACCAACTGGGTTAATTCTGGAGACAAACCTGTAGTGAAAGTTGGGAAGATGGATCCCAAGGCTCACCCAGGCCAAGCATTCACCATCAATGAAGATGCCATAACATGGCACATTTGGTTTAACCAGGTAAGATTCACCAGCCAGCAATCTGGTAGCTATTCTTTAATACTTGTATGAGAAGAAAGTCACTGTCTTTGTGTGTGTGCGTGTGTCTCTGTGTACTTTTAAAAATTTGCGAAATAAGGGCAAACTCCACAAAAGGTAATTAATGTGGATAGAAACACAATAAATGTATGGAAACATATATCAACTGACCATTCGAAAACTATTATTAGTTTTGAATATATGATGGGCCTCAGCTGTTTTATCCCACAAGTAGCACAGTATTATAGGATGAAACCATGGAATAGTGAATCCCATGGATGTCTGCACCCCCAGTAAAAGTCTTCTTTCTTTTAGACACGACCTCTTTCTGTGTGTACTGAGAGCTGCCATCCTGGTTCCAGCAAGAAAGTGAAGGAGGGGGAGCCATTTTGCTGCTATGATTGCATCCCATGTCCAGAAGGGAAGATTTCAGACCAGGAAGGTAAATAATAGACTGTACAAAGATTAGGTCCAACCCGACATAGCATACAAAATTGTTTTTGTTTTCTTCTACTGGGACTGGATGTGAACCTGAAGAAGAATAAAAAATAATTTGTACTGTTTCTCTCTGGAGAATCATGTGCCCCTCCTTATACTACTCATATTCAAATAGTCATCATTCAGTGTTCAGCTGGGATACATGAATGCAAACACGTATATGGAGATAGGCATGTGCAATATCCCCGCCCCCAAATATCACTAGCCACACCTCCTCCTCCACTTCTGCCTTCTGTGTGATCAAAAGAAAAGTCTGAAGGAGCCTTGTCAGTGCATTTGCCTGAACATGTTTATAAGTCGCCTTGTGAAGATAAGGCCACATTCCTGATCAGGCCACATTCCTCATCATGAGGATACTTTTAAGCATACCAGCAAATGCATGTACACATCACTAGAAAGGGATGAATTGAGTTCTCCCCATCTCATGTTGCTTTCTCAGATATGCAGTAATAGGTCTGTTACTACAACTGTGCAAGTGATTCAGCTGAATCAAAGTTTTTATCCACATTTGGCAGATTTGGGCTGTTCGAGGTGACACTCAACTTGGCTTGAGACAGCTTTGGATTGTTGAAGGTTGGTGACCCAGAATAATCTAGGGCTTCCCAAGGGAAAGGCATAAGGCAGAAAGGAAAGGCAGGAGTTAGGTGGGAAGAAGGAGATACTGCATAAATAAAGTAGGCCGAAGCTACTTGGCCATTCATGTATTTCCCAGTGAAGGTAGGGATGGGGTGGGGTGGGGAAGCTGTTGGAATTTGGGATGCAGGCTTTCTCATTTAGCTTCTCTTTCCTGGCTATTATCTACCTCTTCATGGTCACCGCACCACCCCTTAATGCAATACCATGCAGGATGAAATCCTTCACTTAGCAGCTGGTAAGCAAGTGATTCTACCCTACAGGATTCAGGTTGCTCCTCCTTCCTATGAGTCATTCCTTCTGGGGAGGTACTTGTGCAAGAGGAATAATATGCTCCATGCAAATCAGATCCTTTACTAAGTATAAGATTCAATCCTACCTGCTGCTCCTTCTCTAGGGGCTTCTCTGTTGGGAGCGCCCTTGTTAAGAAGCTGAACACCACAGGATTGAACCTTCCTGCTCTCAGTGCGATGATGTCTACTCCCTATATCTCTTTTACACACACAAACAATTTATTCTTTTGGCTGTAAGCTACCTCAATTCTTTTGAATATAAGTCTTAGGTATAAATAATAAACTCATTATGAACTCGTATCTTGAAAAAGCTACACTTAGAAAACTGGGCCTCTATCATCTATCTTGTATCTATCTATCTATCTATCTATCATCTATCTATCTATCTATCTATCTATCTATCTATCTATCATATCATCTATCATCTATCTATCTATCTATCTATCTATCTATCTATCTATATCTATCTATCTATCTATCTATCTATCTATCTATCATCTATCTATCTATCTATCTATCTATCTATCTATCTATCTATCTATCTATCATCTATCTATCATTTATCTATCATCTATTTATCATCTATCTATCAATCTTTGATGAGATGTGTACCACTTATCACTAAGGTAGTGATAGGTAAATCACTATTTTATTCTTTTCCAGATTTGAGTGATTGTTATGAATGCACAGATGAAAATTATCCAAACAAAAACAGAGATTTGTGTATTCCCAAGAATGTAAGCTACCTGACATTTGAAGAGCCTTTGGGGCTCACTTTAGCCTATTTGTCTCTTTCATTTTGTTTGATCACAGCTCTTGTCCTAGTGACCTTTATGAAGCACCATGACACCCCTATTGTCAAAGCCAACAACCGGGACCTCACCTACATTCTCCTCATCGCCCTCCTATTCTGCTTCATTTGTGCATTGCTATTCATTGGCAAACCTTGGAAGGTGACATGTCTCCTCCGGCAAACTGCTTTTGGCATCATATTCTCTGTGGCTGTTTCTTGTGTGCTGGCAAAAACCATCACAGTTGTCCTGGCTTTCATGGCCACTAAGCCAGGATCTAGGGTGAAGAAATGGATTGGGAGAAGCCTTGCCTACTCCATTGTCATCTCCTGTTCTGTCATTCAAGCAGGCACCTGCCTTGTGTGGCTGGCAACTAATCCTCCGTTCCCAGATGTTGACACACACTCTGTGTCTGATGAAATTATACTAGAATGTAATGAGAGCTCTGTAACTATGTTTTACTGTGTTCTTGGCTACATGGGCTTCCTGGCTATTGTTAGTTTTACTGTAGCTTTCTTTGCCAGGAAGTTACCTGATAGTTTCAATGAAGCCAAGTTTATCACTTTCAGTATGCTGGTCTTCTGCAGTGTTTGGTTATCTTTTGTTCCAACTTACTTGAGCACTAAAGGGAAATACATGGTAGCAGTGGAGATCTTTTCTATCTTAACCTCTAGTGCTGGGCTGCTGGGCTGTATCTTTTCTCCAAAATGTTACATTATTTTGTTGAGGCCTGAGCTGAATGACAGGGGCCTGCTAATAAGAAGAAAGTCTTAAAGAAAGTCCTTGTCTGTGTCTTGGTTATTGCCTATGATACAGTGGTGTTTGTTGCATTTATGTAATATATTTTCATGTGTCACTGTAAGAAACAGCATTATGAATATATACCAACTCACATTCCTCAAGACTCTTTTTCAAATTCTTCATGCATTCCATAAATTCCATAGATTTCAGACATGTTTAGAAGTTTGGGTTCACAGAAGTTTGGATTCAATGGACTGTCATAAAAGTCAGACATATGATAGCATAATGCACTAATCTAATATATGCATTTATTTATTTCTATACTGTTTGGTCATAAAAACCTCAAAGCTAGGGTTCTCACTCATCTGCCTGCTATGGCAACAGTAGTGCCTCCCAGCGTCTCCTGAACAAAACTGGGAGTAGTGGTTACCTCTGCCAGTGGAAGTTACACCAACCTAATTTATACCAGCTTCATATATATGCCAGCTCTCTTACAGAACTATCATAACTTTAGGAAGCCAGCATGAGTTACCTCTAATCCAAGCTGTTTTTGACAGTGTGCCTGAGCCAGCCTAAGCTGGCATAGGGCACAAGAAAAAAAAGTGGGAGGCATCTGAAGAAACTAGTGTGGCTGCATAAGGCTGAGGTTTAAGAAGGGCATGCATAAGAAATGGAAGAAAGGGGAAATCATGAAGGAAGAGTATATATGTCTAGCCAACAGTTGAAGAGAGAAGGTCAACCAGGCCAAAACTCAGAATCACCTCATGCTTGCAAGAGTGGTTAAAAATAATACTAAAAATTCTTCAGCTATATTTGAAGCAAGAGGAAGAACTAGCATGTAATTCAAGATGACCTTAACAGACTGGAGACGTGGACCCAAGCTAACACCAAGAATTTCAATAGGGACAAATGTAAAGTTCTACATGCAGGAACGACCAGATGCACAAATATAAGATGGGGACATCCTATTGCAGATATTGTGCAGCATGAGGCAACTAGATGCAAAAAAAACTGACTCCTTTTGGAATGAAACAATGTCCAGACCCATTAGATTGCTCTAAACTTCACTTGCAGAACTTTATTCAAAACAAAACAAAAACATCGAAGGTACATCCAAATAATTCCACACAAGAATTGTGCTGTCTAGCACAGGCTCAGCATCTTAGAAATAAAAGAATTTATATATTTTTTTATAAGATATTTATTGCAAATTTTAAACAAAAAATCACCAAACATATAAAATACCATCACCAAGATATAACAAACAAAAAAGAACAGAGAAAAACAGAAAAATAAACATAGAATAAAAAAAAGCAACAAAAACAACTTTCCATAAATCATATTTCCATAACTTTTGGACTTCCTCACATCTCCCTTTTCCTGCGTTCTCAATAATAAAATTATAAGCAGCAATTTATTGCCTTATTTCAGTTCTTATTTTGTAATTCTCAAATATTATGTCTCAGACTTTAAATATTTTTATCAAATACTTAACTGCTTAGTTTAAACATAATATTGCTTCAAATTTCATCTTTTTCTTAAAATCACTTATTCTCATATATCTTTCAACTAAATTGCTGATGCCATGTTGTTTTCTATCGTGCATTTTCTTAACATTCATACAGCTTATAATGTTTTTGTAAATAGTCCTTAAACTTTTTCCAGTCCTCTTCCACTGTCTCTTCTCCCAGGTCTCGAATTCTGCCAGTCATTTCTGCCAACTCCATATAGTCTATCAGTTGCGTCTGCCATTCTTCCAGCATGGGCAAATCTTGGATCTTCCAATGTTTTGTGATGAGTATTCTTGCTGCTGTTGTTGCATACATAAAAAAAGTTCGATCCTTCTTTAACACCCTCTGGCCAACAATGCCCAAAAGGAAGGCCTCTGGTTTCTTAGGGAAGGTATACTTAAATACCTTTTTAAACTCATTATAGATCATTTCCCAGAAGGCCTTAACCCTCGGGCAAGTCCACCAAAGGTAAAAGAATTTTCCTTCAGTCTCCTTACATTTCCAACATTTATTATGTAGGACCATGTCATTACAGAGGAGGCAGATTTAGTCGTTGTCTGAGGACTATCCCTGCCTCCGGGTCTGGTCCTGTCCGGACGGATACTAGAATCAGCAAGGGATACCCACATAGCCTGAAGGTGCTGCTGTGCAATGCCAGGTCAATGATTCATAAGACCACTGCCATCCATGACTTGATCATGGATGGAGGATTTGACCTGGCTTGTGTAACAGAGACTTGGTTGGATGAAGCAGATGGGCCTGTTCTTGCCGCTGCTTGTCCACCAGGTTTCTCTTACACACAGCAACCCAGGCCTTGTGGGCGGGGAGGGGGGGTTGCAGTGATTTTTAGGAAGTCATTAGTTTGCACCAGGCGTCCTATTGGGAAGACCCAGTTCTCTGAGTGCATGTTCTGGAAGTTGGGCAATAGGGGCAGTACAGGATTCCTTTTGGTGTACCGACCTCCCCGTTGCACCAAGGATTCCCTGCCCGAGCTGCTTCAGGTCGTGGCGGATGTTCTCCTGGAGACACCTAGTTTGGTTGTCCTAGGGGATTTTAATATCCATGCCGACACGACCTTACAAGGGGCCGCTCGGGACTTCGTGGAAAGCATGCCCACCATGGGGCTGTCCCTGAATAAGTTTGGCCCAACCCATAGCCACGGACATGCCTTGGACCTGGTGTTTACCTCCATGGATGTTGGTGCTCTGACACTAAGTAAAAGCGAAACAAAAGAAGTGCCATGGTCAGACCACTTCCTGTTGCAACTTAACTTCTCCGCGACCCTTCCCCTCTGCAGGGAGGTGGGACCGATTCGGATGGTCCGCCCCCGCCACTTAATGGATCCAAATGGTTTCCAGAGAGCGGTAGGGGATGTTTTATCCCATGTTGATGGCCTTTCAGCTGATTCCCTGGTGGCCCGCTGGAATGTGGAGTTAACCAGGGCTATTGACTGTTTGGCTCCGAAGCGCCCTCTCCAATTGCATGGAGCCCGGACAGCCCCGTGGTTTTCCACGGATCTGAGGGCAATGAAACAATCGTTGAGACGGCTAGAGCGCCGGTGGCGGATGACCCATTCTGAAGCTGACCGGACACAGGTTAGAGCTCAGTGTTGAGCCTACCAAGTGGCGGTAGCGACGGCGAAGAAGGCTTTCTTCGCCGCCTCTATTGCATCTGCAGAAAACAGCAGCAGGAGACTTTTTCAGGTGGTCTGCAATTTAGCGGAACCACCTGCTACATCGGGGCCCAGTACGGGCCACATGATCTCCTGCAATGATTTTGCAAAGTTTTTTGCAGATAAAGTCGCTCAGATTCGGGAAGAGGTAGATGCCACCGTGGGAGCAGGGCAGGGGCGGGAGAGTGCTAGAGTCCTGTCTAGTCAAATTGCGTGGGATCAATTCCAATCTGTTACCTCCGAGGATGTGGACAGGCTGCTTGGACGAGTGAAACCAACCACCTGTCTCCTTGATCCTTGCCCATCCTGGCTTATAAAAGCTAGCTGGGAAGGGCTGGGCGATGGGCTTTGTGGGGTGGTGAATGCTTCCCTCCGTGAGGGAGCCTTCCCAGACCCGCTGAAAGAGGCGGTTATTAAACCGCTTCTTAAAAAACCATCTTTAGATGCGGCCACGATGGCCAACTATCGCCCAGTCTCAAATCTTCCATTCTTGGGCAAGGTGATTGAGCGAGTGGTTGCTGAACAACTCCAGGCACGCCTGGAAGAAGCGGACCATTTGGATCCCTTCCAATCAGGATTCAGGCCTCATCACGGGACTGAAACTGCCTTGGTCGCACTGGTTGATGATCTCCGGCGGGCTAGGGACAAAGGTGAGAGCTGTTTCCTAGTTCTGCTGGATCTCTCAGCGGCGTTTGATACCATCGACCATAACATCCTTCTGGACCGTCTTGAGGGGCTGGGAGCTGGGGGCACTGTCATACAGTGGTTCCGCTCCTTCCTCCTGGGCCGTGTTCAGAAAGTGGTGGGGGGGGATGAGTGTTCAGACCCCTGGGCTCTCACTTGTGGGGTGCCTCAGGGTTCTGTCCTCTCCCCCATGCTTTTCAACATCTACATGCAGCCGCTGGGAGAGATCATCAGGGGGTTTGGGCTGGGTGTTCATCAGTATGCAGATGATACCCAGCTCTACCTTTCTTTCAAATCAGAACCAGTGAAGGCGGTGAAAGTCCTGTGTGAGTGTCTGGAGGCGGTTGGAGGATGGATGGCGGCAAACAGATTGAGATTGAATCCTGACAAGACAGAAGTACTGTTTCTGGGGGACAGGAGCCGGGCAGGTGTGGGGGATTCCCTGGTCCTGAATGGGGTAACCGTGCCCCTGAAGGACCAGGTGCGCAGCCTGGGAGTCATTTTGGACTCACAGCTGTCCATGGAGGCACAGGTTAAATCCGTGTCCAAGGCAGCTGTGTACCAGCTCCATCTGGTACGTAGGCTGAGACCCTATCTGCCCGCGGACTGCCTCGCCAGAGTGGTGCATGCTCTGGTTATCTCCCGCTTGGACTACTGCAATGCGCTCTACGTGGGGCTACCTTTGAAGGTGACCCGGAAACTACAACTAATCCAGAATGCGGCAGCCAGACTGGTGACTGGGAACGGCCGCCGAGACCATATAACACCGGTCTTGAAAGACCTACATTGGCTCCCAGTACGTTTCCGAGCACAATTCAAAGTGTTGGTGCTGACCTTTAAAGCCCTAAACGGCCTCGGTCCAGTATACCTGAAGGAGCGTCTCCACCTCCATCGTTCTACCCGGACACTGAGGTCCAGCACCGAGGGCCTTCTGGCGGTTCCCTCACTGTGAGAAGCCAAGTTACAGGGAACCAGGCAGAGGGTCTTCTCGGTAGTGGCGCCCTCCCTGTGGAACGCCCTCCCACCAGATGTCAAAGAGAACAACAACTACCAGACTTTTAGAAGACATCTGAAGGCAGCCCTGTTTAGGGAAGCTTTTAATGTTTGATGTATCATAGTATTTTAATATTCTTTTGGAAGCCACCCAGAGTGGCTGGGGAAACCCAGCCAGATGGGCGGGGTATAAATAATAAATTATTGTTGTTGTTGTTGTTGTTGTTGTTGTTGTTGTTGTTGTTGTTGTTGTTGTTGTTGTTGTTGTCATGCAAATGGTATATTTTTGCAAGCTTGACTGGGGTCATGTACCACCTATATATCATTTTCATAATATTTTTTTTCAAGGCATTACATGCCGTGAACCTCACACCGGTGGTCCATAACCTTTCCCAGTCAGCAAACATAATGTTGTACCCAATGTCCTGTGCCCATTTTATCATGGCTGATTTAACTGTTTCATCTTGAGTATTCCATTTTAACAACAAGTTGTACATTTTTGAAAGTACCTTAGTCTTGGGTTCTAACAATTCTGTTTCTAGTTTCGATTTTTCCACCTGGAAACCTGTTTTTTTATCCAAATTAAAAGCCTCCCTAATCTGAGCATAATGTAACCAATCTCGCACTTTATCCTTTAGTTTCTCAAAACTCTGCAATCTCCAAGTATCTCCAACTTTTTCTAATATTTCCCAATATTTCGGCCATTTGGCCTCCATATTGAGTCTTTTCTGAGCCTTAGCTTCCATAGGTGACAACCACCTTGGGGTCTTGTTTTCTAATAAGTCTTTGTATATTATCCAGACATTAAATATTGCTTTCCTGACAATATGGTTCTTGAAAACCTTATGAATTTTTACCTTGTCGTACCACAAATATGCATGCCATCCAAAAGCATTGTTAAACCCTTCCAGATCCAAAACATCCGTATTCTCAAGAAGCAGCCAATCTTTCAGGCAGCAGAAAGCTGCTGATTCGTAATACAGCCTTAGGTCTGGCAGGGCAAACCCCCCTCTTTCCTTAGCATCGGTCAATATTTTAAATTTTATTCTGGGCTTTTTGCCCTGCCAGACAAATTTACAGATGTCTTTTTGCCACTTCTTGAAACAGTCCACTTTATCCACAATCTGTAGGGTCTGAAACAAAAACAGCATTTTTGGCAGTACATTCATCTTTATAGCAGCAATACGGCCCAACAAGGAGAGATTCAATCTTGACCAGCTTTCTTAGAAATAAAAGAATTTATAATCAGAGTTGACAAAAATAGCTCTGTCTCACATAAGCTCCATTAGCCTGCATTCCAGCCCTTAAGGCTGTTGAGCTCCCAGAGAGGCTTCTTATTCCCAAAGCCTAAGAACAAAGACTCAGCCACCAGCATGATGGTGAATTTGCAGTTCAATAGCCTCCCATGTGATCTAAGGTTAATCTCTCATGAATTATCTACTAGAGAACAGCAGCCACTTTGTATACTTCAATGGAATTTCTCCACATTAAAGCCATCAGTAATACACATTTAGGCATTCCCCATTTCAATGTTAATTAAGCAATTATCCTTAACACATCTGGCTTGCCAGTAGTGCATGTGAAAAGGATCTAGGGGTCTTAGTAGACCACAAATTTCATATGACTCAACAGTGTGATGCAGCTGCAAAAAAGAAAAAGAAAAGGAAAGCCTTTTCTAGGCTGCATCAACAAAAGTGTCCAGATCAATGGAAGTAATAGTCCTGTTCTATTCTGCCATAGTCAGTGCTATCAATGAATACATTAATTTCTTTTGTAGCTGTAGACTGAAGGCTTGTATGTCTAGTATTCATTCTTTGTTGTAGGTAATCCCAAGGCCAGAAATCATTTCCTATTAAACTACATGCAAAAGAAAAAATCCTGTTCAGATGTAGCAAACATGTATCCTTTAGGAATCCCATAGGGAATTTACAACTTTGAATTTCTGATTACTATCCTTTTATTATTATTATTGTTCAGACTATAATTAACCACTGCTTGTGAACAACCCCTTTGTAATTTTAGTTCCATTATTAAAATTAATAACACTATGTGGCAATTGTCATATAAACCACCATATAACACTTAGAGGGATTAGAAAGATGCATTTATTCACCAGCCTGCTTATGGGGGTCTTGCATTTGACATCGTTGGCCTGAGAACACTCTAAACATTCAATGCGCACCACTGTAATCAAGCAGACTGCTGTGGCAATGTTATAAACTTAACCAGGGAAATATTTATGTAGAAGGAATATTTGCATCCTTGTGCAGGATGGTTCTAGTGCTACTGCTGATACTGCTTCCTCACATGCCATACAAGGCTCACACTGTGAAATGCAGGATCCAGTATCCACACTATCCTCTTCACAAGTATCATCAGTTAGGAGACCTCATCATTGGAGGGATTGCTTCATATGGTGGCTTTATTGCCTATTCGATTGAATTCACTGAAGAACCTCCATCGCCACCTTTGGAGGATCTTATGTAAGGATTTAACTCTTGCTTGTTCTTAGTTCCATTTGTTTTGACAGTAGATTGGTCCGTGCTAGAGTCACAGCCTCTGAACTGTGACGTATTAGCTGAGGCTGTTCAAATAAATTAAAGGATACCTTATATTTTGGGTACAAAAGGCTGCTTAATTCTATATTGTCAAACCAGATTTGCATGTAGGTCTGGTATGGATTGGGATCATCAAGATGGGGAAAGTGGTTTAACTTCTTTCAAAACTTCTTTTTTGCATTATGAATAGTCTCCCAGATTTATTTACTGATAAGGGAAAGTATTCACTTATCAACTCTACCATTCCTACACTGTAGCTGCTTTTCAAAAACTTCTTGTATTATATCTCTTTAGTGTTCATGTAACAATTTAAGAAACTTGGTTTCACCAGAAGCGTGTGACATAATCAGTCCTTGATTAGATTTATGATACTGTGAGATTTCTCCCTCACCCTTAGAGCTTTACTGCCAGTTTCCATTCCTTCTGGTATTTCTGAGACTTTCTGTAGTTTCATCTGTCGACAGTCCTGTTGACAGTCCTATTGACAATATATTCATAAGCAACTTGGTAAATAGTTAGAGTTGTGTCCAGCTAAGTCCTTTTCAGAATAGACTCATTGGAATTAACGAGCCTGAGTCCTGTCCATTGGATTCAATGGGTCTTCTCTGAGTAGCTAACTTAGGATAAAATTCATAAAATGTGGAATACCAATATCATTATTGCTATTGAAGAAATTACTATATAGGATTTATAAGAAGAAATTATCAGATTTTGAATATGAATTCAAATATATGTAAGGCCTGCACATCTTGAATGAGAGTGAAGCATTGCAACCTGGAAGCATCCATTCTTTGTTGTGGGTCATCTCAAGCCCAGGAGTCATGGTTATTGTTATTGATTTAGTATTTATATATACTAAAGCTAATTATTTCCTTCATAGCAATTATGCTTGTGAAATATGCTTCTGATACAGAATCTGACTCTCATTGTAGAGTATTGCCTAAGAATTACCAGAACATCCTGGCCTTGGCCTTTGCAGTAATGGAGATTAATGAAAACCCTCATATCTTACCCAACATTACCTTGGGTTTCTGCATTTATGACAACTATTACTATGCTAAGTGGACCTATATTTCCACAATGTTGCTTACTTACACATTGGAAAGATTTTTTCCAAACTACAACTGTGATATACAGAATAAGCTAACTGCAGTAATTGGTGGACTGGACTCCCAAACATCTCTCGATATGGCAACTATTCTGGATGTCTACAAGGTTCCACAGGTATGATATGTGAGTGGTGTATGACAGATTAATTATTCATACATTTCCTTTGTCAGATAGCTCACTCTGTGAATTGATTAATAAGTTAACAGAACATTTTTGGAAGCTTCTTCTGTGGGCCTACATTTTATTCCTAGAAGTGTCTAGGAAGATTTTGTGCCATAAATAATTTGAGGAGTTTAAAAACTGGTTGTTTATTGACCATTAATGATTATACAGTTGCACAAAACTTGTGTGGAGGTTACATTACATTGGCTGTGCAATGAGCATTCATCCCAAAATATTTGCATGCATTTATTTATTTATTTGTAAAAATCAGTGAGGTATACAATTAAAAATTAATTAAAACCCCTATAAATAATAATTAAAGTGACTAGCTGAACAGCGGCAAAGGCCTGTTGACATAAAAACATTTTTGATGGGCACCTGAATGTCAAAAGTGCAGGTGTCTGCCAAATCTTTGCTGAAAACGTGCTCCACAGCATGGGACTTGTGATACTAACTGTCTGACTCAAGCTGAAGTCAAACCTAACAAAGTTTATTGATTGCAAGTCCATCAAGACATTCTCATACACAAACAATTAAAACAATAATATGCATACATGCAAATACATTTTGCTGTACTAGAATATGATTAAAATTATAGCATATCTGAAACTCATTGACAATGGCAGCTATGAGCTAAATAAACATATCTCAAATGCTTCGATCAACTGGAAGTGATAATTAAATGCTATTTTTATTTTCTAATCCATTTCACCTTCACATGTATCTTCAGCTAACATATAGCCCTGCTCCAGTGATACGTGATAAACACCCAGGCCTTTCCTTCTACCAGATGGTTCCCAAGGAAGAGCTTCAGTATGAGGGGATTCTCTCTTTGCTTCTGCACTTCCGATGGTTTTGGATTGGGGTTGTTGTTATGGACACTGATGATGGAGAAAGATTTGTGCAAACCGTGCTTCCAATGTTTCCCCAGAAAGGTGTCTGTTTTGCCTTCATAGAAAGAGTTCCCACAACTGCTTTTATCTCTGACATTGCAAGTATGGTGAATCGGGGGAAAGAAATAAATTTTAAAGTGATGAACAGCAAAGCCAATGTAATTCTGGCTTATGGAGAATCCTTTTCTTTGTCCTATTTCAGGTGGTTGCCATATCTGTCAGATATAGAGCACCTGACAAAGAAACCAAAAGGCAAAATTTGGATAACTACAGCTCAGATGGAGCTCACATCTTTTCCCTATCAAAGGAATTGGGATACAGACAAATTCCATGATGTTATAGCCTTCTCATATCAGTTCAAAGATCTGACAGGATTTCACCAGTTTGCAGAAGGTAGAAACCCTTACAGCATTTCTGGAGATGGTTTCATCAAGGACTTCTGGAAAAATGCCTTTGACTGTGTATTTCCAAATACAAATCAGGGTGAGATGGAGGGGAATATTTGCACAGGGAAAGAGAAGCTAAAGGACCTTCCTTTTTTCTATTTTGAAATGAGAATGACTGGCCATAGCTATAGTGTCTACAATGCTGTCTATGCTGTGGCTCATGCTTTACAGGCCATGTCCTCAACTAGGCTAAAACACCGACCAATGTTGGAGGGAGTGGGTCTGAAGCTTCAGAATCAACAGTTTTGGAAGGTATCATATTTTGAATTTTTAATAGGGGCAATATTGTAAGTTCTGGATCTAACAGCAGTAATCTGAACAGAAAGCTTTCTCCACAGACACTTACTATCCTTAAAGTTATGTCTTCCTTCTTCTTTCCACCAGTTAGAATTGTAAATCGTTTACTGATCCCTCGCTACTTTCCTTTTTTGTCGTGGTTAACACTAAAAGGCTAACAGCCAGTACAGAAGTAAACATTGTATTCCAACGTCCTGGACATTCCTAGAAAATAAAGTAATAGCTGACACAAAGTTCTGATTACAGATAGGTAGCCATGTTGGTCTGCCATAGTCAAAATAAAAAAATTCCTTCCAGTAGCACCTTAAAGACCAACTAAGTTAGTTCTTGGTATGAGCTTTCATGTATCTGAAGAAGTGTGCATGCACACGAAAGCTCATACCAAGAACTAACTTAGTTGGTCTTTAAGGTGCTACTGGAAGGAATTTTTTTATTTTGACAAAGTTCTGAATTTGCCTCTGCAAACAGATAGACAAACAAATGATGACATACATAACAAATATGAATGCACTTTTAGAAACAAATAAATGCATGGATTGTGAAACAAATGAAGTTTCTTGCTCTGTTCTCACATATGTAGCATTTTCTAAACCTTTTATTATTATTTCAATATAGCTCCATCACATTCTGAGATGTATCTCATTTAACAACAGTGCTGGAGACAAGATATCCTTGGATGAGAATGGGAAATTAGCAGCTGGATTTGATATTATCAACTACATTCTTTTACCAAATCAGTCAAAAGTGAAGATTGGGAAGGTAGATCCACAAGCTCCTTTAGACAAAATGTTAACCATCAATGAGGATGCCATCACTTGGCACTACTGGTTTAACCAGGTAGGCTCCAATACATACACAGTTTGGGTCATCTTTGACTCTTGCTTGTATACTAAATCTCAGTGTTTATAGTGATACTCGAGCAATTCAGTCTTGCTTCATTGTCACATCTTTTTGCTGACTATAGCATTAACTGGAAAGGGCATCAGAATTAGACAAATCCTGAAATCAAAGGCAAAGCAGGGTGCCTCATAGGAATACTGTGCTGGTCAGAGGTGAGGCAGAACCTGTAAAAGGAGGCACAAATTGTAAGAGGAACCTGTGGAGTGCTCTGTGGTGTTTTGGCAATTCTAAAATTAAAACAGTGCTATACAAGAATGCCATCATGCTAGGATGGAATGGGGGGGGGGGGGGAGGAGAGCAAACACCAGAGTGGAAAGGCAGCATACAGAAATTTCTGTGGTTATTGACATGTCAACCTTGTAATCACAAAAAATCATTTTACTCAGAAAGCAAATCCCTTTGAGTTCTGCTCACTCAAAATCAATGTTAATGTTTATTAGTACAAAACACCTTGACCTCTTTTTCTATGATGTCACAGTTTTCTTGCCAGGGCATTCTTCTCATGACCGATTTTCAGACAATTGCTCACAAATCATTAATGGAGTTTAAGTTATAGCTTTTTTATTCATACCAAAATGCTAACAGCTGGCCTTGTGGAAAAATTGTCTTTCTGCAAGCTATATTTCTGAAATTCTGGAGTATTGATGCTGTCAGATCTTGCTGGAAATGCCACCCAATTCCATAAAAAGGGAAAGTAAGAGAAAGGGGAGGGAGGAACAGTTTATATAAAAGCTCCTTAAACCATTTACCTATATTTTATCAGGATTCATTCCCTCTTGGGGCACTAGTGTGCTTGCAAATTCCATGAACATCTGTCTTGTCTTTCTTTTTTAAAAAAAATCCCAATATTGAATGGGTGTGAGGAATTGAAGCAGACTTGGATGCGCTTGGGTCAAGCGTTATAGTTCCTCAGACAACAATTGTGTAGAATCAGTCTGAACCTAATGCTGTTATTGGTGCATTCACCTATTATGTATCTGCTTTAAATTTAAAAATATTACTTTCTTTTCTCCTGAGGTTGCTCAGAATAATAAACTGCCTGAAGAACAGTTTATTATCTACATATCAGCATTTTTTAAACAGTGGGTTTCTACAAAGAAGACACTTACCTTTAGGTTACATTTGAGCTCCCTACACAAAACACACAATATAGTTGCTATGAAGGTCCGTGATACTTTTAGTACATGTTCACCCTACCATGTTAGAAATAAGGATTAACTATATTAACTTAATGAAACACTTTCCTAATAAATCCCTTTGAACACTTGATTTTCTGCTCTGGAAACAGGAAAATAACAAATGAAATGTAGAACTAGTCATATTTTAAGCACTTCAGTTAAGAAAGCTAAGGTATGAGTTCAGAAGTAACATTAGTTTCTGGAGGAGCCAAATAGAGTGAATAAACATACTAGAATTAAAATTATTGGCAAAATTGCAAAAAATGACGTTTTTGAGCTATTTTTGAGGGAAATCGGCAAAAAAACGATACTGCCAACACGGGTTGCCATACGTCTGGATTTTCCCAGACATTTTTTTGCTGATCTCCGACTACAGCATTCCAGGTATGTCCGTGTGATCATCCTCAAGATTTGTTTTCTCCTCTTTCCTCTATGCATTAGACACGACCTCTTTCGTTATGTAGTGAGACTTGCCATCCAGGTTCTAGGAAGAAAGTGAAAGAGGGGAAACCATTTTGCTGCTATGACTGCTTCCCATGTCCAGAAGGGAAGATCTCAAATGAGAAGGGTAAGAACTATATTGTAGAAGTTAGTATTAAGATTGGCTGTAATCCAGAGGAACTGATATGTAAATATCATTTTACTTACTTGTTTATTAAGGATTTTTCTTCACCATATATTCACATATATACTCAGAATAAACTCACCATAAGCTAAAATAACAGCAGATAACATAAAATCATAGAATGGTAGAGCTGGAGGGAACTCCAAGGGTCATCTAGTCCAACCTCAGCAATGCAGGAATCTCAACCAAAGCTTCCATGACAGATGGCCACGCAACCTCTGCATAAAAACCTCCAGTGAAGGAGAGTCTGAGGGAGTCCATTCCACTATTCAACACTCTTATTGTTGGAAAGTTCTTCCTGACATTGGGAGGTTCAATTTTGAATGGGATGTACAGCTTTTCCTATAGAGTCAGTAGAGAGAGGGAGGGAGGTTAAATGATTTGACAACCACACCCTAATGAGCCAGGGGCAAGCTGTGTTTTCTTCTAAATCTTTTCACTGCACTTATTCATTATTTTTCTGGTCATGAACTGTTGAAACGCTGTATGAGCTAAGTAGAATGCATCCTCCTAGCTCAAATTTCCTATAATAAATGCTTAAGTTCAGCTGCTGAAATTAACAGAAGAACCCAGTGTTATCAAATACCATAGCATCAATCAAAGCAGTGATATGAACAAACAATGGGGTGAAATGAAAGGCAGGGTAACCAAGAAAATAATTGCATTTTACATTTTATTCCAACTTAAGATCTGCGGTGTGTGTGTGTGTGTGTGTGTGTGTGTGTGTGTGTGTATGGAAAGCAATATCTTTGGTGGGAGACATGCTGTGCTCCTTCTGGGTAGTTTGTCCATCACTGGTCCCCCCTGCTGTACTTGGCTCTCATTTGTGACTTCTAGAAGCTGTCAGCATCCTATAGTGTCCACACCCCGGGAACAGCTTCAACTGGCCAGCTAACCAGGTGAAGGTAGCCAATGGATTTCAAAACTTCAGTGAGTTAGGGACTTGCCATTCAAGAGAAGACAGGCTTCAGCAGACTGAATAGACAAGACCAATAGTGGGTCCAATGATCAAGAAGATGGTTTCTGCACATGCTGCGGAGAGAAGTGAGGGGCAGATGGGACTATCAACCTGTGAAGGTTTCCTAATTTCATCTAGGAAAAGGAAAACTCAGATCCTAAACTTTCACTGCCTTGTGGCTATATTCATTTATGAGGAAATATTCAGGAGTAAACCCCAAGAACGATGGATAGCCACTGCCTTGAAAGGACATCTCTTGGAAAAGAATAAGCTGAGAAGTAAATCAGGCATAGGCAAACTTGGCCCTCCAGATGTTTTGGGACTACAACTCCCACCATCCCTAGCTAACAGGACCAGTGGTCAGGGATGATGGGAGTTGTAGTCCCAAAACATCTGGAGGGCCAAGTTTGCCTATGCCTGAAGTAAATCATACTCAAATCTAGAGCTGAGGCCCTAATGCACTTGAAGGGTGTCTTCTTTGCCTCCTACCAGCAATTCCCACAGCCAAGCTGGTGCCAAATGTATTGCTTTCCTTTCTTATTGATCACATCAGTGAGGCCAAAAGAGGGTATTGTCATCTGGGCAGCCCAGGACCTCCATACACATGAACCAGGATTTCACCACAAAGTTAGGGAGATCCTTGGGAGTGCCAGGTCAGGTTGATAAGCTATGAAATGTAGACCAAATTTATCCCCCATTACTGTCCTTGAGTCTAGAAATATCACAGGTTCTTTTGCTCTTTTCATTGAACAGGATGTTGTTCTCTCAGTCTTGTAGGAATAATTGGACAAATGATAACAGTGCCCCTTAGAAATCTTAGAACAGCTTTTACTCTTACTTCAAGATTTATAAATAGCTGCCTACTCAAAGGAAAATCAGGATTTTATAATCACTGTGATTTTAATGTAGCTGTCCTATTGCATCACTGTCCTTAATCATGGAATATAACTGTTGTTTAGATGTACATATGGTGACTGTCACAAAATTGCCATGGACAAATCACTACTTCCAGTGTGTTAGGGTGGTAGGGCTACATATGCTTTAACTGTGCATGAGGAACATTTACATCTAGTTAGTAAGATTTGTGGAGTGAAGATTAACATCAGACTTTTCGTTTTCAGATATGAATGACTGTTTTAAATGTCCAGATGAACACTATGCAACCCCCCAAAAAGATGCATGTGTTCCCAAGAAAGTAAGTTTCCTGTCTTATGAAGAACCTTTGGGGATCAGTTTAGCCTGTTTTTCTCTTTCTTCTTCTATGATGACAGCTCTGGTGCTAGGGACGTTTATAAAGCACCACAACACTCCCATTGTCAAAGCCAACAACCGGGACCTCACCTACACACTCCTCATCTCCCTTCTACTCTGCTTCCTGTGTGCTTTTTTATTCATTGGCAAACCTTGGAAGGTGACATGTCTCCTCCGACAAACTGCTTTTGGCATCATCTTCTCAGTGGCTGTTTCTTGTGTGCTGGCAAAAACTATCACAGTGGTTCTGGCTTTCATGGCTACCAAACCAGGATCAAGGGGGAGGAAATGGTTGGGGAAAAGACTGGCCAATTTTATTGTTTTTTCCTGTTCTCTTATTCAAGCAGGCATCTGTACTCTATGGCTTGCAACCTCCTCCCCATTCCCAGATGTTGATATGCATTCTTTGACTTCAGAAATTGTATTAGAATGTAATGAGGGGTCTGTAACAATGTTCTACTCTGTTCTTGGCTATATGGGATTCCTAGCACTTGTTAGTTTCACTGTGGCTTTCCTTGCCAGAAAGTTACCTGACAGTTTCAATGAAGCCAAGTTTATCACTTTCAGTATGTTGGTCTTCTGCAGTGTTTGGATATCCTTTGTTCCTTCCTACCTGAGCACCAAAGGAAAATATATGGTTTCAGTGGAGATCTTCTGCATCTTATCCTCCAGTGCTGGGCTGCTGGGTTGCATCTTCCTTCCCAAATGTTATCTGATTGTGCTGAGGCCTGAGCTGAATAACAGGGAACATCTAATAAAGAGGAAGGCCAAATGACTGTTTGGTACATTTTGCTATAAATTGCACACCTGAGGGGTTTTTGTCTGCACTCATTATAAACCTGAATGTTCCTCTTGCAGCACCTATCATTTTTACACTGCTACCTTTGTAATTTTCTGAATGGTTCCCTTATTGTGGTTAGATTTTCCTTAAAGCTCTCCAAACACACACTCTCAATCTATTACAAGATCGGCTCATGTTTATGCATCTGAATGTACAAAAGAAGCCATATCACTTGCCATTCAGGCAAAAGCTATTTTATTTTACTTATAATTATAAAAATATTCTGCTGTATAATAAAATATATCAAAGCAAAAAGAAATTAAAAACATTGCTTAGTGACCTCTATCTATCTATCTATCTATCTATCTATCTATCTATCTATCATCTATCTATCCTCACTTGCGGAATGTTGCTATGGCGTATTGACATTTATTTATTTATTTATTTATTTATTTATTTATTTATTTATTTATTTATTTATTTATTTATTTCCTCACTTGCGGAAGGTTACTATGGTGTATGTAAAGTGAGTGCAAATTGTGGGCCCATTGAATTGCACTTATTACAGAGATTAAGTGCATGTAGGATGTTTATGCCTGCTTTTGCAACATTCTGTTTTGCATGCTCTTTTTTCTGCCTCTTATTACCAGCTTCACTAGGTCCTAGATAGCTTACAATACAACTGGAACCTGTGCACCTTTAACTGTTCACAGTGTCATAGAATGCATTGTATCTTTCACCCCAGAACTTTGAGTGGTTCAGTTGTCTAGTGATACTGAGTTTAAAATACTTTGTCTCAGTGTTTACATATCATCAAGCCTCTATGCACTCTGGGAGCAGTGTATGGACCTTGTTAGTTGCTCATTTAAGGAAAATTACAGAAGATATCCAACTAGAATCAAAGCCAGAGAGGTGTTTGAATCTTGCAACACTGAGGTGAACATTGGCCAATGGGCCATGGTGCACATGTGGTGTGTGTACACACACGCATATAGAGCACATGGCAAGGTGAAAGGAGTTTCCTTGGACCTTGCTGTGAAAACACAGCATGTGACAGGCAACTGACTCGGGAGCTAGGAAAGTTGAAATCCTCCCATTAATCCACCTCACTGCCGGGACCTCATTAGTTTTAATAAATATATCCTGTTACCCATCTTTCTTGGGTGTATTGGCAAAGGCTCCCCGCCTCCTTTTAAGTACAGAAGAAGTGTGTGAGCAAAATCAATTGATCAGTTCACAAAGTTAACAAAAGTAATGCCTAACTTTCACCCAACTAAGTGAAAATTAAAACTTCTGTTAAGATAGACAAATAAATTCAGTTTCACAATTCCTCAGAGAATTGATAGATTTCAGTTGGTGAACGTGTTCCCTTTAATTATCATAAGTATAGTAATTCTCCATTTTCTCTATCCCCCCATGAACGTGGACACCATCAAAGCTAATGAGACAGTCTGTAAAAGATAATACACACAAATCTTCCCCCAAATGATGTCCAACTGTTTTGGACTACAACTTCAATAGAACCAGCCAGTGGTGGATGCTGGAAATTGAAATTCAAAACATATGGAAGGTGATCAAGAAGACTGGCAATCTTTAGCGATCACAGCTAGAATTAGGGAATGTGAATAGACAAGGATCTTTCAGCATGATCAGGATTTTTTTTAAAAAGACAAAACGTTATCTTGCATTCTGTATTTTATACATATAAGGAGATTAAATTGCCAATGTTTTTTTCTCAATGATACTGTCATAGTAAGAAATATGTTTTTCCGGTTTTAAGGCAATGTTTATAGCAAGGATGGTGGCATTGTTGGTCTTGATGTTGATGCTACTTCCTCATGTAATAGCCAAGACTCGCATTGTTAAATGCAATGTCCCTGATCCACAGCCTCCACTCCATCAGTATCATCAGAATGGAGACTTCATCGTTGGTGGAATCACCTCTCACAGCATCATCATCTCCAACTCAATAGCCTTCATCCAAGAACCCCCACCAGCATTACCTGAAGAGCTTAAGTAAGGAATTAATAATTTTAGGTTTCCTGCAATGTGGTGTGATATGTATTGTTTCTTGATGGAAAATTAATAAAAAATATTTTTTTAAAAAAATTAGATACCTGCGAGATCAAAGGTTCATCGAGGACTGTGGAAAGTTAGTTGAGTACTGGGAATGTATAAGTGACAAAGAAATAACGTTAGTGGCATTTAAAGAAGCTCTGTAAAAACTTAAGAAATATTGCAAAAAAGAAAAACAGATGTGGAAGGGTATGCCAAAAGGCAATAGCAAATTTAGGAAATGTGTAATTAAAAAAGCTTAATTTGGATGATTGTCAGAGAGGCTGAAGGAAGTCCAAAAAATGAGAAAATCTGTGGAAGTTGTAATGTGGTGTGATATGTATTGTTTCTTGATGGAAAATTAATAAAAAATATTTAAAAAAATAATAATTTCAGGTTTCCACTTTGATTCATACTTTAATCCCTTATATACCATGGCAGGCAACTGGGTTCATTACACGTGGCAACATTTGCATGGGAGTTCAATCCTTGGCAAAGTATTAATGCATATCATTTTCTAGACCCCTCAAATTGGAATGGAAAAAGAACAGTTGTCTCCTTGGTTTTTTTTAAGTGGAGTGGAGGGGGACTCTGGTTATTTTTTAACCAAGGTAAGGGAATCTTTGATGGGCTGGTCCATCTCAAAAAACCTTAATGAATACCAAGGTAGATTAAAGCTTTTAATTCCTCTGTCAAGTTATCTGCCAAAAATGTTTCTGCATGGTTACTCTGTCCCATTGTGTGCCTTGAGTTCCGGCAAACTTTAGCTGAAAAAAGCCCTGGTTGCAGGAAACCTATCACTTGGTTTCTAAATGGTCAGTATTCCTCTCATGTGAAGACAGAATTGCTCCTTTGAGGTCTGCCCCATGGGCAGCTGCCTAGTTGACCTAATGACAAGCACTGGAACTCAATGTAGAACATAGCTGTGAAGCATTTACAAAGTGTGGCATACTTTTCTGATAAGGAATGCAACTCTCTTTCTAGTGTGGTGCCTAAGCATTACCAGAACATCCTGGCCTTGCAATTTGCAGTGAAGGAGATCAATGAAAATCCTCAGATTCTACCCAATGTCACTCTAGGCTTTCACATCTATGACAGCTATTTCAATGCCAAATGGACCTATCATGCCACAATGTTACTCACATCCTCACTGGAAACATTTGTCCCCAACTACATCTGTGACATCAAGCAAAACCTTTTAGCCATCATTGGGGGACTGGACTCCCAGACTTCCCTTCAAGTGGCAACAATATTGGATATCTATAAGGTTCCACAGGTGGGATATTTCTCTCTTGGTGTCAATCAATCAATCAATTTCTTTATTCGACCGATAGTCAGAATTAAAACATTACACTATAATTATAAACTATAACATCATAGGAGATACATAGGTAAGGTAGGGCCACAGAAATAGACCTCTCACAGATAACCCACATCAAAGCATTCAGTTATACGTTTCCGACGCTTGAGTGCCAGGAAAAGAAATTTAGCCACTGACAAGGTTGTTTTCCCAGAAGACTTATTTAGCAGATATGCTGTCTGGATTCCTCTTTGTCGGGAACTGAGCTGGGGTAAGTATGGAGTTATAAGATACTGTCTTAAATCGTTGTAGAAGGGACAGCTCAATAAAATGTGCTCTGTGGATTCTACCTCACCCAATGCACAGTGGCATAATCTCTGGTCATATGGAACTCCTCCATATCTTCCCTTCAGGACCGCCGAGTCAAGAACATTCAGCCTAGCCGCAGTAAATAGTCTGCGGTATTCCACGTAGTGGATATCCGCCAGGTAGCGAGCTGGGGCAGCCCGATACAACTGCTCCCCCAGAAACAACCCAGGTTTCACACGGGCTATGTCCTCCTGTCTGGCAATATCTCTTAATCTTTGCGCGATCACCGCCTTTGCGTGGCTATACGTCATGGACTCTATATAAAGGGAGGACAACCCACACTTCTGCACTTCCTCCACTATCTCCCCTTCCCATGGAGATTTAAAGTTATCCCTCAGAATCAAGGGGGCCAAACCCACCGGTCTGAAACAGAGCTTGAGCCATAGCCATAGCTTCGCTTTCAGGGCCACATACCTAAAGGCTTGGCAACCGGTTTCCAATCTCATGATCGCGCCTGCCACGGAGGGGGGGATCCTGAGTATGGCCCTGAGGAATTGGGTTTGGATAGATTCCAATTTTTCAAAATCCCTACGTGAGCCCAAGGCAATGCCCACCAGCAGAAGAGGGAGGACTTTCATTTTAAAGAGGCGTAAGGCAACATTGACAGTCTGTGCCTGTTTCTTGGAGTACAGGGTTCTAATCGCCAGGGCTGCTTTGGATGCGTTCGAGGCTATGTATTCTCTGTGCGCCAGGAAGGACCTATTTGATCTTACAACCTGACCCAGGTATTTGAAGCAACTGACCTGCTCTAAAGGAATACCATTAATTGACCATAAATTAGGTTTCGGTCGAGCAGCAAAGACCATTATTTTGGTCTTGGCATAATTTAATTGGAGCTCGTGTTGGGTCTCATATTCATGAAGAGCTCGAAGCATCCTCCTTAATCCGATGGGGGAGGTAGCTAATAGGGCGGCATCGTCCGCATACAGTAGGACATTTAAGGCTCGTCCTGCCAGTTTTGGTGGATGGAAATCAGCATTTGCCATATGCACCACTAGCGAATTAATATAGAAGTTAAACAGAGCAGGGGCAAGCAAACAGCCCTGTCTTACCCCCCTAGTGGTGGCAACCGGATTGGAGACTAGCCCCTTACTATCTATCCTAATCCTCAAGAGGGTATTTGTATGCAAATTAATAATCAGCAAGAGAAGGCGGCGGTCGATAGATGTCGCTGCCAATTTTGTCCATAGCTGGTTCCTGGGAATTAGATCAAAGGCCTGCTTAAAGTCTATAAAGGCGACATGGAGGGCTTTTAGGCCATTGCCAGCGTACTTGGTGGCCAAGTGATTTAGGATTAAGATTTGGTCTGTTGTTGATCTTCCGGGGCGGAAACCCGCCTGCTCCTCTGCGATGATATTGTTGCTTTCCATCCAGGTCGTTAATTTGTTAAGTAGAAATCTTGAATAGATCTTCCCAATAACATTTAGCAGGCTAATTGGTCTAAAATTGGCCGGGTCTGTGCGCGGCCCTTTCTTGTGAATTAACACAATCAGTGCAGAGTTCCAGCTTGGAGGAAATTGTGCTGTTTTGTTTATATAAGTAAAAAGAGCTGCTAGAGGTGGACACCACCAATCCTTATTGGCTTTAATAACATCTATGGAAATAAGATCGTCTCCGGGTGCCTTGCCCGCCTCAAATTGGCCTATAAGTGTTTCCACTTCAGAGCAGGTAACAGGATCCCACTCTGGCAAGGGGGCCAAATCTAACCTTCCTCCGCTGGGTGCGTGAGCTGCATATAAATCGGAGAAGAAGCTTTCCCAGGTGTCAGCTGAAATTTGAGGTTCTATCCTTGACAACGGTCTACCCAGGTATTTGGAAATTTGGTGCCAAAAGGAGGAGGGATTTCTATTTTCTGCAGCTTTTAGAAGGTTCTTCCAATCATTTCTTTCTGCCGCAAGCTTCTTTTCCTTTAATAGTGCTTTATACCTTCTCTTGAGGTTCATAAGGTGACTGCTAGGTGCGGGGTCATTTGATGCCCTATATGCCAAGAATTCGTTATATAGGTTGTTCTTGAAGAGTCTACATTCCTCGTCAAACCACTTTTTATGAGAGAAATGGTTACTATTCATTACCGGGGTCTTAGCCAACGAAGGTTTTAGCAGTTCTACTAAATTGTCATATATTGGCAGTGGCTCAACTGCCTGGATAAGGGAGTCCCTTGTCTCTTGCAGTTGGTCAGACCAAAGGAGTTCATTTATCCGTTGAGCCATATTGTCGGTCCATTTTAGGGCAGTGGGCCTCATCTGAAGCTGGTTATTTGTAATAGGCACACAGGAATAGGTAGCCAATTCTCCATCCAGGGTCAGAGAAAGTTCTAATGGAAAATGGTCACTTTCCAGCCTCGTTACCACCCTAAAGTTGGAAATTTTGGGAATTAGGTCTACTGATGTCCAAATAAAGTCTATGGTAGAGGCTCGGGAGCCTGACCAGAAAGTAAATTCGGCAGGGTAATCAGAACTGAGAGCTCCGTTTAAAAGGTGAAAATTAAGAGCCATCAAGGTTTGTCTACATTTAAAACCTGCATATGTAGCAACACTGTCTTTAAAATTCCTAGGTAAAAGGTCTGAGGTTAAAATGGGTAGTGAGGGATATTTATTATACTTAGCAAATAATGATTTATCAGAGTGAGACAATCGGCCATTGAAATCTCCTGCAACTAGGAAGGTGGCTTCAGGATATTTCTCTAGGAGAGTTTCAAGAGTCTGTTGAATTTCCCTCCATCTTTGGTCCACCAGGTTTTTCTTGTAGATTGGGTGCAAATAAACATTAATCACCACGAACACTTCCTCCGCTGTTTGTAGCTTTACACCCAGCATGGATGACGACTGGATGTCGATTTGTTCCACCTGCAGGTTTAAGGCCAAAGAAACGAGGGTAGCCAACCCACCTTGTGGTCTGCCAGGTGATAGTAAATTCTGTTGTGCATTCAGGTAGAAGCCCTTATACCCTGATAGGGAGAAGCCCTCGCAAGCCCAGGTCTCTTGCAGCAAAAGAATATGACTGCCTTTTATGTAGGCGACAAAGGATGGATCCATCAGCTTAGGTTTAATGCCAGCTACATTCCAGGATAAGAAAGTAAGTAATCTCCTGGTCACCCCTTCGAGTCATGCTGGGCCTTGCGGAACCAGCACGGCAGAGTCCACCTGGGAATGCATGCGGCGAGGGGGGACAATAGGCTGGAAGAAGGAAGTAATTGTAGCTTGCTTACCAGGCAATTTCCGAGCACCACTTACCGCAGCAGCAGCCATGGTTTGAGGCTTAATTATTGGTAGCTGCAGGGATGGATTCTGGTGCACAGGAGTATCACTTAACGACAGGTCCATAGACTCTACATTTAAAGTATGCTCTAAGATTGAGGGGGGTGGGCCTTTTGGATCTGCGGATGCTGTAGGGAACATGCAGTGTAAGGCAGGTGGAAGGCATCCTTTTCGGTTTGCCTCCAAAAGAGCATCCAGTCTTGCCACAGCTTCCGAGTTTGACCAGAGGGTTGTCGAATCTTCCACTGTATCCTGCCCGGGCTTGACATCCCGAGGCCGTGTACAGCCAGGTTGCAGATCAAAGGTCGTTAAAGCAGGTACCACTTGGGCTTGTGTAGACTGATCTACAATTGGTGAGGAATTCATCTTATTTACATGAGCATGATCTTCTGAGTTACGGAGACAGAGTAGCAACTCGTCCAATCTGTCTGTTATCTCTGTCCGCTCCAGTTTTGGCAATTGGGAGAAGGATAGAAGTAACTCACGCTCCGTAGAATTCTCCAGATGTATAGCCTTTGTCAGTGGAGGCAGGGGGGCGTCAATCCAGCTGATTAGATCTGCGGCCAGGGGAGTTGGGGTCGTGGCAATTGGCGGACCCTCAGACTTATCTGCTTTCTTTTTGAACAAGCAGTTTGGTAAGAGGGGGCAGATCTTGGTATTGGTAAAGACTCTTGTAGCAAGGATTCCATAGTTAATTAGAAGGCTTCTTGAGGACATAATAAGTGCAGGGAGCTTTTTGGTTTTAAAGGAGAGCAGCACTCTCTGCCTCTGAGGTCTGCTGCTAATATGATCAATATGCCTCAGGTCAATAGAGCTAGGGATTACCCTCAGAAGCTCCGCTAGGTGTCTCCTTATATCACTCTTATAATGCCAGTTTATTACCTTGCCTCTAAAGGGGCAAACCGTTAGGCAGATTTTGGTAGCTTGCAGCAGCAGTTTGTGAGGAGGTGCAGACTGTTGTTCCTTCTTATTTTGCTCACCTTGCTCACTTTTCTGATTGCCAGCAGCTTGAGGAATTATACAGGAGGTATGAGGTAAAACGGGTGCTCTGGGCATTTGTAAGGGCTTCATCTCAGGTGGTACATCAGGGGAACTGTCTTTACCTGTTAGGGATACAAGCGAGATAATCTTCTCCAAGGATCCTCGGATGTCTTTTATGTATTTAAAGATATAGTCCACTGTTCTAGCAACCAGGTCTAAAGTAGATGAGTGTTCAAATAGTATCTCATCAATGCAGCCCCCACGGGCTCCAGTGCAAACACTCGAGTGGATGCCAGCATCACCACCGCTTGAAGGTCTAGTAGGCAGGTCATCAAAAGGTTCCTTCACACTGGTTTCCCCGTCATTCATCTCCGCCAGCAGTGCGAAAGAGTTTGAAACCGGGACATTAAAAACATCCTTTGTACCTTCAGATTCGCTAATTTTTGATTGTTTAGCAAGAGGCAGGCATCTCAGTTCCTCTGTGTCGTCTATATCTCTGGAATCTCTGGTACGTTTCCCAGTTCCTCTCCCACAAGCAGGGCTGCATAGTTGCTTAGTCATTTCTCTCTTCATGCAACCGCCCCAGTTTCAAGGTTAATGGTTGTCTCCCCGATAGAAAAAGGCGTCCTCCTACTCACTAATTTAAAACTAAGACTAAAAACTAAAAACTAAAGTTAAAAGTTAAAAGGTTAAAAGGTTTCTATGCTCATTAAAACAATGTTAAAAGATAAATCAGGGAGCTCACACTCACGCTGACTAAGTGCCGTTCGCCATCTTGGAAGCCTCTCTCTCTTGGTGTCCAGAATAGGGATTTACTCCATCTATGTTGTATGATGTAGTTTGGAAAAACAAATCTGTGCATTCCAAATAACCAGAGGGACATATTTTTGCATGAATGTTGGATGGGAGATTTTTAAAAAAATGCAGCCTACTCCTGAGGCAGAAGTTTTTATTTTTCATTTCAACCACTGCAATGACAATTTGGGGAGCATTCGGGGAACTTCTTTTCTCTCGAAAACTTTTGGCTCTGCTTCAGGATATATATATGTCATCTTTTTTACAATTACGTATCTAAAGAGTGTGACTTTTGAGCCCAGAAGTCCTCAGTGTTGTTGCAATTATCTGCTACACCTTGAATCTATTGGAAATCCTTACACATGACACTGTTCTCTCTGCTTCCACCAGTGACACAAATATAGGTGGGTGTGAGCGGTTTCCTCACACCAAGCTGAGGAAACAACAATAAATAATTAAGGAATTATTGTGAAAATAAGAAATATTTAGGGGAACAACAAATGTTGTCCTTGCTAAGGGCACCATATTACAAAAGTCTGCCCCTGCTTCCACTCTCTATCCATACCAGTTTTCTAGCACCGTTGGAAGAATTGTTGATATAACAACATGTTTCAGGTTAAAATGGTTATCACTTCTGTCACTTTCTCCTATTCCCACATTTCTATTTAGCTCATATATGGATCTGCACCACTGATGAATGATAAAACTCCAGGACTTTATTTCTACCAGATGAGCCCCAAGGAAGACCTCCAGTATCAGGGGATTCTCTATTTCCTTCTGCATTTCAGATGGACATGGATTGGGATCCTTACCAGCAATGATGAATATGGAGATAGATTTGTACAAACTGTAGTTCCACTTTTCTCCCAGAGTGGTATTTGTTTTGCCTTCACTGAAAGAACTCAGAAATTCACTTTTGTCACAGAAATTAATGCTTTGTTTAACAAGGGGGCAAAAATTCATGATAATATAATTAACAGCAAAGCCAATGCAGTTGTGGTCTATGGGGAATCGTATGCTGTGCCTTTTTTCAGATGGTTGCCGTACCTGTCAGAACAAGAACAAATGTCAAGTAAGCCAAAAGGTAAAGTGTGGATTATGACAGGCCAGATGGAGCTAACATCATTTGTTTATCAAAGGACTTGGGATACAAACATACTCCATGGGGCTCTCTCCTTCACAGCTCATTCTTGTGATCTACCAGGATTTCACAAATTTGTTGAGAACAAAAACCCTTCTAGCTCAAAAGGAGATGGTTTTATCATGGACTTCTGGCAACAGGCATTTGGTTGTGTATTCACAAATCAAGTTACTGGCAATGTGGAGGGAGATATCTGCACCGGGGAAGAGAAATTGGAGGATCTTCCTGGTCCTTTTTTTGAAATGAGCATGACCAGCCACAGCTACAACATCTACAATGCTGTTTATGTTGTGGCCCAAGCTTTGCATGCCATGTCTACTTCCCAAGTCAAACACAGATCAATGGCAGGCTGTGGAGAACAGAAGCTTCAGAATCAACAGCTGTGGCAGGTAAGGGACTGAGCATCCTCATCCGCATTATTTGCCCTGCCTCTTCACTGTGTACCACTGAAGCGGGAATGTTTGAAAACTGAAGTAGAAATCTACAGTGAAAATGAAAATATGAGTTTTATTCCAGCTGAGTTCTAGTCTGTGCTTTTCATTCCACCTTTATCAAGATGTTTTTTACAGTTTTTAAAATAATTTTTCTTCTCCACATACTAATATGGATAATGTGGCTATATTTGTGAAATCCTTATGTTTGTGCAATGCAACATTATTCCTTCCTGAACTGCCATTTACTTTTCAATCTAGCTCCACCATTTTCTGAGAAGTATCTCATTTAACAACAGTGCTGGGGACAAGATTTCCTTTGACCAGAATGGGGAGATAGTAGCTGGATTTGATGTCACCAACTGGATTGTTTTCTCAAATCAATCCTTTCAAAGAGTGAAAGTTGGGAAGATTGATCCCCAGGTTCCTCCAGACCAAGCACTTGCTATCAGTGAGGATATCATAACATGGCATAACTGGTTTAACCAGGTAGGAGGTAATCATCAGCCATTTGGAAGAGTTCCTCTTTTGAATGAACACTCCTGAATGTTATTTTGTTCAGCCCTTATTAAAACTGTTAGCTGTTGTTAGGATTGAGAATAGTACAACTGTCAGAAGCAGTTGTCAAGGGCAGGTCAGCAATAACTCACACGGTGCCCATGAAGTTAACTCTTTATTAAAAGAAACAAGATAGCTCAAGAGACCAGGCCTAGTGTGCACAGCAACTAGTCCTGTTGGATCTAGCCCCTATGAGGCAGTTGCAGGGACTGAAGACCCCCATCTTCCCACAGTCCCCCCCCGGTCTTTCCCAAGCAATCTGATACTTCATCACCTTGCCTGTCTCTGCTCTGCTCTCTTCATCCCTCTTTTGTTCTGAGACCAGGGGGGAGGGGAGATGGTTGCAGCAGGACAGGAAGACCCCGGATTCTTCAACAGCCTGCCTCGTCTCTCCCTTACTACTGACTTAAGAATAAAAATACAACTGCTGAATGAAGCAAGCTGCTACAATAAATGATCTTTCAAACAATCATGTTAAAAGAAGAGACTACCTTCTTTTAAATGCTTTTCAGCGATTCCATCTATTTTACATGGCTACAGGCATCTTCACTTAGTTAACAAGTCAGATTGATCAATAAACATGGGAAAACAAATCATTTCTTCAACAAGAACATTTTCCCAAAATGTGCAATGCAATTATAATGGCAATGTTGATACCCTTGTGGCATTTCAAGTGCACTTAAGAAGTTCCAGAGAAATTATGCTGATATAAGGCAGGGGTCATGATAGCTCAGTTGGTTGAAGTATAGTGCTGAAAATGCCAAGGTTGCAGGTTCTATCCTTGTATGGGACAGCTACATATTCCTGCATTGCAGGGGGTTGCACTAGATCAGGCATGTCCAAAGTCCATTTTGGGGGCCTAATCCGGCTCACCAGTCAGTTTAATCTGGCCCCTGTGGTAGTTTATTTCCTTGGGTAAAATCCTAAAAAAAGCTGAACTTCATTCTTTGAAAAAGGTCAACAACTTTGGTTGGCCCTTTGGTCGGCCCCCATGGCCCTTCAAATCTGGCCCTCTTTGAAAAAAGTTTGGACACCACTGCACTAGATGATCCCCTGGGTCCCTTCCAACTCTCCATTTCTATGATATCCTAATTCGTTCATCAGCTAATGAGCAGGATCTTCTCCTGTAACAACGCATATTTCTTTCTCCCCCACTGTCTGCTTAAAAAGAAATGTTTAGATCCTGAACTGCTAAGAAAGAAGTATGCCTATTACCTTAAAGTGCTTGACAAAAGCTCTCTTTGGAGAACCGTCTGCCGCTCCCACAACAAATATCACTCAGATGGGAGGCTCAATCATGAGTGCAGGGACTGTCATTTGCTACTTCAAAAATGTCTCAGAAACTTGAGGATCATGGCTATTATTATTCTGAGAATCACATTTTCTCTCTCTTTCATTTCTGAATTAGACACTGCCTAAATCTGTATGCTCCGACAGTTGTCATCCTGGTTCTAGCAAGAAAGTGAAAGAGGGGGTGCCATTTTGCTGCTATGACTGCACCCCATGTCCAGAAGGGAAGATTACAACCCAGGAGGGTAAGAAATATATGCACAAATTTATATATGGCTCCCTAAAACAAAGAAAAACATCCACAGGAAACAATATATTCACCAAGGTTCTTGTTTCCAGTTTTTGAAACTTGGTAGAAAGATTTGGGTGGCAATGGACCTAATATTTTAGTAAACATATTTTTACACACAGCTTCATTAATTTGATTATTATGTTTTTTAAAAAAAAATCATCTTAAAAATGTATGTAAATCTGCATTTTCTCTCAATATGTGTTTAGCAGTATCTATCCAAGTTCTTTTCAATTGTGCATTTACATTCATAAAACTTTTTTAGATGTATATTTTAAAACTTTAAGCTTCAAGTAATCGAGTCATAATATTTTGAGAAATCCAGCAAAGAGCTAACTTCCAATCTGCACATACAGAGGTTTGCTAAGATTGAATTATTTTTAATTTACTGATTAATAAGAGTGGGTTACTAGATACATAAGTATACAGTGACACATTCCCTCTATTATGCTTTATTGAGGGGGCTACAGAATATTGACTGGAAACCCTTGGTTAGTTCTTGATAATGTGAAGTCAATCAGGAAGCATTTCCAACCCTTCTGCATTTTCACTCAGTTAATTACCGTATTTTTCGCTCTATAACACGCACCCGACCATAACACGCACATAGTTTTTAGAGGAGGAAAATCCGTAGGCATGCCACCCGTAGGCATTCCCTCCATAACACGCACAGACATTTCCCCTTACTTTTTAGGAGGAAAAAAGTGAGTGTTATGGTGCAAAAAATACGGTATGTACTTCTGATTGGCTGCCTAAGCAGGATGGACTCCATCATTCACAATTGTAAATTTTAATTGTATATTCATGAAACCATTTTTTGTCTTTGTTTTTTAAATGGAATAAGAAAAAGAAAAGAAGGAAAAGTTACGGTATGTTGAGGAAACATCGTATTTTTGAGATTAATACAAAATACTTTCTTTTTCAGATATGATTGACTGTTATAAGTGTGAAGACAAAAAATATCCAAACAGAAATAGGAATTTATGTATTCCTAAGAGTACAAGTTTCTTGTCCTATGAAGACCCTTTGGGTATCAGTTTAACCTCTTTTGCTCTTTCCTTTGCTTTCATTACAGCACTTGTGCTGGGTTCATTTATGAAGCACCATCACACTCCCATTGTCAAAGCCAACAACTGGATCCTGACCTACACTCTCCTCATTTCCCTCCTTCTCTGTTTCATTTGTGCATTGCTATTTATTGGCCAGCCTCAGGTGGTGACATGTCTGCTCCGACAGACTGTTTTTGGCATAATCTTCTCAGTGGCTGTTTCCTGTGTGTTAGCAAAAACCATCACAGTGGTTCTGGCTTTCATGGCTACCAAGCCTGGATCCAGGATGAGGAAGTGGGTGGGGAAAGGAATGGCAAACTCTGTTGTTCTTTCCTGCTCCATTATTCAAGCAGCCATCTGCACTATGTGGCTGGTGATCTCTCCTCCTTTCCCTGATGTTGACTTGAACTCAGTGGCTGGAGAAATTGTATTAGAGTGTAATGAGGGGTCTGTGGTTATGTTCTACTGTGTTTTGGGCTACATGGGCTTTCTGGCTCTTGTGAGCTTCACTGTGGCTTTTTTTGCAAGAAAATTGCCTGATAGTTTCAACGAGGCCAGGTTTATCACTTTCAGCATGTTGCTATTTTGCAGTGTTTGGCTTTCTTTTGTCCCAACCTACTTGAGCATGAAGGGAAAATATGTGGTGGCTGTGGAGATCTTCTCTATCTTGGCCTCCAGTGCTGGGTTGCTGGGTTGCATCTTTGCCCCAAAATATTACATTATTGTGTTGAGGCCTGAGCTGAACAGCAGGGATCTGCTAATAAGAAGGAAAACATGAAAATTGTACAGATCTCTGTCATTTTTTAATGATCTGCTGTATAAAGGTTTGTCTGCATCAGCCCTCCATCTTTGGAAGCCCCAGGCTAAAATGGGTTGCAGTATCTTCAGAGGTGTCCAAATTTTCAATGTTTCTGTCTGCTGTCTTCATTAATGCACATTTCACTTTAGAAAAAAAAAAGTTTTAATGCAGTTTTCATTTTGGCTCTATATACAGCATTCAGGTGTGGGTATCACTGTTCTGATGGTTTAAAAAATAGAGTAAAATCTCCATTTTGGTAACCACTATACTAAATTGGGCAACAATATTTTCAAATTTTCAAATCCATGCACTTTTGAACATTTTGGTCTGTCGTCTTTATTCAAAATGCCTTCCAAAAGTATCCAAACATAGAGTCAACCCAACCCCTTAATCTCAATACTCATCATGTCAAATTGGGCAATGAGAACTCCAGAAGTATCCAAAACAGTACAGTTTGGAATGGTTTGTCTAGCACCTTTATTCAAAAAGGCATATGATGCTTTCCAATGATTCATGAAAACTAGCTCAATGTGGGGGTCAAACCCATGACCTTGAGATTAATAGTCTCATGCTCTACTGACTGAGCCATTTCCACACTGTCCCTTGTTGTTTAACTAAATGAAAGAGAAATGCTATTTTAATATAACAAACATGTTTTCTTAGCAATTCCACAGGGAAAGCCCAACTTTTAATTGGTAATTCACTTCCTTTTCAATTACCAAAAGGACTGTAATTAACTTTGCTGCTATCCAGCACATACACATTTGCAGTGACCACTAGAATAACCAATAGGATGATATAGATATAAACCATGCAGCATTCAAAGTTTGGTACTCAGAATGATATCATTGCTGGCTATACTTCTTGTACTACTTCCACCCATGGTGTGCAAATCTCACATCATTAAATGCATGGTTGATGATCCACACTATCCACTTCATGAGTATCATCAGAAGGGAGACCTAATCATTGGAGCAATTGCTTCTCAGACCTTCATCATCTCTGAATCAATAACATTCAATGAAGAACCCCCACCAACATTGTTTGAAGAGCTTGCGTGAGGAGCTATCTTTTTAAAAACAAACACAAATTGATGTATAATTTAATTGCTATTGTAGTTGTTCTTAGCAGTGTAGGTTGCTATGAGAACTGTGATTTTTGGCTGGTGTTGTATGTATACAAAATGTAAAGGCAAATTACATATCACTTGTGTGTATGTATACCTAAGAATATAAGTTTCTTGTCTTATGAAGAATCTTTGGGTCTTAGTTTAGCCTCTTTAGTTCTTTCTTTTTCAGTGATCACAGCTCTAGTGCTAGGAATACTCATGAATCACCACAACACTCCCATTGTCAAAGCCAACAACCGGGATCTCACCTACATTCTTCTCATCTCTCTCCTGCTCTGCTTCCTTTGTGCATTTCTGTTTACTGGACAACCCCATAAGGCGACATGTCTCCTCCGACAAACTGAAAAAAATATGAACAAATTCCTATGCCCCACAAATAACCCAGAGATGCATTTTAAATAAAAGGACACATTCTACCAATGTAAAAACACTCTGATTCCCGGGCTGTCCACGGATTTAGAAGGGGATTGGGCTGGATCTGGCCCCTGGGCCTTAGTTTGCCTACCCATGGTATATTCCTTGCATCAATTATTAAGGTTACCAGATTAATATCAATGAATCCTTAGGATGAATTTTTGCAGTCCCTGCTCACTTAGAGCTCTGGGGGAGCAGCATTTGCTGTGCAGCAAGGCGGCTTTCTGCGCTGCCATAGGGGGAGACATTTAATGCTCCCCCTTCCAACTGTGAGGTGAAGGTTTGTCAGAAGGACCAATCCAGTTGCAGGGGAAGGGGCAGATCAGGCCCACCACTTGTCAGTACTTAAGAGGGCAACCTCGAGGACTTCAGCATAAAATTATCAAATGAGTTTTTTTCAGAATGGTTGGGGTGCACCTATCAGCTGCAGGGAATGAGTTCTGGTAACAGGGTGTGGATAGGTGACTCAGGTTGCAGCCTGGCAATGTGGGGGTCCAGCTCAGATGGCAGATAAGGCATTGGGTTAGATCTTTAGCTAATTGGGTACCCTGTTAAAGGGGTCCATGAAAGATGTCTCTGTCCAGGAGCCCACATGGGGGCTAATGGACCATAGCACTGTTCTCAATGGTAACCCAAGCAGGGTTGATGCACCTGGTCCATGTCAGGGGCAACTCCCCAGTTATGTGTTAAACCCCATTGTGTTTATCAACTAGCAGGTGGGCTGCTTGATACTGAATTCATACCCAATGTCTTGGCCTAAAGCTACCTGCATCTGTCATGTGGCCCATTTCAACCCAGTGCCAATCTCCTATGTTTATTCCTATGTTTTCTGGTCCCTACCAAGCTTCAGGCAGCCTGTGATTATAACAAAAGGGAAAGGATTCAAGATCTTACCAAATGGATAAGAAAATATCTGGCAATGCCAAAACCATACCTTGCATTGCAAAACCAAAGCCATAATTTACACTGACCCCACCACTGTCGCCTCTGAGTGAATATCCTGGCAGCTTCCACTAAAACAGCTCTGTAATCCTCTATATTGTCTTACCATCCCAGCCAACTCAATGTATTGGGTAGTGTATAAAAGGAATTCATCAAAGGGAGGGAGAATCAAGGCATCAGGCTATGTTTATATTAATGACTTTCTAATTTAATTATTTTTTTTTAATTCAGAAATGTATTTATGGTATCTGTTCATTTTTAAAAAGGCTTTCTTACTGACACTTCAGCTAAAAAAAGAATTGGAATGGATTGCAGATTAATACAGAAGCAATACCATAAAACAAAACAAAACAAAACAAAACAAAACAAAACAAAACAAAACAAAACAAAACAAAACAAGATAATGATTGCTAGTATAGTGCACTGGAATAGCTCATTTGGCAGTGCATGAGACTCTTAATCCATGTCTGTGTCCTGATGTTGTCATGTTAGTGTTAGCTAGCATGATGATACTGTTAGTGGATCTCTCTGTACATATGTATCTTTACTTCAAAGACTCTAATGCCTACATATAGTAGATAAGAGTATTTAGCTTTGTCTTGTATCTGGAGACAATAAATACTTTATTACTCTGAACTGTTTGGGAGAAGAGTTTTCCCCTTATCTTGGGACTCTGGAAGAAGCTGTCTGCTAGGAGCTGCAAATCTCTGAAGACTTGGCTGCTGCTCTGCATACACTGCTTAACCTTGGTTAAGGTGTGGTGAACCACCCACTACTTTTCACAAGTCACCAACAGGTGACAGTCAGTACTACCTACTTAGAAAGGATGCAAGTAAGAAAGCGGGTAGGCAGGACATAACTGAGGGATGATTGAGGTTGGTGGGGCAATGTTTCATGGACCTGTTTTGAAACAGGGCATGCCTTTGATCAAAACATTTTATTTCCTCTCTGGATTTCTTATTCTTTTGTAATTTCCCCAGTGTGTCACAACCTATTCAGGTACCCTATGATATCTAACTGAGTGAAAGAAACCAGTTAATCTTTGATTTAACACAAATATAATATATATTTCTCAGCAATTCCATAGAGTATGCACAAATTTATACTCACTGCTTTCCTCTTTCACAATGACTATAATTAAATATTCCAGTTGCAGTGGCCACAAACAAAGCTAATAACAGCCTTTGAAGAAAATTGCATAAAGATTGTGATCAGACAAGGATATATCAGCCTCATCTCTGACACTTTGTATTTTAGTTCTGAGCTTTAAGAGATGAAAATAGTGCTGTTGCCTGGTGTTAACAATGGTGTTATTGCTTGCCTTGATTTTGTTATTGTTTCCACACATGGTAAGCAAAGCTCACATCATTAAGTGCATGGTTGATGATCCACATGCTCCACTTCATCAGTATCATCAGCCAGGAGACCTCATCATCGGAGCCATTGCTTCCCAGGCTTTCATAATCTCCACTCGAATCAGCTTCACTGAAGAACCCCCGCCACCTTTGTTTGAAGAGCTTAAGTAAGAGTTTAACTTATTCCTTTTTTAAAATTTGAATTTGTTTTTTCTTCTTCTTTTCTGAAGTGAAGGGTACTAAGAGAGCACTGAAGGGTAATAAGAACATGGGAATGTTGTAAATAAAATAATTATTTCCATATGGATTTGACTCTTCATTTTCTCTGCCAAATTCTTTGATTTGCAAATGTAAAAGTACTGGAAGAAGAATCTCTTGTTGCTGTTTATCCTAACAAGACCCTAATTTTTCCCCCCTATTAAAATAAGTGGTTAAGTTTCATTTGAAATATTTGTTCTTACTGGGAACCAGAGAACAGCTCTGACTTTCTGACTCCCTTATCTAGCATGTTATAGAAAGTTTATTCATGGTTGCTACCTTTCATCTTCTGCCTTCTGCTTTGTCTTCTCTGCTGTACATCTCTTTCAGCATATATGCAATATGTCATCACCATTCTCATTCTTAACAATAATTCAGACTATCCTTTTATTTTCTGAGGGAAAATAACGAGCACTCCAAGGCATTATAAATATGTTTATGCATCCTAATCCCCCCTTCATTGTTTGATGTTTTGAGGCATATCCCAATTCAGTCCTCCTAATCTTATCAAAATTATTTTTTGCTCTTCTTCAATATCCTAGAGGAAAAGTTCATGTAGGCAATTACATGGCATCATCTTTTACTGCATAAGATAGCAGGTCCAATTATGCCAGCTTTTCTACTTTTGGTAGCTGCTCTCCCTGAACTGTGACACATAACTTTCCTGGTCCTGTTATTCAAAGGGGTCTGTAACTGAAGATGCTGTGAATTGAATCAATGACCATCTGTAGACAGTTACAGATAGGTAGCCGTGTTGGTCTGCCATAGTCAAAATAAAAAAAATTCCTTCCAGTAGCACCTTAAAGACCAACTAAGTTAGTTATATACTGTATACAGTATATAAACCCTGCCTTAAGTTTCAGTTCTTCTGCAGTCCTTCTCCTGCAATTTCATACCCCAACTTTTGGATGTGATTGATGGCAGTCTTGGGGATAATGAATAAAACTCCAGTTTAATCAATTTCAGCAAACTGGATTATCTTCAAGGATGGTTTTGGTTGCGGGCAGGCCCACTACAGCCCCCCCCCCCGGCGTGGGGAGAGTTATGCCCTTTACGCCAGGGTGGCACCATGATCACCCCAGGCTTCTTTTGGCTAATCGTGATTGAGTGAGGTGATCGTGGGGGGTATAAAAGCAGCAGTGCGACGTGTGCTGGGCACCTGCTTCACACTGCCAAACACCCACCCACCCTCCCTTTTGTTTTAGCTGCCCTCTGGCCTTTCTTTGGACTTTGGTTGGTTGCCTGTCTTGGGACGGGGATGGGTAGGAATTTTTCGATTTGGCGGATTGGAGCTGGCCACTTGGTTTTTGCCTACTTCTCAGCAATTGTCACAACTTTGTAAGGTTTGGTGATTAGGCATTGGCTTATTGATGGGGGGAGGGGAGGTCAGCCATTGGCTGCCCCTCCATGTTCAAGGGTATTCCATTAAAGGAATCTGGAGCCTGGATCCTGTCTAAAGTCCGCTTGAGGGGCTAGGGCCATGCCAGGCCTCTGGGAACACCGAGGAGAGCTGCAGGCGGGTTCCCCCAATGTGGCTCCCTCATTGGTGGTTTACCCTTCCTGATTCCCTGCAAGGTGGGCAGGAGTCAGAGTTTATTGCAAAGGCCTAAGCCAATGCTGCTCACATTTGCTGTAATCAATAAAGTTGTGGCCTAAATTTTGCCCATTAACCTTAAACCTAAATCTGTCTGTGTGTGAATTTATTTCCTCTGGGGGGCTGGATTGGGGGCCATGACACACAATTCCTGGAGTTACTGCTATGTCCTGGAACTTTTAATTAATCTTTCCCAAGAAGATGAAAAACAGTACCCCACCTTCTGAAATGGTATTCATAACTCCCACCGTCAAACTAATGGTGCAAGTGAAAAAAGGACGTAACATTTTCAAAGTTCCATGGAGATGGAAAAGTTTAATAATATTTTTAAACTGATAGTAGTTACTATGCTTCATTTTGATATAGTATACAATACTTTTCCAACATTTGCAATATCAGTGTGAAGTTTCCTTATGATTCAGAATACAACTTACCTTCTAGTGCAATACCTAAGAATTATCAGCACATCCTGGCCTTGGCATTTGCAGTAAAAGAGATTAATGAAAACTTTCACCTCTTGCCCAATATCACCTTGGGTTTCCACATCTATGATAACAATTATACTGATAAGTGGACCTACCATGCTACAATGCTACTTATATACACTCTGGGAAGATTTGTCCCAAATTACCAATGTGATGTCCAAACAAACATGATTGGAGTCATTGGGGGACTGGACCCCCCAACCTCACTTCAAGCGGCAAGACTGGTGGACATTTTCAAAATTCCACAGGTATGCCATGTGTTTCTGTCAATGTGTGTATGTTTGTGTGTGTTGTTCTATGTATAATTATAGTGCTTTACTACTTTTAAACATTTCCTTTTAAAATGTTATGTTTTTGGCATAGTCAGTGAATAACATACATGCATGGCCATCACTTTGTGTAAATGTCAAGCCTTGATTGTTAAATAAAGCCTGTGTGGGTCATTCTTAAATTAGAATCAAGAAGTGTAACAACCTAAGCACTTTACCTCTTCCTTCTACTTTGAAATAAGCCAATTCTTTTAAGAAAAACAATGTTGTGGTACGAGGACCCGACCCCCGCGATGCGAAATGAATACACAAGGACACATGATATAAGGTTAATGGGCATGGAAAGGCCACAACTTTATTGATTACAGCAGTGAAAAGGTATTGGCTTAGGCATTGGATCTCTAAAACAAGTGGGTTTATTCACCAGTAGGTGGAGCCTGTTGATGCTAATCCAACTATAGGCTCCCCCCTGATGTCACCGAGGGTCGTGCTATAGCCTCCCGCCAAACAGGCATCGGACAGAACACACAACCGCCAGATTCCTTTAACGGAATACCCCAAAATTGAAGGCATAGGCGATGGCCACACCTAGCCCTTTGACACACCACAACACATTATTCCAATGCCTAACCTACCCACCAATACCACAAAAGTTGTGACGATTGCTACGAGGTAGGCGAAAAAACCAAAAAGTCTAATGCCAAATGGAAAAACTCCTACCAGGCCCCCTAGACAACCAGGGCAACCAACCTAAGGTCCATAGCAAGGCCAATGACCTAAGCCCTGGAGGGTGGGTAACTCGCGACGACGACGATGAAGAATGAGGCTGGGGAGAGGCTGGCGCCGCAGCAAAAGGCTGCTGAACACGCCCCCTCCGAGGCACCTGGTTGGATGCCTCCAGGGGGGCGTGGGCGCCAGCCAGGTGAGGTGGAGGCAGAGGGCTATGCCCCCTGCTAGGGGCGGTGCTCGGGCTCCCGTCCACAACCACTCCCCTCTCTTCAGGGAGGAGAGTCTTTTTGTGACAATACTTCAGGAATATAAACATTAAGGGTCAGCTAAGCAGAACTCTGCCATATCACATACTGGGTTTTTAATAACATTAATAATAATAATAATAATCTATCATTTATACCCTGCCCATCTGGCTGGGTTGTTTGGGGGCATGAGCTGCATGCAGGACAACTTTGCCTGGTGACACACAGCCCAGAGAGCAGAGTTGTGTTCCCCATTGTGCTCTAGAGAGATCCGAGGAAATCTCATGAGAAGAGGAAAGGGCCATGGCCTTTAAAGGTTTGGGGCATTTTGCCCTATGAGCTTCCCACCGATCTGTTCCCGTGTCTGAGCCTCACTGGGCTTTTGCGACCACTCATTGCAAGTGGTGGAAAGTGGCGGAAAGTGGCGGAAGGGATTGACTAATGCACACTCTAAACTCAAGGTTAGGACCTCTGCCTGGCTGGAATTTATTCCCCATTATTATTATCCTCCCACAACACACCTATTTGTATGTAGGGAGGGGAGATCCTATCTGCCACTGCTGACTGGATGAAAATCTATTACCTGTGGAAGCTAAGTTTCTGAGGAATACATTGTATTCATAGCAATACTGCATGAGTTCCCAGAGCAGTTTCTCTTCAGCTTTAAACCCACCTAAAGCTTCAGGCCAACCAACACTCTCACCCTCAGCACCCAAATTGTTGCAAGGAAAATCCACTGACATTGCAGGTCTACTGAAAGTATAAGTGACAAAATGTGAGTATTGTTATTTGGACATTGTATCTATGGATGATATTCAACACACATTCTGCTCAAACTGCGTGGCAAGTTAATAGACATGAATAAATTAGGTTCATTAATTTCAGTGAGTCTACTCTGAGTAAGACCAATTTGGGTACAATCATATTCTCTTCTTTCCACACTTTCCTTTAGCTCATTTATGGCCCTGCTCCAGTGATGAATGACAAAACGCCAGGCATCCCATTCTACCAGATGGTGCCCAGAGAAGACATTCAGTTTGCAGGGATTCTTTCTTTGCTTCTGCATTTCAGGTGGACATGGATTGGACTCCTAACTATGGATAATGACAATGGAGAAAGATGTGTGCAAAGTGTGGTTCCGCCTTTTTCTCAGAGTGGTATCTGCTTTGCCTTCATTGAAAGAAGCCCAACAGTTACCGTTGTCACTGATATTAATGCCATGTTTAACAAGGGGGGTCATATACATGATAAAATCATAGATAGTAAAGCCAGTGTGGTGGTGGCATATGGAGAATCCTATGGGATTGTGTTGTTGAGATGGTTTCCATATCTGTCAGAACAAGAACATATAAGTGAGAAGTCAAAAGGTATAGTGTGGATAATAACAGCCCAGGGGGAGTTCAATTCAATGGTCTATCAGAGAACTTGGGATACAGAAATGTTCCATGGATCTCTCTCATTTACAATTCACTCCAATGATCCACCAGGATTTCAAGAATTTGTTAGAAACAGAAACCCATCCAGCACCACAGGAGATGGTTTTATCAAGGACTTCTGGCAACAGGCTTTTGCTTGTGTATTCCCAAATACAGATGTCAGCAAGGTAGATGGGGACATGTGCACTGGGAAGGAGAAGCTGGAGAGTCTTTCTGAATCTTTTTTTGAAATGAGCATGACCTCTCACAGCTACAGTATCTACAATGCTGTCTATGTTATGGCCCATGCTTTACATGCTATGTCCTCATCTAGACTCAAGCACAGTGTAATGAATAACAGAAGCATGCAGAAATCTCAGGATCACCAGCATTGGAAGGTAACGAATGTGAAAGAAGGGAGGAAGATTCAACTAGTGTGTATTTTAAAGCAAACCAATTCACACCTCGCAAAATGAAACTTTCTCTTTCATCTTCCTTCATCCCTTAAAAAGAGATAACACTGACAGAATATTTTTGCCACTTTACCTCCTTATTTCCTGACCCTAACATATACACTGCAGCATTTTCTAACTATTGTTTTTTCCACTTCAATTCAGCTCCACGGGTTTTTGAAAAGGGTCTCATTTAACAATAGTGCTGGGGAGAGAGTCTCATTTGACCAGAATGGGGAGTTTGCAGCTGGCTTTGATATTGATAACTGGATTTTCCTCAAAAATGAATCCTTTCATAGAATAAAAGTTGGGAGGACCGATCCCCTGGCTTCTCCAGACCAAGTGTTCACCATCAATGAGAATGTCATAACATGGCACAAGGGATTTAACCAGGTAGAGATAGTTTAGAAAATATTCTGCTCCTATAAAATCATATTTTTTGTGATTGTTACATAACATATGCAAAGTCTCCTGGATTTTACTGGTTCCTCAATAATTATCTTCAAGATCATCATTAATCTCTTTCATTTACACATTAGGCACAGCCTCTTTCTGTCTGTACTGAGAGCTGCCGTCCTGGTTATAGCAAAAAAGTGAAGGAGGGGGAGCCATCTTGCTGCTATGATTGTATCCCATGCCCAGGAGGGAAGATTTCAGATCAAACTGGTAAGGTGTATAATGTAATTGGACTTTTTCAACATCAGAACAGTAGCTGAAGAAACACCATTAACAACTTTTAAATAGTTATCTCAATGGGGCTGAGTTTATTTTCCTTAAATGGGTTGTCAGTTTTGGCTCCTTTTTTAAACGTCAGTGGATTAGGAGATTTTTTATATATATATAAAAAGGCTGCAATTTCTTAATGCCTTTCTAAATCAAACATTTATTTATACTAATATACTTAAGATTAGCCTTGAATATTATTCAACCGGTAAACACACAGACACACACCCAAATGCTCAATTATGAAAACACTTTCTGCTTTCAAAATACCTCCCAGCTTAATACCAGAGTTAAGGCTATATTATATTACCTCAAGCTCCACGGTATTGGGAAACTGGAAGCTATGTCTGTAGCCGTAAGTGACATGCCGCATGGATAATGATATTGTGCACTATGCAAAGGTGCATAGGAAATGGGCATAAATCAACACACACAAAGATTAATCTAACAAGGCTCAGATGCTTTATTCCTGGACTGTGAGGACAAAGCATCTTTGCTCATACAAATCTAATCACAAGGAGAATAACATTTATTTCATGTTGGGGAACTTTCTGGCCATATTTTCTACATAAAAACACCATTGTTTTTTTTCCTTCCAGATATGAGTGATTGCCATAAATGCACAGATGAAAAATATGCAAACAAAAAGCAGGATTTTTGTATTCCTAAGAATTTCAGCTTTCTGTCTTATGAAGAACCTTTGAGTCTCTGCTTAACTTCTTTAGCTCTTTCATTTTCTATGATGACAGCTTTAGTGCTAGGAATATTTATGAAGCACCACAACACTCCCATTGTCAAAGCTAACAACCGGGACCTCACCTATACTCTCCTCATCTCCCTGTTCCTCTGCTTCCTTTGTGCAGTTTTATTTATTGGACAACCCAAGAGGGTAAAGTGTTTCCTTAGACAAACTACTTTCAGTATCATTTTCTCAGTGGCTGTTTCTTGTGTGCTGGCAAAAACGACCACAGTGGTTCTGGCTTTCATGGCCACCAAACCTGGATCCAAAATGAGGAAGTGGATGGGGAAGAGTTTGGCCAACTCCATTGTTCTTTCCTGCTCCCTCATCCAAGCACTTATTTGTACTGTTTGGCTTGCAACCTCTCCCCCATTCCCAGATGTCGATATGCACTCATTGACTTCAGAAATTGTATTAGAATGCAATGAGGGGTGTGTGACTATGTTCTACTGTGTTCTTGGCTACATGGGCTTCCTGGCAACAGTCAGTTTCACTGTGGCTTTCCTTTCCAGAAAGTTACCCGACAGTTTCAATGAAGCCAAGTTCATCACTTTCAGCATGTTGGTCTTTTGCAGTGTTTGGTTATCATTTATTCCCTCCTACCTGAGCACAAAGGGAAAATACATGGTTGCAGTGGAGATCTTCTCTATTTTAGCCTCCAGTGCTGGACTGCTGGGTTGCATCTTTGCACCCAAATGTTATATTATTATGCTAAGGCCTGAATTGAACAGCAAGAAACATCTAATAAGTAGAAGGGATTGAACAATATGTCCACATCCTCCATTGCAATGTGGAATCTAGCATAGTATGTGTAGTGTGAATGCATCAGAATGTTTGCCTCCCTTTAGCTGCCCTCGAAGAAAACTTACTCAAAATATTCCAACACAAATTTCACTTCGTAAATTGTATATTCCCTGCCTTAATGATTATGGGTCCAGATTAATATCAATGAATCCTTAGGATAAATTCTTGCAATCCCTGCTCACTTAGTGCACTGGGGAGCAGTGTTTGCTCTGCAGCAAGGCCACAGCCCTGTCTGCACTGCCATAGGGGGGCACATTTAATGCTCCCCCTTCCAACTGTGCAGTGTGAAGGCTTGTTAGAAGGGCCAATCCAGTTGCAGAGGAAAGGGTAGATGAGGCCCACCACTTGACAGTACTTAAGAGGGCAACCTCAGGGAGTTCAGCATAAAATTATCAAATGAGTTTCTGTTCAGACTGGATGGGGTGCACCTACCAGCTGCAGTGAATGAGTTCTGGTAACAGGGTGTGGATAGGGGACTCAGGTTGCAGCCTGGCAATGTGGGGGTCCAGCTCAGATAGCAGATAAGGCATTGGGTTAGATCTTTAGCTAATTGGGTACCCTGTTAAAGGGGTCCAGGAAAGATGTCTCTGTCCAGGAGCCCACATGGGGGCTAATGGACCATAGCACTGTTCTCAATGGTGACCCAAGCAGGGTTGATGCACCTGGTCCATGTCAGGGGCGACTCCCCAGTTATGTGTTAAACCCCACTGTATTTATCAACTAGCAGGTGGGCTGCTTGATACTGAATTCATACCCAATGTCTTGGCCTAAAACTACCTGCATCTGTAATCCATAAAAGTTGTGGCCCATTTCAACTCAGTGCCAATCTCCTATGTTTATTCCTATGTTTTCTGGTCCATACCAAGCTGCAGGCATCTTGTGATTATAACAAAAGGGAAAGGATTCAAGATCTTACCAAATGCATAAGAAAATATCTGGCAATGCCAAAACCATACTTTGCACTGCAAAACCAAAGCCATAATTTACACTGACCCCACCACTGTCGCCTCTGAGTGAATATCCTGGCAGTTTCCACTAAAACAGCTCTGTAATCCTCTATATTGTCTTACCATCCCAGCCAACTCAATGTATTGGGTAGTGTATAAAAGGAATTCATCAATGGAAGGAAGAATCAAGGCATCAGGCTATGTTTAAATCAACAACTTTCTATTTTTTATTTTTTATTTTAAATTCAGAAATGTATTTATGGTATCTGTTCATTTTAAAAAAGGCATTCTTACTGACACTTCAGCTAAAAAAAGAATTGGAATGGATTACAGATTAATACAGAAGCAATACCATAAAACAAAACAAAATAAATAATGATTGCTAGTATAGTACACTGGAATAGCTCAGTTGGTAGCGCATAAGACTCTTAATCGATTTCTGTGTCCTGATGTTTTCATGTTAGTGTTAGCTAGCATGATGATACTGTTAGTGGATCTTTCTGTACATATGTATCTTTACTTCAAAGACTCGAATGCCTACATATAGTAGATAACAGTATTTAGCTTTGTCTTGTATCTGGAGACAATAAATACTTTATTACTCTGAACTGTTTGGGAGAAGAATTTTCCCCTTATCCTGGGACTCTGTAAGAAGCTGTCTGCTGCTGCTGTTTAGTCGTTTAGTCATGTCCGACTCTTCGTGACCCCATGAACCAGAGTACCCTTGGCACTCCTGTCTTCCACTGCCTCCGGCAGTTTGGTTAAACTCATGTTGGTAGCTTTGAGAACACTGTCCAATCATCTCATCCTCTGTTGTCCCCTTCTCCTTGTGCCCTCAATCTTTCCCAACATCAGGGTCTTTTCCAGGGAGTCTTCTCTTCTCATGAGGTGGCCAGAGTATTGGAGCCTCAGCTTTAGGATCTGTCCTTCCAGTGAGCGCTCAGGGCTGATTTCCTTCAGAATGGATAGGTTTGATCTTCTTGCAGTCCATGGGACTCTCAAGAGTCTCCTCCAGCACCATAATTTCAAAGCATAAATTCTTCAGCGATCAGCCTTCTTTATGGTCCTGCTCTCATTTCCATACATCACTACTTGGAAAACCATAGCTTTAACTGTATGGACCTTTGTCGGCAAGGTGATGTCTCCACTTTTTAAGATGCTGTCTAGGTTTGTCACTGCTTTTCTCCCAAGAAACAGGTGTCTTTTAATTTTGTGAGTGCTATCACCATCTGCAGTGATCATGGAGCCCAAGAAAGTAAAATCTCTCACTGCCTCCATTTCTTCCCCTTCTATTTGCCAGGAGGTGATGGGACCAGTGGCCATGATCTCTGTTTTTTTTGATGTTGAGCGTCAGACCATATTTTGTGCTCTCCTTTTTCACCCTCATTAAAAGGTTCTTTAATTCCTCCTCACTTTCTGCCATCAAGGTTGTGTCATCTGCATATCTGAGGTTGTTGATATTTCTTCCGGCAATCTTAATTCTGGCTTTGAATTCATCTAGTCCAGCCTTTCGCATGATGAATTCTGCATATAAGTTAAATAAGCAGGGAGACAATATACAGCCTTGCCATACTCCTTTCCCAATTTTGAACCAATCAGTTATTCCATATCCAGTTCTAACTGTAGCTTCTTGTCCCACAGAGATTTCTCAGGAGACAGTTGAGGTGATCAGGCACTCCCAATTCTTTAAGAACTTGCCATAGTTTGCTGTGGTTGACACAGTCAAAGGCTTTTGCGTAGTCAATGAAGCAGAAGTAGATGCTTTTCTGGAACTCTCTAGCTTTTCCATAATCCTGCACATGTTTGCAATTTGGTCTCTGGTTCCTCTGCCCCTTCGAAATCCAGCTTGTGCTTCTGGGAGTTCTCGGTCCACATACTGCTTAAGCCTGCCTTGTAGAATTTTAAGCATAACCTTGCTAGCATGTGAAATGAGCACAATTGTGCAGTAGTTGGAGCATTCTTTGGCACTGCCCTTCTTTGAGATTCGGATGTAGACTGATCTTCTCCAATCCTCTGGCCACTTCTAAATTTTCCAAACTTGTTGGCATATTGAGTGTAGCACCTTAACAGCATCATCTTTTAAAATATTAAATAGTTCAGCTGGAATATCATCACGCCACAGCTGCTGCAAGGACTTCGTTGGCCCAAAACTGGAAATCAAAAGAAGTTCCCACCATTGCGGAGTGGCAGACGAAAGTGACTAACTACACTGAATTAGCCAAACTGACGGGAAGAATCCGGAATCAGGACGATCAGAGATTCCAAGAAAATTGGAGTAAATTTATTGTATATTTAAAAGAAAGTTGTACAAATTTAAGGACACTGGCAGGATTGAAGTAATTCCTACAATGTAGATAAAAAAGTGAAAAGATAAAATACGTGAATGGATGTGATACCAACTGGAGGGAGGGAGGAAAGTCACAAGCTCGGCAGAGCTAAAATGGTTTTGTGTTGATTAAAGTATTGTAAGAAAGAATATGTAAAGAAAACAATAAAAATTTATTGGGGGAAAAGGAATATCATCTCTTCCACTGCCCTTGTTATTAGCAATGCTTTCTAAGGCCCATTTGACCTCACTCTCCAGGATGTCTGGCTCAAGGTCAGCAACCACACTACCTGGGGTGTACGAGACATCCATATATTTCTGGTATAATTCCTCTGTGTATTCTTGCCACCTCTTCTTGATGTCTTCTGATTCTGTTAGGTCCTTTCCACTTTTGTCCTTTATTATGGTAATCTTTGTACGAAATTTTCCTTTCATATCTCCAATTTTCTTGAACAGATCTCTGGTTTTTCCCATTCTATTGTTTTCCTCTATTTCTTTGCATTGCTCATTTAAGAAAGCCCTCTTGTTTCTCCTTGCTATTTTTTGGAAATCTGCATTCAATTTCCTGTATCTTTCACTATCCCCCTTGCATTTTGCTTGCCTTCTCTCCCCCGCTGTTTGCAAGGCCTCATTGGACAGCCACTTTGCTTTCTTGCATTTCCTTTTCATTGGGATGGTTTTCATTGCTGCCTCCTGTATCATGTTACAAGCCTCCATCCATAGTTCTTCAGGCACTCTGTCCACCAAATCTAAATCCTTAAACCTGTTCCTCACTTCCACTGTGTATTCATAAGGGATTTGATTTAGATTGTGTCTTACTGGCCAGTGGTTTCTCTTAGTTTCTTCAGTTTAAGCTTGAATTTTGCTATAAGAAGCTGATGATCTGAGCCACAGTCAGTTCCAGGTCTTGTTTTTGCTGGCTGTATAGAGCTTCTCCATCTTTGGCTGCAGAGAATATAATCAATCTGATTTTCATGCTGCCCAGATGGCAGCAAGAGTCGTCTCTTGTGTTGTTGGGAAAGAGTGTTTGTGATGACCAGATTGTTCTCTTGAAAGAACTCTATTAGCCTTTGCCCTGCTTTGTTTTGAACTCCAAGGCCAAACTTGCCAGTTGTTCCTTTTATCTCTTGACTTCCTACTTTAGCATTCCAATCCCCTATAATGAGAAGAACATCCTTTGTTGGTGTCATTTCTAGAAGGTGTTGTAAGTCTTCACAGAATTGGTCAATTTCAGTTTCTTCAGCACCGGTAGTTGGTGCATAAACTTGGATTACTGTGATGTTAAAAGGTTTGCCTTGGATTCGTATCGAGATCATTCTGCCATTTTTAAGATTGTATCCCAGTACAGTTTTTGCCACTCTTTTGTTGACTATGAGGGCCACTCCATTTCTTTTACAGGATTCTTGCCCACAGTAGTAGATATGATGGTCATTCAAACTGAATTCGCCCATTCCCGTCCATTTTAGTCCACTGATGCCCAGGATATCAATATTTATTCTTGCAATCTCATTTTTGACCACATCCAGCTTAACAAGGTTCATGGTTCTTACATTCCAGATTCCTATGTAATATTTTTCTTTACAGCATTGGACTTTCCTTTCACTTCCAGGCATATTCGCAACTGAGCGACCTTTCAGCTTTGGCCCAGCTGCTTCATCAGTTCTGAATCTACTTGTACTTGTCCTCTGCTCTTCCTCAGTAGCATGTTGGATGCCTTCCGACCTGAGGGGCTCCTCTTCCAGCGTCATAATTTTTATATGCCTGTTGTCTTTGTCCATGGAGTTTTCATGGCAGGGATACTGGAGTGGCTTGCCATTTCTTGCTCCAGGTGGATCACGTTTAGTCAAAACTCTCCAAAATGACCTGTCCATCTTGGGTGGCCTTGCACAGCATAGCGCATAGCTTCTCTGAGTTATTCAAGACCCTTCGCCATGACATGGCAGTGATCCAGAAGCTGTCTGCTAGGAGCTGCAAATCTCTGAAGACTCGGCTGGGGCTCTGCATACACTGCTTAACCCAGCTTAAGGTGTGGTGAACCACCCACTACCTTTCACAAGTCACCAACAGGTGACAGTCAGTACTACCTACTGGACAGGTTGCAAGTAAGAAAGCAGGTAGGGAGGACATAACTGAGGGAAGATTGAGGTTGGTGGGGCAATGTTTTATGAACCTGTTACTTATCCCTGTTCTGAAACAAGATCAAAAGATTTTATTTCCTCTCTGGACTTCTTATTCTTTGGTAATTTCCCCAGTGTGTCACAACCAATTCAGGTACCCCATGATATCTAACTGAGTGAAAGAAACCAGTTAATTTTTGATTTAACACAAATATAATAATTTCTCAACAATTCCATAGAGTATGCACAATTTTATACTCACTGTTTTCCTCTTTCAGAATGACTGTAATTAAATATTCCAGTTGCAGTGGCCACAAACAAAGCTGATGACAGCCTTTGAAGAAAATTACATAAAGATTGTGATCAGACAAGGATATATCAGCCTCATCTCTGACACTTTGTATTTTAGTCCTTAGCTTTAAGAGATGAAAATAGTGCTGTTGCCTGGTGTTAACAATGGTGTTACTGCTTGCCTTGATTTTGTTAATGTTTCCTCACATGGTAAGCAAAGCTCACATCATTAAGTGCATGGTTGATGATCCACATGCTCCACTTCATCAGTATCATCAGCCAGGAGACCTCAACATCGGAGCCATTGCTTCCCAGGCTTTCATAATCTCCAATCGAATAAGCTTCACTGAAGAACCCCCACCACCTTTGTTTGAAGAGCTTGCGTAAGAGTTTAACTTATTCCTTTTTTAAAAAAAAAAAATGATATCTTACTATGAATTTGCTTTTTCTTCTTATTTTCTGAAGTGAATGGTACTAAGAGAGCACTGAAGGGTAATACAAAATTTAGTAAATAAAAGAATTATTTTCATATGGATTTAACTCCTTCTTTTCTCTGCCAAATTCTTTGATTTGCAAATGTAGTACTGGAAGAAGAATCTCTTGTTGCTGTTTATGCCAACAAGACCCTAATTTTTCCCCCCTATTAAAATAAGTGGTTAAGTTTCATTTGCAATATTTGTTCTTACTGGGAGCTAGAGAACACCTCTGACTTTCTCACTTCCTTCTCTAGCATGTTATAGAAAGTTTATTCATGGTTGCTACCTTTCATCTTCTGCCTTCAACTTTGTCTTCTCTGCTGTACATCTCTTTCAGCATATATACAACATGTCATCATTCTCATTCTTAACAATATCTGAGAGAAAATAACGAGCACTCCAAGGCATTATGAATCCATATAGGCATCCTATCCCCCACCCCTTCATTGTTTTATGTTTTAAGGCATATCTAATTCAGTCCTCCTAATCTTATCAAAATTATTTTTGCTCCTCTTTAATATCCTAGAGGAAAAGTTGATCTAAGCAATTACATGGCATCTTCTTTTACTGCATCAGATAGCAGGTCCAATTATGCCAGGTTTTCTACTTTTGGTAGCTGCCTCCCTGAACTGTGACAGATGTCTTTCCTGGTCCTGTTATTCACAAGGGGTCTGCAACTGAAGATGCTGTGAATTGAATCAATGACCATCTGTAGACAGTATATAAAACCTTCCTTAAGTTACAGTTTTTCTGCATTCCTTCTCCTGCAATTTTATACCCCAGCTTTGGGACTTGATTGGTGGCAGTCTTGGGGATAATGAATAAAACTCCAGTTTCAGCAATTCCTGGAGTTACTGCTATGTCTTGGAACTTTTTATTAAGATGAAAAACAGTACCCCACCTTCTCAAATTGTGTTCCCACCTCCCTGTCAAACTAATGGTGCAAGTGAAAAAAGGATGTAACATTTTAAAAGTTCCAGGGAGATGGAATAGTTTAATAATATTTTTAAAGCAATACAATACTTTTCTAACAATTGCAATATCAGTGTGAAGTTTCCTTATAATTCAGAATACAACTTACCTTCTAGTGCAATACCTAAGAATTATCAGCACATCCTGGCCTTGGCATTTGCAGTAAAAGAGATTAATGAAAACTTTCACCTTTTGCCCAATATCACCTTGGGTTTCCACATCTATGATAACTATTATACTGATAAGTGGACCTACCATGCTACAATACTACTTATATACACCCTGGGAAGATTTGTCCCAAATTACCAATGTGATGTCCAAACAAACCTGATTGGAGTCATTGGGGGACTGGACCCCCCAACCTCACTTCAAGCGGCAAGATTTGTGGATATTTTCAAAATTCCACAGGTATGCCATATGTTTCTATCAATGTGTGTATGTTTGTGTGTGTTGTTCTATGTATAATTATAGTGCTTTACTACTTTTAAACATTTCCTTTTAAAATGTTTTGTTTTTGGCGTAGTCAGTGAATAACATACACGCATGGCCATCACTCTGTGTAAATGTCAAGCCTGTTGGTATACTGCCAGGGAGATAAAGTCCATCATGGCCCCAAGCCGGCTGCCGGACAATCCATCGATCTCCCGTAGTCACGCAGTATGAGCGATTAGTAGCGACATGAGTTGTTTCTAGAAAATATCTTGTCACATTCCAGAGCTCATGCATACCTTTTATCAGCAGATAATGCACAGCCAAAAGTTGCACTCAGGAGAGCATTATTTACAAGCTTTTATTCAGCGTTGATCAGAACGAAGAAAGACATGACTGACTGCGTGCGTCGGTGTCTCCGACAGAGAGAGAAAACGAAAGCAATAGGAAACATAAACATCCTGTGAACAGGAAATACACAGGCTCTGTGACTCACAGCCTGCTCCCTTTTAAGGTGGAATGGAAATATCCTAACTGATTGTTAAATAAAGCCTCTGTGGGTCATTCTTAAATTAGAATCAAAAAGCGTAACAACCTAAGCACTTCATCTTTTCCTCCTACTTTGAAATAAGCAAATACTTTTAAGGGAAAAAAAATGTTTTGTGACAATACTTTAGGAATATAAACATAAGGGTCAGCTAAGCAGAACTCTGCCATATTACATATCTTATAATAATAATAATAATAATAATAATAATAATAATAATAATAATAATAATAATAATAATAATAATATATTTATATTTATATTCCGCCCATCTGGCTGGGTTGTTTGGGGGCATGAGCTGCATGCAGGACAACTTTGCCTGGTGACACACAGCCCAGAGAGCAGAGTTGTGTTCCCCATTGTGCTCTAGAGAGATCCCAGGAAATCTCATGAGAAGAGGAAAGGACCATGGCCTTTAAAGGTTTGGGGCATTTTGCCCTATGAGCTTCTCACTGATTTGTTCCAGTGTCTGAGCCTCGCTGGGCCTTTGGAACCACTCATTGCTTAAGGTTGCAATACGTCTGGACATGTCTGGGAATTTGATAGCATTTTGGCATCCGAGGGGATTTTCACAAAATCGGCTAAAATGCCCTGGAAAACGCAGATGTATGGCAGGAGGTGGGGTGGTAAAAGCTCTACAACTTTGTCTGGATTTTCAGTTTTGGGAATATGGCAATAGCAGGTTGTGGAGATCCTTTTTCCGTTATTTGAGTGGAAATGGTGTTGAGCAGCATTAGTACAAGATAAGGATTGGAGACCTGAGGGGAGGATTGACTAATGCACACTCTAAACTCAAGGCTAGGACCTCTACCTGGCTGGAATTTCTTCCCCATTATTATTATCCTCCCACAACAGACCTATTTGTATGTAGGGAGGGGAGGTCTTATCTGCCACTGCTGACTGAATGAAAATCTATTACCTGTGGAAGCTAAGTTTCTGAGGAATACATTGTATTCATGGCAATACTGCATGAGTTCCCAGAGCAGTTTCTCTTCAGCTTCAAAGCCACCTGGAAGCTTCAGGCCAACCAACATTCTCACCCTCAGCACCCAATTCGTTGCAAGAAAAATCCACTGATATTGCAGGTCTATTGAAAGTGTAAGTGACAAAATGTGAGTATAGTTATTTGGACATTGTATCTATGGATGATATACAACACACCTTCTACACAAACTACTTTGCAAGTTAATAGACATGAATAACTTAGGTTCATTAATTTCTATGAGTCTACTCTGAGTAAGACCTATTTGGGTACAATCATATTCTCTTCTTTCCACACTTTCCTTTAGCTCATTTATGGCCCTGCTCCAGTGATGAATGATAAAACGCCAGGCATCCCATTCTACCAGATGGTGCCCAGAGAAGACAGTCAGTTTGCAGGGATTCTTTCTTTGCTTCTGCATTTCAGGTGGACATGGATTGGACTCCTAACGATGGATAATGACAATGGAGAAAGATTTGTGCAAAATGTGTCTCCGCCATTTTCTCAGAGTGGTATCTGCTTTGCCTTCATTGAAAGAACCCAAACGTTTACTGTTGTCACTGAAATTAATGAGATGTTTAACAAGGGTGGTAAAATACATGACAAAATCATAGATAGTAAAGCCAGTGTAGTGGTGGCATATGGAGAATCTTATGGGATTGTGTTGTTGAGATGGTTTCCATATCTGTCGGAACAAGAACATATAAGGAAGAAGTCAAAAGGTATAGTGTGGATAATAACAGCCCAGGGGGAGTTCACTTCAATGGTCTATCAGAGGACTTGGGATACAGAAATGTTCCATGGATCTCTCTCATTTACAATTCACTCCAATGATCTACCAGGATTTCAAGAATTTGTTAGAAGCAGAAACCCATCCAGCACCACAGGAGATGGTTTTATCAAGGACTTCTGGCAACAGGCTTTTGGTTGTGTATTCCCAAATACAGATGTCAGCAAGATAGATGGGGACATTTGCACTGGGGAGGAGAAGCTGGAGAGTCTTTCTGAGTCTTTTTTTGAAATGAGCATGACCTCTCACAGCTACAGTATCTACAATGCTGTCTATGTTATGGCCCATGCTTTACATGCTATGTCCTCATCTAGACTCAAGCACAGTGCCATGCAGAACAGAGCCATTCAGAAATTTCAGGATCACCAACACTGGAAGGTAATGAATGTGAGAGAAGGGGAGAAGATTTCCTGACCCTAACATATACACTACAGCATATTCTAATTATTGTTTTTTTCCACTTCAATTCAGCTCCACGAGTTTTTAAAAAAGGTTTCATTTAACAATAGTGCTGGGGAGAGAGTCTCCTTTGACCAGAATGGGGAGTTTGCAGCTGGCTTTGATATTGATAACTGGATTTTCCTCAAAAATGAATCCTTTCATAGAATAAAAGTTGGGAGGACCGATCCCCTGGCTTCTCCAGACCAAGTGTTCACCATCAATGAGAATGTCATAACATGGCACAAGGGATTTAACCAGGTAGAGATAGTTTAGAAAATATTCTGCTCCTATAAAATCATATTTTTTTTGTTATCATTACATAACATATGCAAAGTCTCCTGGATTTTACTGGTTCCTCAATAATTATCTTCAAGATCATCATTAATCTCTTTCATTTACACATTAGGCACAGCCTCTTTCTGTCTGTACTGAGAGCTGCCGTCCTGGTTATAGCAAAAAAGTGAAGGAGGGGGAGCCATCTTGCTGCTATGATTGTATCCCATGCCCAGGAGGGAAGATTTCAGATCAAATTGGTAAGGTGTATAATGTAATTGAACTTTTTCAACATCAGAACAGTAGCTAAAGAAACACCATTAATAAATTTTAAATAATTATCTCAATGGGGCTGAGTTTATTTTCCTTAAATGGGTTGTCAGTTTTGGCTTCTTTTTTAAACGTCAGTGGATTAAGAGATTTTTATATATATATAAAAATGGCTATAATCTCTTAATGCCTTTGTAAATCAAACATTTACTTCAGCTTAGCCTTGAATATTATTCAACCAGTAAACAAACACATGTTGCAGTGTTATGAAAACACTTTCTGCTTTCAAAATACCTCCCAGCTTAATACCAGTGTTAAGGCTACATTATATTACCTCAAGCTCCACAATGTTGGGAAATTGGAAGCTATGTCTGTAGCTGCAAGCGATGTGCCCCATGGATAATGATATTGTGCACTACCACAAATTCTGCTTGTTTACTAAGTAGTTCTCTTCACTGTATGGCATGCTGTTCCTTAGTCTTATTTAGTTATAGTAATATACATCAGCTAAGCCTTGAATATCATTCAACCAGTAAACAAACAAACACACACACACCCAAATGCTCAATTATGAAAACACTTTCTGCTTTCAAAATACCTCCCGGCTTAATACCAGAGTTAAGGCTATATTATATTACCTCAAGCTCCACAGTGTTGGGAAACTGGAAGCTATGTCTGTAGCCGTAAGGGATGTGCTGCATGGATAATGATACTGTGCACTACCACAAATTCTGCTTGTTTACTAGTTATCCTCACTGTATAGCATGCTGTTCCTTGGTCTTTCAGGTTCAAGGGAAGGTGGGGAGGGGAAATCATTGGACCAGCAAAGGTGCATAGGACATGGGCATAAATCAACACACACAAAGATTAATCTAACAAGGCTCAGATGCTTTATTCCTGGACTGTGAGGACAAAGCATCTTTGCTCATACAAATCTAATCACAAGGAGAATAACATTTATTTCATGTTGGGGAACTTTCTGGCCATATTTTCTACATAAAAACACCATTGTTTTTTTTCCTTCCAGATATGAGTGATTGCCATAAATGCACAGATGAAAAATATGCAAACAAAAAGCAGGATTTTTGTATTCCTAAGAATTTCAGCTTTCTGTCTTATGAAGAACCTTTGAGTCTCTGCTTAACTTCTTTAGCTCTTTCATTTTCTATGATGACAGCTTTAGTGCTAGGAATATTTATGAAGCACCACAACACTCCCATTGTCAAAGCTAACAACCGGGACCTCACCTATACTCTCCTCATCTCCCTGTTCCTCTGCTTCCTTTGTGCAGTTTTATTTATTGGACAACCCAAGAGGGTAATGTGTTTCCTTCGACAAACTACTTTCAGTATCATTTTCTCAGTGGCTGTTTCTTGTGTGCTGGCAAAAACGACCACAGTGGTTCTGGCTTTCATGGCCACCAAACCTGGATCCAAAATGAGGAAGTGGATGGGGAAGAGTTTGGCCAACTCCATTGTTCTTTCCTGCTCCCTCATCCAAGCACTTATTTGTACTGTTTGGCTTGCAACCTCTCCCCCATTCCCAGATGTCGATATGCACTCCTTGACTTCAGAAATTGTATTAGAATGCAATGAGGGGTGTGTGACTATGTTCTACTGTGTTCTTGGCTACATGGGCTTCCTGGCAACTGTCAGTTTCACTGTGGCTTTCCTTTCCAGAAAGTTACCTGACAGTTTCAATGAAGCCAAGTTCATCACTTTCAGCATGTTGGTTTTTTGCAGTGTTTGGTTATCATTTATTCCTTCCTACCTGAGCACAAAGGGAAAACACATGGTTGCAGTGGAGATTTTCTCTATTTTAGCCTCCAGTGCTGGACTGCTGGGTTGCATCTTTGCACCCAAATGTTACATTATTATGCTAAGGCCTGAATTGAATAGCAAGGAACAGCTAATTAGGAGAAAACCTCAAATAATTTAATTGTCCATTTCCCCCCCCGTAAATTTCTCTAAATTATTAAGCTCAAAATGGAATCAAATGTTCCGTAAGAAACCTACTAAATATATTTAGTTTCATAATATTACATGATCCATTTCTTCCGTAGTTGCTACTGAATAGAGAAACAGTTTTTGTCTTCCTGTAAATGTATCCACATCAGCCTCTGAATCAGAAAAAAAATGTATTGATCAGTCTTCTTGGTTTGAGGAGATTTTTCATTCTTTGGAAAGTCCTTGCTTTGACTGAGACAAATATCCTCTGTCAATTCAAGCACCTTTCTCTGACTAAGGAAATACCCCTGGAGACAACTCATTCTCTCAGATGTTTCAGGGCAATGTGGCAATGTGTTCTAATGGTACCTTGCTCATCAAATATAGTGTATGTACAGTTAAATGGTTAGGTATATGGTTCTGTGTTTCTGCTAGCCAGTGTTCACATGGTTCTATAATTTAAGGATGACTAATCTCCTCATAACTTTTATTGAAGGAGAATCCCTTAGGGAAAAAAATAAGAGACTCAAGGAAGGCAATACACATGGACTTCGTCCTTTGTACTATACTATAAGACACAAAACTGAATGCTATTGCATATAAATGAACTGAAAAATATATAAACTACTTTAAGCACCATTTTCCCCACCCAAGTTTTTTCTGCGAATCATTGTATCACCCATTTCTCAATTCAAGTCAATGGAGGAAAGTAGCTCATTTTTAGAGTCTCCATTTCAGTGAAGGGGTGAGTGGGTAACAAAGCTTCATTTGTAATCATTCTAATTTTGTCCTGAATAATAACTTGAACTGGAAAGGTGCAGATCAGAACCACAGGCTCTGTTAACAATTCCACGGCCCTTGGAGACTCAAGATTTGGTAGCATGTGGAAGAGCCTTTTTCAGTAGTGACTCCCAAGCTCTGAAAATCCCTCCTTCTGGATGGACACCTGGCACCTATGTTGTACACATTTTGGAGACATGTAAAGGTGCAACTATTCATCCAGTGTTTTGGGAATGGCTGAATGTGAGCTTTCCCTTCAGAATCTGATGCTGTATTATTTTACCTTGGCTTGGAGTTTTATATCTGTATTTTTAGATATGACTGTATTTTTATTCTTATTGTACCTGGTTCTGATAGGGAAAGCAGTAAAAATATTTATATCAAATAAAAAAACAACAAAATAAACATATGAAAGATATACATTGCCTACTGCTGTTTTGAAGAAAGGCAGCCCTAACATCAAACACTTTTCCTTCCTGAAGCTGAATGCTGGAAAATACAGGGATCACACAAAAAAAGCATTCCTTCAGACAGCATGTGTATTATTAAATTGGCTGCGAAAAGAAGTGGTAATGTCATCAACTTGAAAGGCTTTAAAAGAGGATTAGACAAATTTATGGATGATAATTCTGTCAATGGCTACTACCCACAATTGCTATATTATACCACTGTCAGAGGCAGTATACCTCTGATACTAAGTGGAATCACACATGGGGAGAGGACATGTTATCCTCAGGTCCTGCTTACAAACTTCCCATGAGCATCTGGTTAACAAGTGTGAAAACAGGATATTGGACTAATTGAGCCATTAGCCTGACCCAGCACAATCTTCTTATGTTCCTTTCTGGCTCTGGAGAAAATTCTAGTTACTCTTGTGTGATTTCCCTACTATGTGTCACTCCCAACCCAGGTGTCCCTTGGTATCTAATTGAGTGAAAGAAGAAGCGGCAATTTGAATGTGTCAAATCGGTTTACTTCTGCAACTCCAGAGGGAATGTTCAACTTTAAATTGGTGGTTATTTTTCCTTTGATTGTGAAAAGGATAGTAATTAACTCTACTGTTTTCCAATACCCCAGTACAATAGCAGTGGCCTTTAGCAAAGCTAATAATACAGCCTGTGAAGAATGGTATAAAAAACCCCTCCAGAAATCAGAACTGGGTCTAAGGGGGTAAAATTAGACAAAGCTGTATCAGTCTGATTTCAGATACTTTATATTTTAGTCCTGGGCCTTTAGAGATGGATAAAAGAGGAGTATCTGATGCTAGAGGCAACAGATCTACCAGGATGGTGTTATTAATTGCCTTGCTTTTGTTATTGCTTCCACACATGGTATGTAAGTCTCATATCAATAACTGCATGCTTGCTGATCCACACTCTCCACTTCATGAGTATCATCAGAGAGGAGACTTCATCATTGGAGCCATTGCTTCCCATGCTTTCATCATCTCTGGTGCAATAACTTTTACCCAAGAACCCCCACCACCTTTGTTTGAAGAGCTTGCATAAGAATTTTACTTTTTCTTAATAAAACAACTTCCTATGAACCTGTATTGCTTTTCTTCTTTTTGCTTTGTGTACTGAAGGGTAATAAGAGAATAGTGAAGTGTAAGAAGAAGTTGGGATTTACAAAAGAAATAAAAGAATTAAATTCAAAGAAGACAGTAGTATGGGTTTTAACCTCTTCCCTGACAACGTTGTGCTAAAATGCATGCAGGAGTATTAGGAGAGCGAAGAGTTAACAATATAAACAGAAATTTAGATTGTACTGGGGAAATGGTAAAAAAGTTGATGTATCATACATTTGGATGGTGCAAAAATCTATTTAAATATAGTGTTGTTTTCTAAACTAAATCTGAACGGAGAGAGGGTCTCCACCTCTTTGTCGACTGGCACAGAACCTGTGCTGTCTTGATGACTTTCTTAATGGACATCACCTTCTTTTTTTCTTCCTAATCATCCTTCTCCCAGGAAATTCTCTTGTCAGGAAACTGGCCTGGCTTGTATGTTAAAAATGACTTGATCCAGGAATAAGTGGGGTCCAGGAATTAGAAGGAGGGGTGTTCAGGAATTCAGCAAACCCCCATAGCTCATAACCAGGGTTGTAGCTAGGGGGTGGTGAGGTGGGCCCCCGCCAGGGGCGCAGGTGATGGAGGGGTGCAAAATTAGCTAAAATATGTCCATAAATATTGAATATTGAATATTGTTCCATAAAAATGGTTTTAAATATAGGGTGAATGGAATGGGTGGAAGGGGGGGGGAGTTTGGAAAAGTGGAAAGAGGAGCTAATTTGTACATGGCTATGGGGGTCAATCTGGATGGTTCTGCCAAGGGCGCAAGATTCCCTAGCTATGGCTCTGCTCATTACACCATGTTCTGAAACATATTCTGAAAAACACAGATATTATTTGGGCTTTTCCTTTATTACATATACTACCTTAGGATATAGATTTGCTATAAAGAAGGGTTGCATCTATATACCATAATAAAGAACAATGAAGTAGATGTAGAAGACCACTGCAAAGATTTTACAAGGCCTGGCATTTCCTTATGATTAAAAATGCATCTTTAATTGTAGTGTCATTCCTAAGAATTATCAACATATCCTGGCATTGGCTTTTGCAGTAAAGGAAATTAATGAAAACCCTCAGATCTTACCCAATATCTCTTTGGGTTTTCATATCTATGATAGCTATTTCACTGCTAAATGGACATATCATGCCACAATTCTTCTAATATACACCCTGAGAAGATTTGTTCCCAGCTACAAGTGTGATGTTCAGAATAACTTGTTTGGAATCATTGGAGGGCTAGACCCCTTAACCTCACTTCATGTTGCAAACATTGTGGACATTTACAAGATTCCACAGGTAGGATATATTTGTATGTTGTCCATATGTCATATTTTTCTGATTTGTTGATTTGGAGAGAGAATGATATGGGTGAATTTGGAATATATACATGGGTGTTAATTTATGGTTTTTGGCCTTAGCAACCGGTCTATTGCATTGGAAATCTTGCACTTCCACTTATAGGGTTATTGTAAAGATTGTTGACAAAATATGTGAAAATGAAGACTGAAAAGTAATACATGTAAATGGCATTGTCATTGCATCTATTCCCCCATTTGCACCCATTTATCTTTAGCTTATATATGGTTCTGCTCCAGTGATGAATGACAAAACTCCTGGCCTTCCCTTCTATCAGATGGCTCCCAAGGAAACGCTTCAGTATGAGGGAATTCTGTCTATGCTCCTGCAGTTTAGGTGGATGTGGATTGGACTCCTTACTTTCAATGATGAGAATGGAGATAGATTTCTGCAAACTGTATTGCCACTTTTTGCCAAGAGTGGCATCTGCTTTGCCTTCATACAAAGGAGTCAAACATTTTCTTTTGTCACAAAAATTAATGATATGATGAAAAGGGGGGCAAAAATACACGATGCCATCATTGATAGTAATGCCAACGTAGTAGTGCTTTATGGCGAATCTTACACCATTGCACTTTTGAGGTGGTTTCCATATTTGTCAGAGCAAGAAAATATAAGAAATAAACCCAAAGGCATAGTATGGATAATAACAGCCCAGGCGGACCTCACTTCAATGGTCTACCAGAGGACATGGGATACAGAAATAATCCATGGATCTCTCTCATTTACAATTCACTCCAATGATTTGCCAATATTTCAACAATTTGTTGCCAGCAGAAACCCATCCAGCACAACAGGAGATGGTTTTATCAAGGATTTCTGGCAACAGACCTTTGGGTGTGTTTTCCTAACTGCAGATGCAGGAGAGGTGAATGGAGATATTTGTACAGGTGAGGAGAAGCTGGAGAGTCTTCCTGGGACCTTTTTTGAAATGATTATGACTGGCCACAGCTATAGCATCTACAATGCTGTCTATGCATTGTCTCACGCTTTGCATGCTATGTCCTCATCTAGAGTCAAACATGGTGCAATGGTGGACAAAGGACAGAAACATCAGAAGCAACACTTGTGGCAGGTAAAGTGTCATATCTGTGGTTGTAAGAGCAGGATTTAAATTGCCTAGCCATCTTCCCAAATTCAGTATGGGTTCAAACCCCATGTTAGACAAAAATATCTCTGCATTGCAAGGGATTGGGCTACATGACCCTCATGGTCTCTTTCAGCTCTATGAATCTGTGATTCCTAAAAGCTCCTAATATGGCAAATAGTTCATGGAACCAAAATATACTGGGTGTTGTGTGTGTTTTGTCTATGAAGTTTTAAGACCCCTTGTGTACAATGTTATTTTTTTATTCATGTGTTATCCCATGTGTGCTTAAAACAGCCCCCCCCATAACAATGAGTTTAGTTTTATTTTAATTTATTGTATTTCGATATCAATTCACTTTATGAAGTAAAAATGCAGAAAAATAAATGATATCATGCAGATTTTACATACTAGAAGTATTCATCTAGAGGACAAGTAATCTAAAACTAGAAAATATATAGTAAAAACCATTGCTGGCCCCACCAAATATGAGTTGAATTTACTTTTAGCTTATTTCTGTGTGTGTGTGTGTGTGCGTGTGTGTACTGTACACACACGATCAATCACTCCACACATCCAGCACAAAATACACATGAAAATATATGCAATGAAGGGAAGGGAATGGCAAAAGAAAGGAATTTTCAATCATCTAAGGCAAATATACCTCACTCTGCGCTTATTTTCTAACTTCACCTTTTACTCTTCACTTCAGCTCCATCATTTTCTGAAAGGTGTATTTTTTAACAACAGTGCTGGGGATAGTGTCTCCTTTGACCAGGATGGGGAATTAGCAGCTGGATTTGATATTATTAATTGGATTTTTTCCTCCAACCAGTCCTTTAGTAAGTTGAAAGTTGGGAGGGTGAATCCGCAGGCTCCTCCAGATCAAGTGTTCACCATCAACAAGGATATCATAACATGGCACAGGGGCTTTAACCAGGTACGGTTGATTGTCAATGACTTGAGAAGCACACTGCATACTCAGTTTTGAAGAAAGATTTCCCTAACTATAGATGTTCGGAATACCACTGGTTTAAAATAATTGAAATGAGTTTAGATTAGCCCAGCAGCAATATACTAACTCCCGACTACCAAGGATTCTCATTACAGTACTTCAACTTCCCCATCTTTTATCAGCTTCAGTTTCTTCACTGACCTTATTTACAGCAAGTGCATAATTTATCTGGAGACTAGATATCAACAGCATAGTTTGCAGTGTAGCAGGGAACTCTTAGCAACTATACAACTACACCTTTCATACCTTTTGTGATAAGGATCCATATTTCTATAACCAAGGGTATTCAGAGCAAATACAGGCCAAAGTGCCTGTTGCACCTCACAGTGGAAAGAGTTGAAAATGAAACTAGTTGGATGTATCTTTTACTCCCATTATCCCACCTGTCCAGATGAGGAGCAATCAGGATTTCAACATTTCACTGCTGGGTGGGTTGAAGCCAGATAATAGCAGCCTTCATGACAGCTATATAACATGTGGCAGGTCCCCCACATTTTGAGAATTCATAGTTCATTTTCCTTCTGATTATTTTATCCCTTTTTATATTTGGAACATCAGGCCCAGCCTCTTTCTCTATGCACTGAGAGCTGCCATCCTGGTACTAGCAAGAAAGTGAAAGAAGGGGAGCCATTTTGCTGCTATGATTGCATCCCATGTCCAGAGGGAAAGATTTCAGACCAGCTGGGTAAGAAATAGCATGCAGAACCTTATCACAGAGATGCGCCTGACTGCCTTCTCTCCAGTTAGATTCTTAGAAGCTTGGGTAGTTTCTAGAGCACCAGTGAGCAATAATGGATGAAATATTCATAAATCCTGCAATTTTAATATGCAGTTCTCAACCAGTTATATGACCATTGTATTACAATTTATTTGGATTTGCATTTGAAGATAAAAGAACTGTTAAATAGTATTATTCCCTGAGCCTCAAAAAGCTTGTGTCTCTACACACACGAATGCACTCTTCTGATGGACAAGGTATGGAGCTTGAGGGTGCTCTTGGACTCATCAATGCCTGGAGAAGTACAGGTAGTGATGGTGGCCAAGAGTGATTTGTTGCAAGCTCTGACTGGAATGCAAGTAGTAGGTCAAATTATTTCCATGCCAATACACTTAACATGGAACTGGAGAGGATGCAAAATGTGACTAGAAAACCAAACACAAATCTAATTCAACACCGCTAAGTTTCCAGGTCCACACAATGCAATATTCACATGGCTATTTTGCTTAGCGAATAAAACGCTACTGGGTTGCTGCCACCAGAGCTAGATGTGGAACCCCATCACATGACTATTTTGAAGACATTTTAGAAAGTTCAAGTAGTTTAGAAGGGTAATTATAGAGAAAGATACATTGGCCAGGTCTCCCCTTGATTCAACAAGCTGGTTTGGGCTATTAAAAAGCCTACATTGGATTTGGCTAGTGGGCTGGATTGTTTTCTGAACTACCTCCTTATGTGACAACAAGGACATGGGTGTTGCTGTGGTCTAAACCACTTAGCCTCTTGCTGATTGTAATGTCGTTAGTATGAATCCACACGACGGGGTGTGCTCCTGTTGCTCTATCCCAGCTCCTGCCAACCTACCATTTCGAAAGCATACCATTGTGAGTAGATAAATAGGTACAGCTGTGGTGGGAAGGTAAACAGCATTTCTGTGTGCACCAGAAGTGGTTTAGTGATGCTGGCCACATGACCCAGATAGCTGTTGGCAGACAAACGCCGGCTCCCTCGGCCTGAAAGTGGAGATGAATGGCACACCCCATAGCCAAGTTCAACTGAACTTAACCATCCAGTGGTCCTTACCTTTACCTTTTACCTTCCCTTCCCTTTTACCTTACCCTTCCCTTACGTGACAAGTTTGACAAGTGGGGGAGGGGGAATTCATCACTCAGTCAATGCTATCACAATGTTTTCAGGTGACCCAATTTTCCAGGATGAATTATTAGCTAATCCTCATTACAAAGCAGAGCACATGAAAGTCCATACTATCAGCTCTGCACGGGACTGATTAGCACTGCTTACAAATTCTCATTGACCCAGCCTCATCTTTACCTGATTTATCTCAGATGTACGGCAGGTAGATAATAAATCATAGAATCATGGAGTTGGAAGGGACCATGAGCATCATCTAGTCCAACCTCCTGCAATGCACAACGTGGGGCTTGAACCCATGGCCATCAGGTTAACAGTGAAAGTCCTGTGAACTAAACACAGAGGTCTGGTGAGCCAAGATGACCATGGGTGAGAGGTTCCCCACCCATGCTATAGATGAACTTGATCTCAATTCTATCAGAAAGAATTTAGCTCATATACAGTTAAGAACAGTGGGAAGAACATTGTATGTCATTGTGCTTTCTGATATTTTTACTTTTTGAGATGAAGACTATATCTTTTCTTTCTCAGATATGAATGACTGCCATAAATGCACAGAGGGAAATTATCCAAACAGAAACCAGAATTCATGCATTGTCAAGCATATAAGCTTTCTGTCTTACAAGGAACCTTTGGGGCTTACTTTAGCCTCTCTTGCTTTTTGCTTTTCTTTGATTGCAGCTTCAGTGCTTGTAATATTTTTGAAACTCCATAATACTCCAATTGTCAAAGCAAACAACCGGGAGCTCACTTATACTCTCCTCATCTCCCTCCTGCTCTGTTTCCTTTGTGTTTTGTTGTTCATTGGACAACCTAATAAGGTGACCTGTCTCATCCGACAAGCTGCTTTTGGCATCATCTTCTCAGTGGCTGTATCTTGTGTTCTGGCAAAAACCACCATAGTAGTTCTGGCTTTCATGGCCACCAAACCAGGATCCAAAATGAGGAAATGGGTGGGGAAAACACTGGCCAATTCTATTGTTTTCTCCTGCTCCCTTATTCAAGCAAGTATTTGTATTTTATGGCTAGCAACATCTCCACCATTCCCAGATGCTGACAGACATTCAATAATGGATGAAATTGTACTAGAGTGTAATGAAGGATCTGTGATTATGTTCTACTGTGTCTTGAGCTACATGGGCTTCCTGGCAATTGTCAGTTTAATTATAGCATTCTTTGCTAGGAAGCTGCCTGACAGTTTTAATGAGGCCAAGTTTATCACTTTCAGCATGTTGGTCTTTTGCAGTGTTTGGTTGTCCTTTGTTCCAACTTACCTGAGTTCTAATGGAAAATACATGGTAGCCGTGGAAATCTTTTCAATCTTAGCCTCCAGCCTTGGCTTGCTGGTTTGCATCTTTCCCCCAAAATGTTATATAATTGTGCTGAGACCTGAGCTGAACAACAAGCATCAGTTAATCAGAAGAAAATCTGAAGGGGTTTAGTCATGTGTGCATTTTGTTAAATCTGTGTATTATGTGTGCATTTGCAACATTTTGCAAAAATTTTGCATCTTTACCTTGAGGCCTAAACTGAATAATAATAACTTGCATCTAATAGGAAGGAAGTATTGAAGAATGCAAATGTTTGTTCATTGAGCTTTACTTTGCAATCCAGGGAGGAGAGGCTAAAAGTCCTGAGTTTCCTCTTAACCATTGCTTGATACAACTTTCTCAAAGCTGACCTTTGTTTTAATGTCCCATTGGAAAACTGAATCAAAATTAAAGGAAAACTGTGATGTAAAAATATTGGTGCACATGTGTGTGCGCGCACGCGCATGCCTGGGAACACACGCACGCACATGCACACACTACAGAAATTACTCTCAGGTGGTTTCTAGTGACCAGATGAGGTAAACATGCATTGCCTACTATGAGGCAAAGCGAGGTGGAAGTTTGCCATGTCTCCCTCTCATGCAAGAAGTAAAACCAGTCTTTCAATCTTTCCAGAAAAATCATTTCCAAATCAGTCAAATCCCATGTTCAAGGATTTAAATCTCCCCTCTGGCTCTATGACAAGAACATTTAATGTATTTTCCTTGCTTTGGGTCAATCCAAGCCTACATCACAATTTCCTATTCCAACTAAGTACAAAATCAAAAATTCTGTTAACATACAACAAAAATTTTTTTAAAAAATAAGAAATGCTACATAGAATCCCTACGTTTGACTTGGTGGGTTCCTTAGCCTTTAATTATCATAAAGGTTGTAATTAACTTGGACGTTTGTCTCAAAAAGCAGACACAAAAATACCAAATCACTAGGGACATTCAGTTAACAGTAAAAACAACTGTCAAAAAAAACCTCCCTCATGTGAAGGATAATTCCATAAATATATGCTCTATATTTCAGATACAGGTCTATGGACTAGGGACAGGAGCACATATACCAATAATGTCACTAATATTTGAGTTTAGGGATCTAGATTTCATTATTGATAGAAGACTATCTGAACATTCAGATCAGAGCATTGCAATCATAGAGATGTTCCTGAAAGTGTTATAGATGGAACTGGGAAATCTGCATATATAAAGGAATGATTAGCATATGTAATCAGTATGGTGATACTAGTGACTTTGCTTCTGGTAATGCTTCCTCAAATGGCATGCAAGGCTCACATTCTTAAGTGCAGGTTCCAATATCCACACCAACCTTTCCACAAATATCATCAGGATGGAGACCTTATAATTGGCGCCATTGCTTCTCAGAGCTTCATTGTCTCCAGTTCAATAGACTTCACAGAAGAACCCCTCCCAACACTACATGAAGAGTTTATGTAAGAAATTATAAGTTTATTTTCATTTACTTACTTTTCACCCTTTCTTCGGGGGGGGGGGTATCAAAGTGAGGTCAGATCCAGGACCTTACCTTAATTGTGTACAGCCCCATAAGATGTGCTAGTATCCCTGTTAAAGAATGGTCCTTCGGCACCAGAGAAAGTGCATTTATCCCTTTCTCACATGCCATTTTCTAAATCTGAGCTAACTACCCTTGTAGCATGTGAAGATGCACTATTTGAAAGGGGGGCAGTGTTCTGAATCTGATTTCTCCATTTTAACTCCTATTAACATTTTAAAAATTAAATTACATTCTGCTCAAGGATTTTGCCCCATACCCTGTAAGAGAAAACCCATAAACAGTTGCATTTGCTGTAAATATCACAACTTTGTAAATGAGTGTAGAAGATCTGGAGAAAAGCAACAAAAGTGGGGAATGAACTCGTGTGGGAGACAAAGAGCATACTCATGCCTTTTACTCATCACTGTTCAACAGCCCAGCTCACTTTCAGCAAATGAAAGCAGCTGCTACCATCTAATTCTTCATGTCAAAGACCTGCATATTAAAGCATATTAGTTCCTCCATCCAGTTTTATTACATTTTCTTCAGAGGCAGATTTAAGGGAGTGCAACTGGACTGTGAATGGGGTACAGGAGGCAGTGTACATGGCCCTTCACCAAAATTTCTGGGTGCCCAGCCCCTTCATGGGGAATTTTGTGGGTGCTTGGGCACCCAGGGAGTGCAGTCAGGGAGTTGGCACCTGTACCTATCTGTTTTAGGTAAATTCAATAAAAAAATTAAATAATAATACATTGGGTGATGAATGCTGCTAGTAGAATAGATCACAATTGCAAAGGGTAGATATGTGTGAAATAGGTTAATTTCTTGCAGTCTACTCTAAATGGTAATTTGCGAAGTATCTATAGCACACCGCATCTTTTGACGAAATCATTGATACTATCATCTGCTCAATATTCTAATATATCACTTTAGAATAAGATTAATTCAATAAAGGATGTCTATATGCTGTAATTGTAAAGAAAGGCAGATTTTAAAGAGTGGCATTTTGTCATTGTTATATTTTTGTGATACAAAATTCAGCTCTCTTTTCCTAGCGTAGTACCAAAGAATTACCAGCACATCCTGGCCTTGGCCTTCGCAGTAAAGGAGATAAATGAAAACATTATGATCTTGCCCAATGTCACCTTGGGCTTCCACATTTATGACAGCTATTTCAATGCAAAGTCAACCTACCATGCCACAATGTTACTTACATCTACGCTGGAGAGATTTGTCCCCAATTACATATGTGATGTCAGGAATAATCTAATAGCAGTCATTGGGGGACTGGACTCCCATATCTCCCTTCATGTGGCAAATGTTTTGGATATTTACAAGATTCCACAGGTAAAATGTATGTCTTGTGGTTGTAGTTGTTTTGTTCTAGCAGCACAGAGTGCATGGCAAAGAACAGATAAGGCAAGTCCACACCCCAAGGAACTTCCTGTGCAAAATGGATGCAGAGCAATGGGTTAAATTGTGACATAGTTAGAAAGGGGAATAATATGTGATGAACTCTGTTACTCATACTTTTTCATAGTTGCAGTAAGGACAAGGGAATGTTCGAAAAGCTTCCTGGAAAAGGTGAAATTTGAGGATGAAATTACGAGAGATAAAGAAGGTTGTTGCATGCAGGAAAGCACAAATGAATCATGGGGGGGGAGAGTTTCAGTAAAGAATATTTTTGAATGACTGCAGGTGATGATGCTCGGAAAGTGATGGTCAAAGGAAGAAGCTACTAAGAGGTCTATTTTTTTGCACTTCAAACAAAACAAAACAAAAATCCCTGGAACTCCAACTACCTCTGTTCATAGTCTTTTTGTTTGCTTGCTTGTTTCACTTCTTTCTCCCCCCCCCCCAAGAGAAAATATTTTTTTTAATTTTTGATTTTGACAAAATAATAATAATTAATAAATAAGAATAAAAGTTTGCACCCCACCACCAAGACCATTCCATTGTAAGTATCCAGCCTCCCCAAATTTCAACACCTCTTGCAATGGTTTGACCCCTTTCCATTTTAACAATACAAATTCTACAAACACCTTCCACAGGTCCTCAAAATAATCTCTCCTGCATATTCCCCTTCTTACCTTAATGGCACATGTTAATTTATCCTTAATAGCTATATCCCACATCTCTTTATGCCATTCTTCCATTTTATATTCTGCTTGCCCCTTCCACTTCCTAGCTATCACAATTCTTGCAGCTGTCAATAAATTTGTGAGCAAGTCCTTTATAGCCTGCAAACCTTCCACCCCATTGTAAATTGATAATAATGCTACCTCCGAAATTTCAGCCAGCTTTAACCCAGTGATTTCTGTTATCTCCTTAAACACCATTTGCCAGAAAAATTGTACATATTTACACCCCCACCATATGTGAAAATAATTTCCAATTTCCTGGCATCCCCTCCAACATAACACCAAATATTCCTTGTTTATTTGATTTAATCTGGCTGGTGTTAAATACCATCTCCAAACTAATTTCTAATAATTTTCTTTTATTCTTATAGGTAACATTTTCAATGCACGATTCTCCCATATTTCCCCTCAGCTTTGACAATCTATCTGCCCTGTTGTCTCCTTTCCCCTCACCTCTGTTAATTGATCTTCTTGATCCTCCATTTCTACTAATATTTTATAAATTTCCCTGGTTTCCCCTTTTATAACTGTATTTTCTTCTTTATCTCCCCCTTTATAATCTCCCCCCAATTTTGTATATTCTTTGCAGTTCTTGTTTTCCCTTAACCACTTCTTTGACAGTTGCTCCAGTTGTACAGTATACACTTAAACCAAATTATTTTACTTTCTGTTAGAGCTTCTCTTATTTGCTTTCTCCCCCAATCCTTTATTTTAAATATTTTCTTCTCTTTCGCTTCTTTTTCAATTTCCTTTTTTCAGTTTACTGGGAAGTCTTCTATCATCACCACCGGAGCTGGTGGGGAATTTGCTGATATAAATTTTCCTTTATCTTTTGCCCATATCTCAATGGTATTTTTTAATAAGGGATTTTTAATCTTCTGCCACTATTGCCTATTTGGTTTGATAAAAAAATATATTCACTAACTCCTCCCTCATTTCCTGTGTGAAACTATCTAACCATTCTAACACTCCTTGTTCTGTTATCCCATCTATGATATATCTTAACTGATTTCCTATATAATATAACTTCATGTTGGGGAGACCCAGTTCACCTGTTTTCTGGGGTTTATACCATCTTCTTTTATTAATTCTAGGTTTCTTATCCCCAATACAAAAATTATTGATCATACTTTGCCAACCCTTTATTTATGTCTCCAATATCTTAATGGATAACATTCTAAATAAAAATATATATATTCTAGACAAAATTTTCATTTTAATTATCGGTATTCTTCCAAACCATGAAAGCTTAATTTTCTTATATTCCTCCAGCTTTTCCTTAATTTCACTCTTTAATTTATTAAAATTCTCTTGTTACCCGCATATTTTCCAATGGATTTTTGATTGTTTACAAGGTGGCATCTGCAAATAAGCTTATTCTCTCTTTTCCTTTATTGCTTATTTCTTTTATATTTCCACCTTCTCTAATTATATTTGCCAGAGTTTCAATGACCAATACAAATAAAATTGGGGAAAGGGGGGCATCCTTGTCTTGTGCCCCAGGCTAGTGTTATTTGTTCTCTTATACCGTCATTCACTACGATGTTTGTAGTCTTATTGGGCTCTTCATGCTCTGTCTCTGTCTCTCTGATGACTGCATTGATTTAACAATGAATAAATGGAACTAATGGGAGTGGTGAAGTGCCCAATCCGAGTCTCCCTTCAATGTGGAACCAATAGATTGCCAAAGGGAAGCCACAGCTCTCTCCATCTCAGTACCAAATATTTAGAAGAAATGTTTAAAGTGTACACCTACTTTGCAGGGTAACTGTAAAGACTATTCATATCAAGCTATGGAATTTCTTTGGATACCTGAGAGTTTTACAGAAATGTTATTATCTTCTTTTCAGTCTCTACTCTTCATTTATCTTTAGCTAATATATAGCCCTGCTCCAGTGATGAATGATAAGACTCCAGGCCTTCCATTCTACCAGATGGTCCCTAAGGAAGTCATTCAGTATAAGGGGATTCTCTATTTACTTTTGTATTTTGGGTGGAAGTGGATTGGACTCATTGTTATGGATACCTCAGATGGAGAAAGGTTTGTGCAAACTGTGGTTCCAATGTTTTCCCAGAATGAGATCTGTTTTGCTTTTATAGAAAGAATTCCAACATTGACTTTTGTCACAGACATTAAATACGCGATGGAAGATGGTGCAAAAATACATGATAAAATGATGGGCAGCAAAGCCAATGTCATAGTGGCCTATGGAGAATCTTACTCCATGGCTTTTTTCAGATATCTTCCATATCTATCACAGCAAGAAAGCATGGCAAATAAACCAAAAGTGTGGATAGCAACAGCCCAGGTGGAACATACTGCATTTGTTATTCAAAGGACTTGGGATGATGAACTATTCTATGGTGCTCTTGCCTTCAAAATTCACTCCAGTGAACTCCCACTGTTTCACCAGTTTGTTCAGAGCACAAACCCATCCAGCACCACAGGAGATGGTTTCATAAGGGACTTTTGGCAAAATGCCTTTGGCTGTGTATTTCCAAATCAAGCTCCAGATGAACAGATGGAGGATATCTGCACTGGGAAGGAGAAACTGGAAAGTCTTCCTGATTCTTTTTTTGGGATCAGCATGACTGGTCACAGCTACAGCATCTACAATGCTGTCTTTGTTGTGGCCCATGCTTTACATAAAATGTCATCATCTGTACACAGATCAGTGATGAAGGAAGGTGGACAGATCCTTCACAGCCAACTGCCATGGCAGGTAATGAACTTGACATTGTCAGATAAAACACAATATTATGGAGATGTAGTAGTTCATGAACTGTGACTAAATGTTTGCTGGTTTCCCCCCTGTAGTCTCCATTTCATCTTCATTCCAGAAATGAATTTGTATTATTTTCCTTCCTTGAAATGACAAACAAATTAATTAATTAATTAATTTTTATGGTGGTTGGCTGCTCAAATAAGTCTTAGAAAAATTAAACTTCATTGGAAAATACTCTTTCCTATGAGGTTTCCCTGTTGAGGTGGAGGTAAAGTAATTGTGCACATTTGTGTGCCTGTGGAGGGGATATCTGTGCTATTTAGCATTAACTTTAAGATTAAGAATTGGCCTTTTCTCCTTCCATTTAACACACTCCCACCCCCCAAAATAGCAACAGACTCATAAACATGCAAAGGCATTTATACAAATCTAGAATGTGGCCAAACTTGGAATACTCTATACTCGAACTTGCTTCCAGAAGAAGTAGTGATCGATGTTCTTCTAAATGTAGGTCCATTATTCCCTGAGAAGTGTCTCATTTAACAACAGTGCTGGGGACAAGGTTTCCTTTGACCAGAATGGACAGCTAGTAGCTGGATTTGATGTTATCAACTGGGTTAGTTCCTCAAACCAGTCTATAGTGAAAGTTGGGAAGATGGATCCTGACCAAGTATTTACCATCAACAAAGATGCCATAACATGGCACAGCTGGTTTAACCAGGTAAAAGGCATCCATCAGCAATTTGTTAGCTGCTCTTTGATAGCTTTGTAAGTGCTAAGTCACCATCATGTTGTCTAAAATTTATTTTAAACATGAGCAAAAGAAATATATATGTATAGAAACATACAGCAACTGACCATCTGAAATAGAATTTTATTGATTTTGTATATGCGATGAGCCTGTTATAGTGTTCCAGGACTCGTACAATATTGTGGGATGAAGCCATAACATAATCAACTTCATGTAGTTTTCATATCAAAAGGCTTTCTCTCTCTTATTTATGATTAGGCCCAGCCTCTTTCTGTATGTACTGAGAGCTGCCATCCTGGTACTAGCAAGAAAGTGAAGGAGGGGGAGCCATTTTGCTGCTATGATTGCATCCCATGTCCAGAAGGGAAGATTTCAGAACATGAGGGTAAGATTGGGTACAAAGATTGGATGCAATCCAGGAAAGCTTATTTTATTCTCTACTGTTTGGAATGGATATGAACTAGACAAAAAATAAATACAATCTGCACATTTTTGTGGAATCATACATCCAGCGCCGCAACCCCAGAGTTGGCCACGACTGGACCTAATGGTCAGGGGTCCCTTTACCTTTACCTTTACTTTACATCCCTCCTTATAGTCAAAATAGCTTTCATCAGGTGTTCTGCCTGGATACTTGAAGGCAAACAAATGTATAGAGGTGGGGGCATGATTGTTGTCCCCACAGAAATATCAGCATATAAACCTCCTCCACTCTTGACCTTTGTGTGATCAACAGGAAGCTCTAAAAGTGGTTTCTGAATACATGCTTAAAAACCATGCTTAAAAACTGGAACCCTCATAAAGTAGCATTCATTTTCATGAGGGTACTTGAAACATAGGAGCCAACTCCAGGGCACTCTGGGTGCTCGGGCACCCACAATAATAAAATTGTGGGGCCAGACATCCACAAAGACAATGAGAAAAGCGGGAAGCAGCAGCAGTGCTTTCTTTGGGGGGGAATTGTCATCGCGTCACTCCTTGGTGTGTGGAGTGCCTCAGGGTGCGATTCTCTCCCCGATGCTTTTTAACATCTTTATGCGCCCCCTCGCCCAGCTTGTCCGGAGTTTTGGGCTGGGTTGCCATCAGTATGCTGATGACACCCAACTCTATCTGTTGATGGATGGCCATCCTAACTCGGCCCCAGACACACTGACCAGATGTCTGGAAGCTGTGGCTGGATGGTTACGTGGGAGCCGGTTGAAGTTAAATCCTTCGAAGACAGAGGTCCTCTGGCTGGGGCGGGACGATATGGGATCGAGGGGGCAACTCCCATCTCTTGCGAGGGTGCAATTAGTGCCAGCACCGTCCGTTAAGAGTTTGGGTGTAATCTTCGATACCTCCCTCTCTATGGAGGCGCAGATTACAGCTATAACAAAGGCGGCATTTTTCCATCTCCGCCAAGCTAAGCAGTTGGCCCCTTATCTCTCTCGCCCTGACCTAGCCACTGTGATCCATGCGACGGTCACCTCCAGACTGGATTATTGTAACTCGCTCTACGTGGGGCTGCCCTTGAGACTGACCCAGAAACTCCAGCGGGTGCAGAATGCCGCGGCGAGACTCCTTATGGGGTCTTCGCTGCGAGATCACATTCATCCGGTACTATACCAGCTGCACTGGCTCCCGGTGGAGTACAGGATCAGGTTTAAGGTGCTGGTTTTAACCTTTAAAGCCCTATACGGCCTAGGACCCTCGTACCTACGGGACCGCCTCTCCTGGTATGCCCCACAGAGAAACCTACGGTCTGCAAACAATAACACCCTCAAGGTCCCAGGCCTCAGAGAGGTTAGGCTGGCCTCAACTAGAGCCAGGGCCTTCTCGGCTGCGGCTCCAACCTGGTGGAACGCTCTGTTACAAGAGACTAGGGCCCTGCGGGACCTGACATCCTTCCGCAGGGCCTGCAAGACAGAGTTGTTCCGCCAGGCCTTTGGTCAGGGCGCAGCCTGACTCCCTCCGCTGGCAACCTGCACAGAATTTTGTTTAATCGGTTGCCATCAATTTGATTTTAACTAACTTTTATAATGAAATATTTTTAGAATGTGTTATTATTTGATTGTTTATTTGATTGTTGTTAGCCGCCCTGAGCCCGGCTTGGCTGGGGAGGGCGGGATATAAATAAAATTTATTATTATTATTATTATTATTATTATTATTATTATTATTATTATTATTATTAGAAGCATTTCAGTTCCACCCTCCACAGGCAGCGTCTTACCCTGCCTCTGAGTCCAAGCTCCTTCCTTTGGAAAAGGGTGCCTCGCTGTCTGCAGAGAGGAGGAGGAGGAAGAAGAGTCGGAGCCCCTGACCACCAAAATGCAGATCCCAGATAGTTAGCATGTGGTCATTTTTCTTATCCACACCCTGGGCTCAGAAGCAACAGCCTCCCTGTGCTTGAATACAATCATGGTTTGAGTGTGGCCTTTTCTTTTGACACATTTCACACATGTTCAGAGGTGCCTGTAACTTATGCTATTGACATTTTGGTGAGATTGATAGTATTAACTGAGAGTGTGGATATAAATAATAACAACATTATGAACTCCATTATGAACTTTGAAAGAGCTACTCTCAGAAAGTTGGGCACACAAACACACACATACACAGCATACATATGGAGTGTGTGTGTGTGTGTGTGTGTGTGTGTGTGTGTCACATATGATAGTTGGGAGATTTGTGACATTTATCCAAGACTGCTAGCAAATATTTTCTTTTTCAGATATGAATTATTGTTACCAATGCACCGATGAAAATTACCCAAATGAAAACAGAGATTTATGCATTCCCAAGGAAGTAAGCTATTTGACTTTTCAGGAACCATTGGGGCTCACTTTAGCCTGTTTGTCTCTTTCATTTTGTCTGATCACAATTCTCATGCTAGGGACCTTTATGAAGCACCATGACACCCCTATTGTCAAAGCTAACAACCGGGACCTCACCTACACCCTCCTTTCCTCCCTGTTGATCTGCTTCCTTTGTGCTTTGCTATTCATCGGCCAACCTCAGAAGGTGACATGTCTCCTCCGGCAAACTGCTTTTGGCATTATCTTCTCAGTGGCTGTTTCTTCTGTACTGGCAAAGACCATCATGGTGTTTCTGGCTTTCATGGCCACAAAACCAGGATCCAGGATGAGGAAATGGGTGGGGGGAAAACAAGCATATTTAATTGTTGTTTCCTGCTCACTTGTTCAAATGGGCATTTGTACTGTGTGGCTGGTGATATCTCCTCCATTCCCAGATGTTGATACGCAGTCAGTGACTAAAGAAATTATGCTAGAATGTAATGAGGGTTCTGCTATGATGTTTTATTTTGTTTTGAGTTACATGGGCCTGCTAGCTATTGTCAGTTTCACTGTGGCTTTCCTTGCCAGGAAGTTACCTGACAGTTTCAATGAAGCCAAGTTTATCACTTTTAGCATGTTGGTCTTTTGTAGTGTTTGGCTCTCTTTTGTTCCAACCTACTTGAGCACCAAAGGGAAATACATGGTAGCCGTGGAGATCTTTTCTATCCTAGCTTCCAGCTTTGGGTTGCTGGGCTGCATCTTTTTTCCAAAATGGTACATTATTTTATTGAGGCCTGAGCTGAATAACAAAGAAATGCTAATTAGAAGAAAGTGTTGAAAAATTTATCAGTCTGTATCTTTGATTCAGTGGTGTTTGTGCATTCATGAAACATTTGCTTTATGAACAAAGAACATGTGCGTGTATCAAACTCTTTAGTTTCAAATTGGATCAGCATTTTTTCTGGAGTTCCATAAACAACAAGCCCACCTAAAAGCAACATTGTTTAGTCCACATTTTACCAGCTTCCCTGCAAGGATATCACGGGAGAGGTTTGTCAAAAGCCTTACTGAAATCAAGATGCTCTACATCCAGATCATTTCCCAGATCAATCAAGATTGTAACTCTTTCACAAAGTCGGAAGGAAGGAGGGAAAGAGGGAAGGAGGGAAGGAGGGAAGGAAGGAAGGAAGGAAGGAAGGAAGGAAGGAAGGAAGGAAGGAGAAAAAGAAAGAATTGCCTGGCCTGATTTGTTCTTGTAAAATCTATGCTGGTTCTTAGTAATTACAGCATCCTTTCCTAATTGCTCAGAGACCAACTGTTTAATTATCTGTCCTAGGACCAGATCTGTTCTAGAATAAATCTGCCAGTGTTGATTTCTCTCAGTTTCTTGGTTCTCCATTCTTAAATTCAGTTTTCTTTCTTCCCCCTTTTTTTAATATAGTAGATTTTATATAAAAAGGGGAGCTGGATTTTATATTATCAACTGGATTCCCCTCCCCCCACAAAAAACCCCAAATCCTTTCAGATAGTGGAATTTTGCAGGACTGATCCCAAGGCATTTGACAAGGTGCCCCATGATATTCTTGTAAAGAAGCTGGTAAAATGCAGTCTTGACTATGCTACCACTCAGTGGATTTGTAACTGGCTGACTGACCGAACCCAGAAGGTGCTCATCAATGGTTCCTCTTCATCCTGGAGAAGAGTGACTAGTGGGGTGCCACAGGGTTCTTTATCAACGACTTGGATGATGGACTCAAGGGCATCCTGATCAATTTTGCAGATGACACCAAACTGGGAGGGGTGGCTAACACCCCAGAGGACAGGATCACACTTCAAAACGACCTTGACAGGTTAGAGAACTGGGCCAAAACAAACAAGATGAATTTTAACAGGGAGAAATGTAAAGTATTGCACTTGGGCCAAAAAAAAATTGAGAGGCACAAATACAAGATGGGTGACACCTGGCTTGAGAGCAGTACATGTGAAAAGGATCTAGGAGTCTTGGTTGACCACAAACTTGACATGAGCCAACAGTGTGACGCGGCAGCTAAAAAAGCCAATGCAATTCTGGGCCTCATCAATAGGAGTATAGCATCTAGATCAAGGGAAGTAATAGTGCCACTGTATTCTGCTCTGGTCAGACCTCACCTGGAGTACTGTGTCCAGTTCTGGGCACCACAGTTCAAGAACATGTCCAGAGGAGGGCAACCAAAATGATCAAAGGCCTGGAAAGGATGCCTTATGAGGAACGGCTAAGGGAGCTGGGCATGTTTAGCCTGGAGAAGAGGAGGTTAAGGGGTGATATGATAGCCATGTTCAAATATATAAAAGGATGTCACATAGAGGAGGGAGAAAGGTTGTTTTCTGCTGCTCCAGAGAAGCGGACACGGAGCAATGGATCCAAACTACAAGAAAGAAGATTCCACCTAAACATTAGGAAGAACTTCCTGACAGTAAGAGCGGTTCGGCAGTGGAATTTGCTGCCAAGGAGTGTGGTGGAGTCTCCTTTCTTTGGAGGTCTTTAAGCAGAGGCTTGACAACCATATGTCAGGAGTGCTCTGATGGTGTTTCCTGCTTGGCAGGGGGTTGGACTCGATGGCCCTTGTGGTCTCTTCCAACTCTATGATTCTATGATTCTATGAAGGCTTCTCCAGGTCAAGCTTTTATGTTCAATAAGATTGCCATAGCATAGCACAGCTGATTTGGTCAAACTGTCAGCAGTTTGAGTCCTAAGGTCTGATCCTTGAGTTCAGATTGAGTCACTGTCCTGATGTCCAAAATTAAATTCTTTATATTACTTTATTTTATTTTTTTTGCTATATATAAAAACCTACAGTAAAATCCTGAAAATTTAAAATTGGTATTGAACCATGTGTAGTCACAATATGTGACATTAAGTATGCTGTCACAATGAACCACATAATTCTGATAATAATGAGCAAGAATTTAAATGAGCTGGTTTTTCACCAGTAGAAATGGATCTATCAGTTTGTAGAGCTATTTTTTTATTATGGGCCGCTACAAAATTTATTCTCTTCTTCATGGACTATTGGCAATTGACTATTTGGAAGAATGTATTTAAATCTGATGATTCACTACTTTGAAACTATTTTGCTGGGCATCAGCTATATCGTCCCACCATTTATAACACTGACTTGCTTGTATATGATGGTATAGAGTGACATCATCGATTAGTGGCTTGCATGTAGCTTCAAAAAAAGTGCAAAGGTCCAAATCTGAAAGAATCCATGTCCATTTCTCCCAAGGTTGCTATTGTTTCATATGTTGCTCAGGCCCAACCATCCTAGTTCTAGAAAGCAAATGAAGGTGGGGAATATAACCATGGCAGCATTTTGCTACTATGATTGTATCCCATGTCCAGAAGGGAATATTTCAGACCAAAATGATGAGAAATTTAGCATGAAGAGTTATCATGTTTGATCATTGCATGTAGTCCAGTGACGGATATTGTGGCGTTTGCCTCCTAGGTGGGTCATAAGGAAAGGGTTAAATGAGTGAGATGTGATTGGTCAGTGGGAATGCAAGGGAGGAGTAAAAGTTAGAGTGGGAGGTTTTGAAAGTCAGCTGAGGTTTGGGAGTTGAAGAAGGAAGAGGAAGGATTAGGTGTGGGTTGGTGGAGTTGTATTGTGAGAGAGTGAGAGGAATTGTCAGGTGGAGTCAGATAGATAGTTGGGAATAATCAGTTTGAAGTTGTTAGGAACTAAGAGTTAAGAAACTGACAAGAAAAATTAACTGAAACCATTAGCTTGTTCCTACATTTAAAAATAAACTTGATTATTTGTTAATGTTAACAATTGTCTGGACTCCATGTGTCCCTGTGAGAAGTGGGGTGGTGGCAGCGAAGAAAGCAATCACAGTGGTGGCACAGGGTCAATAGACCATCAAATGTCCAGGGGCCCTGTGTGATCGCCACAGATATCTACACCATAGTTTCTTTACTTTCTTGTCTCAAATGTGGTGAATGAATGAATGAACTTTATTACGGTCACTGACCAGGATAAAAAAAACAACATATAAATAAAATAGCAGTTAGGATTTTTTTTTTTAACTGATGAATGTTGGAGCAAATAAGGACAAAGAAACAAGCATAGGATAAAACATCTGAATAAAATACAAGATTAAACACAGATAATGGATGGATAAAATCTGATAATTAAAACAGATAAGAACTAACAAATGTGGTGGAAAATAAATGGCTGGACTGATGTGGGGAGGAAAATCTGCCACATACCCCTTTGGTAAGACATACTGTGAATTGGGCAAATGATTTCAGAGTTGTGGCATCAATTCTCTGGAATGTTATTCTCTTAGAAATGAAGGAGCCATGGCAATATGTTTTTGACGTTTGTTTAAAACCTTCATTTTTCTTCTAAGATTTCCCAAATTAGAACATTTCATCCCTGCAGTTTTTAATGCTTCTTTGGTTTTATGTTTCAATACTGTTTTAGGATTAACTTTATACTTCAATTTATGTACACCATTCTGGTATTTATTGAATGCACTGCAGTTTATAAATTTGTTTGCTTATTCCTTCCTTCCTTTAAATAATGATAGACCTGTCCAGACACTGCAACCTGATTGTCAAAGAAAAAGACAGACAGAGAAGCTGGCCTAAACTAGGGCCACTTTATTTCAGAATAAAACTCATTAAAAACTCCTGCAGAGGAAAAACAGTACTGGAGCAGGAGAACACCTGAACAGAAGGGCGAGGTATAAATAATAAATTATTATTGCAGCCTCTAAGGTGGCCCAAACCCCTGCCTGCAGGAATTGAAGGCTTTGCTCTCCAGCCTGCCTCCCATTCCCAGGCCACACCATGAAGGTGTGTAGGAAAGCCTATGCTGCTACACTTCCCAAGGCTTCATAACTTTATGCCTATGAAGCAATTTAGCCTCAAGGGCTATCAAACTATATCCTACCCCACAGTCCCAGACTAGGGAGCTATGCCCTAATTCCTTAGGCAAGGTTGGGTCGCCCAATGGCTATAGCTATCCAGTTAAGTTCGTTCCCATCCCAAAGTCATCCCCCTTGGCTGATTTTAATTTAAGATCAAAATACCAGCGACCCAGTTCAATTCCAGCTCATGTGTCTGCCTATTGGGACACAATGTGTGGACACAATTTCCCCTTCAAATTGTGTTTCAGAAACTTTGAGAGCAAGTGCGGTGTAGTGGTTAAGAGCGGTAGTCTCGTAATCTGGGGAACCGGGTTCGCGTCTCCGCTCCTCCACATGCAGCTGCTGGGTGACCTTGGGCCAGTCACACTTCTCTGAAGTCTCTCAGCCCCACTCACCTCACAGAGTGTTTGTTGTGGGGGAGGAAGGGAAAGGAGAACGTTAGCCGCTTTGAGACTCCTTAAAGGGAGTGAAAGACAGGATATCAAATCCAAACTCCTCTTCTTCTTCCTCTTTTCTTAAATTTTATGAATGGCATTAGAATGGATCTCCATGATAGACTGGGGTAGAGAGAAAAAAAATATACCCGTTTGAGCAAGGGCCAAATGGGTGGCATGCTTCTGCTTTTTTTTGGGGGGGGGGTATTTTTTCCCTAGGAAAAAGAGATGTCTATGTATAGAGGGCAAGTTTTGAGGCAAAAATGTCCATGTGACTGTTTGGATGTGATACGCTTTTTTTTAAGCTGTCCAACTATCTTTGTTTAGGAATTCCACATGGAATCTTCAATTTTACTTGGTTATTACCTTCCCCTTTAATTATACTGAGGACTGTAATTAATTTTGCTGCTTGTCAAAAACTTCATAGGGATGTAATTGCAGCTTCCACTATTACAATTAATAACACAGTACCTGAGAGCTACTATAAATATACCTCTTAGTTTTCAGAGACAGGGCTAGGCGTAGGAGCTGTGTGTATATGATCACTGATTCTTTGTAATTAGGTTTGTAGATTTCAGACCTGGTACAGGGCTATCATGGAGACATTCACAAAAGACTTGTAAATTTGTACTTGTAGTCAGGATGCTGGCATTATTGGTCTGGCTGCTGGTTCTGCTTCCTCACATGACTTGCAAAGCTCACATGGCTAAATGCAGGCTCCAGTACCCACATCAACCACTTCACAAGTATCATCAGAAAGGAGACCTCATCATTGGTGGCATTGCTTCTCAGAGCTTCATCGTCTCCAATTCAATAGCATTCACTGAAGAGCCCCCTCAAGCACTGCCTGAGGAGTTTGCGTAAGGAGTTCAGTACTTTAATTTTTGTTTGCATGGATACAGTGGCAGACCGTGGACTGTCAAATTTCAGCAGCGCCCTGTTCAATTGTTCATTCATTCATTTATTCATTCATTCATAAATAAATAAATAAATAAAATCATTAAGTGCTGCCCATCTTTTCAAAGGTGCTACATAGGAATATTTCAAAGTAGCCGAATTTGTACAATTGTTATGGGTCTCCAGAAGCTATTTTCTAAATCTGAATTGCCTCTCTGAAATTTTATTGTCCTTTCATGTAAACGTACAGACACCACATACGCATCAGGGACACAAAATTTCCTGAAACTGCCTAGCACAGTGTTGTTCTGCAGTGATATGTAGATTCCATGGTTACATATCATTTGACCTAAGTCTTTAACGGAAGAATCTCTATTTTATCATGGCCAATGTGGAAACGTCTTATAATTTATTTGTAACACAACTGTATACATGTCTACTCAAAGGTTAGTTTTCTTGAATTGAATAGAGTTATTCCCAGTCAACTGGAGGTAGGATTGTAGCCCTAAGTTTTTCCACTGTCCCCTTTGTTGTTGTTGTTTAGACATTTAGTCGTGTCCGACTCTTCATGACCCCCTGAACCAGAGCACGCCAGGCACTTCTGTCTTCCACTGCCTCCCGCAGTTTGGTCAAACTCATGCTGGTAGCTTCGAGAACACTATCCAGCCATCTCGTCCTCTGTCATCCCCTTCTCCTTGTGCCCTCCATCTTTTCCAACATCAGGGTCTTTTCCAGGGAGTCTTTTCTTCTCATGAGGTGGCCAAAGTATTGGAGCCTCAGCTTCACGATCTGTCCTTCCAGTGTGCACTCAGGGCTGATTTCCTTCAGAATGGAGAGGTTTGATCTTCTTGCAGTCCATGGGACTCTCAAGAGTCTCCTCCAGCACCATAATTCAAAAGCATCAATTCTTTGGCGATCAGCCTTCTTTATGGTCCAGCTCTCACTTCCATACATCACTACTGGGAAAACCATAGCTTTTACTATACGGACCTTTGTTGGCAAGGTGATGTTTCTACTTTTTAATTTTTTTTTCCATAATATTTTTTATTACATTTTTTCCAGATAGAGATACACAGTCAGATATACAAAGAAACAAGAATAACAAGAAAAGAAAAGAAAGAAAGATACATCCTTTCAAAGCTTTTTTCAGTCTTCTACCGGACTTCCCCACATCTCCCTCACCGTGCATTCTTAACAATAAAAATATCAGCAAATTATAACCTTGTTTCATGCGTTTCTTTTGTACTTTCAGATAATTGCATTTTAAGTTTAAATTACTTAATATTAATTTACTCTAAAGACAAATATGATGTTATTTTAAACATTTAAACATTAGTCCTCTCATGATGTTTCTACTTTTTAAGATGCTGTCTAGGTTTGTCATTGCTTTTCTCCCAAGAAGCAGGCGTCTTTTAATTTTGTGGCTGCTGTCACCATCTGCAGTGATCATGGAGCCCAAGAAAGTAAAATCTCTCACTGCCTCCATTTCTTCCCCTTCTATTTGCCAGGAGGTAATGGGACCAGTGGCCATGATCTTAGTTTTTTTTGATGTTGAGCTTCAGACCATATTTTATGCTCTCCTCTTTCACCCTCATTAAAAGGTTCGTTAATTCCTCCTCACTTTCTGGCACCAAGGTTGTGTCATCTGCATATCTGAGGTTGTTGATATTTCTTCCTGCAATCTTAATTCCGGTTTGGGATTCATCCAGCCCAGCCTTTCGCATGATGAATTCTGTATATAAGTTAAATAAGCAGGGAGACAATATACATCCTTGTCATACTCCTTTCCCAATTTTGAACCAATCAGTTGTTCCATATCCAGTTCTAACTGTAGCTTCTTGTCCCACACAGAGATTTCTTAGGAGACAGATGATGTGATCAGGTACTCCCATTTCTTTAAGAACTTGCCATAGTTTGCTGTGGTCGACACAGTCAAAGGCTTTTGCATAGTCAATGAAGCAGAACTAGATGTCTTTCTGGAACTCTCTAGGTTTCTCCATAATCCAGTGCATGTTTGCAAATTGGCCTCTGGTTCCTCTGCCTCTTCTAAATCCAGCTTGCACTTCTGGGAGTTCTCGGTCCACATACTGCTTGAGCCTTCCTTGTAGAATTTTAAGCATAACCTTGCTAGCATGTGAAATCAGCACAATTGGAGCATTCTTTGGCACTGCCCTTCTTTGGAATTGGGATGTAGACTGATCTTCTCCAATCCTCTGGCCACTGCTGAGTTTTCCAAACTTGCTGGTATATTGAGTGTAGCACCTTAACAGCATCATCTTTTAAAATTTTAAATAGTTCAGCTGAACTGAACTGAAACTGTCCCCTTTACCAGTGCCCAAATCATGTCAAGTAGTTACACACCCTTCTCAGTTATCTTATAACTTTATTTTCACCTGGCCTTCCTTCTGATACTGTTTGAAGCACAGGAAAATAATTGCTTGCTTATTTTTAACGACTCTGTATCTGTTTGCTTTTTTTGATGTCATAATTTTGTTGAATACTATCGCATTGAAAATGCCTTCTTAAGAAACCGAGTAGTAAGTTATGAGTACAAGTAACATATGATTAGAATGTACTTGGAAATAATATTAATTGCTGAGGGTGCATAGAATGACATTTTCTAATGAGTTTGAAGCACATAGATCAGCTTTGGTAAGTACATTACCAAAGAAGTAGTCACAATTTCATGTTTTCACGATGTACACTGACTTTGTTAGTTGTTGAATCTTTTAGCAGACATTTCTTTTAGAATAAGTTCCCCTAATAAAAAACTATGTATATGACAATACTTTTATTCAGGATAGAATCACCTTCTGATACTGAATGTAACTCTAATTTCAGTGTAGTACCAAAAAATTACCAGCAAATCCTGGCTTTGACTTTTGCTGTAAAGGAGATAAATGAAAACTCACATATCCTACCAAATCCCACTTTGGGCTTCCAAATCTATGACAGTTATTTTAATGCAAAAAGGACCTGTCATGCCACAATGCTTCTGATGTCCACCCTGGAAAAATTTGTCCCTAACTACACATATGACACCCAGAAAAATTTAATAGCTGTCATTGGGGGACTGGATTCACAAACCTCCATTCATGTGGCAAATGTCTTGGATATCTACAAGATTCCACAGGTGGGATATACGTATGCGTGTTTTAAGTTCTGTGAATGTGTGGTTTAGGAAGGGAACACATTCTTTGTCCTTCTAGATTGGTCCTGGTGTTTTGTGACAATTATCTGGCATGAATTGTATTTTTTTTTCCAGCTCATTATAAGTATAAAGTTTATCCACCCTTAAGAGCCACCATGCATGGTTAGTATGAGGACCATTGTTAGGATTTACACAGTTGGAGCTGTAATTAATATGTTAACAACTGCAAAATGATATAAAAACCCCTCTAATGGCTACCACTACAAACTGTGTTTGTTTCCTTTTTGTGAACATGTATTTAACCTTAATGTAAGATAATGAGAAGTCCATGAGAATCAAAACAGTTTTATTTCACCTTTTTAACTGCTAGTGAAGGGTAACAGGTGGCATGCCAAAAATTGCTTCAGTTCTAAAACTGAAATCAAAATGGCATTGAAAGGGATCTAGATAAGCTGTCACATCCAGGAAGGAATGGAATTCAAATGCCATGCAACCCTACCTTGCATATATATATATATATATATATATATATATATATATATATAGTTATGCAAGGAAACTATATTGAATTAAAAATAACACTTTATCTTGTGCATACACAGCCATGTATCCTTGTCAAATCTATAGGTCTGACATCTTAAGCAATGTAAGAGTTAATGAATAGGAATTATCAGCCAAACAATCTCAATTTCAGGTATCTCACACAGCAGATGCATGCAGGCAAACCATTATCCAATCAATCAAAGCTCTAAAGCTGTAGATTTATTTATTTTTTAAAAATAAATAAAATAAATAAACCTTAAAACTATAGAAATATTAATTCTTGTTTTGTTCCAAATCTCTCTTTAGCTTATTTATAGCCCTGCTCCGGTGATGAATGATAAAACCCCAGGACTTTCCTTCCACCAGATGGTCCCTAAGGAAAATCTTCAGTACAAGGGAATTCTCTCTTTGCTTCTGCATTTCAGGTGGACATGGATTGGGGTTATTGTAATGGACAATAGCAATGGAGAAAGATTTGTGGAAACTGTTTTTCCAATGTTTTCCCAGAATGGTGTTTGCTTTGCCTTCATAGAAAGAATTCCCACATTAACCTTTGTCACGGATGTTAAAAATATGTTGGAAGAGGGGGCAAAAATACATGATAAATTGCTGGGCAGTACAGCCAATGCACTGGTGGTTAATGGGGAATCTTATTCCTTCACATTTTTTAGATGGTTTCCATATCTAACGGAACAAGAACTCATAACAACGACACTAAAAGGCAAAGTGTGGATAACAACAGCCCAGCTGATGGTTACTTCATTTGTTTTTCAAAGGACTTGGGATCTGAAAATATTCCAAGGTGCATTAACCATAACAATTCATTCAAATAATCTAGAAAATTTTCACAGATTTCTTGAGAGAAGAAACCCTTCCAGTGCAGCTGGGGATGGTTTTATCACAGAATTTTGGCAGAATGCATTTGCCTGTGTTTCTCCAATGCAATTTCAGGAACAGGCCCAAGGCAATATTTGTACTGGTGAAGAAAAGCTGGAAAGCCTTCCAGGAACTTTCTTTGAAATGAGTATGACTGGCCACAGCTATAGCATCTACAATGCTGTTTATACCGTGGCCCATGCTTTGTGTAAAATATCTAAATCTAGAATGAGACACAGAGCAATGGTGGAGGGAGGTGGACTGAAGCTTCAGAAACAACCGTCATGGCAGGTAATGGACTTTATTTTGTTCTGTGACACAGCAGAATATTTTGAGTGAAACAGCACACCATGGAGCCATGGCCTTGATGCTTGACATCCCAATGCAGGGTAGGGTCACAAATCATAGTGCAACCACACACTACCTGTAAAATCCCTGAATGTAATGTGGATTTTGTTGTGCTATTTAATCATGGAAAGACCATGGGGTGAATATTCATAGTTAAATGTTGAATGCTCTCAACCAATTGGGACAAGTGCTTGAAAACCATCAATATACCCATCCTCCAAATATTTTATTTCATTGCCCATATTAAGAGGTCCCCCAGGGGCAGAGAAGAATCCCTGGTAGAAGGGGCAATGCCCAGGCTGGTGCTGTCATGTCTACCTGTGGCCTCTGTCAAAGGGTGACCACCACTGATGGCCATGGGAGCTCATTCTTCATGAGCACCAGAAGCCACCCATGCAGTTATATTGTGGAGGAAGAGGAGGGAGCACCTGTGTCATCCTGGCAGTCATGCTAGGCACTGGGAGTGCTGTAACAGAAGACAAAGAGGCAGGAGTAACTAGTGACATAGCCAAACTGAAAGCAAGTTAGTTGTGAGTGCAGTAGAATACTCACTTGCAATAGTTACAAGTGAAGTCTCCACTGGACGGGGAAGGGGGTGTATGGACAGCTAAGTTCACTGCAGGCAGGGGCTGGAACTACTGCAAACCCATCTAAGGGCGCTGAACCACTGTGGGGTATTGCAGAAACTGGTGCAGGTGTGGAAAGTAAAGAAACAGTTACTGGTGTCTCCATAGCCATAGTTGAGGGGATGGATACAGATGTCACAGCTAACCCTCAAGAACAGACACCCTAGCAAACAGTTCACAGTATAAATTAGATTTTGATGCTTTACGTGTGGATCTCTGCATACTGGATTATCCATTGGGCTTCAGAATGAGTGGAACGGGCTTTTTCCAGAGCCCCTACTTTGGCCAGTAACACAAAGATGGTGGTGGGATCTGGCTGCAACCACTTGGGGGCTTTCTTGACCACAGAAACCCCTTTTTGGCAGCTTATGGGTGATAGCCTGTAAAGAAACATAAATCAAATACAGAAGCCAAAGCGACAGTAAAATTGGCACACAGGACAAAGAACTGTCTAACTGAGTATTGTTCATGCAGCAGGCCCAATTGAGAAGCCAGAGAAGAATACCAAGGAGAATGCATGTGCATATGCAAATGAACTCCTATGAGAGATAATCCTTGCAAAGAAATCAACACAAACAAGGGGAAAGGGGTGAAGTGGGAAGTGAAAACAAGAACTGCAGTGAAAACTAAGGGAGTGTGTTAAAGGTGGAGGTTGGGAAGGCTGACATACTCTCAAAAGAAAGCCTGCAGGAGAACTTGTGGCACCAGAGATCAATAGGTTATGGGGTAGGAAGGCAATTACTACAGGACAGTATTGCAGACAAGTAGGTAAAGAGTGTGGATTGCAGGTGGTGGGTACTCAGGTAGTTATCAACTGAAGCTCCTCCTCTTCTTGGAATCCTCATATGTGACTCACTATGAAAAAGGTGGCCTGAAGGAGGCTGCTGGTGATGGAGATGGACATAAATGCTTTGGCTTTGGCCTTGTTTGGGTCAATATGATACTGCACTCTCCCTATCTGTCACGAAGAAGATGGGGGAGTTGCTTAAGTAGCCTGATCTCCACTTCCCCCACCATAGGGCCAAATCGACACACATGGTTGTATCACACTCCTCTCTGCTGGGGAAGATATCTCTCCTCTTCTAGAGTGAGCAGCATGGGGCAAATGTGTCCCTCTCCCACACACACACAAGGATGATACGGAATTGCCAGTCCTATGCTCAGTGCTTGGGAAGCAAGATTCAGAAACTCCTGAAAGAATGCTTACAGAGAACAGAGTTCATGGAGTGCCATAGATTTCAATCAAATTTGTTTCTTAAGATATGTGTGCATAGAGCAACACAGCCTAAGTAAGGAATATGTGTGGGGTTTTTAAATCCTCTTTCCCATTCCATATTAAAATAGCAAAATTAATTGTCCTTAGTCTGAAAAACACAACTAGAGCATTTTATAAACCTTTTCCTTTCCCTCCCTAATCTAGCTCCATCATTTTCTCAGAAGTGTCTCATTTAACAACAGTGCTGGAGATGAGGTTTCTTTTGATCGGAAAGGAGAGTTAATAGCTGGATTTGATATTATCAATTGGATTGTTTTCCCAAACCAATCTTTTCAGAGAGTAAAAGTTGGGAGGATTGATCCTCAAGCTTCTCCAGGCCATGCCTTCACAATCAATGAGGATGCCATAACATGGCACAGCTGGTTTAACAAGGTAGAATTGAGCTATCTTTAAGCAATAACAGGCAACACATGGCTAATAATGTTCCAACAATATATATATATATATATATAATCTCCTGTATTATTTAACAATTCTTAAACAGAGAATATATGATGGAGATACAAATAATAAAATAAATGAATATTGTATGAACAAAATTAGAGAAAGTAATCAATATAACAGAGGCAAACAAGCCTTTCAATAGCTCCAATCCTGTAATGGATGATCCAAAAATGTAGTACAGTTTTTCCAGGTGGCAAACTGTTTTGATAGTAATTATTCATCAGCTGGCAATGATGTAAAATAAAATCCAGTATATTTGCATACAATATAAATATAAGAATGACAATCCTGTAAACATAACCAATCATGAATAATGAATACATACCATATGAATGGTCCTAATAGGTACCTCAAGTAGCATAAGATCAGCACTCACTAAGAAGTGTAGAAAGCTGATACTGAGGGCCGAGGCATTATATAGGCCATCCTGAGAGTACAATTCAGAAAATTTAAAGATACAAAATCCAGCATTTAATGCAGTGAATGACAGCAGTAGCCATATAAGCAGAACAATTACCGTATTTTGCGCCCCATAGGACGCTCCGGCCCATAGCACGCACCTAGTTTTTTTTGGGGGGGGGAAATAAAGAAAAAAAAATTTATTTCCCCCCCCAGGTGCGGGGCTGGAAGAACCAGGTCGGGGAACAGTGGGAAGGCACACTCTGCCTCCCCGCTGTCCCCCGAGCTTGTGGGGCTGGCGATGGGGAGAAGTGCGCTGATCCCGGGACTGCAGGCAGCTCTGCGCCGCCATCAGGAGTGGGGCGGGACTTAGCGCCCCGCTCCCGGTGGCCGCGCAGAGCTGCGCTTATCCCGGGACTGCAGGCAGCTCTGCGCCGCCATCCGGAGCGGGCCGGGACTTAGCGCCCCGCTCCGGATGGCGGCGCAGATCTGCCTGCAGTCCCGGGACTGCAGGCAGCTCTGCGCCGCCATCGGGAGCGGGGTGGGGCTTCGCCCCTGGCTCCCAGTGGCCACGCAGAGCTGCGCTGAGCCGGGGACTGCAGGCAGCTCTGCGCAACCCTCAGAGCCGGTCTCCCGAGGGTTGCGCAGAGCTTCCTGAAGCCTGGAGAGCGAGAGGGGTCAGTGTGCACCGACCCCTCTCGCTCTCCAGGCTTCAGCGAAAGCCTGCATTCGCCCTATAGGACGCACCCAGATTTCCACTTCATTTTTGGAGGGGAAAAAGTGCGTCCTATAGGGCGAAAAATACGGTAAATAAAACAATTGAAGTCTAATTTCGTGTTCAAACCCCCAGGATACAGTGATTTGAATAAGAAAATTAATTTAGTTTCTTGTTGATATAGCAATCTAACATGATCTCTCCTCATTCCGAGTTGTCTCTGAATTACCCAGAGAACCATGTAAAGAAGGTCTGTGTCTCTCTCCTGGTGTTTCACAAAAAGCTCTACCTGTGGTGCATCCATAACCAGATTTCTAATACGGGAATGATGCTCTACTATTTGAAAACCGCTCACTCATGTGCTTGATCCAATATAGAGTAGATTGCACTGGCATCTTATTAGATATACAACATCTTTAGTCTGGCAGGTGGTAAATATAAAATTAGAATGAGCATCATAAATCTCTTTTGTCTGTAAAACCAAAGGACAGGAGACACATCCACAAGGATTGAGCTATCAGCAGTTTGAGATCCTTGATGTAAAGAGTAATTTGCTTTCTTTTCCTTTTTTAAAAAAGATATTTGCTATATAATTGGTCAATGCACATATAAAGTATGGATCAGGTGTAAGAATTCTATTTAAAACACACAAATACAACCCCAGGTATAGGATGAAGTCATGAATTAGTGGGTCTTGTGTAGTCTCATTAACATCTGCTCCACAAAGGTCAGAATATGAAGGAACCCATGCCCTTTATTTATTTATTTAATTCAATTTCTATACCGCTTTATATTTCTAAGAAAAATCTCAAAGCGGTTTACAGCATATTAAATCAACAAAACAAAAATAAAACAATCTGAAGAAAGTCAAATATAGAGTATGCAGTAAAAGCAACATTACAGAAAACTAAAATATTATATTAAAGATTTCAAAATAAAACATTACAAAGGTGGTTAACTACAGAACACATAGCAGGGCTGGTGAGTCGGGGCCCCGCCCCCTAGGCCAGGTGGAAAGGCCCTTGCAGGGAGCAGCCTTCACCCCTCGCCTTATTCTCAAGGTTGCTATTCCTTCATATGTTGATTAGGTCCAACCCCTATCTTTGTGTACTGAGAGATGCCATCCTGGTTCTAGCAAGCAAGTGAAGGAAGGGGAGCCATTTTGCTGCTACGATTGCATCCCATGTCCAGAAGGGAAGATTGCAGACCAAAATGGTGAGAAATTTAGCATGCAGTTATCAAACAGTTTGCATGTGGTCCAGTTATGGATATCTACACCACAGTTTCTTATCTTTCATGTTTCAAATATGGTGGAATATTTATAAAAGAATGGGCTAGATGGAAATAATATGACCAATATATGTTTGGGTTACCATTTCTCCCCGGTTTTACACCACATTTCAACCAATACAATCCTTTCCAGTTGTTTATTCCCCCCTTAAATATTTCATCCGCTTCCAGTTCTGAGCTTTTTAAAAATTGTTATTTTAAACACATTTGTTATAAGGTGCCCTGATATTTTGTAAATGTAATGAAAATAATAAACATATAATAAACTTGCAACTGTCCAAGCTGTGGACTTGGGGTGAGATTTATTAGAATATCACCTCTTCTCTTTTTCAGACATGGGTGACTGCTATGAATGCACAGATGAAAATTATCCAAACAAGAGAAAGAATTTATGTATTCCTAAAGATGTAAGCTTCTTGTCTTTTGAAGAACCTATGGGGATTTTTTCAGCTGGTTTTGCTCTTTCCTTTTCTTCAATTTCAGCTCTGGTGTTTGCATTGTTTGTGAAGTACCACAACACTCCTATCATCAAAGCCAACAACCAGGATCTCAGCTACACTCTCCTCATCTCCCTCCTACTCTGCTTCCTTTGTGCATTGCTATTCATTGGTCATCCACAAAAGGTAACATGTCTCCTCCGACAAAGTGCTTTTGGCATAATCTTCACAGTGGCTGTTTCTTGTGTGCTAGCGAAAACCATCACTGTGGTACTGGCTTTCATTGCTACAAAACCAGGATCCAGGATGAGAAAATGGGTGGGAAGAAGACTAGCCAACTCCATTGTGATTTGCTGCTCCTTTATTCAAGCAACCATTTGTATTATGTGGTTGGCATTTTCTCCCCCATTCCCAGATGTCGATAAGCACTCAACTTATGGAGAAATTGTTCTAGAATGCAACGAGGGTTCTGCAACTATGTTTTACTGTGTCTTGGGCTACATGGGTTTTCTGGCTATGGCCAGTTTCACTGTGGCTTTCCTTGCCAGGAAGTTGCCCAACAGTTTCAATGAAGCCAAGTTCATCACTTTCAGCATGATGGTATTCTGCAGTGTTTGGTTCTCCTTTGTTCCAACGTACTTGAGTACAAAGGGAAAATATATGGTAACTGTGGAGATCTTCTGTATCTTAGCTTCCAGTGCCGGCTTGCTTGGATGTATTTTTTCTCCCAAATGTTACATCATTTTGTTGAGACCAGAGTTGAATAACAGAGAACAGGTAATGCTAAGAAAATGTTGAAGTTTATGTGCAGTATATCTGTGTCCTTGCTATTTTCTGCTATCCAGAGCTGTATGTGCATTCACCACAGTTTTTATGATTTCCTCTCCCATTAGCTGTCTTACATAAATCTTCACCAACAGTATAGATCATAGACGATTAATTTGAAACCCTGTTAAAATAAAAAAAATCATGTATGCATACTCAAGCTCTTCCCTTCAAATTGTGTTTCAGCAGCTCTTCTTAAAATTACAAAACATTTTTTTAAAAGAATCAGATGGGTTTATAGTCTTTGCTGATGCTGAGACGTATGCAGCTAGTAAATTCCTTATAGACCATAGCCATAGAATTTATTATCTCAGGGTACTCTCAGCTATACAATAGCAAACTACCACTAGTGGAATCTATTCTAGGAGAAGCAATTATTTTTTGTCTTTTGAACCATTGGTCTTGAATGTTCTGAGCCAAACCTTAAATAATGCTGCTTTCACATCCCAGGAGTGAGGCATTTCAGGAGTCTTTATATTAAATAAGAAGTCTTGATAGCTTTAGCAATGCCACTCCTGCTCTTTTGAAGAAGGAATTTGCCACACAAATTCTCTATCTTGGAAGAAGAGATTAGTTGGTGTGTCCCATGGGGAGGAGATATTTGTGAGCACATGGGAAGCAGTGCTCAATAGGCAGGGAGAGATCAGGCTGCTGTTTAAACTTGCTTTGCCCCTCCTCCTCCCTCTTTTGCTGCACCCACCCTCACTTGCTCTACAGCAAGGATATCCAACAGGTCGATCATGATCTACTGGTAGATCCCCACAAGGTTTTGATAGATCACGGCCGATCTCTGGCTCCCTTTCCTTAGCGCTGCTAAAACTGACTCCTGCCCCGCCCACCATTGTTGTTTTATCTCTGGAAGGGAAGATGGAGCTTTCTCTGTGCTGCTGTTTTCATACATAGTGACTTTACATAGTGACTTTTGTGAGTGACTTTACCCCTTTGTCTCTTGCCTTTACCCCCCCTCAAAAAGCTGACTCCCCCAAAAAAACAGGGGTAGATCACTGCCAGCTTTTGATTCTGAAAGTAGATTGTAGTTTCTTGAGAGTTGGCCACCCCTTCTCTACAGTATGGACTTATTTTTCTTTCTTTCTTTTTTGCACGGCAGAGTTTGATGACAGTTGAGGAATTCTGAGTAGGGGCTTAGTAGGAACATTTGGTGAGCTCCTGATTGGTCATTGAGACTCCTCATTTTTGGCTACTCCACATCACATAGTGTTTTGATTTTCTGATCATATGTATAATTATTTGATCTTGTCATTCAGTGTGGGTAGGTAAGGGAATTTAATAATTGGCAGAAACCCTAAAGCATGATTGGGTTAAGAACACTCTTGAGTTATCTTCCACTGCCTGTAGTATCTTTGGGCTGCCCTTTGGTGAACACTGGGCAGTAGGACGTGAGAGCACATGTTGTGTTCACAAGCCCAAGGCTCTTTTAGCTTTGAAGGAGATTTTTCTCTTAATCCCTCTAGAATGTGGCTGTTCACATGCCCAGTGAAGTACAAGGATGCTTTGAGAGTACACACTTAACACTTTAGATTATTGTCGCTTTGTACATGAATATACAATGCAGCCAGTTAATGCACATACAGAGCAACTAGATTTGGACATCTGCTTTACTGATCAATAACACAGCATGCTCACCATCTCATGCTAACACTCTGAGCAGGAGGGCCATCATTATTAAATGATGGATAAATTTGTATATTGAACCAAATTGGGGAGGATGTCAGTGACATTACTATTTACTACTGAGGAGGGGGGTGTTGCAATGCTTAACTGTCAAGCAAGGGTTCAAAGCATTCATATAGTCAGACTCAAATTCAAAAGCAGGCCTATCTTATTATCAGATGATAATTCAAGTAATTTTGGTATCCTTTACTCTTGAATGGGTCATTCAAACCCCAAGCGCCTTTCAACACCCTGCCAAGTATAAAAATGAAAGCTTTTGTTCTGATGTCGGAAAAATCCCCCCTCCTCCCTGAAATTCCCCAGAATGACTCTAACTTTAATTTGGTGATTATAGTACCCTGTAGTTAATGACCTATAATTATTTTTGTTGTCTTTCAAAAACGCTTGGGGAGCTGTAGTTTCCACTAGTAACACAGCCTAATAAATGTAAAATAAAATTACCTAGCATTCAGAGACAGGTCTAGTGATTAAGAATGGATGTACATTGTACTTTGAGATTTAGATTGCTGGTTTATCAGGCCATTGTAATAATGGTGGCACACGCGGCGTTTCTGTAGATGGAAATGAGAGAATCTGTGTATAGAATAAGTGTTTGCACTTGTGCTGAGAATGATGGTCCTTGTGGTGTTGCTGCTCATTCGTCTTCCTCATATGGCATGCAAGGCTCCCGTTAAATGCAGGGTCCAGTATCCACACAGTCCACTGCATAAATACCATCAGAAAGGAGACCTCATCATTGGTGTCATTGCCTCTCAAAGTTTCATCGTGTCCAGCTCAATATCATTCACTGAAATACCACCTCCAGTATCAGCTGAAGAGTTGATGTAAGATTTTTTATTTTTATTTTTTCCATTTTCTTCATTTGTGCAGAGTAAGAAGTGTCATGGTGTGATGAGATCAGTCCTAGAAACGTTACTTACTCACTCACTTACTTCTCCAAGGAACTCAACATGATTCTTTTCCTCCCCATTTTATTATCACAGCAACCCTGAGAGATTGTGAGTGGCCCAAGGTCACCCAGAGAGTTTCATGTCTGAGTGCATATTGAAACCCTTGCATCATAACACAGTGCACGCCTTCAGTGATCTGAATCTGTCCTTTTCACTTTGTCTCCTATTAACTACTTAAATACCAAAGGAAATCCTGATCATGGATTTTTTTCTCTCAATTGACCTTAACGTTTATGCTTGAAGAAAATATCTGCTTCTTATCATGGATGGGGGAACTAGAATCAATTTAAGCTGCCTCCCACCCAAAAACTATGATCAGTTACTACTTCACAGAAAACTTCTCTAAAATTACTGTATTCGAGATCACATTTTTCTCTCTCACCTTCATTCTAAGTCCACATCCCTTCTGATATTGCTTCACTGTAGTTTGTTTCTTTAGTCTGATTTATATCATAAGAATCTTTAAGCAGCTTTAATTGACCATTGCCACACATAGAAATGGATGTTAAATTTTAAAAGTATATAATAAGAAGGTTATTCATATGAATGTACATACTATAGGATTAGAACATAATTAGAAATATAGTTAGAAACATTGTTTATGTGTGAGGGAATACAAACTATTTTGAATCATATACCGCTGGATTACAGTAGAGCGTTCTCTACATTGGTAAATTATCAAGACATTATCCAGAATTCCAAATTTCCAACACTGATGATATTAAGCATCTGATACTATCAGTGTTCATCAAAATGTGAAATTCTACATATTGTCATGGTATTGTATCTATTGTCTTCAAGTATTATTTTTTGTACATCACATTATAATAAATTAGGCCCACAACAGTTGTATTCCTGTCAGGGACTGGGCAGAGGAGGAATGGCAGAGAAATAATTTGTTTTGCCATGTTTATAGAGCAACCTGACTTGTTAACTAAGTGAAGATGCCTATAGATGTGTAATTGCTGGAACAGATGTGGAATTGCTGAAAAGCATATAAAAGGAAGGCAACCTCCTCTTTAACAGAGTTGTTCAATAAATTATTTATTGTAGCAGCTTGCTTCATTCAGCATGTGTTGTTATTTTTATTCTTAAATCAGTAGTAAAGGAATGTAATCAGGTAGAACTGTATGTGCATAGCACACACTACCACATTAAACGACACTGGTACACTGATATAGAATAAGTGATGAATGTGAGATATCCTTCTTATACAGAATGTAACTCTTGTTCTAGAGGAGTACCTAAAAATTACCAGCATATTTTGGCCTTGGAATTTGCAATAAAGGAGATCAATGAAAACCTTCAGCTCTTACCCAATGTCACTCTGGGATTCGACATCTATGACAGTCATTTTACTGCAATGAGGACCTATCATGCCACCATGTTATTCATGTCCACATTGGAGAGATTTTTCCCTAACTATGTATGTTACACCCCAAATAACCTAATAGCTGTCATTGGGGGATTGGACTCTGAAACCTCCCTTCACATGGCAAATATCTTGGATATCTACAAGATGCCCCAGGTAAGATGTTTATGGGTATATTTTTGTGTACATGTCAATATATGTAAAAGGCTATCATAGAACTGTAACACTTCTGCACACATGCACAATCCTTGCAGATTACACGTCATGTTTGACAATAGAAATAGGTGCATTTTATGTACTCAAATATATTTGAATGCCATATGTTAAGTCAAGGACACTTGTACATTCACAATGGAGAGGAAGAAAAATTGTTGTGAATTTAGACTATGATTATGTTGGTGACTTTTTTGAAAAAATGATCAGAATACTTACCACCCCACCCTGATCACATTGTAAAGTGATAGATTAGAGCTGACCTTTCCCTTATATGTTTAAGTAGCTAATGTGTCAGAACAAAAGATCCAGCCAGAATCTATCTCTGATTCTTAAGAGTAATGTAGCTGTTAATGAATGAACTCCTCAGCTACTGGTATCCAGAGCCATACTGCTTCCAATGCTGGAGGCAATATTTACACATAATGACGTAAGAAATATAATGTTTAAATATAATGGCATTATGAGCAGGGTAATCCCCATTCCAATACTTCCCTTAGAGATAAATATATGGAGCAGAGGTATTTCAAAAGGCAATATGGCAGTTGTGTTGCAAAATTGGACCTAGTGGTCTTCACACTCTTATGTGTTCCCCACCTGATGGAAGAGTGGAGCCCTATGAGAATGTGATTTTTCAGTGGTGAAATCATATGTGGGGAATACTGTCCCTAGTGTGACCTGCCTAGCACCGTCCTTGTCTGCCTTCAGTCTTCAAGACCACTTTCCTTACCTTGGGCTTTGGTTAATTAATGTTGCCTCCAATGGTAGTAGTGGTTACCTTTTTTTTTTCATAATTCTTTTTATATATTTTTTTTCCATTTTAACAATATAGGATATTTATATACTCCCAATCTGAAAAATACAAAAACAAATACATACAGTGGTGCCTCTGGTTGCAAACGGGATCTGTTCTGGAGGCCTGTTCACAACATGAGCAGAACACAACCCACGTCTGTGCGGGTCGTGACTCGCCGCTTTTGCACATGCGCATGACGTCATTTTGCATGTCTACACATGTGCGAGCGGCGAAACCCAGAAGTAACCCTTTATGGTACTTCTGGGTTGCTACGGGACGCAACCTGAAAACACTCAACCTGAAGCAAACGCGACGTATGACTGTATAACAAATACATTATTCTTGGTTTTGTTCTAATGCTTACATTTAAGTGGGGTGGGTAGTACTTCTACTTGTTAATATGTTACTATATGAACATTTTAAGCATTGTATTGTATTGTTTATTAACTTAAATTGTTATGTATTAAATTTATTTATTTTTTCTCCCCCCCCCCCAAATTTATTTTATGTGACATATTTTTTTTCTGTGCAAATCACTTTGAGAATTATTATTGTATAACGTGACTGATAAATGCAAACAACAACAATTATAATGATTGCTGTTATAAAGAAAGCAAATGCCTCAGAATACTGAAAGGCCCATGGAAATTGTATAGTAGGGTGGTTGACAGAGGGATGCGCATGGCGCTGTGGTCTAAACCACTGAGACGAGGGCTTGCCGATTGGAAGGTCAGCGGTTCGAATCCCCACGACGGGGTGAGCTCCCATTGCTCAGTCCCAGGTCCTGCTAACCTAGCAGTTTGAAAGCACGCCCCAAAGTGCAAGTAGATGAATAGGTACCACTCTGGTGGGAAGATAAAAGGTGTTTCCATGCATGGCTCTAGTTTCGCCAGAAGCGGCTTAGTCATGTTGTCCACATGACCCGTAAAAACTGTCTGTGGATAAATGCCGGCTCCCTCTGCCTGTAAAGTGAGATGAACACCGCAACCCCAGGGTCGTTTACCTTTACCTTTAGTATAGTTATTTTATCTTCATTTCCTTCTCTCTTAAATCTTCTTTTAGCTAGTATATAGCCCTGCCCCGGTGATGAATGATAAAACACCAGGCCTCCCTTTCTATCAGATGATTCCGAAGGAAACCATTCAGTATGAGGGGATTCTCTCTTTGCTTCTGCATTTCAAATGGACATGGGTTGGGGCTGTTCTTATGGATACTACTGAAGGAGAAAGATTTGTGCAAACTGTGGTTCCAATGTTTTCCCAGAATGGCATCTGTTTTGATTTCATAGTAAGAATCCCCACACTAACTTTTGTCCCCAACATTAAAGAGATGTTTGACGAAGGGGAAAAAACATATGCCCAAGTGATGGCCAGCAAAGCCAGTGCTATGCTGGCATATGGGCCATCTTATTCCATGGCATTTTTTAGATTTTTCCCATTTTTATCAAAAGAAAAGCAGGTGTCAGATTATCCAAAAGGCAAAGTGTGGATTAGAACAGCCCAGGTGGAGCTCACTTCATTTGTTTTTCAGAAGGATTGGGATATGCAAATTTTCCCTGGAGCCATATCCTTACAAATTCACTCCAGTGATCTCCCACGTTTTCACCAATTTGTTGAGAGCAGAAAACCCTCTAACACGGCAGGAGATGGTTTCATCAGGGACTTCTGGCAAAATGCCTTCGGCTGTGTGTTTCTGCATCAAGATATGGATGTGGTGGAAGGGAACATTTGCACTGAGGAAGAGAAGCTGGAGAGCCTTACGGCACCATTTTTTGAAATGAGTATGATTGGCCACAGCTACAGCATCTACAATGCTATCTATGCTGTGGCCCATGCTTTGCAAGCCATGTCCTCCTCTAGACTCAAATACATGGGGCTGGTGAATGGAGGGAGACTGAAGCTTCAGAATCTACATCCATGGCAGGTAATGTAGGAAGTCTTTGCCAACTTGGGCTCCTTTGGGAGGAAGGGTGGAGTATAAATGTAATAATAAAAACAAAATGCTTAACATCCTCATATGGCAGTGCACACCTTTTTGGGAGTAAAACTACACCTTCATCCATGTACTAAATGTCTCCCCAAACTGTATCAGTGTTCACATTTTCACCTTCCTTCCACTCTCTACAAATAAATTATTTGTCTGTACAGTATATATGTCTGCACAGGGCTTTTTTTTCAGCAGTAACTCAATGGAACTTAGTTCCTGCACCTCGCTAGTGAGTGTGATTGCCATTCTAAGAGAATGAGGAAGGTGTTCAGGGTGAATTCCAGCACCTCTTTATCTAGAAAAATAGCACTGTGTCTCCATTGTCTGAATGACATTCCTTCTGCTATCTAAGAGTCAATAAGCATTGAGATACCTGAGCTCTTCCATCACACATTGGTCTATGTTACCTTTCGGCCTAAAGTGATAAATAAATAAACCATCCATAGGATCGAACCCTTAGTTTTGTTGGGTTCACTACTTCAGAGCTGCTTCTAACAGAAGACTATGAGAAAACCTTAGCTAGGAGCAGAAGCCCAATCCCAAACAGAGCACAGTGATCACTTAGGTATGAGACGATCAAAACTATACATAGAGGGGCCAATTTTACTTAGTTCAAAAGGACATAGCAGCACTGGAATTAGGGCAGTGCAGGCGGTTCCCACACACAGCACCAAGCCAATGGGGGCACAAAAAAATAATGAAGAAAAATCAATTGTGGTTGAAACAAGAAATATTTTTGGGGCACCAAATTTTGTCCTTGCCCAGGGTGCCATATTACTGAAGTCTGCCCCTGGACATAGTCTGATCTAAGTGTGAATTAAATAGCAATGAATATAAGTAACAGCAATTCTCCCAATCTACCCTTTCCTTTTTCAATTTAGGTCCATCATTCCCTGAGAACTGTCTCATTTAACAACAGTGCTGGGGACACAGTTTCCTTTGACAAGAATGGAGAGCTAGTGGCTGGATTTGATGTCATCAACTGGATTTTTTCATCAAACCAAACTAAACAGAAAATTGGCCAGTTAGATCCTGAGGCTCTTTCAGACCAAGTGTTCACTATCAATGAGGATGTCATAATTTGGCACAGCTGGTTTAACCAGGTAAATTGCTGCTGCTAGCAGTTGAGGAACTGAGCTTTGATCCCTATATGGCTGCTGTCCTCCTCTGCAATGTGAATTTCTTGGGAGTTTTCTGAATTTCATTTATCTCTGAAGTAACAATTTATAAATCCCCAGCCTCCAGCAACTTGTGATAACCATTCTAGCATCTTGTGAAATAAGCTGTAGTCCACAAAAGTTTGTGCTCAAATACATTTGTTCATCTTTAAGGTGTGAAAGGCACTTTGGTGTTTTGTTGCAAGAGAACAAATTTGCACCTCTGGTAATTATATCAAATACCATTTTGAAGTCTCCAGCCCTAGGAGCCTTCATAAGGGAGCTATTCCCAGAGGAAGAACCTTAAATGGAGAGAGATTCTGTGTTGGCCATCACCTGTGGTTCTTCTGCTCCAGCAGAAGAAGCCTTCAGAAGAGAGTTGCTGCCATGGGTGTTATGTGTATCTTAATGAGATGAATAGGGTGAAAGATTATGAGTCCTGATGGTATGGAGAGTGTGTATGAACTTAGCAGTGCTTAGTTGATTATTTGGCTGCTATTTGATAATATTGTTAGTATGGTTTTCAGATGCTGTATTGATTAGTTAATCATACAATATGACTTTTCCTTTAATTATGATGTTCAGCTTATTTTTTTAGTTGTTGCTTTGTTAAGTGTTTTCTGGATGGTTTCACTAATGATATGTTAATTATTCTATATGATTTATGCTGCATCGGTGTTCTATCATGTTGTTGTTGTTGTTTGTTTGTAAGCCACTTTCGGATTCATTTGAATGAAAAGCTGCATAGAAAAATAATCAAAGTGCATCAGTGTTTTTATCAGCTCAGAACTTAACAATCTTTTCTGGGCTTACCAAAGCGCATTGTTTTCAAAACTGCTATTGCGTGTCAAGACCTCGCAGCCACCCCCTCGTTGGGAAATAACTCACACAAGGACAAGGATATTAGGTTTATGTTACTGGGCAAATTTGGCCAGAACTTTATTGAATTACAGAATATAAGTGGTATTGGCTTAGGCATTGATTGGACCTGACTATATCTGACTCCTGCTCACTGCACAGGAAGTCTGGTAAAGGTAAACCACCGGAAGGGGGAGCCCTGTCGATGCGTACCAACTAGAGCTCCCCCTAGTGTTCCCATCTGGGTCGTGTCATGGCCCTAGCCCCCGACTGGGCTTTGGACAAAATCAACAACCTCGGGTTCCTTTAACGGAATACCTTTAAGCATGGAGGGGCAGGTGATGGCCACACCTCCCCTCCCCCACACAAGGTCAAACAATGCCTAACCACCACAATTCTCTTTCATTTGCCTTCTTAGACTCGTCCACTCTCAGTTTGTACTGACAGCTGCCATCCTGGTTTTAGCAAGAAAGTGAAGGAGGGGAAACCATTTTGCTGCTATGATTGCATTCCATGTCCAGAAGGGAAGATTTCAGACCATGAGGGTAAGAAATACACTCTACCTAGAATGGATGTAATTTGGCAAAACATGAATTCTGGGGTTGCTTTTCTTTGGTATTTACATTGGGTTGCCATACATAGGGAAAACCCAGACATATGGCAGCCCTAATTTACAAGTTCCATACAAATCTTTCTTTAATAGAATGATTTGGTAACTCTGGATAGAAAATTAAAGAAAAAGATAATTCTGATGATATTTGAGGACTGTTCAGTGTTGCATATTCAGTTTTACTTTTGACTTTTGTTTTGAACACCATCAGTAAAATGATGAGTCATTGCCATTTGCAAAAGCTATCATTTTGTTTAAAGTCTTCAGATACTTCAATTGAACGAAATGTCAAACTCAAAGTGCAAAATGGTAACATTCATTTCGATAAGCAGCTAATTAATTGTTTCCCATGTTTTGCTTGTATCTGTCTTAACATTTTTTAAATTGAAAGGTGGAATATAAATGAGAAATATATCCCTTGTATCTACGCGAGAGGAGATGTTATGGCATGTTGAATAAATTTATTACACATATCTACACATATCTGAGAGTGAGAGCACACCTTTATTTTTCAGACCTGAGCGACTGTTATGAATGCACAGATGAAACTTTTCCAAATAAAAATCAGGATCTATGCATTCCCAAGCGCATCAGCTACTTGACTTTTGGAGAACCTTTGGGGATCATCTTAGCCTCTTTTGCTCTTTGCCTTTTTTTGATCACAGCTTTGGTGCTGGGAATATTTGTGAAGTGGAAGGATACTCCCATTGTCAAAGCCAACAACCGGAACCTCACCTACACCCTTCTCGTTTTACTTCTGCTCTGTTTCCTGAGTGCTCTGCTATTTATTGGCAAGCCTCACCTTGTGACATGCTTCTTCCGGCAAACTGCTTTTGGCATCATCTTCTCAGTGGCTGTTTCTTGTGTGTTGGCAAAAACCATCACAGTAGTTCTGGCTTCCCTGGCCACCAAACCAGGATCCAGGATGAGGAAATGGGTGGGGAAAGGACTGGCAAACACCATTGTGTTTTCCTGCTCCTTTGTTCAAGTAGGCCTCTGCATCATGTGGCTGGTAGCCAATCCTCCATTCCCAGATGTTGACATGCACTCATTGACTGAACAAATTGTACTAGAATGTAATGAGGGATCGGTGACTATGTTTTACTGTGTTCTGGGCTACATGGGGCTCCTGGCCTTTGTGAGCTTTACTGTGGCTTTCCTTGCCAGAAGGTTGCCCGACAGTTTCAACGAAGCCAAGTTTATCACTTTCAGTATGTTACTTTTTTGCAGTGTTTGGTTATCCTTTATTCCATCCTACCTGAGCACTAAGGGGAAGTACATGGTAGCAGTGGAGATCTTTTCTATCTTAGCCTCCAGTGCTGGGTTGCTGGGTTGCATCTTTTCCCCCAAATGTTACATTATTTTGCTGAGACCTGAACTGAACAACAGGGAACAGCTAATAAGAAGGAAACCTTGAAGAATGCCTATTTCTGAGTCTTTGTTGTTTGCTGTTAAGTGGTGTTTCCACAGCAAAAAATAAAATAAAAAATTAGCTAAGATATATAATGAATCAAATTACATGTGAGAGTTTGAAAGTCACCCACGATCCTGTCACTGTCGAAAACATTGTATGAAAAGTATGCATGTACGTATATGGGGAGTTGGCACAGCTTAAATGCAAACATATATACATACAATGAAAGGAAAAAAGAAGGCTGTTGTGAAATTTATTAAAACTTTTTTTTTTTAAAAAAAAAAACAATTTTCCAAATAATTACAAATCAAACCAAATTACTTTAATTTAATACAATTTCTCAAAATCAGGTTTCCTGCTCCTGTTGCAAACATATGTCAAATATTTCCTCCCTTAGCCGCATCATCTCTTATTTAATGTCCAATTGATCCTTCACTTGTTGTTAGTCCATTCTTCCAGCTGGCCACATTATTTTTTCTCCTTACAAACAGTGCCTTTGTTACATCTTTTAAATAAAAAAATCCATTTCATGTGTGTAGTCCTTCATATACATTGTTGTTTCAGACCTGGTGTGCTGGAAGAAACAATCTTCCATTGTTCAGTTCTTTGCAGTGCTTATCTAGATGGGACAAGGTCACATTCCATTCCTTCCATGTCCATGTCCACTCTCCGCCATTAAAATTCCACTCTGGAGTTCTTTCTTGGCACACAGTTAAAAGCAAAATCTTTTCTCAAATTCGGCCTCTTGACAGATTTATTCAGCAGCCATTCAATCTTCTTGCTCTGCATTGTTCCTTCTCACTCCTGCTCTAATCCAAATATAATTTCCAATAAAGTCCATTCAACCTTGGTCGAGAGGGGAGGGCATAATAAAACCTTGCTAAATTCCTTGTTGAGCATAAATCAAAAGCCTCTCCCCTCCTTTTCATGGTAATAGCCAGAATAACATAGCTACAGCTTCACACATCTCTTTCATTTTACAGGGGAGGACAAGAAAAAAGACCATTTGAAAACCATATGAAAGCAAAAAACACCCTGTCCTCCCCCTTCCTTCCCTGGCTGTTGTGAGGCTTCTCAAGCTTCGGAAAAAACATTCAAATGCCTTCAAAGAGCCAAGCCCAGTCCTTTTGGCAGCTGATTGATTGCAGCCCGTTATCATGTCGGTCCAGGAGCACCTCTTGATTAAACGACAATATTCCAGATTAAGGAGGAACCAACCACAAATCATGCTGGAGAAAGAGGCTCGTACATGGCAGGGACACACTCCCAGGTCACACCCACTCTGCCTTTCAAGTTGGCAGACACAGGCTTGAGCAGCACAGCAGGAAGCAGCGAGCTCCCCAGACCCCATTGGGGAACATTGCCTGGATTTTTGCCTCATAAATCCTGGCTTTCCCCTGCCTGAACCTTCCCACTGCCTGTGGAGGGCAGTGGGGAGCTATCGCCATTGACTTGTGGCATAACCGGAAACCGAAATCTATTAAAACTTTAGCTGCTCCAGAGACACTGGCCTCAGCATGAATGTTGAAATCACTCAAACCAGGTTTTATCCGCTGGTTCTTCGTTCCAGCTCTGCTATACACATAGCAGGAAAACAACCATGAAAATAGAATTTCTAAGCCATATAGAGCCGGTGAAAATACATTCAGTAATTTAAAAAGATTGTACTCGAGAATAAAAAAATATTAATGTACAGTCGTACCTCGGAAGTTTAATAAAATCCGTTCTGGAAGTCCGTTCGACTTCCAAAATGTTCGACTTCCAAAGTGTGGCTTCTGATTGGCTGCAGGAAACTCCTGCAGCCAATCAGAAGCTGCGGAAGCCCCATCAGACATTCGGATTCCAAAAGAATGTTTGAAAACCGTAACACTCACTTCCAGTTTTTGATCGCTGGGGAGCCGGAAAGTTCGACTCCCAAGGTGTTCAGGAGCTGAGATGCAATTGTATCTTCATGTGTGGCAGTTCTGTCACAAAATAATACATTTATTATCTCTTTCCCCAGAACCAAGTGTTTAGCTGCATTCCTTGCTATGATTCAAGACTATCCAATTACTGAAGATGTGGCAAACATTCAGCAGGATTACAAGCACATGTTGCGTTCACATGTCCAAGGCTTGCTTAGCACTGAGGGGGATTTTTCTCTCAATGACTGTAGAATGTGGCTGTTTACATGCTCGGTGATGGAGAAGGATTCTTTCAGAGTACACACTTAACGCTTTACATTATTGTCCTTTTGTACATCTGTTCTACTGATCAACAACACTGCATGCTCACAGTCTCATATTGAACCATATTGGGGAGGATGTCAGTGACATCACTAATTACTACTGAGGAGGGGGGTGTTGCAATGCCTAACTGTCAAGCAAGGGTTCAAAGCACTCACATTGTCAGCCTCAAATTCAAAAGCAGCCTATCTTATTATCAGATGTTAATTCATCTATTTGTGGTATCCTTTACTCTTGACGGGTCATTCAAACCCCAAGCGCCTTTCAACACCCTGTCAAGTATAAAAATGAAAGCTTTTGTTCTGATGTTGGAAACATCCCCCCTCCTCCCCAAAAATCACCAGAGTGCCTCTAACTTTAATTTGATGATTATCATACCCTGCAGTTAAAGACCTATAATTATTTTTGTTGTCTTTCAAAAACCCTTGGGGAGCTGTAGTTTTCACTCATAACACAGTCAGCTAAATGTCAAAAAAATAATTTCTAGCATTCAGAGACAGGTCTAGTGATTAAGAATGGATGCATATATATATATACACACACAGTGTATTTTGAGATTTAGCTTTCAAGTTCATCAGGCCATTGTAATAATGGTGGCACATGTGGCGTTTCTGTAGATGGAAATAAGAGAATCTGCATATAGAATGAGTGTTTGCATTTGTGCTCAGAATGATGGTCCTTGTGGTGTTGCTGCTCATTCGTCTTCCTCATATGGCATGCAAGGCTCCCGTTAAATGCAGGGTCCAGTATCCACACAGTCCACTGCACAAATACCATCAGAAAGGAGACCTCATCATTGGTGTCATTGCCTCTCAAAGTTTCATCGTGTCCAGCTCAATATCATTCACTGAAATACCACCTCCAGTATCGGCTGAAGAGTTGATGTAAGATTTTTTATGTTTATTTTTTCCATTTTCTTCATTTGTGCAGAGTAAGAAGTGTCACGGTGCGAGGAGATCAGTCCTATGAACGTTACTTACTTACTTACTTACTTACTTACCTACTTACTTACCTACTTACTTCTCCAAGGAGCTCAATATGATTCTTTTCCTCCCCCTTTTATTATCACAGCAACTCTGTGTGCTCGGCTGAGAGATTGTGAGTGGCCCAAAATCACCCAGAGAGTTTCATGTCTGAGTGCATATTGAAACCCTTGGAACACAGTGCACACCTTCAGTGATCTGAATCTGTCCTTTTCACTTTGTCTCCTATTAACTACTTAAATACCAAAGGAAATCATGATCATGGATGTCTTCTCTCTCAATTGTCCTTAATGTTTATGCTTGAAGAAAATATCTGCTTCTTATCATGGATGGGGGAGGCAGTACTAGAATCAATGTAAGCTCCCAACCACCCAAAAACTATGACCAGTTAGTACCTCACACCAAGCTTCTCTAAAATTATTATTCGAGCTCACAATTTTCTCTTTCACCTTAATTCTAAGTCCACATTCCTTCTGATATTTTCTCACATAAAAGTAGTTTGTTTCTTTAGTCTGATTTACATCATAAGAATCTTTAAGCATCTGTAATTTGACTACTGCCGCACATAGAAATGGATGGTAAATGTTAATAGTATATAATAAGAAGGTTATTCGTATGAATGTACATACTGTAGGATTAGAACATGATTAGAAATATAATTAGAAACAGTGTTTATGTGTGAGGGAGTGCAAAATAGTGTTTCCAAGCTATTTTGAATCATAGAGATTACAGTAGAGCCTTCTCTACGTAAGTAAATTATCACAACATTATCCAGAATTCCAAGTTTTAACAGTGATGGTGTTAAACAACTGATAGCGTTCATCAAAATGTGAAATTCTGCATACTGTCATTGTAATGTATCTATTCTAATACAGAATGTAACTCTTGTTTTAGAGTAGTACCTAAAAATTACCAGCATATCTTGGCCTTGGAATTTGCAGTAAAGGAGATCAATGAAAACCCTCAGCTCCTACCCAATGTCACTCTGGGATTCGACATCTATGACAGTCATTTTACTGCAATGAGGACCTATCATGCCACCATGTTACTCATGTCCACATTGGAGAGATTTTTCCCTAACTATGTATGTGACACCCCGAATAACCTAATAGCTGTCATTGGAGGACTGGACTCTGAAACCTCCCTTCATGTGGCAAATATCTTGGATATCTACAAGATGCCCCAGGTAAGATGTTTATGGGTATATTTTTGTGTACACGTCTATATATATATATATATATATATATATATATATATATATATATATAGTCTACCATAGAACTGTAACACTTCTGCACACATCCACAATCCTTGCAGATTACACCTCATGTTTGACAACAGAAATAGGTGCATTTTATGTACTCAAATATATTTGAATGCCATATGTTAAGTCAAGGACACTTGAACTTTCACAATGGAGAGGAAGAAAATTGTTGTGAATTTAGACTATGATTATATTGGTGACTTTTTTTTTTAATGATCAGAATACTTACCACCCCCACTGTCTTCACATTGTAAAATGATAGATTAGTTGCCAGGATTGACCTTTCCCTTACATGTTGAAGTAGCTAATCTGACAGAACAAAAGATCTAGACAGAATCTCTTTCCCTGATTCTTAAGAGCAGGGGTTCTCAAACTATGGACCGTGGGCCAGATCCGGACTGCTGGGGTCCTAGATCTGGACCACCCAGCAACTGCCCTAAGCCCTCTCCCTCCCTCCTTTATTCCTCACCTCATGAAGGCACATTAACCCTTCGGCGCCCGTGCAGTGCGGCTTCCTCCCATTTTCTCCCACTAACATGGGGAGGGGCAGGAGGGAAACCGCCAAGGGAGGCGACGCTGAGCAGCCGTCGGTTAAATGCCCTTGTGCAGCAGGGTGGCAGAGGTGGTGTTGTTTGTGAAGCAAGCTTTCTGGAGGCTGGGCAGCGGCGTGATAGCCTCCAGCCTGTTGTGCTCCGCGGAGAGCAAGACCAGCCTGCAAGCCACATGTGTGGAAATGGAGGCAGGGAGGAGGGTGGCCAGAGTCCAGCGGGGACAGGGCTGCTGCTGGACCCTGGAAGTGCAGGGATTGGGAAGGGGGATGTTTGCTGGTGTCGCTGAAGCCTGATGCAAGCGGCGACTTCCCGAAGGTGAAGGAGGAGACCCTTCCTTTTTCACCTCTCCACATCCTCCCTTTCTCTGGGGTCTCCTCTTCTCTGGTCTCCCAAGGCCAGAAGGGAATCATCTGCTGGTGGGGACAGCGTTGGTTTTGCCGCGCTGTGCACCCGGCAGTTGGGGAAGGAGCCTCCTGCATCTTGCACACCTGGCGAATGGGACGGATTCTGCCCCTTTACACGCACGACTCCAGCATTACACTAAAGCTTTCCTTATGAGTCACCCCGCTCCTATTCTGGCACAATAAAAGCTCTCTGCCCCCCCTCGCCCAGTTATCAGAACAGTGACAAAATAATTTCTCCCGCTTTGCAGTGGCAAAAATAGGTGACAGTGTAGAAGTGGGTGCACTCTGAGACATATCTTAATCTCAGGAACCATGCACTCAAAATTGCAACCATCTTTGGCAGCACCTATGTCTGTGAACAGACTTTTCCCTGAATGAAACATCTGAAATCTCCAGCAAGATCCAGACTAACTGATGAACACTTGCATCACTTGCTACGACTAGCAGTGACAAATATGGAACCGGATATTGACCATCTCATTAGCCAAAACCAGGCCCATGCTTCCCATTGAAATACTTATAAGTTTATGTTGATTAAAGTCGTTCTTCATTTTAAATATTGTATTGATTTTCCTGTTTTTTGTGCACTACAAATAAAATATGTGCAGTTTGCATAGGAATTCATTCATATTTTTTTCAAACTATCGTCTGGCCCCCAACAGTGTCTGAGGTACAGTGAACTAGGCACCTGTGTAAAAAGTTTGAGAACTCGTGCTTAAGAGTAATGTAGCTGTTAATGAATGAACATGATCCTCAGCAACTGGCATCCAGAGGTATACTGCCTCCAACGCTGGAGGCAATGTATACACATAATAACGGAAGAAATGTAATGTTTAATGAATTGGCATTATGAGCTGGGTAATCCCCATTCCAATACTTCCGTCAGCCATACATATATGGAGCAGAGGTATTTCAAAAGTGTGCTGCCAATATGGTACTTGTGTTGCAAGATTGGACCTAGTGGTCTTCATCAGAGTTGCTTCCATGTGACCCTCACCTGATGGAAGTGTGGAGCCCTATGAGAATGTGATTTTTCAGTGGTGAAATCATATGTGGGGACGATTGTCTCTAGTGTGAGCTGCCTAGCACCATCTTTAGTCCTCAAGTCCACCTTGCTCACCTTGGACTTTTCTTCATTAATGTTGCCTCCAACGGTAGTAGCAGTTACCTTTTATTTTTATTTTCTTCATAATTTTTTTATTCACCCCCCACCATTTTAACAATATAGAACATTTATATACTCTCAATCTGAAAAATACAAGAACAAATACATTATTTGTTCTTGGTTTTGTTCTGGTGCTTACATTTAAATGGGGTGGGTAGGACTTCTACTTGTTAATATGTTACTAAATGAACATTTTAAGTATTGTATTGTTTATTAACTTAAATTGTTATGTATTAAATTTCTTTTATGTGGCATATTTTTTCTGTGCAGGTCATTTTGTGACTTTTTACTGTATAAAGTGACTGATAAATGCAAGCAACAACAATGCTGATGATTGCTGTTATAAAGAAAGCAAATAGTTCAGAACACTAGAAAGGCCCATAACAATTGTATACTTATTTTATATTTATTTTATCTTCATTTCCTTCTCTCTCAAATCTTCTTTTAGCTAGTATATAGCCCTGCCCCGGTGATGAATGATAAAACACCAGGCCTCCCTTTCTATCAGATGATTCCGAAGGAAACCATTCAGTATGAGGGGATTCTCTCTTTGCTTCTGCATTTCAAATGGACATGGGTTGGGGTTGTTCTTATGGATACTACTGAAGGAGAAAGATTTGTGCAAACTGTGGTTCCAATGTTTTCCCAGAATGGCGTCTGTTTTGATTTCATAGTAAGAATCCCCACACTAACTTTTGTCCCCAATGTTAAAGAGATTCTTGCCCATGGGGCAAAAATATATGTCAAGGTGATGGCCAGCAAAGCCAGTGCTATGCTGGCATATGGGCCATCTTATTCCATGGCATTTTTTAGATTTTTCCCATTTTTATCAGAAGAAAAGCAAGTGTCAGATTATCCAAAAGGCAAAGTGTGGATTAGAACAGCCCAGGTGGAGCTCACTTCATTTGTTTTTCAGAAGGATTGGGATATGCAAATTTTCCCTGGAGCCATATCCTTACAAATTCACTCCAGTGATCTCCCACGTTTTCACCAATTTGTTGAGAGCAGAAAACCCTCTAACACGGCAGGGGATGGTTTCATCAGGGACTTCTGGCAAAATGCCTTCGGCTGCGTGTTTCTGCATCAAGATATGGATGTGGTGGAAGGGGACATTTGCACTGAGGAAGAGAAGCTGGAGAGCCTTACGGCACCATTTTTTGAAATGAGTATGATTGGCCACAGCTACAGCATCTACAATGCTATCTATGCTGTGGCCCATGCTTTGCATGCCATGTCCTCCTCTAGACTCAAATACATGGGGCTGGTGAATGGAGGGAGACTGAAGCTTCAGAATCTACATCCATGGCAGGTAATGTAGGAAGTCTTTGCCAACTTGGGCTCCTTTGGGAGGAAGGGTGGAGTATAAATGTAATAATAAAAGCAAAATGCTTAACATCCTCATATGGCAGTGCACACTTTTGGGGAGTGAAACTACACCTTCATCCATGTACTAAATGTCTCCCCAAACTGTATCAGTGTTCCCATTTTCACCCTCCTTCCACTCTATACAATTAAATTATTTGTCTCCATTATCTCTCTGTGTAACATAAGCACAGTACAGTATATATATCTGCACAGGGCTTTTTTCCAGCAGGAACTCAATGGAATTGAGTTCCTGCACCTCTCTAGTGAGCATGATTGCCATTCTAAGAGAATGGGGGAGGTGTTCAGGGTGAATTCCAGCCCCTCTTTTTCTAGAAAAATAGCGCTGTGTCTGCATTGTCTGAATGACATACTCCTGCTATCTCAGAGTCAATAAGCATTGAGATGAATGAGCTCTTCCATCACACATTGGATTGGTTCAGAAAAGAACCATGCTATTCCTAATTAAATTGGAAAATAGTTTCATTCGTTGCTGAAGGAACCCATCTGTTTCTGTTGTTTGCTATGGAGTTGATATGGGCAACTGTCTATAGCAAAGTTGAGTTGGGTTCCAATATTTATCATCAAAAGGGGTCCATTTTACATTTTGGCCAACAGGGATATATAAATAAACCATCCATTGAACCGAACCCCTAGTTTTCTTGGGTTCACATCTTCAAAGCTGCTTCAAATAGAAGAGCCTGAGAAAACCATAGCTAGGAGCAGAAGCCCAGTCCCAGACAAAGCACAGTGATCAGTTAGTTACAGATAGGTAGCCGTGTTGGTCTGCCATAGTCAAAATAAAAAATTTCCTTCCAGTAGCACCTTAAAGACCAACTACTTAGTTGGTCTTTAAGGTGCTACTGGAAGGAATTTTTTTTATAGTGATCAGTTAGGTATGAGATGATCAAAACTATACATAGAGAGGCCAATTTTACTTAGTTCAAAGGGACATAGCGTCGCTGGATTTAAGGCAGTGCAGGCAGTTCCCACACACAGCAGCAAGCCGATGGGGGCACAAAATAATAATGAATAAAAATGAATTATTGTTAAAACAAGAAATATTTTGGGAGCACCACATTTTGTCCTTGGCCAAGGTGCCCTGGACAGAGTCTTAGATAAGTGTGAATGAAATAGCAATGAATATAAGTAACAGCATTTCTCCCAATCTACCCTTTTCCTTTTCAATTTAGGTCCATCATTCCCTGAGAATTGTCTCATTTAACAACAGTGCTGGGGACACAGTTTCCTTTGACAAGAATGGAGAGCTAGTGGCTAGATTTGATGTCATCAACTGGATTTTTTCGTCAAACCAAACTAAACAGAAAATTGGCCAGTTAGATCCTGAGGCTCTTTCAGACCAAGTGTTCACTATCAATGAGGATGTCATAATTTGGCACAGCTGGTTTAACCAGGTAAATTGCTGCTGTTAGCAGTTGAGGAACTGAGCTTTGATCCCTATATGACTGCTGCCCTTCTGTGCAATGTGATTTTTTTGGGAGTTTTCTGGATTTCATTTATCTCTGAAGTAACAATTTCTAATTCCCCAGCCTCCAGCAACTTGTGATAACCATTCTAGCATCTTGTGAAATAAGCTGTAGTCCACAAAAGTTTGTGCTCAAATACATTTGCTCATCTTTAAGGTGTGAAAGGCACTTTGGTGTTTTTGTTGCAAGAGAACAAATTTGCACCTCTGGTAATTATATCAAATACCATTTTGAAGTCTCCAGCCCTAGGAGCCTTCATAAGGGAGCTATTCCCAGAGGAAGAACCTTAAATGGAGAGAGATTCTGTGTTGGCCATCACCTGTGGTTCTTCTGCTCCAGCAGAAGAAGCCTTCAGAAGAGAGTTGCTGCCATGGGTGTTATGTGTATCTTAATGAGATGAATAGGGTGAAAGATTATGAGTCCTGATGGTATGGAGAGTGTGTATGAACTTAGCAGTGCTTAGTTGATTATTTGGTTGCTATTTGGTAATATTGTTAGTATGGTTTTCAGATGCTGTATTGATTAGTTAATCATACAATATGACTTTTCCTTTAATTATGATGTTCAGCTTATTTTTTTAGTTGTTGCTTTGTTAAGTGTTTTCTGGATGGTTTCACTAATGATATGTTAATTATTCTATATGATTTATGCTGCATCGGTGTTCTATCATGTTGTTGTTGTTGTTTGTTTGTAAGCCACTTTCGGATTCATTTGAATGAAAAGCTGCATAGAAATATAATCAAAGTGCATCAGTGTTTTTATCAGCTCAGAACTTAACAATCTTTTCTGGGCTTACCAAAGCGCATTGTTTTCAAAACTGCTATTGCGTGTCGAGACCTCGCAGCCACCCCCTCGTTGGGAAATAACTCACACAAGGACATGGATATTAGGTTTATGTTACTGGGCAAATTTGGCCAGAACTTTATTGAATTACAGAATATAAGTGGTATTGGCTTAGGCATTGATTGGACCTGACTATATCTGACTCCTGCCCACTGCACAGGAAGTCTGGTAAAGGTAAACCACCGGAAGGGGGAGCCCTGTTGATGCGTACCAACTAGAGCTCCCCCTAGTGTTCCCATCTGGGTCATGTCATGGCCCTAGCCCCCGACTGGGCTTCGGACAAGATCAACACCCCCGGGTTCCTTTAACGGAATACCGTTAAGCATGGAGGGGCAGGTGATGTCCACACCTCCCCTCCCCCACACAAGGTCAAACAATGCCTAACCACCACAATTCTCTTTCATTTGCCTTCTTAGACTCGTCCACTCTCAGTTTGTACTGACAGCTGCCATCCTGGTTTTAGCAAGAAAGTGAAGGAGGGGAAACCATTTTGCTGCTATGATTGCATTCCATGTCCAGAAGGGAAGATTTCAGACCATGAGGGTAAGAAATACACTCTACCTAGAATGGATGTAATTTGGCAAAACATGAATTCTGGGGTTGCTTTTCTTTGGTATTTACATTGGGTTGCCATACATAGGGAAAACCCAGACGTATGGCAGCCCTAATTTACAAGTTCCATACAAATCTTTCTTTAATACAATGATTTGGTAACTCTGGATAGAAAATTAAAGAAAAAGATAATTCTGATGATATTTGAGGACTGTTCAGTGTTGCATATTCAGTTTTACTTTTGACTTTTGTTTTGAAAACCATCAGTAAAATGATGAGTCATTGCCATTTGCAAAAGCTATCATTTTGTTTAAAGTCTTCAGATACTTTAATTGAACGAAATGTCAAACTCAAAGTGCAAAATGGTAACATTCATTTTGATAAGAAGCTAGTTAATTGTTTCCCATGTTTTGCTTGTATCTGTCTTAACATTTTTTAAATTGAAAAGTGGAATATAAATGACAAATATATCCCTTGTATCTATGCAAGAGGAGATGTTATGGCATGTTGAATAAATTTATTACACATATCAGAGAGTGAGAGCACACCTTTATTTTTCAGACCTGAGCGACTGTTATGAATGCACAGATGAAACTTTTCCAAATAAAAATCAGGATCTATGCATTCCCAAGCGCATCAGCTACTTGACTTTTGGAGAACCTTTGGGGATCATCTTAGCCTCTTTTGCTCTTTGCCTTTTTTTGATCACAGCTTTGGTGCTGGGAATATTTGTGAAGTGGAAGGATACTCCCATTGTCAAAGCCAACAACCGGAACCTCACCTACACCCTTCTTGTTTCACTTCTGCTCTGTTTCCTGAGTGCTCTGCTATTTATTGGCAAGCCTCACATTGTGACATGTTTCTTCCGGCAAACTGCTTTTGGCATCATCTTCTCAGTGGCTGTTTCTTGTGTGTTGGCAAAAACCATCACAGTAGTTCTGGCTTTCCTGGCCACCAAACCAGGATCCAGGATGAGGAAATGGGTGGGGAAAGGACTGGCAAACACCATTGTGTTTTCCTGCTCCTTTGTTCAAGTAGGCCTTTGCTTCATGTGGCTGGTAGCCAATCCTCCATTCCCAGATGTTGAAACGCACTCATTGACTGAACAAATTGTACTAGAATGTAATGAGGGATCGGTGACTATGTTTTACTGTGTTCTGGGCTACATGGGGCTCCTGGCCTTTGTGAGCTTTACTGTGGCTTTCCTTGCCAGAAGGTTGCCTGACAGTTTCAACGAAGCCAAGTTTATCACTTTCAGTATGTTACTTTTTTGCAGTGTTTGGTTATCCTTTATTCCATCCTACCTGAGCACTAAGGGGAAGTACATGGTAGCAGTGGAGATCTTTTCTATCTTAGCCTCCAGTGCTGGGTTGCTGGGTTGCATCTTTTCCCCCAAATGTTACATTATTTTGCTGAGACCTGAGCTGAACAACCGGGAACAGCTAATAAGAAGGAAGCCTTGAAGAATGCATATTTCTGAGTCTTTGCTGTTTGCTGTTAAGTGGTGTTTCAACAACAATAACAACAACAACAACAACTAGCTATGATAAATAAATAATGAATGAAATTACATGTGAAAGTTTGAAAGTCACCCATGATCTTGTCACTATCCAAAAGTATGCATATATATATATATATATATATGGGGAGTTGGCACAGCTTAAATGCAAACATATACACACATAATGAAAAAAGAAGAAGGCTGTTGTGAAATCTTTTAAGACTTTAGCTGCTCCAGAGACACTGGTCTCAGCATGAATATTGAAATTACTGAAACCAGATTTTATTCATTTGTTCTTCATTCCTCCTCTGCTATACACATAGCAAGAAAACAACCATGAAAATAGAATTTCTAAGCCATATAGAACTAGTGCAGATACATTCAGTAACTGAAAATAAATCTTGGTTATCTGTATGTTTCCTGAATCATGATTTTACTTTAGGAAGGTTTCATTGTCTGTGCAAAACTCCATTCTTTCCTACAGGAAACTTTACTGATAACAGAGGATTAGTGCGCTGATCTGTACTGCAGGTATTAAGAGGTCCAGATACTTAGTTATAACTTCCTGGTCATGATTAGGATAAAGACAAGTACCAGGTTAAAGATCGTTCATTGAGTGTCTTCTGTATAAACTACAGAAGAAGTTCAGATTGGCATGCACTATTACAATTATATTTGTTAACACTACAGTGGTACCTCTAGTTGTGCTCCGAGCCCCCAAACCCATCCTGAATGGAAATAAAGACACAGTGGAGACAGAATTTAGTTTAAATGTTAATGGACAAATTTTGGCCACAACTTTATTAAAATACACAAATGTGACTGGTATTGGCTTAGGCATTGGTATCAAACTATATCTGGCTCCTGCCACACCCTACAGGAAGTCTGGAAGGGTAAACCAGTGTTTCTCAACCACTGTTCTGCGGCACACTAGTGTGCCGCGAGATGTTGCCTGGTGTGCCGCGGGAAAAATTAAAAAAATCGAAAGATATTTTTTTTAAGTCAAATTTTCGATTGGGGTGCCGTCACTAGATGACCCCTGGGGTTCCCTCCCTCCCTCCTGCTCTGCGCCTCCCTCCTCCTCCTCCGGGGAGGCCCTTCCTGGCTATTGGCCAAGGCTTGGCAGCTGTCACTCACTCACTCGCTCGCCCACCCGTCCCTCCATCCCTGCACCCGGCCTCTCCCCCTCCGTCCCCGGCGCAGGGGCTGCCGGGATCCGTAGTCCCCTCGCCCTTGGGCTCCGCGCCCGTGTGGGGTGCGCAAACTACGTTTCCCAGCGTGGCCTGGCGGGCCGGGCGTTTTGTTTGAAGCGCTCTTCTCCCGGCCATGGAATGAGCGCAGCGGCGGCGGCTGGGCGGGCAGGGGCTCTTCCGCGCAGACCCCGCGCAGCCTGCCTGCGCCCTGCGGAGATCGGGCGGCAGGATGGAGCCCGGGGATCCCCGCGGAGGCGGAGCGGCGGAGGCGGAGGCTGCCCCCCAGGTAGGGCTGCGTCGGGGTTTTTTTATTTTTGCAATGCTGCATCCGCGCCGGAGGAGACGCATCGGACCGCGGGGAGACCCCTTGGCGGGCGTGCAAGGCAATGCATGCGTGCAGGCGTTGCATGGAGTGCAGTGCAATGCAATGGCAACGCGGCGCCCTGCATGCATGCATGCAACTTCCACCGGCGCTCCGGACTTGGCAGGTGAGGGGGGTCCCCAGTGGGCGGCAGAGAGCCAGGAGGGCGAAGGGGAGCTGGGGGGGAGCAGCGCTGCTCCCCGAGCCGAGCCCGGGGGGAAACTTCGGCGTCGTTGCGCCAGGTGTTGGAAGCGGAGGCTGGCGGGGGCCCCTCACCTGCAAGCGTGAAGCAAAAGGAGGTCCCTACATTGTGCTGCCAAATAGATACCCCCAACCCCCAATCTTGCCATTCCACTGATTGGCTAAAGGCCATTGGCATAACTGTGGCACCACCGGCTTGGAGTGGGGCAAGCCCTGCCCACAAGCTGGTTAGGGAGGAGTTTCAGGGCCGAGCACAACATGAACCCTCTGTTAGGAGGATCCAATTTATGAACTTAATTCGTTCTGGAGGTCCGTTCTTAACCTGAAACTGTTCTTAACTAGAGGCGTGCTTCCGCTAATGGGGCCTTTTGCTGCTGCCACTATGCTGCCGGTACACAATTTCCCTTCTCATCCTGGGGCAAAGTTCTCAACTCGAGGTAACTCGAGGTTAGCGGAGTTTGTAACCTGAAGCGTTTGTAACCTGAAGCGTTTGTAACTTGAGGTACCACTGTAGTTGAATTATGGTTGCTGCTGACCCTGTTTTTAAAATAGGATGTAGTTTTTTCTTAAGCATTCGTACCACTTGAACTTCATTAATGCTACTTAATCTTTACAAGAGTCATCTTCTGTATGTTTAAGCTCAGTCTCTCCATATACTTAATGTCTGGATTCCTAGAACCAGTGGGTAATGTGGGAAAGACATTGGCCTAATGTCCATCTGTGGGGTAATGGGAGTAATGTCACCCCTTGAGTAGCATGATAATATGACAGAGTTAGGAGAGTATTCATTGCAATGCTGCTCCTATCGTTGAGTGGGGGTAAATCTGCCACACCCCAATTTTCATATGGAGAAGACATAAGTTTATTTATAATATATTGCCTTTCATCAGGGGATCAGAGAGTGCTTTACAGTAAAAGGTGACGTGTTCCAGCGGAGGAACATGGGTAGGCATGTAGATCCCAACAGGCCAATCAAGAATGGGGAGGAACCAGATTGGCTCCACATCCAAACTCTTCCACTTTTCTTCCTTTTCATACCATCCCTCCCATTACAATGTTGATTTTTGCTGATAGAGTATTTGGAGGCCGAGTAGGAATTTTTGTGGGAAACTCCTGGTTGGCCTTGGGGTTCATATTTTTCACCATTTCACATTGTTGGGAATTCTTGCCTGTTTGGAGTGGTGGTCCTCCCCTTATTTGAATTAATTGGCTTGTAGTTTGAGTAGGACAGAAAATCTAAACAACTGTTTGAGTAAATACCTGAGACGTGATGGCAAGGCATTGCTGCTGCAGGAGAGGAAGCTCAGGGTGTTTGTTACAAGAGAGGAAATTCAGGGAAAGTTAAATGCAGCTCCTGAAGTTATATTGTCCTGCACAATCATAAGATACATTGCAAATTTCTATTACACCAAGGTTAATAAAGATGTGGAGTTAGTTAAGCAAATAAAAAGTGCCTCATATTCTTATTTTGGAAGTAGTTGCGGCGGTAGGCCGCAAGTATGCTACCTTAGTCAACAGCATAACAGACCAAACAGGAACATCTTCCTCCCCACCCTACCCCATGAATAATATAAAATCAAGCTGTTCATAAGACTGGCAATCTTTGGGCTCATCTTCCCCATTCAAGTTATTTCAGCAGGTTCTTTACTCCCCATTGCCATGGACAGAAAGCTAGGACAATGACCTCCAGTAGTCCATAACTGAGAAAAGACATTTTGGGGTGCCAAATTTTGGGCCCATCCTGGGAACCATATTATGAATGATTACCAAAGTCCTCCTCTAACAACTTGTTGGTTAGCTTCTGAGATAACCAATTATAACATATTGTTAGTAGGCTGTTGCTTCATCATGTCCTTGTTAGGAGGTCTTAGAGAAAGAAGAGACATAGGTGACACCACCCGAGTTCCAGTGATCATGGGTAGCAGAAAACATGGACATGTGGCGGGTGTGTATGCGAGTGATAAGGGTGAGGTTGTTTCAACCTTGTTCTTAACTCCCATACCTCCTATAGGAGGTATGATTGATCATCTACTGTTCTCATCAGTTTCTGTGTGATGTTGCTTATTGCCAGATTGGTACAAAATAAAGTCTTCATAAATTTATGGTTTGGTTGTGGACAAGGGTTCCAGTTTTGCTTGCATAACTGAGACCTGAGTATGTGAGTTGATATGACCCAACTGTACCCACTCAGATACTCAGTGCAGTATCTGCACTGACTTTAGGGATCAGATGGGGCAGGGCTATGATCCACAGAAATCCCATCTCCAACACCAGGAAACTCCAGGTGTCAGGCTGAGAAGAAAGTATCATTCCAACTCCATATCCTGTTTTCAACCAAGTGTAAGAGAAAAGTTTTATTTAGATGTAACAGATTTTCTTCAGCAAGTCCTCAGAGAAATCCTCTTTTTATTGAATTGACAATTATCTTACCCTTTGATTGTCATAAGGACTATAATTGTTTTTCATTGCTGTGCAAAACCCCTGTGGAGATGTTAGTTATGACAGCAGAAACTCCACCGCGGTCTTCAAATAATAATGTCATAAATGCACCCTCTAGCATTCAAACATAGGGCTAGAGACTAGGAGTAAGCACATGTGCACCAATAATTGCATTTCAGGATCTAGACATCAGGTCTATCAGGAGACAGGCCTATCAAGCCATTTTTATCCTGTAGGCTGTTGTGACAGTGTTGTATGAGGAAACAGGAGAATCTGCATGTAAAAGAAAGATTTGCACTTGTGTTCAAGATGACCGTACTAGTGGTGCTACTGCTGGTACTGGTTCCTCACATGGCATGCAAGGCTCACAGAGTTAAATGCAGGGTCCAGTATCCACATCGTCCACTGCACAAATATCTTCAGTCAGGAGACCTCATCATTGGTGGCATTGTTTCTCATGGTGGTTTCATCTCCAGTTCAATAGAGTTCACTGAAGAACCTTCACCACCATTGCCAGAAGAACTTGTGCAAGAATTTAACTTTTCTTTGTTATCTTCATTTACTTTGCCAGCAGAGTGGTCAGTGCTAGAGCTCCATCCTCAGAACAGTAACTTTGGCTATACATAAAGCAAATAAATTATAAAATTACTCCCAAATTTTAAAATTACTCCCCTAACCCACTCCCACAAGTCTATTAACTCTTTATGGCCAAATTGTGAAGCCTGCATATATGTGGTCCTGATATAGACTGAGGCCAAGGAAATTATGGCAGAAATTTAAGTATGTCCAATCCTATTTTGACAAATAATCAAATGAATATTCTTGGTTTTAGCAAGGGACTGGATAGGAAACCACAGTATATCTGTTCTCTGTTTTTGTTCTCTGTTAACCCTTACATCATGCCAAATTCCTCTGCAGTTCTTCATTTTATGCCTTCTTTCTCTCTTCCAATATTTTAAATTCCTCCTCATATTTTCATCATATATTGCAGGGACAATTTCTTGTGACCTGCAACCACTATCTCACTTCATTTTACAATAATGAAATTAGTAATGGATTGATTCCTGATTGCCTTGATGTCATTTCCTTTTTAGAGCCCTGTTTTACAGAAAGTAGCTTCATAAGAAATGATGAGTGTGTGGAATAAAAGAAAATGTACTTTAACTGTAGGATATGTTTTGGTACCTCTTGCTCTAAATAGCATCTTAATCAGAACATATAGTAATGTTTGTTGTTAATAATATTGTTAATATTATTGTTGTTGCTGCTGTTATTTCTTTATATAGAGTTTTTAGGAGGCTAAATATTGCCTCAGAAATATGGTATATAAATATTGCAGTAATTATTATTATTATTTAGATGATGATACAGTGATGATCAAGTGTGTATTCCTCTGATGCAGAATGTACCTCTAATTCTAGTGTCTTGTCTAAGAATTACCAGCACATTCTGGCCTTGACCTTTGCGGTGAAAGAGATACCGGTAAATGAAAACCCTATATAACTTTGGGCTTTCACATTTATGACAATTATTACAATGCTAAGTGGAGCTTCCATTCTACAATGTTGCTTATTTATACACTGGAGAGATTTTCCCCAAACTATAACTGTGATCTTCAGAATAAACTAACTGCAGTAATTGGGGGACTGGATTCTGAAACTTCTTTTAATATGGCAATTGTCTTGGATATCTACAAGATTCCACAGGTAAGATATTTAAACAGGTCACCATTTTCTTTACCTTGCCAGATACAATTCTGTTGCTTGAAAACCACAATGAGTGCACTTGAAGCAATCCGTTGGATCTGATTTTGTGTGTGTCATGTTTAGGATAGTGCAGTATTTATGGTCTTTTCATGATCTAGGAAAATATGTAGCTTCAAATTGGGACTAGATTTCTATGTGTAATGATAAGAGCTGAAGCATGAAATAGTCTCTGTAATGTAACAGAGGTCATGTTAATATTCAGTTCCAAATATCAAAAATACAATGTCCTTAATTACTTCCCCCAATATTGTTCATCCTGTGAATTCACATAAGTCATTATTATCGCATCCCGCTCTCATCGTAGTAAAACAACAACTAAAAAGTATTATTAAAAACATCTACTCTAGACAAGAAGGATTGACCATGTCTAAGGCTGCTTGTGATGGAAGGAAGGCCTTAGAATCTTCCCTGTGCTCAGCTGCTTACTGCAGTGTAGGCAAATGGCATACCTGGCTGGAATCCATTTCCAACTTAAAGTGATCCCAGGGTTTGTGTGTGATTGTATTTCTTGCTTTTAAAAATGAGTGGGATTTATATAGGCAGCAAATTGAAAATTTGCTGGAAGAGATATTTGTTTAGGTACCAGGGACATAAGCCATGAAGGGGTTTGTATGTTGAAGCTACAATCTTGAACTGGGCCAGCAAATGCAAGAATACGTAAGCTTTCAGTTTTGCTGCCTCATTATTTCTCCTCCCTCCTCCTCCTCCTCCTCCTCCTTCTCCTTCTTCTTCTTCTTCTTCTTCTTCTTCTTCTTCTTCTTCTTCTTCTTCTTCTTCTTCTTTACATGCCACCCTTTATCCAAAGATCCCAGAGCAGTGTACAACACGGAGAACATAATTTATACAGCATAATAATAATTTCCAGGGCTCTTTAGCATTTCTCCATACTTTCACTGGGTTCGTAGTTCAGCTTCCTTTGCTGTTGTGTAATGACTGAGGGTGCTGTGCAGTTTCCACCCCTGTTAGTCATGTCTCCAGTGCTAATGGGTAACAGAGTAGTCAATGAAAGGGAATGGTGACCTAAGCTGATATTATGCATATTCAGTGATTTGAATAACTGAAAGTGGTAATTAAATACTATGGTTATTTTCTCTCCCATCTCACCCTCAATGCATATTTAGCTAACATATAGCCCTGCTCCAGTGATGAACGATAAAATCCCAGGCCTTTACTTTTACCAGATGGTCCCTAAGGAAAACTTTCAATATGAGGGGATTCTCTCTTTGCTTCTGCGCTTCAGGTGGTCATGGATTGGCGTTGTTGTTATGGATATTGACAATGGAGAGAGATTTGTGCAAACTGTGCTTCTAGTGTTTCCCCAAAAAGGTATTTGTATAGACTTTATCAAAAGAATCCCCACTCCAACTTTTATCCCTGATCTAAAAGGCATGCTGGATCGGGGGAAAGAAATACACGATACTCTAATGAACAGCAAAGCCAATGTAATACTGGCATTTGGAGAATCTTATTCCTTATCATTTTTTAGATGGTTGTCATTTCTATCAGAAATGCACAGCCTGTCAAAGAAGCCAAAAGGAAAAGTTTGGATAACTACAGCACAGGTGGAGGTCACGTCATTTTCCTATCAAAGGACTTGGGATGCAGAGATATTCCATGGTGCCATAGGCTTCACATTCCACTCCAGTGATCTGCCAGAATTTTGCCAGTTTGCTAAGGGTAAAAACCCATCCAGCACTTCAGGAGATGATTTCATCAAGGACTTTTGGCAAACTGCTTTTGGATGTGTATTTCTAAATACAGCTGTGGATGAGGTAGAGGGGGATATTTGCACAGGGGTGGAGAAGCTGGAGGACCTTCCTATCCCTTTCTTTGAAATGAGCATGACTGGACATAGCTGCAATGTCTACAATGCAGTCTATGTTGTGGCTCATGCTTTACATGCCATGTCCTTAGCCAGATTCAAACAGAGATCCCTGTTGGCTGGACCGGAATTGAAGCTGCAGAATCAACCATTTTGGCAGGTATTTAGCTAAACATCTTAATGGTTTTGGGTGTGATGGGGGCTCAGATATGTATAGCAAACTACCTTCACAAACATCCAAGGGCATAGCATGGGGAGGACCAGGGGGGCTGTGGCCCTTGGCACACATCTATGAAAGGGTGTAAGGGGCACAATCATGTACCCCACAACAGGCTTCCTTACTTGCCAAGCTATGCCCAGTCCAGACCTTCAGGGCTGGAGCAATGATGATGCCTCCTTACACTTGTGGCCAGTGAAGGGGGCGTCTGGCTGAGAGGGAGGGGGTGCTGCCATTGCTGCCCACCCAGGAGAAATGAGAGGGTCTGGCAGCTGCCGCCTCCTCTGTGAACAGGGTGACTCTTCAAGCCTTTCTCCCTCACCTCACTCTCCACTGGCTCAGACAACTGGCTTAGTCAGCAGTGAGGGCTTGGGTTGGTGTGGCCATGCTACCTATGTCCTGGGTTCCAAGAACCCACACTATGCTGCTGCAAACTTCAGCTGATTTTATCAGTCAACTATTCTTTAGTGGCCACCAATTTCTTTCCCTAGAGTGCACTGTATGTTGTATTTTTGAACATTCCAGGAAATAAATGGCCCAGGCAAGAAGGGGCTGCTACTTTTTTTTCTTTTCTTTTTTTGTAAGCTTGTCCCAACCCAAATCAGATGCACCATTGTGATCCAGGAAAATCATAAAATGGCAGCCAACAAGAGAGACTAAAATTTGTTCAGGGGATAGGGTGGGAATCCCTACCTTAAATAACAAAGTCTATTTTGTAAATAAGAAATAAATGAATAAATTATGAAAGGTGTGACCTAAATTAATGAAAAAATAGAAGAAAGATATTTATTGCTCACCTCTCCCATTTGTAGCCTTTTACGTGTCGAGGTCCCCAAGCCACCCCTCAAATAACCCACAACTCACACATAATTTTTGTTTAAGGTTTTTAGCATAATTTTGGCCACAACTTTATTAAAATACATATCTGTGAGTGGTTGCTTAGGCATTGGTTAAGACTATCTGTCCCCCCACCTGGGACAGAACTGACTTCCGAATTCCCTCGGAAGCCAGTGAGGGGGAAACAATATTGGGGAGCAATGGAGCTGAGTCACAGGCCCTCACCGCTCACCCACATGCTCCCCAGGGCTTGCTGGCCTTAGTCTCATTTCAGGGATTCTGATGAAATCATGGCAAGCCCCTGGATTCCTTTAATGGAATTCCCTTGCACACCAGCATTGGAGGGGCAAGACCAGCCTGTCCTTACCCCTCCTCCAGCCAATTTATAACCAATGCCTAACCGCAACCTTACAAGTTGTGACGATTTGCTACGTAGTAGGCAAAAACCAAATGGCTCAGCCAATCAGCCATATGGACAAAATTCCTACTAGGCTCCTGCCCCAACGGCAGACGACCCCATGACAGGCATAGCAAGGTCAAACAAAACACCCTGAACTCAGGGCGGGCGGGGGGGGGGGTGATCCGATGCACTCAGCGAAAGAGAAAACAATAAGCTGAGTGCCCCAATATTTAAAGCCTTCGGACCCACCCACCACATTGCAACATGCAATTTGCCCCAGCAAACCAGCCATCCAATCACTGCCCCAGGCAGCCTTTTTTACACCTGCCTGGCAACAGAGGGATGGCTCGGCAGACCCCACCGCAACACGTGCTCTCATTTCAGGGAGAACACGCTTTCTAAAACCATAATTTTTCAATCTAGCTGCATCACTTTCTGCGAGGTGCCTCATTTAAAAACAATGCTGGGGACAAGATTTCATTTGACAAGAATGGGAAATTAGTAGCTGGATATGATATTATCAACTGTTTACTGTTATCAAATCAGTCAAAAGTGAAGATTGGGAAGGTGGATCCACAGGCTCCTGGTGACCAAGTGTTAGCCATTAATGCAGATGCCATCACATGGCATAGCTGGTTTAACCAGGTAGGATACAATATATAGCAAATGGGGGAGTCTTTGGTTCTTTTCTGAGTACGGGATCTCAGTCATAACAGACAGAATTACTTTCACTAGATACTGCTAATTTAATGGTACTTTAGGGATTTGATCTTTGTGAATTGCAATATGATTTAGTCTCATCATACCTCCTGGAATAATTTGCACCTGAATGTGTGCATCGGAATGTTATCTTATTCCAAAAGAAAAGGTAAAGGACCTCTGACAGTTAAGTCCAGTCACAGATGACTCTGGGGTTGCAGCGCTCATCTTGCTTTACAGACCGAGGGAGCCGGCGTTTGTCCGCAGACAGTTTTTCCTGGTCATGTGGTCAGCATGACTAAGCCGCTTCTGGAGCAATGGAACACCGAAACAAGAGCAGCACACGGAAACACCGTTATGAGAGAGGGAGAAACACTTTTCTCTATCCACCTCCCCTATGCCAAGCTTAACTTTGTAAATTTCTACCAAATCACCTCTCATTCATTTTTCATTTAAATTAAAGAAGTCCCAAACCTGTAACCTTTCTTTGTAAGGGAGTCACCCCATCCACTTGATTGTATTAGTTCCCCTTTTCCGAACTTTCCCCAACTCTACAATGTCCATTTTGAGGTGATCTGAACTGTACACAGTATTCCAAATGTGGTTGCACCATAGATTTGTGTAATGGCAATACGATTTTGGAAATTCGATATTTTATATTTTATTAGGCTTGGTGTCACAGGTCTATTTTTTCAGGTGGGTAGGGCTGCCCACCTCTCAATCATATGACATCATTAGGATATAAGATGATAGTTGGACAGCTCCACTGCCCACCTCTCAAAATCTCTTGTGCAGGGATGGGAAACCAAATGTGGCCTAGAAACCCTCCCCAATTTGCACCTGAGGCAAATTGTTTTGAACTGTGTTTTGTTCAGAGCATGCCCATTTGTCCCAGACCTCATATCATATATATCATATGTGGGACATGTAGAGATGTACCTGGATCCAACCCACCTATTAAATTTGGCTTCTTTTTTGGTAAACAAAGATCTGGGCCCCCTCTGCCCTACAACCTCAGAACTTCCAAGGTAATAATATTAAAATATAATTGTTGTCCTCTTTCATTTGTGGATTAGACACGACCTCTTTCCCTATGCACTGAGACTTGCAAGCCAGGTTTTAGCAAGAAAGTGAAGGAAGGGGAGCCATTTTGCTGTTATGATTGCATCTCATGCCCAGCAGGGAAGATTTCATATGAGGGTAAGACCCAGAGTTTTCTTAATATGATTGGCTATATGTAAAGAAATAGGCCTCTAAAATAAGGAACACAAAGTGATTATGGTAAGTCTGAGTCAGAGGGCCTTGTTGGAGATGCAAAAATCCAATATGGTTTTCTTGGTGGAATCATTTGACCTTGTTTTGAATGTGAGCTGGTTGCCCATGGCCTCCTTGCCTAAACTTCATCCCAAGACCTCAGAACAGGTAAAGAGAGGGGTTGGTCTCATCGGACATCCTTGTATGAGTTTCTGTGTTTATGAGCAATCGCCTCCTTGAAGTCTCATTCAGGTCCACAAATGCAGTGTGGCTAGTTATTTATCGACTCAACAATAGGGAAGTTGGGATAGGCTTGGAAGATTATGGCCTCTGTGGTTCATATTTATCTTCCAAAATCCTGTTGTCTCATTATTGGCAAACAAGAGGGTTGGCTTCTGGAAATTTTGTTTATATAAAATACAGTTGCATATAAAAATATGCAATATACATATTAATTTCCCTTCTGACACACTCCGCCTCCCAGCCTCTGGGTCCTTATGTAGGGTCCAAACTCTCAGCTCACTCACAAAAGTCTTGCAATGAGAAGAGTTCCTGGAAACAGTGGGCATCACCCTAGTCTCTTGTTTCTTATGAGCAGGCACAAGGGGGATGGTACTTCCTCAGGCTGCCCACAACTATGTCCCATTCAGTTGCACACTCCACAACCAGTTCCAGGAGCAGCAGATTTGTTGAGTTTCTCAGGTGGTCCAAAGAATGGGGAAGGGATCCCCTCACTCAGAGGCCCCCATTTGTATTATTATTGAATTGATATACCGCCCTATACCAGAGGTCTCTCTCTTCACCTCTGTCCTTTTCTCCTCCAGCTGCTAGAGAGAGAGAGAGAGAGAGAGAGAGAGAGAGAGAGAGAGAGAGAGGTGTGACATGAGAAGCGAGCACAATGTACTAGTTGAGAAGAAAGTATACATTTTAATTCATTTTAGATTAAAAAAATGAAAATAGCATAAAGAGTAAAACAAAACAAAAAACAGCATAACGGTTTACTAAATTGTCTTCAACATTGATTATAAACTGCCTTAGAAAAGGAAAATCAGGACCTGGTGTAACATTGTCCTTGGTAATGCACTACATTTGAGGTTTTGTTGTATATATTCAAAAATGCCCAATTTTCATAGATAAGTCATTGCTTGGAGTCTCTTGGGATGACAGGATTACATAAACTTTAATCTATGCAAGATTAGCATGGATTGCATGGTTTGGGACACCAGTATAAACCTCATAACTCATTGCTTCTTCTTCAGATATGAATGACTGTTTTAAATGTCCAGATGAATATTATCCCAACAAAAAACAGGATTTATGTATTCTGAAGGAAATAAGCTTCTTGTCTTATGAAGAACCTTTGGGGATCAGTTTAGCTTGTTTTTCGATTTGCTCTTCAATCATCACAGCTCTGGTGCTAGGGACGTTTCTGAAGCACCACAACACACCCATTGTCAAAGCCAACAACCGGGATCTCACCTACATGCTCCTCCTGTCCCTCCTGCTCTGCTTCCTTTGTGCATTGCTATTCATTGGACAGCCTCAGAAGGTGACATGTCTTCTGCGACAACCTGTTTTTGGCATCATCTTCTCAGTGGCTGTTTCCTGTGTGCTGGCAAAAACGATCACAGTGATTCTGGCTTTCATGGCCACCAAACCAGGATCCAGGATGAGGAAATGGGTGGGGAAGAGGCTGGCCAACTCCATTGTGATTTCCTGCTCCTTTATTCAAGCAACCATTTGTATTATGTGGTTGGCATTTTCTCCCCCATTCCCAGATGTTGATAAGCACTCAATTTATGGAGAAATTGTTCTAGAATGCAATGAGGGTTCTGTAACTATGTTTTACTGTGTCCTGGGTTACATGGGCTTTCTGGCTATGGCCAGTTTCAGTGTGGCTTTCCTTGCCAGGAAGTTGCCTGACAGTTTCAATGAAGCCAAGTGCATCACTTTCAGCTTGTTGGTCTTTTGCAGTGTTTGGTTATCCTTTATTCCCTCCTACATGAGCACTAAAGGAAAATATATGGTAGCTGTGGAGATCTTTTCTATCTTAGCCTCCAGTGCTGGGATGCTGGGGTGCATCTTTCCCCCTAAATGCTATATCATTATTTTAAGGCCTGAACTGAACGATAAGGAACAGCTTATAAGAAGAAAGGCTGGATGAATGTGTGGGTGTGTTTTGCTTTAGTCTGCACAACCAATTGATATTTGGTTGTTTGGGTGTTTATGAATTTTTTTTCTTGGTAGATCTGCTCTATTTCAATTTTCTTTGGACCTCTCTATCTTTTAAACATATATACACACTCTCTTTCCTAAAAAACAAAACCCTTGCACTCTGTAGCAAGATCTCCTTATGTATATACATGTGGCCATACACTTGAATTATTTAGAGCAAGTCATCTTGCAACCCATGAACCTATAACACCAGTGGCGTAGCGTGGGTTGTCAGCACCCGGGGCGAGGCAAGTAATTTGCACCCCCTAACCTGTGGATTTTAGCACTCAAGTCTCTTCCGCCCTGCCCCCCAGATGTTGCGGCCGGTGCTGCCGGGCCCCCCTGCACCCCCCACACTACGCCACTGTATAACACAGAGTTGAGCAGAGTTGTGTAACTTAAACTCTAGGAGTAAGGATTTAGAGAATTTAGCCAAATAATGAATGTGCATAGCCTGGACAGATTTTGCCTGGTGCCTAAAGATATATAATGACGGTAGCAGGTGAGCCACAATGAGGGGAGCACTCCACAAATAGGGAATCACTGCAAAAAAGGCCTGTTCTCGTGTTGCCACCCTCTGGATCTCTTGTGGAGCAGGCACAGGAAGAAGGGCCTCATATGATGAGCACATGGTCTGGGTCAGTTCATTTGGGGAGCGGCAGTCCTTGTGGCATTGTGATCCTGAACAACTGAAGGCTTCATTGGAAAAACCAGCACTTTTATTTGGCCTGGAAACTAATGGGTAGTGTGGCAGTTGTGCCATTATTGTTGTTATATACTCATCCTTGCACTGGTGAGCAACCTGGCCACTGAATTCTACACTAGCTGTAGTTTCCAAACAATCTTCGGAGGCAGACCCTTATATAACACATTGCTGTGATCTCACCTAAAAGTTACCTTTCAAGTACTCATCCAAGCCAAAGCATCCTTTGATACTCAAGTAGATGGAAGGAAAGAGGAAATCTTCAGATGTAACAAACAGGTTTCCTTCTGCAATTACACAGAGGAACCCCAACCTTGACTTTGTAATTATTTCCCTCTGTTATTACAGCAATTACTATTATTAATTATGTTGCATGTTGAACCCCCTGTGGAATTTGAATAGGAAAGAAATTGAAAGTTGTTATTTAGTCAATATACCCATTAGAATTTATAACTACTGTAAGGGTATAGTGGTGATTAAACTTCAGGGTTCTGGCCTATTTGAAAACTGAATGAACATTTAAATCAGCTGGTGACATTCAAATAATGGAATTTTCAGTGAAAAGAATGTCATGTTTCTCAAGTGAATATTTGCCTTCAGACTCAGGATGGCGACATTTGCTATTTTGCTGCTGACACTGCTTCCTGAAATGACATGCAAGACTCACATGGTGAAGTGTCATGTCCATGATCCACACCCTCCACTTCACAAGTATCACAGGTCAGGAGACCTCATCCTTGGTGGCTTAGCTTCTCACAGCTTCATCATTTCCAATGCATTAGCCTTCACTAAAGAACCCCCACAGGCATTGCCCGAAGAGCTTGCGTAAGGAGTTGCTCTTTCTTTTATCTCTTTCTGTTTTTCTTAGCTTCTTTCTCTGAATATTGAAAGCTAGGGCATATGGATTTTTGAACATAGAAAGCATAAAGAATTCAATTAAGGATATGTCCTTTGTTTACCCATAGCAAGATAATAGAATATGATAAATATAAATTTCTTTCACTGACTAATATAGGCTTGCATAGACTAGTTCCATATCTATTTTGAAATTTGTTGTGGTCCATCTTAACAGGGAAAGGAATCTCAGTGATATGTGATAGATTTTGTATTCTTCCTTTATATGTTCCAGAGTTTAAAAAAATGTTTTTAACACATAAAAGGGGGTTAATAGGCTTACTGAAAAACAAAAACCAAGCAATTTGGTACACTACCCTGGACTGCATCCACAAATGTGGTTTAAAATACTCTACTATTTCATAATGCAAACAATGATAAGAATTCAATAATTGTGATTTATAAAATGAGAGATATCTTTTTGATACAGAATGCAATTCGTATTTCAGAGTAGTGACTAAGAATTACCAGCACATCCTAGCCTTGGAATTTGCAGTGAAGGAGATCAATGACAACCCTCAGATCTTACCCAATACCACCTTGGGCTTCCACATATTTGACAGCTATTTCATTGCAAAAGGGACCTATCATGCTACAATGCTGCTAATGTCCAGCCCAAACAGATTGGTCCCCAACTACAAATGCGACATCCATCATCATTTGATAGCAGTCATTGGGGGGCTGGACCCCCTAACCTCTCTTCATGCTGCAACAGTCTTGGATATCTATAAAATTCCACAGGTATAATGTATCCATCTCTGTGCTGAGCATCATGGATTTAAAGTTGTTGTTTTACTTTCATGGTTGCATTGCCTGCCATATTTCAACTTGTGGTTCAGAGACCAAAATATGTGAACTGGTGTGGTGAATAAAGCATAAGCATAAGCTTCCATACCACAGCAAGACTCTTATACAGGGGATACGATTTTAAATTTATTGATACAATTTGGAAAAAACACACACGAAATAAATACTTTTTATTTGAAGAGAGACTAATTATGCAGGTTGATTTCCATTCAGTCACCAATCTTTTGGGGGGAAATGTACAAAAGTCTCAGGGTTGTAAACATGATTGTCTCACAAATTTAATACAAGGAGATTGAAATGATGGTGATTGAGTGGGAGTTGAAAACGGCAGCTTTCGGATTGTGCTTCTCAGAAGCGGAGTAACAAGTTATGGAGCATAAATCCCATCAAAGGAAAATTTAGATGAGAATTCATGGGGCTATGCTAAAATTAACACACATGTGGTATCGAATATCTACTAGACTGTACTACATGAAGTTGATGTTATGCCCACATTGTTTTCGCAGGAATGAAGGCAGAAGGGTGTATGTATGTCTTTATGAAGAAAATTTGCATTTACTAAGGATTTGTGGTGTCGTAGCATAGGATCAACATGGGCATGCAAAATGTTGGCAGAAGGGTGTCTGTGTGTCTTTATGCCGGGAGTATAAGCGCATGTTATAACAGAAGCTGGTAAATATGTTTTGACTGAAAAAGAAAGCTACAACAATGTAGAGTGTCCAGGGTTTAAATAAGGCAGGACACTTCTTTTCTTGGAAACATGGTACCTTTCTTGTTCTTCTTTATAGTGACAGTCTTCAACCTCCAATTTTCACATTTATTTGGTGTGTACGCTTAATTTGCAACAGTAACACAAAATACTTTCAGTATTATTATTTTCAGCATCTTGTATTGAGTGATGGAGCAACATTGTCCTTACTCAAAAGGTAACTTAAATGTTGAATAAAAATGACTGAATATATTCATAAAACTATTCCTATTCTTTCTTTCTTTTTCTGCAATCCCTTTTAGCTCATATATAGCCCTGCTCCAGTCATGGAGGATAAAACTCCAGGCCTTTCCTTCTACCAAATGGTCCCACAGGAAGCCCTGCAGTATGAGGGGATTCTCTCCTTGCTTCTGCATTTCAGGTGGACCTGGGTTGGACTTTTTACTATGGATCTTGAGAATGGAGAAAGATTTGTGCAAGCCGTGGTTCCAATGTTTACTTCTAGTGGCATTTGTTTTGCCTTTATTGAGAGAGTATCCAAATTATCTCTTGTCACTGATCTTAAAAACTTAATACAGCAGGGTGCAAAAATATATGATAAAGTGATGAGTAGCAAAGTCAATGTGATAGTCCTCTATGGAGAATCTTATTCTATGATATTTCTGAGATGGCTTCCATATTTATCTGAGCAAGAACATGTGAAAATTAACCCAAAGGGTATAGTGTGGATAATGACAGCCCAGGTGGAGCTGACTTCTCTCGTTTATCAAAGGACTTGGGATAAAGAAATAATCCACGGGGCTCTGTCCTTTGCAATTCACTCCAATGATATATCAGGATTTCAACAATTTACTGCCAGCAGAAAACCTGCCACCTCAAAAGAAGATTATTTCATCAAGGATTTCTGGCAGCAGGCATTTGCCTGTTCATTTCCAGGTACAGGTGTAGAAGATATGGATGGGGATATCTGCACCGGAGATGAGAACGTGGGGACTCTTCCTGGGCCTTTCTTCGAATTGAACATGATTGGCCATAGCTACAGTATCTACATGGCTGTTTATGCCATGGCACAGGCTGTTCATGACATGTTCTCATGGAGACTCAAATCAAGAATGTTAAAGGACCAAGGGCAGTTGTCATTACAAAATCAACAGCCATGGAAGGTAATGAAGCCAATTTTCTCTTGCAATAGGACAGTGTTCCCCAACCTTGGGCCTCCAGCTGTTTTTGGACTACAATTCCCATCATCCCTGACCACTGGTCTCGCTAGCGAGGGATGATGGGAGTTGTAGTCCAAAAACAGCTGGAGGCCCAAGGTTGGGGAACACTGCAATAGGACACCATATCTTTGGTGTCAAATAGTCTTTGACTCATTTAATTATCTCCCTGATTTTTGTTTCTTTTTTCTGTTCTTAGTGAGACTGTTGCCACTGAATATATTTGTTAGACTGATACACATCCTCTTCTTCTGATTTCCTTTTTCAAATATAGTTCCATCATTTCCTCAGAGGTGTATTATTTAATAATAGTGCTGGAGATGAGGTTTCCTTTAACCAGAATGGGGAGTTGAAAGTTGGGTTGGATGTTATTAATTGGATTGTTTCCTTAAACCAATCCTTTCATAAAATTAAAGTTGGGAGGATGGATCCCCAGTCTTCTTCGCATCAAGTGTTCACCATCCATGAAGATGCTATAACATGGCAAAGGCGGTTTAACAAGGTAGGGAGAATTCCAGTTTGGAATGAACATTGACTTCCATACAGTTTGTAAAGATCATTTCACTTGACCACAATGTTTTTGTGATGTATGAAAAATTCTTGAAATGGTTAGGGAAATTACACTTCATGAATTTATTAACTGGGGCAGTGTTCTAGATTTTATTTATTGAGAAATTGTTGTATGAGCTAACTATATTCATATTTTGGTTTAAACATATGTCAAATAATGATCACTAGTTGAGTTCCAAAGTTAGTCATGCACATTGATTTCATTGAGTCAGCTCAGAACACTCCATCTTTGAATATCACTTAAGATCGTTTTCATTTGAAACCTTCAAAATTCCATCAATAGGACCAAAGTATATGTAACCTTTATTCATTTTGTTTATGAAATAATCTTCGGCGGCATAGTTGAAATCTGAACGAAGTGAGGAAACCAGGTAGAATCACCTCTTTTGTTCTCCATCAAGCGGAAAACTTCATCTCCTGCTTGCCTCTATCAAAGCAGAACTTCACTATTTAGCACACTAACTCTGCCCCCTAACTAGTGACCAATAAAAAAGGCCATTAGAAGCATTTATTTTTACTTCTTTCCTCCTCAAACAAGGAAATGCTTAGAATGCTTCTCCTGTCCTCTACCTTCCGGTTAAAAAAAGAAATAAAATCAAGCGCTCTCTCTCTCTCTCTCTCTCTCTCTCTCTCTCTCTCTCTCTCTCTCTCTCTCCACTTTCTCACAGACACAAACACAAACTAGGGAAGGGGTGATCTATGCAAATTTGCAAAAAGGAACAATCATCTGAAGAGCACATGGGTCTAATTTGCTTATCATGGGCAGTCAAAACCCTGCCATGCAACTGCTTTTTTCTTGTTGTACCTTGAGGCTTCTCCTGCTTTGGTTTCTAAGGGAGTAAAAGGAATGGTCAATTGCTATGCCTGTCATACTTTAAGGTCTTTCTTTTTTAAATTGTCTTCCCTCTCTGCAGACAAAGTTGGAACCTGCTGCTCATGGTTTTTATTACTGGATGTTAGACATGAGCATCTAGAAAACATCTCAGTTACAGAAAATGTATTAATGTGATTGTGGGTAACAGGAGAAAGCCTGAACAATACTTGGTGATTGGGGAGGGAGTTGGATTCTTCTCAGGTCTCTGCCCATTTTTCTAGCAACAGGAGTCAACTCTACTGGAACCATAAAGATTCCCAGCTCTATATTTTCCTTTGTTTCATGGGTTAGGCAAGGCCTATTTCTGTATGCAGTGAGAGTTGCAGCCCTGGTTCAAACAAGAAAATGAAGGAGGGGGAGCCATTTTGTTGCTACGATTGCACTCCCTGTCCAGAAGAGAAGATTTCAGACCAGATGGGTAAGCAATATCACATACAGAAATAGGAAGCAGATGACCAGTAATCCAGAGGAATGGGAATAAGCATAAATATATGCATACAATATGGTTACCGGTTTTATTCTTTTTAAAAAAAAGGAAGAAGAAAGATTTACTTATTGAATTTATATACTGCTCTATAACCAAAGGTCTCTTTCTTTTTTCCTTTTCCAAAAAAATTTCGCTACCTCTTTGTATTTTTAAGAAATATCTCAAAGCATTTTACAGCATATTAAATCATTAAAACATAAATAAAACAATTTGAAGAAAGTTGAATATAGAGTAGGCAGTCAAAGCAACATAACAGAAAACTAAAATATTATCTTAAAGATTTCAAAATAAAACATTACAAAGGAGGTCAACTACAGAATTCATATTTAACATAGTTGGGCTGGGTGAATGTGAGACCCACTTCCTAGGCCAGGTGGAAAGGGCCTTGCAGGGAGCGGCCTTCAGGCCTCACGCCTTCTTCCCCCTCTGTCCTCTTCTCCTCCGGTTGCTGGAGGTAGACAGAGAAAGGTGTGACATCAGAAGAGAGCACAATGTATTAATTGAGAAGAAAGTTTACATTTTATTCACCTTAGATTAAGATTTTTTTAAAAGAAAAGGCATAAAGTGTAAACAAAAACAAAAAACAGCAGAATGTTTTAATGAAATATCTTGAACATCCATGATAAACTGCTGGGCAGAGGAAAATCAGGACCTGGTGTAACATTGCCCTTGGTAAAGCACTACGTTTGAAGTTTTATTGTATATATTCAAAAATCCCCAATTCTCATAGATTAATCATTGCTTAGAGTCTGTTGGGATGACAGGACTACATAAACTTTAATCTATGCAAGAATAGCATGGATTGCATGGTTTGGGACACCAATAGAAACCTCATAACTCATTGCTTCTTTTTCAGATATGAATGACTGTTTTAAATGTCCAGATGAATATTATCCCAACAAAAAACAGGATTTATGTATTCTGAAGGAAATAAGCTTCTTGTCTTATGAAGAACCTTTGGGGATCAGTTTAGCCTGTTTTTCGCTTTGCTCTTCAATCATCACAGCTCTGGTGCTAGGGACGTTTCTGAAGCACCACAACACTCCCATTGTCAAAGCCAACAACCGGGATCTCACCTACATGCTCCTCCTGTCCCTCCTGCTCTGCTTCCTTTGTGCATTGCTATTCATTGGACAGCCTCAGAAGGTGACATGTCTTCTGCGACAACCTGTTTTTGGCATCATCTTCTCAGTGGCTGTTTCCTGTGTGCTGGCAAAAACGATCACAGTGATTCTGGCTTTCATGGCCACCAAACCAGGATCCAGGATGAGGAAATGGGTGGGGAAGAGGCTGGCCAACTCCATTGTGATTTCCTGCTCCTTTATTCAAGCAACCATTTGTATCATGTGGTTGGCATTTTCTCCCCCATTCCCAGATGTCGATAAGCACTCAATTTATGGAGAAATTGTTCTAGAATGCAATGAGGGTTCTGTAACTATGTTTTACTGTGTCCTGGGTTACATGGGCTTTCTGGCTATGGCCAGTTTCAGTGTGGCTTTCCTTGCCAGGAAGTTGCCTGACAGTTTCAATGAAGCCAAGTTCATCACTTTCAGCATGTTGGTCTTTTGCAGTGTTTGGTTATCCTTTATTCCCTCCTACCTGAGCACTAAAGGAAAATATATGGTAGCTGTGGAGATCTTTTCTATCTTAGCCTCCAGTGCTGGGGTGGTAGGCTGCATCTTTTTCCCTAAATGCTATATCATTGTTTTAAGGCCTCGACTGAATGATAAGGAAAAACTGATAAGACGAAAGGCTGGATGAATGTGTGGGTGTGTTTTTCTCTAGTCTGAACAACCAATGGATATTTGATTGTTTGGGTGTTTATGAATTATTTTCTTGGTAAATTTGTTCTATTTCAACTTTCTCGGACCTCTCTATCTTTTAAACATAAAAACAAAACCCTTGCACTCTGAAGCAATATCTCCTTATATATATACATGTTACCATAAACCTGAATTATTTAGAACAAGTCAACTTTAAACCCATGAACCTAAAACAAATCTTGATCAGAGTTGTGCAACTTATACTCTAAGAGTAAGGGCTTAGAGAATTTAGCCAAATATTGCATGGCCTGGTTATATTGGATTTTGCCTGGTGCCTAAAGATATATAATGACGGTACATTGCTGACACCAGGTGAGCCACCCTGGGAAGAGCACTCCTCAAATAGAGAATCACAGCAGAAAAGGCCTGTTCTTGTGTTGCCACCCTCTGGACCTCTTGTGGAGCAGGCACAGGAAGAAGGGCCTCAGATGATGTGCACACAGTCTGGGTCAGTTCATTTGGGGAGTGGAAGTCCTTGTGACATTGTGGTTCTGAGTAATTGAAGGCTTAATATGTCAAAACCATTACTTTTATTGTTCCTGGACAACCAGTACAATTGTGCCAGGATTGGTATTATATGCTCAAATTTTCTTGCACTGGTGCGCAACCTGGTTACTGAATTCTACACCAGCTGCAGTTTCCAAACCATCTTCAGAGGCAGCCCCACATATAACACTTTGCAATAATCTAACTTACAAGTCACGAAAGCATAGACGAATTACATTAGGCCTTACTCGTCCAGATAGGAGCACAACTGGGCCACCAAGACCACCTGAGCTTCAAGTGACAGCAGTGAATTGATAATTATTCCTAGGTTGTGTACAATTTCCTTCAGAGGGAGTGTAACAATCAAGAGCAGGCCACCTTCCATCCATACAGTCTAAGGAGCCCCCCACCAATGTCCTGCAATGGTAGATATGCCATACACTAGCTCTTCAAATACACTAAGAATTGCATTACATGGTAAAGAAATATGGGCCATAAAGGCTGCAGATTAGAAGAAACCCAGAAGATCTCAAATTCATAGAGTAAGCAGTAGTATAATCACCTGATGCTAAGCACTAAGGCAAACACAGTGACTTGCTGGGTTGTCAACTCTCAAGGCTCTAGAGCTCTGGTGGAATCCTCATTAACTTGTGCATGGTGCCCAGTGCCAAATCCCTGAACTGTTCCAACTGAAACAGAGAGGGTACTGCATTATACAACTTTCAGCAGTTGCTGGTCTCATCTCTTTACCCTGGCTTTCGACACTTGATATGCCAATTTCTACCACCCCCATATTTATTAAATGCTAAGTTGTTTAAAATACTGCTTCATTTGTTGTAACCCACCCCTGAGTGGGAGGACAGGAAATGTAATAGAGGGAACAAGCAAAACCCTTGTGAAGATACAGACATGGGCATGCTTCTTGGGACCCTACACCAGTGCCTTCTCTGTCTTCCCAAAGGCTAAGGGGTCCTTTCTCTGGCATTCAGAAGCAAGACAAGAAAGAAGTGGCAAAGGAGGGATTTGAGGCTACAGATTGAAAGGACTCAGCAGCTGGGTTGCTACCAATTAGGCCTTGCTCTTCTAAAAGTAAAGGAATCACTCTGCCTTCCACCACATTTCCTATTTAGAAAATGCCTCCCTCTCCACAAGCTGTGGTATGTGTTGGTAAGTTGCCTTTAAATCTTCAGCACAGTGCTCCTAATACATGTTTAAGTGTACATTAATCCAAACTATGATGTTATACGTCTGAAGCCTTGCCGCCTCCCCCATCCAAGCCATAGTATCATTTGATACTCAACTAGGTGGAAGGTGTGGGGGAATCTTCAGATGTAACAAACAAGTTTCCTTCTGTAGTTACACAGAGGAACCCCAACGTTGACTTTGTAATTATTTTCCTCTGTCATTACAGCAATGATTATAAATAATTTTGTTGCACGCTGAAACCCCTGTGGAATTCGAACTGGAAAGTTGTTATTTGGTAAGTATGCACACAAGAATTTATAACTACCGCTAGAGATTAGTGGTACTTATTTCAGAGTTTTGGCCTATTTAAAAACTGAATAAACATTTAAATCAGCCTTTGCAACTGGTGACATTCAAATAAGGGAATTTTCTGTGGAAATATTGTCATATTTCTCAAGTGAAGATTTGCCTTCAAACTCAGGATGGCGACTTTGCTTATGTTGCTGCTGGCACTGCTTCCTGAAATGACATGCAAGATTCTCATGGTGAAGTGTCATGTCCATGATCCACACCCTCCACTTCACAAGTATCACCGGTCAGGAGACCTCATCCTTGGTGGCCTAGCTTCTCAAAGCTTCATCATTTCCAATGCATTAGCCTTCACTATAGAACCCCCACAGGCATTGCCCGAAGAGCTTGCGTAAGGAGTTGCTCTTTCTTTTATCTCTTTCTGCTTTTCTGAGTTTCTTTCTCTGAATACTGAAAGCCGTGGCATACTGCTTTTCAACAAAGAAAAATATAAATAATGCAATTAAGGATATGTATCTTGTTCCCAATAACAAGATAATAGAACATAATAAAGATAAATTTATTTCACTGACTTTTATAGGCATAGCCTAGCTTCATATCTATTAATTTTGAAATCTGTTATCATCCATCTTATCATGGAAATGAATCTCAGTGATGTGTGATGGATTTTGTTTTCTTCCTTTATATGTTCCAGAGTTCTTAAAATGTTTTTAACACATAAAAGGGGGCAAATGGACTTACTAAAAAAAACCAAAAAACAAGCAAACAATTTTATACACCACTGTGTACTGCATCCTCAGATGTGGTTTAAAATACTGTACTATTTCATAATGCAAACATTGATGAGAATGCAATAATTGTGATTTATAAAATGAGAGATATCTTTTTGATACAGAGTGCAATTCTCATTTCAGCATGGTGACTAAGAATTACCAGCACATCCTGGCCTTGGAATTTGCAGTGAAGGAGATCAATGCCAACCCTCAGATCTTACCCAATACCACCTTGGGCTTCCACATATTTGACAGCTATTTCATTGCAAAAGGGACCTATCATGCTACAATGCTGCTAACGTCCAGCCCAGAGAGATTGGTCCCCAACTACAAATGTGACATCCATCATCATTTGATAGCAGTCATTGGGGGACTGGACCCCCTAACCTCTCTTCATGCTGCAACAGTCTTGGATATCTATAAAATTCCACAGGTATAATGTATCCATCTCTGTGCTGAGCATCATGGATTTAAAGTTGTTGTTTTCCCCCCATGGTTGCATTGTTTGCTATATTTCGCTCTGTGGTTCAGAGGCCAAAATATGTGAACTGGTGTGGTATTTAAGAATATGCTTAAATAAGTCAGCAAGACTCTTATACAGGGGAAGCAATTTGAATTTATTGATACAATTTGGGGAAAACCAAATAAATACTTTTTAATTTGCAGAGAGGCTAATGATGTAGGGTGTTTCCCAAAGAGTCACCAACCTTTTGGGAAAATTTTTACAAAAGTCTCAGTGTTGTAAACGTCATTGCCTCACACATTTAAATATGAGGATTGATTTTTCTGATGGTGTGTGGTGGGAGTTGAAAATGGCAGCTTTTGGATTGTTCTTCGCAACAGTGGAGTAAAATGTTATGGAGCATAAATCCAATCAAAGAACACTTTGATGAGAATTCATGAGGCTGTGGTAAAATTAATCCACCTGCGGCATTTAATTCTACTAGACTGTACCACATAAATTTGATGTTATGCCCACATTGTGTTTGCAGGAATGCAGGCAGAAAGGTGTATTTATGTCTTTATGCAGTGTCCATTTGCTAAGGATTTGTGGTGCCTTAGAAAAGGCTCAACATGGGCATGCAAAATGTGGGCAGAATGGTGTTTGTGTGCCTTTATGCCAGGAGTACAAGTCCATTTTATAACAGAAGCTGGGAAATCTGTTTTGACTGAAAAATAAAGCTACAGCAATGTAGAGTGCCCAGGGTTTAAATACAGTAGGACACTTCTTTTCTTGGAAACATGGTACCATTTTTCCTCTACTTTGTCAACTTAGTGACAGTCTTCACCCTCGAATTTTCAGTTTTATTTGGGGGGAGTACCCTATATTGGCTACAGTAACACATATGACTCCAGATGTATTTCAGTATTATTACTTTCTGCATCGTATTGAGTAATGGAGCAACACAGTCCTTACTCTAAAACCCATTGGTTTGTAGTTTTTGTTTATTCTTCTGGTGTACATTTTAAACTGTTGAATAAAAATGACTTAATATATCCATAAAATCATGCTTATTCTTTCTTTTTTCGCCTGCAATCCCTTTTAGCTCATATATAGCCCAGCTCCAGTCATGGAGGATAAAACTCCAGGCCTTTCCTTCTACCAAATGGTCCCACAGGAAGCCCTGCAGTATGAGGGGATTCTCTCCTTACTTCTGCATTTCAGGTGGACCTGGGTTGGTCTCCTTACCATGGATCTTGAGAATGGAGAAAGATTTGTTCAAACTGTGGTTCCAATGTTTACTTCTAGTGGCATTTGTTTTGCCTTTATTGAGAGAGTATCCAAATTATCTCTTATCGCTGATCTTAAAGACTTGTTCCAACAGGTTGCAAAAATACATGATAAAGTAATGAGTAGCAAAGCCAATGTGATGATCATCTATGGAGAATCTTATTCTATGATATTTCTGAGATGGTTTCCGTATTTATCTGAGCAAGAACATGTGGATATTAACCCAAAGGGTACAGTGTGGATACTGACAGCCCAGGTGGAGCTGACTTCTCTCGTTTATCAAAGGACTTGGGATAAAGAAATAATCCACGGGGCTCTGTCCTTCGCAATTCACTCCAATGATATATCAGGATTCCAGCAATTTACTGCCAGTAGAAAACCTGCCACCTCAAAAGAAGATTATTTCATCATGGATTTCTGGCAGCAGGCCTTTGCCTGTTCATTTCCAGGTACAGGTGCAGAAGATGTGGATGGGGATATCTGCACTGGAGATGAGAACATGGGGGCTCTTCCTGGGCCTTTCTTCGAAATGAACATGATTGGCCATAGCTACAGTATCTACATGGCTGTTTATGCCATGGCACAGGCTGTTCATGACATGTTCTCATGGAGACTGAAATCAAGAATGTTAAAGGACCAAGGGCAGTTGTCATTACAAAATCAACAGCCATGGAAGGTAATGAAGCCAATTTTCTCTTGCAATAGGGCACCATATCATTGGTGTCAAATAGTCCATGACTCATTTAATTATCTCCCTGATTTTTGTTTCTTTTTTTCTGTTCTTAGTGAGACTGTTGCCACTGAATATATTTGTTAGACTGATACACATCCTCTTCTTCTGATTTCCTTTTTCAAATATAGTTCCATCATTTCCTCAGAGGTGTATTATTTAATAATAGTGCTGGAGATGAGATTTCCTTTAACCAGAATGGGGAGTTGAAAGTTGGGTTGGATGTTATTAATTGGATTGTTTCCTTAAACCAATCCTTTCATAAAATTAAAGTTGGGAGGATGGATCCCCAGTCTTCTTCGCATCAAGTGTTCACCATCCATGAAGATGCTATAACATGGCAAAGGCGGTTTAACAAGGTAGGGAGATTTCCAGTTTGGAATGAACATTGACTTCCATACAGTTTGTAAAGATCATTTCACTTGACCACAATGTTTTTGTGATGTATGAAAAATTCTTGAAATGGTATAGGAAATTACACTTCATGAATTTATTAACTGGGGCAGTGTTCTAGATTTTATTTATTGAGAAATTGTTGTATGAGCTAAATATATTCATATTTTGGTTTAAACATATGTCAAATAATGATCACTTGTTGAGTTCCAAAGTTAGTCATGCACATTGATTTCATTGAGTCAACTCAGAGCACTCCATCTTTGAATATCACTTAAGATCGTTTTCATTTGAAACCTTCAAAATTCCATCAATAGGACCAAAGTATATGTAACCTTTATTCATTTTGTTTATGAAATAATCTTTGGCGGCATAGTTGAAATCAGCTCTGAACGAAGTGAGGAAACCAGGTAGAATCACCTCTTTTGTTCTCCATCAAGCGGAAAACTTCATCTCCTGCTTGCCTCTATCAAAGCAGAACTTCACTATTTAGCACACTAACTCTGCCCCCTAACTAGTGACCAATAAAAAAAGGCCATTAGATTTATTTTTACTTCTTTCCTCCTCAAACAAGGAAACCCATTAGAATGCTTCTCCTGTCCTCTACCTTCTGGTTAAAAAAAGAAATAAAATCAAGCTCTCTCTCTCTCTCTCTCTCTCTCTCTCTCTCTCTCTCTCTCTCTCCCACTTTCTCACAGACACAAACACAAGCTAGGGAAGGGGTGATCTATGCAAATTTGCAAAGAGGAACAATCATCTGATGAACACATGGGTCTAATTTGCTTATCATGGGCAGTCAAAACCCTGCCATGCAACTGCTTTTTTCTTGCTGTACCTTGAGGCTTCTCCTGCTTTGGTTTCTAAGGGAGTAAAAGGAATGGACAATTGCTATGCCTGTCATACTTTAAGGTCTTTCTTTTTAAAATTGTCTTCCCTCTCTGCAGACAAAGTTGGAATCTGCTGCTCATGGTTTTTATTACTGGATGTTAGACATGAGCATCTAGAAAACATCTCAGTTACAGAAAATGTATTAATGTGATTGTGGGTAACAGGAGAAAGCCTGAACAATACTTGGTGATTGGGGAGGGAGTTGGATTCTTCTCAGGTCTCTGCCCATTTTTCTAGCAACAGGAGTCAACTCTACTGGAACCATAAAGATTCCCAGCTCTATATTTTCCTTTGTTTCATGGGTTAGGCAAGGCCTATTTCTGTATGCAGTGAGAGTTGCAGCCCTGGTTCAAACAAGAAAATGAAGGAGGGGGAGCCATTTTGTTGCTACGATTGCACTCCCTGTCCAGAAGAGAAGATTTCAGACCAGATGGGTAAGCAATATGACATACAGAAATAGGAAGCAGATGACCAGTAATCCAGAGGAATGGGAATAAGCATAAATATATGCATACAATATGGTTACCAGTTTTATTCTTTAAAAAAAAAGGAAGAAGAAAGAATTACTTATTGGATTTATATACTGCTCTATAACCAAAGGTGTCTTTCTTTTTTCCTTTTCCTTTTCCAAAAAAAATTTCGCTACCTCTTTGTATTTTTAAGAAATATCTCAAAGCATTTTACAGCATATTAAATCATTAAAACATAAATAAAACAATTTGAAGAAAGTTGAATATAGAGTAGGCAGCCAAAGCAACATAACAGAAAACTAAAATATTATCTTAAAGATTTCAAAATAAAACATTACAAAGGAGGTCAACTACAGAATTCATATTTAACATAGTTGGGCTGGGTGAATGTGAGACCCACTTCCTAGGCCAGGTGGAAAAGGCCTTGCAGGGAGCGGCCTTCAGGCCTCACGCCTTCTTCCCCCTCTGTCCTCTTCTCCTCCGGCTGCTGGAGGTAGACAGAGAAAGGTGTGACATCAGAAGAGAGCACAATGTATTAATTGAGAAGAAAGTTTACATTTTATTCACCTTAGATTAAGATTTTTTTAAAAGAAAAGGCATAAAGTGTAAAGAAAAACAAAAAACAGCAGAATGCTTTAATGAAATGTCTTGAACATTTATGATAAACTTCCTTGGCAGAGGAAAATCAGGACCTGGTGTAACATTGCCCTTGGTAAAGCACTACGTTTGAAGTTTTATTGTATATATTCAAAAATTCCCAATTCTCATAGATTAATCATTGCTTAGAGTCTGTTGGGATGACAGGACTACATAAACTTTAATCTATGCAAGATTAGCATGGATTGTATGGTTTGGGACACCAATAGAAACCTCATAACTCATTGCTTCTTTTTCAGATATGAATGACTGTTTTAAATGTCCAGATGAATATTATCCCAACAAAAAACAGGATTTATGTATTCTGAAGGAAATAAGCTTCTTGTCTTATGAAGAACCTTTGGGGATCAGTTTAGCCTGTTTTTCGCTTTGCTCTTCAATCATCACAGCTCTGGTGCTAGGGACGTTTCTGAAGCACCACAACACTCCCATTGTCAAAGCCAACAACCGGGATCTCACCTACATGCTCCTCCTGTCCCTCCTGCTCTGCTTCCTTTGTGCATTGCTATTCATTGGACAGCCTCAGAAGGTGACATGTCTTCTGCGACAACCTGTTTTTGGCATCATCTTCTCAGTGGCTGTTTCCTGTGTGCTGGCAAAAACGATCACAGTGATTCTGGCTTTCATGGCCACCAAACCAGGATCCAGGATGAGGAAATGGGTGGGGAAGAGGCTGGCCAACTCCATTGTGATTTCCTGCTCCTTTATTCAAGCAACCATTTGTATCATGTGGTTGGCATTTTCTCCCCCATTCCCAGATGTCGATAAGCACTCAACCTATGGAGAAATTGTTCTAGAATGCAATGAGGGTTCTGTAACTATGTTTTACTGTGTCCTGGGTTACATGGGCTTTCTGGCTATGGTCAGTTTCAGTGTGGCTTTCCTTGCCAGGAAGTTGCCTGACAGTTTCAATGAAGCCAAGTTCATCACTTTTAGCATGTTGGTCTTTTGCAGTGTTTGGTTATCCTTTATTCCCTCCTCCCTGAGCACTAAAGGAAAATACATGGTAGCTGTGGAGATCTTTTCTATCCTAGCCTCCAGTGCTGGGTTGCTAGGGTGCATCTTTTCCCCTAAATGTTATATCATTGTTTTAAGGCCCGAACTGAATGATAAGGAACAGCTTATAAGACGAAAGGCTGGATGAATGTGTGGGTGTGTTTTGCTCTAGTCTGCACAACCAATGGATATTTGGGTTTTTTGGGGGTGTTTATGAATTATTTTCTTGGTAAATTTCTTCTATTTCAATTTTCTTGGACCTCTCTATCTTTTAAACATAAAAACAAAACAAAAACAAAACCCTTGCACTCTGAAGCAATATCTCCTTATATATATACATGTTACCATAAACCTGAATTATTTAGAACAAGTCAACTTTTTTACGCTGCTGCTGCTGATCTCGTCTCTGCTCCTGCACCGGCAACTGAGACTTGACCAACTCCGGACATTGTCGTTTTAGATGCGCTGAAGACCCACATCGGAAACAACGCCTAACAGCAAACGCTGACTCCTCACCAGTACGCTGCTTTTGCTTCACCTCTGGCACGGCATGAGAACTCCTTCCAAACCACCCGTCAGTAGAAGTCTCTGCAGCCAACGACCTTTCTTGCCTCTTCTGCCATTCTTCAATCAAACGCCCAGTAACGTAACTGACTGATAAATCACGCTCCTGTATGCCTTCTAGAGACAAAACTAAATTATCCCAGCTTTCCGGGAGAGAACTCAAAATAATAGCCACCTTCTCCTGCTGGTCTAACGCACAGTCTCTTTCCTGTAGCGCAGCAAACTTTAACTGTAAACTGTGTAGGTGTTCCTGCATTGTAACCCCAGGCTGTAACATTGCCTTGTACAATGCCTTGTGAATGAACAGCTTGGAAACCGCTGTCTCACGCACATGGAGTTCTTTAAGTGCTTGCCACACACCTCTAGCTGTCTTGATTCCCCTCACATACGGCAACTGGGAATCTTCCAGCCCCAAGACAATTGTGGCCCTTGCTCTTTGGTCTTTATCGAGGTCTTCATCATCAGGCTTCGCAGGAAACTTACTCACCACTTGCCAGAGACGATCCCTCTGCAGCACTTCCTGCATGTGTTCCGACCACAGCAAGTAATTGGAGTCATTCAGACGCTCAAAAGCCATCTGAACTGGTTGTGAGGCCATCTTGAGAACGATGTCCCTGGAACCCGGAACCAGCTACTCACGACCACCGAGAGAGAATACAGGAACCACAGCACCCAGCACTCACACGCTGCAGCTGTTGTCCTTGTGTCCACTGCGTCACCAGCTCACAACAGTCAGGAACCAGCCAGTGTCCATCTGCTGCACCAACAGGAACAACAACTTCTGGAACTACTGGAACCAACACCGTTGATGCTGACACCACCACAACTCAGGCTGGCAGCACAATGCCCATAACCTCATGGAACTTTGAAGTGTCAGGCATAGCTCTAATGGCTTTAGCCCAAACGTAGCAGAGTTTTCCTGCGCAGCGAAGAAGCTAGTTGAGGTGGAAATGACTAGTCCGCTAGACTCAGAATAACTATTTACAGGATTTATTAAAAGGAAAAATAAAACCAGCAGAGTTTCTGCATACAAAACAAAGCAAAATAAATCCTTTCTTTCTCTCTCTCATAACCATACACAGCACTTCTACTCCTTACTCCTAACACACCTAACACCAAACTGTGCTAGCATTTCTAGATAACAGAGTTGAGTGCTGGTCGTTAACCAATCAGAGTAAGTAGTTTCTAGGTCAAGCAGACCTTGGCTTTCTGCCAAGAGTAAATTGACACTGCCTTGAGTTAATTGTGTGAAGCCAGAATCTGTAAGTTCCCATGAGAATCAATTAACAGAAACTGAACAAAGCAAGCAGGAGCTGAGAGTTACCTGTATGTACAAAAATTCATATACAGTAGTGGGGCAAATTTTGGATTAAAGTGCACGTACTTGTGAAAATGCATGTACTTGGCGTGCTTTGGTCCATGGGGTCATGAAGAGTCAGACACAACTAAACGACAACAACAACAATAACTTGTGAAAATGACATATAAAAATACATTATATTAGGGGAAATTGCATTGCAAAAATGTGTTAGGCAAAGTTGCATACAAACATTAGGTAAAGGTAAAGGGACCCCTGACCGTTAGCTCCAGGCGTGGATGACTCTGGGGTTGTGGCGCTCATCTTGCTTTATTGGCTGAGGGAGCCGGCGTACAGCTTCCGGGTCATGTGGCCAGCATGACTAAGCCGCTTCTGGCGAACCAGAGCAGCGCACGGAAACGCCTAGCAGTTCGAAAGCACATCAAAGTGCAAGTAGATAAATAGGTACCACTCCGGCGGGAAGGTAAACGGCATTTCCGTGCACTGCTCTGGTTTGCCAGAAGTGGCTTAGTCATGCTGGTCACATTTCTTGGAGTTTTATGAAGAAGAATCTACATGGGATGGGGGTAGGCCAAGGATTTGAGAATGGTATAGGTGCAATATACTCTGAACAAAAGGCTAAGTTAATTGTAAATAATGTGGTTACGGAAGAATTTAAAATAGAAAAAGGGACACGACAGGGGTGCCCAATTTCCCCATTGCTTTTTATATCGGTCCTGGAGGTCCTGCTAAACATGTTCAGAAGGGACTAGCTGGTTAAAGGGGTACAGGTCGGAGCTAAACAGTACAAATTGAGGGCATTTGCAGATGACTTGGTACTTACATTGCAAGAGCCAGACACTAGTACTAAAAGAGTCTTAGAACTAATTCAAGAGTTTGGCCAAGTTGCAGGATTCAAACTGAATAAATTAAAAACCAAGGTATTAGAGAAAAACTTAACAGTTATTGAAAGGGAGAGGTTCCAGAATGAAACAGGTTTAATTGTGGCTAAGAAAGTGAAATACTTGGGGATTAATATGACAGCTAAGAATGTGAATTTATTTAAAGATAATTATGAGAAATGCTGGGCAGAAGTAAAAAAAAGATCTAGAAATATGGTCAAATTTGAAGCTTTCATTGCTAGGCCGCATTGCTGTGATTAAAATGAATGTATTGCCTAGAATGCTGTTTTTATTTCAAACATTGCAAATTATGGACAAGATGGACTGTTTCAAGAAGTGGCAGAGAGACATCTCCAGATTTGTCTGGCAGGGCAAGAAACCTAGAATAAAATTTAAGATATTGACTGACGCAAAGGAAAGAGGTGGATTTGCCCTGCCAGACTTAAAACTTTACTATGAATCAGCAGCTTTTTGCTGGTTGAAAGAGTGGCTACTTCTTGAGAACACAGACATTTTGGATTTAGAAGGTTTTAACAATGTATTTGGATGGCATGCATATTTATGGTATGATAAGGTCAAAGCACATAAAGCATTTAAAAGTAATATTGTAAGGAAAGCATTGTTTAATGTTTGGACAAGATATAAGGATTTGTTGGAAAATAAAACCCCAAGGTGGTTATCACCGATGGAAGCGAAAGTCTTGAAAAAGCTTAATATGGAGGCCAAATGGCCAAAATATTGGGAAATTCTGGAACAAGAAGGAGACAAACTGAAATTGCAGAGTTTTGAAAGATTGAAAGATAAGGTGAGAGATTGGCTCCATTATTACCAGATAATGGAGGTTTGGCAGGGCTGCCCAACTCTCAGTCACCTGACAATCCCAATGACATCAGATGACCATTTTCACCCACATGGCTTGGAATTAAGCTGTATGGGTGCAAACCCCAATGATTAGCTACATTTGGGAGCTTGCAAACCCCATTTTGGCCCCATGATGTCTACTGCTGACCACACCTGCTATGTTATCAGGTGTAAGACAGGTGGACATTTGTCCAAAATGACTTTCTGGGCAAAATGAGGATTGGTGGACCATAAAGCACATGGACCAGATATTTGTAGAGCAGGAGGTCCTAGGTTCAGTTCTTGCTGTCTCTAGTAAAAAGGTCAGGTAGTAGATATTTATAGTCTCAGGCAACATGGAAGGCTTAAAAAGAGGATTAGATAAATTCATGAAGAATAAGACCTATCAGGCAACATTTGACCTCCAGTCTGCAGGGACCTCACCTGTTCTCCAGGAATTTTCAAATATTATAGACAAAGGCCCTGAGATTAAAGCTGCAGGCTCCCTTAGTAACCTTAGGTGCTGCTCATCAGGCCCTGTAGATCTGAATTCATTTAAAGTAACTAGGTGTTCTCTTACCACCTATTTTCCTATCTTGGGTTTCTGCTCCCTCCTTCCTTTGTTTATTCTGTTATCACTAAGTTGGACACAGCTTTCCTTTTGGGTCAGAGGCAGAATGGGTGTTGAGCAGTTCCACTTTCTTTCTGTCACCCAACAATATTTCTCTGTCTTTTCCTTGCAGAGGACCCACTACTTGCTTGTTCTTCCTCTTGCTTCAAACATCGCAAAAGAACCCCTTTTTAATTATTTTTACCCTTCTTGCAGGTGTGAGCTGATTCTGTGCTTTTGCTCACATGACCTTCTCCCTGCAACTGTTGGCTCTTCATGTATACTCTTCCTTCATTTGTGTATAACACTGGGTAACAATTTTTTACTTTTTGAATGTTGTCTAGATTTCTACAACTGATTTAGGGTATTTTTGCACTGCTGAATCAGGAAATGGCATCCATTTCTCTCCATCAGGTCAGGTTTACTGTAAACTGAATGGTGGGCATTGATAAAGGTAAGTACACGTAAATTGCATGTTGCTTCACCATTTTTCAAACTTCAGGGCTTGAACTTCTGTTTCTTGGAACTCCTGGAATGCTCAGTGGCAGGGAGGTCTCTCTTCAGAGTCCAACAGTAGTCAGCCATCATGACTGTGTCCCAGCGACCCTGATACCTGGTCTCCATCTCTTTCATGTCCTGATGGAATCTCTCCCCCTGCTCGTCACTCATTGAACCCAGGTTCTTAGGAAACCGGTCCATATGTGAAAACAGGTAGTGCATCTTGACGCTCATGTTGCAGCCCAGATTTCTGAAAGCAGTCAGCATGTTGTTGACAAGTTCTGCATAGTTTCTGGCCTTATTGTTGCCAAGAAAATTCTTCACTACCAGAACAAATGCCTTCCATGCTTCCAGTTCCACTTCGTTCATTGAGTTTCCGAACTCTGGATCTCTGATGAGCTGACAGATCTGAGGACCATCAAAGATGCCAGCTTTCAACTTCTCCATGGTCAATCCTGGAAAAGCCTGGCACAAGTAAGTGAAGCAGTCATCATCCTTGTCCAGAGCCTTGGTGAACTGCTTGATTAAGCTGAGCTTGATGTGCAGCGGTGGGAAGAGTATTCTGCCTCTGTCCACCAGAGGGTCGTTGATGATGTTTCTTTTTCTGCAAGGCACCAATTCCTCCCACACAGGCCAGTCCTTCTTCGTGTAATGCTGAGCACGGTCCCTACTATCCCACATGCACAGAAAACATGGGTACTTGGTGAAGCCAGACTGTTGTCCCAACAAAAAGTTCACCATCTTCAGGTCAACACAAATAAACCACTTATGCTGATCATAACCAATTTTCTCCAGCACATACTTCACCGCTTCATAGTTCAGTGTACTCGAGTGAGCCAGGGGTATAGAGGCAAACTGGTTGCCGTTGTGTAGCAGAACACATTTCAATGATCGCTTGCTGCTATCAATGAACAGTCTCCAATCTTTGGGTTCATACTATGGCACTCCAAGCTTGAGCAGAAGCTGCACAATATCTGCACAGTACACCAAGTCCTTCTCTTCCGAGAAAAAGCGGAGGTACTCTTGATGCCTGTTGTGGAAGAAGCTGGTGCGAGCACTGTCAGAGAGGAGGTTTTTTTCCTTCAATCTGGATGCCAACAGAGTCCTTTGACAAGCTGAGGTCACGAACTAGATCATTCAACTCCTTTTGGGAAAATGGATGTGGAGCATCATCTTCAAGAACCACTTCTTCTTCATGTCCTTCAACACTGGACGCATCTTTGTTACTAATGTCAGGAAGTTCTCCGAAGATAGGCACTGGAATTTCATTACAATGAGCTACAGGACGACGTGCTGATTGAAGATCAGGATACTTGAGGCTGCTCTGGTTCTTTCTGTTGATCCCAGCCGCACCAATTTATGGAAGATTTCGAGGTTTTATGACTTCAAACTGATCCCTTTTCAACATAAACACCCAGAACTATCGGACCTGAATACTTCTTGTCATTAAAATAATCATTTCCAAAACAATTATTCGACATGGCATTTTACCCCCACCAACTGCTTCTAAGATGTTCCACACAAGCGTACATGTGAACAAAAATGTAAAAAAATGACATGTGGCCATAGCTCAAAAACTTGACCTCATTGAGCAAAACCAATGTGATTTTTGGATTCAGCGCATCAGATTCGTCCTAAATCATCTGAAAAAACGCAGACAACAAATTTGTTGTTGACCAGTGATAATCTTTCCCTTTTCTTCTCTTTCTTATACATGTCATTCTTAGATCTTAGCTCATTTGTAAGCTCCTTATGCAGCGACACCAGTCTCTTTAAATGCTTCCCCCTTCTCTCTCCTGTTGCAATTGTCTGCATTTGTCCCTTCAATTTTCCACCTTTAAGAAAGTATCATCTATCTTGGACTCACTTCTTTTGAGTATTTCTGACCATGGCATCTCAACCCAGTAGTTCCTTCGGCTTATTGAAATCGGCCTTCTTAAAGTCCAGAATGCATGTCCAACTACACTCAGCTTCCCGCCTTTCCCTTGTCTCTGTATCATGAAACCCAAAAGGACATGAATACTTCCTCCCAAGGTTCCCTTCGTCAATCAGTTCTTCCCTGTTGGTGAGGACCAGGCCCAAGATAGATGATGTTAGTGCATGAGCACCAACACTTAGGGGTTCCTTTTCTCTGTCTCAGCAAAGTTCCTCAGAAAGTCTTCCTGCATCTTCACAGCAGCAGCATTCCAGCCCTCTCTTGGTGAATGTCTGTGACAGGAATAACCACATCACCCATCCAGTTCTTCTCTAAAGTCTTTATTATTTACATTACAAGTTGCATAATACTACCGGTCTAAATATAAAATAAGAAACAGAACTATATACTCTGCTCCCTTCAGCCATTCAGCCAGAGAGACAGGCTCACAGACTTTCACATATTCTGGCGGCCACAATGACCAACACTGACTGCTTCACACTTAACTACATTTCTCCAGAATGCCCTAAGACACCTGTTGCTGGGGAGAATTCTTGTTGCTAAGCAGATGTTTTAAGGGTGCCTCAAGGATGCGCTTCAAGGTTCGTTTCAAGTTTATTTTGGCAATGCACCAACAGATGATCCCCTTGTTGCTTCTTCCACCTTTTGGGAAATTGCCAGTGAGGCAATTCAGGAATTTTCTGGAGCTTACATTATTGACAGAGTGAGTTCGAATTCCTGCAGATATAGGGTAGCTGAAGTCCTCCATGGCTATTAGATCTCTCCCTTTGGAATGCTTGGTAACCTGCTCTAGGAAGGCATCACCCAAGCCTTCAGTCTGGCTTGGAAGTCTATAGTAGACACTCACAGTAGGGTCATTTCCCCCACCTGTGTTGTTTTTTTAAATCCATTTACCCATTGGCCCGCTCCAGCTGGCTCTTCCTGTGTCCCTATGTATATTGAACTGATGCTTCCTCAAGAATGAATTCCAATATACAGTTTGTATATTGACAATCTCAAGCAAATTGTGTAAATATCCTAAAACTCAAGAGATGCAAAGTGAATGTTGAAGCTCAGCTAAATCATTATTGTGGTGAATGCCCCCAGAGTGTGTGTGTTTTGAGGGGTGGGGATATATCTTTATTGGACATTCCCAAAATTCATCTGGGATTGTCAGTATTCACAGGTGAGTACCAATGCTCATTGTACATGACTATCGAGGCTTTAGTAGAAGATTGCACTCTCTCTTGATTCACAGTCTTAACCAAAAGCCCTAGAGAAGTCAGTGATATCTGTGAACTCTTGAATCACAGATTACCTTACTCCTGTGGATGAAAAGTTAACATGTAAACATTCTCTTAGAATAGTGAAGAAATACGGTAAGTAGCATTGCATGCCAAATGCCATGCTTCACTTCTCTAGATACCAGGGTTCTGATTTTCAGCTTTGTTCCGTTCTGTTCACCGTGGTTTGGCATTCGTGTTAGGATAATTATCCCTGCTACAAAAGGTGTTTGATTTGCATTACTTTTTAATTTGAAATAAGAATGTGCTTAGAAGCTTCAGTCCTTAGCAAACTTATATTAATAAGTCCCATTAAACTCAGTGGGGCTCACTTCTGAGTAGACATGCCTGGGATGGCATGCCATGTATCTTATTGTTTAATGATACAGTGAGATGAAGCACATTTTATTTTCCTTTATGAGAATATTTTTCAGAGGAAGAATTTTTGCTTAGTTTGTTTGGGGACTGAATGCAGGCAACAATTTCACCAAGTGGTAGTTTGCTACAGTGAGACCAAACTGTGCTTCTGTTGCCTGCAGTGGTTGGCCTCTGCAGCTGCTAGGGAAAGATCACAGCTCACCACTAGAGTATCTGTTTTGCATATAAAGTGGTACCTCCAGTTAAGAACTTAATTCGTTCTGGAGGTCCGTTCTTAACCTGAAACTGTTCTTAACCTGAAGCAACACTTTAGCTAATGGGGCCTCCCGCTGCTGCCACACGATTTCTGTTCTCATCCTGAAGCAAAGTTCTTAACCCGAGGTACTATTTCTGGGTTAGCGGAGTCTGTAACGTGAAGCATCTGTAACCCGAGGTACCACTGTAGAAGCTCCCACGGTCAGTCCTCAACACCTGCAGATAAGGCTGGGAGATACCTCTATGTGAAACCCTAGAAAGCTACTGCCAATCAGGATAGATAATGCAGTGCAGACAATGGTTTGAATCAGTATAAGGCCACTTCCTGTGTTCCTAAAAACAATGCAACTAGCTGATTTTTCCAACCCAGTATTGAAAAAATAAATGCTGTGTCAGAGAGAAGTGTATGGCACTCTGATAGATCATCTGCTATTATTGATGCAGGTTGCATAGGCACAATGCTTGGTGGACTGATTGTGGTTTAGACAGTGCTGCAGAATTGTGTATGTGCATAGGAGAGACCTGTGTGCACTCCCATATGTGCCTTTGTCATTTATGCTGTAGCCCCAGTGGCATCTAAACAGACCAGTGAAAACCTACCTTGACATCTCAGAATTTCCAGCGGACATGGGGGAAAGAAAGAGAAGTCCTTGCAAGTTACTAATGTAATTTGCCAACATACCTTAACAGACCTTGAACTATTTGACAGTATTTTGACAATATCTGAGTACTAGGTCTTGTAAAAAGAAAAAGCAAGATTCAAGCACTTTCCCAGATAATTATTTGCTCAGATAAAACAAGCACACTTCTTTTTTAACAAATGACTTGATGTCGATCATTTGCCCAATTATCTCTCTCCAAGAGCCAAACAGAGGCAGACAATAAAGGGCCGGGAAATAAAAGACATGTGATGGAAGACACAGAACAATTTCGCTAGCAAATCAAGTCCAAGTGACGGGCATGAAGTTCAAGCACAAAGATCAGACCTGAACAGGTGATTTTCCTCCAACTTTGAAGAAGGGATGCAAGATGGAGTTACCCCTTATTTTTTACTTTATGCAGCAAGCATGTATTGAGAAATAGGTGCATTAATCCAATAGATTGGTGAATGCATTAAGCAGGTGAATCAGCAAGGTAAAGTAAGTGCTGTTGAATTCAGGTCCTGCTTTTGGGCTTCCTATAGGCATCTGGTTGCCACTGTAAGAGCAGAATGCTGGACAAAATGGGATGGTCTTATGTGAACTCATGAGAGACCTGGCATTGGTTGCAGTTCCCTGGCAGAAATTAATTCATCAAAACTGCATGCAATTTAAAAATGGAAAGGGGTGGAGTACAGTTGCAGCATTCACAAGATATTCACATGTCAAAATTCTGAGGATCAACATGAAATTCTGAGGATCCACCACCATTGAAAAACTCATTTGATGTGCTGTGCAATCACTGAGTACAACCCATAGTTAAGCACTTCTCAGTCCCTTTGATTTCATTCTCCAATTAAGACAGCTAAGTTCTAAGTATTTGCCTGGATCATGTCCAGTAGCATGAAGATGCCTGGCAGCAGGGTTAATTTCCTAATCAGACAACTTGTGCATTGTTGCATTAGCACCTATGATATTGTTAGTGTAGAATTTAATATGTGTGGGCTACATTTATAAAAGATATAATATCTAAAGAAGCACCTGTCAAGCCAGATGCTGCCACTGGACACAGATAGTAATGTTTTCACAGAGGTGAATGCAAAGATCTGCAAAATAACTTCTGACTTCATCAAATTGTACACACACATTGCTGTTTTCCTTATTATGTATTTTAATTGAGCAGAATGCACCATCTCATGTAGGGGGCGGGGGGTAAATTCCACTGAAAAAGGCGGAAAAACGGCATTAAATTCCATCAAGGGAACAGCAGGGATCAAAGGCTAAATGTGCACACTTGAAAGCAACTAAATAAGAAGTGTTTTCAATTGCTCAGAAGGAAACTAATTACAGAAACAAAATAATATATTAATGGAAAATGGAAGAGAATGCTGTGATGCTACAGTTCCTAACTCATCAATGAGATTTAACACTTCAGCTAATTTTCATAGGTTATGAAAGAGGCAACTGCAAATTGCTCCCAACTCCTGATAGGGGGGGAAAAAGTGTGCTTTTAGATTGGGATTACAACTCAGCTGACTGTCAGAGGAGTGTTATTTAAGAGACTGAATACTGATGAATGTCTGCACTTAACTTGCATCTCTGAAAAACAGGCTTCAGGAAAAGGACATGAATATGCTACTCTTGGCCAACATCTGCATGGATTGGGCCTATTGTCAGTATGAATTGCAGCATAAAGAAATATCTGTTATATAAATCCACAAAGCCGGCTCGTGCCATCTAACATCAGCCTACACATTTTCAGCAAGGAGTGGAGATACACGTTCAGATAATCTCTCCAGAATGAAGCGAAGCCTGATCCATAGGGATGAATGAGGCACCACCATCCTCAGCCTGCCCTCAGCCAGCTTCCACCTGCTGACTTCCTTACTTAAAACCTGCCCAGGAGCTGGCAGTGACTGCCATCCTCATTCTCTTCAATCTCAGTGTTGTCTTTGCAGAGCTCAGCAGGGAGGAGGATGGGAACAGAAGCAGCAGTAACTGGTTCTGCGTAATACTGGCTGTAGCCTTCCTGCCTTTTGCCCTACCAGTCCCAAAGCACACCAGTTTCCATTGTCAAAATGTATGTGAATTGCTGCTGCTTTCAAACCAACATACTTAAACAGCAGTAGTGGACAACATGTGGGGCGGCAGTGATTGCTTGACCTCCAGTTGGTGTAACCCTGCTGAAAGGGAGGAGGGCCTGAAGTTGGTGCAGATTGGCTCTGCCAGCACATTTGCAAGCTGCCAACCTCACCGCCATCTCACCCCTTCCCTCTCTACATAATAATAATAATAATAATAATAATAATAATAATAATAATAATAATAATAATAATAATTTATTATTTATACCCCACCCATCTGGCTGAGTTTCCCTAGCCACTCTGGGCGGCTCCCAATCAAGTGTTAAAAACAGTACAGCATTAAATATTAAAAACTTCCCTGAACAGGGCTGCCTTCAGATGTCTTTTAAAGAGAAGATAGCTGCTTATTTCCTTCACGTCTGAAGGGAGGGTGTTCCACAGGATGGGCGCCACTACTGAGAAGGCCCTCTGTCTGGTTCCCTGTAACCTCGCAATGAGGGAACCGCCAGAAGGCCCTCGGTGCTGGATCTCAGTGTCTGGACTGAACGATGGGGGTGGAGATGCTCCTTCATGTATACAGGACCGAGGCCATTTAGGGCTTTAAAGGTGAGCACCAACAGTTTGAATTGTGCTCGGAAACATACTGGGAGCCAATGCAGATCTCTCAGGACCGGTGTTGTCCCGGTGGCCACTCCCGGTCACCAATCTAGCTGCCACATTCTGAATTAATTGCAGTTTCTGGGTCACCTTCAAAGGTAGCCCCATGTAGAATGCATTACAGTTGTCCAAGCGGGAGATAACTAGAGCATGCACCACTCTGGCAAGACAGTCTTCAGGCAGGTAGGGTCTCAGCCTGTGTACCAGATGGAGCTGGTGTACCAGATGCGCACCTGGTCCTTCAGGGGCACAGTTACCCCATTCAGGACCAAGGAATCCCCCACAACCGCCCGCCCCCTGTCCCTCCAAAACAGTACTTCTGTCTTGTCAGGATTCAACCTCAGTCTGTTACATCATGGTAAGCAGCAGTGACACAGCCAACCAGAAGCGAGGTGAGCACAGCCACCCAACCATGCCATCTTCTGCAATTCAACAGTGATGCTTGACAGTCCACTGAGGACCTCTCTCTTTTTGTTGCTTTTCTGGGACTGCAAAATAAAGGAGGGCTTTACAGGGCAGGGCTGGCTGAATGCATTTGGCTTCGTGGGACATATATTCTGCAAAGGAATATCTTAAAACATTCGTTTAGCTTCAGCAGGCATCAACATCCTGAGAGATGAATGGAAGAATCATTGCTTTAATTTTCATACACTTCTGCAGATTTGAAACTGCTCTTCATCAGAGATGAAAATGTTTGCCCATTGTACAAGAGTCCTCAACGCCTTAATGAGAGAAAGAATATCTAAATGCACTGTTTGGAAACATGTTATTCAGGAGCACTTAACACCAAGGATACAGCCTCTCCCCAATTAAATCTCACTGCTATGGCAAATGGAATTGCACAGATGTGTCACTATGTACAGTTTGTACTTCGTGTGTCTGTCTTGGCACTTTAGATATTTTAAATGTATTTTAATAAGTCTGTCTGTTCCACAAAACTCCAGGGAGAAGCACCTTCCATACAAACTTCCTTTTAATTTCCTAACTCAAGCTGGGACCCCAGCTGGCCATTGTTTCTCTAGCCCAGATTTGGTCAGTAATTTATTTCTTAGTCTGAAAAGTAAGGCAAGAGTTGACCCAACAATGTTTTTATTTGCTTTTGATCTTGACACACCCCAGCACTTTGCCTTAGAACTCTCTTTACCTAGCTCAGTTTTGTCCACTCTGACTGGCAATGACTCTCCTTCCTTGTAAGTTTTTAAGCAGAGGTTTGGATGGCCATGGATGCGTTAGCTGAAATTCCTGCATTGCAGGGGGTTGGACTAGATGACCCTCTGTGTCCCTTCCAACCCTACAAATCTATGTTTCTATTACTCTTTTTAGGATCTCAAATGAAGGTTTTCCCCATCATCTGCTATCTGATCCTTTTAGCTATAGATGCCAAAGATTGAGCCTGAGACCTTTTGTTTTTATTGAACTTTTTGTTTTATTGAACTTTTTGTTTATTGAACTTTCAAAGCTAACAGAAGGAAAAATAAGGGGGGGGGAGAAAAAAAAACATCATGCAGGATCAGTGCAGACATGGAACATAAATCTTAGCAATATTTTGCTGTACTTAACAAGTACTTGCACATATTTGAAAAAGAAAATCCTACAGTAATTAGCAATATGCTGAACTCAAGAGGTGGCTCAAGCAAAGATGCTAATCTTAATTTGCTTTCTTTCTTACGTCTGCACCACGTGAACAGAAATATAAGAGTAAAATATAATGAATATATCAAAAATTAATAGAGCTCTAATAAGAGTGAGGGGGAAATCAAATAGCATGAGTCTGTTAAATCTTGTTGATTGTAATTTCATGTAACCCATACTTTAGCATAGACTGTATATTCAAAGACAAAATGAAATCAGACAGCATTGCAAAAAGCCTGTCATTTTTACTACACAGCCTTAAAAAAAATATGCAGTCATTAGTAATACTTTTGAACTCAAAAATAACCAAACAAAAATATTAATTTACTTTCTTTCTTATGTGTGCACCATTTTCTTTCTTATGTGTGCACCATTGATTAGAAATAATAAGAATAAGAAAAAAATATTATTAAATCAAATAGCATAAGTGCTAAATTTTGTCAATTGTATTTTCATGTAACCATACTTAAGCATAGGCTTGAAGAACCTTATTCATAAATAATATGAAATCAAACAAAAAGTCTAGCTTATTACAAAAAGCCTACCTTTTTTACTAGAACCCCTAGAGACTTGCAGTTTATGGGGATTTTTTTTTTTTCTTGCCAGACGCTTGAGGACCAATGGTCCAAACTGACTAACTCAATATTTTTCAAAACATTGTAACGTACATTATTGCTGCCATCGAAAGGCGAGGGGTGAGTTCCTTGTTTTTAAGGTATTTAAGGCACCAGATGCAGAGATGAGACAGGAGTTTTATCTGCTGTTAGAGAAATCTCCTTAAACACCTTGTCCCATTATTCTGCAACATTAAGGGATTCCCACTACATTTGCTCCCGGGTATCCCCTGTTTGGCAGCCCATCCAGCAAGCTTCTCAGATGCATAAGTGAAAGCTGGTATCATCACACAGATGCAAAGGACATCTGCCTGTGGCCAAGTGCTTAGTACTGAGCTAGACATATTAAATATATTTACATTTCAAATAGATTTTTTTATATATCTACTGTTTTAAATCTATTACTTCTATTTCGGTCCAGAAAAAAACAACCCAAAAAGCAAGATAGAAATGAGCCTAATGATACTGATTATAACTTAGGTTTCTCTCTGCCAGGAGTGAAACGAATTCCATTTCCTGGTCTTGGCTTCTGCTTCTAACTTCTTTAATACTTGCTGGAACATCAGGTGGTTGGAGAACCAAGCCGGTTCAAGACCTTGTCCAACCACTGCAAGGGGCCATTCAGATGGATCTCAATCCAGCAGGGAACACTCGCGAGTGTCTGCCGCTTGTGTTCAAGTCCCCAGGGCTTGACGAAGCTCATTCGGATGATGCACATCTTCATCAGCTGGTAGACCGCTTCAAAGCCCCGGGTTGCAGCCTTGGACAAACTTTCACCAAATACATCCTTACGGAAAATTTTCAAGTTGCATTCTTTTGGAATCTTGATAACAGTGTTTGGAAGCACTCCATAGCGTTGGTTACACATGAGAGACTGGACAAAAACGGGAGTCTTGCTAAGGCACTCCAGAGACACGTCCCCGTCTTCATAGCAGAGTCTCACTCCTTCCCTGATGTACATTCTGGCTTGCTCCACCTCAGAATCACGGTGGATATTGGTCTGCTGGCCTAAGCAGAAACGTTCAGCATTGATAGGGTCGGTACCGCCATCTACAATCACAGAGTGCTGGTAAGCATGGAAGCTCTCCCCAACCCGTTGGCCGAGCTCGTAGTAGGTGATGGAACACCAAAACGCTGGTTCAGAGTACGGGACGGGCTTGATGTTCACATTACTGGGTCCAGGGATCACCAGAGCTTCAGGTTTTTCCTGCTGGCTACTACTACTAGTGCTGGCTGCTGTACTCTCAGGACGACAATGAAGCACAGTGGATGGTGTTTCTACAAAGGTGCTGCTTTTACGGACAGAGGTGCTGCTTTTAGAGGTGCACTTTTTAGGGACAGAGGTTCTCATTTCAGGGGCAGAGGTTCTCTTTTTGGGGTCAGAGGTGCTGCTTCCAGGGTCAGAGGTGCTACTTCCAGGGACAGAGGTGCTGCTTCCAGGGACAGAGGTGCTGCTTCTTCCAGAGACAGAGGTGCTGCTTCCAGGGTCAGAGGTGCTGCTCTTTCCAGAGACAGAGGTGCTGCTTCCAGCAGGGACAAAGGTGCTGCTTCTTCCAGGGACAGAGGTACTGCTTCCAGGGAAAGGGACAAAGGTGCTGCTTCTTCCAGGGACAGAGGTGCTGCTTCCAGGGACAGGGACAAAGGTGCTGCTTCCAGGGATAGGGACAAAGGTGCTGCTTCCAGGGATAGGGACAAAGGTGCTGCTTCCAGGGATAGGGACAAAGTTGCTGCTTTCAGGGTAAAAGGTGCTTCTTCCAGGGACATGGGTGCTGCTTCCAAGGACAGACATGCTGCTTCCAGGGGAAAAGGTGCTGCTTCCAGGGACAGAGGTGCTGCTTCCAGGGACATGGGTGCTTCTTCCAGGGACAAAGGTGCTGCTTTCAGGGGGAAAGGTGCTGCTTTCAAGGAAAAAGGTGCTGCTTTCAGGGGAAAAGGTGCTGAATTCAGGGAAAATTAGGCTGATATCAGGGAAAAAGTTGCTGCTTCCAGGGCCATAGGTGCTGCTTTCAGGGCCAGAGGTGTTGCTTCCAGGGCCAGAGGTGCTGCTTTCAGGGCCAGAGGTGCTGCTTCCAGGGCCAGAGGTGTTGCTTTCAGGGCCAGAGATGTTGCTTCCAGGGCCAGAGGTGCTGCTTTCAGGGACAAGGGTGCTGCTTCCAGGGCCAGGGTTGCTGCTTCCAGGGACAGAGATGCTGCTTTCAGGGACAAACGTGCTGAAATCAGGGAAAATGAGGCTGATATCAGGGAAAAAGTTGCTGCTTTCAGGGCCAGAGGTGTTGCTTCCAGAGCCAGAGGTGCTGCTTCCAGGGGAAAAGGTGCTGAATTCAGGGAAAATGAGGCTGATATCAGGGGAAAAGTTGCTGCTTTCAGGGCCAGAGGTGCTGCTTTCAGGGCCAGAGGTGTTGCTTCCAGGGCCAGAGGTGCTACTTTCAGGGCCAGAGGTGTTGCTTCCAGGGCCAGAGGTGCTGCTTTCAGGGCCAGAGGTGTTGCTTCCAGGGCCAGAGGTGCTGCTTCCAGGGCCAGAGGTGTTGCTTCCAGGGCCAGAGGTGCTGCTTCCAGGGAGAAAGGTGCTGCTTTCAGGGACAAAGGTGCTGCTTCCAGGGCCAGAGGTGCTGCTTCCAGGGCCAGAGGTGCTGCTTTCAGGGACAAAGGTGCTGCTTCCAGGGCCAGAGGTGCTGCTTCCAGGGCCAGAGGTGCTGCTTCCAGGGACAAGGGTGCTGCTTCCAGGGCCAGAGGTGCTGCTTCCAGGGCCAGAGGTGCTGCTTCCAGGGACAAAGCTTGCCTGGAGGTTAGAGTTTCCTGGAGCATGGTAGCTGTGGTCCTCCAATGGAGGATATGAAACTGGAGCTTCTGGCTGTATTGGCGGGCCCACTGGAGCACTGGAGCTCTGGAGCAATGCGAATACTGGCTCACTGGCACACTCTGGCTTTTCCACTTTCTCAAAGTGATACGGATTCACACAGACTTTAGACTCTAGTTTTTCATAGGCATTTGCACATGTCTCCATGCTACGCAAATCATGGTGGCTTTGCACCTCTGGCCATCGCCACAGCCGGCAGAAGAGAGTGTGCGGGAAGTTATTTCCGCAGGACGCATACATCTGTTCAAACAGAGGTCTGGTGATGGTGATGCACTTGGTGCCAGGATTCTGAGTGCTGATAGCCTTCTCCAGCTCCCCCAGCTGCTTACTGGCGTGGGTCTTCCTCACCAAGGTCTTGACAGCATTCTCGTACACCTTGCCTTCCTGCTCGTTGAAAGTAAACGTCTTCCAGGCCAGCAGGCGTTTGACGGTGGCGGCAGCGAAGAACGGGGGGGACATGGCTGTGTCGGACCCACAAGCAAATGGGGAGACTTGTCAAGCGGCAGCGAGAAAACGAGAGGAAGCAGGAGGGGTGACTTGCCTGCTTCTCTTATTCCAGAGGCACCCGGATAGCAGCGAAGACCAGTCACGGCTAGGAGATGGGACAGTGCCGAGAGGGGCGCGGGCGCTGCAGCTGCAGCTACAACACCTGTCTCGCACCTCAAACTTTCTCCCGACTTCTCTCACTCCTCTGTGAAGGTGCCTCTGTCGGCAGAGGCAAAAGCTGCTACTAAAACCTCTGCTGGGCCCTCCCCCAAACTCCCCCTCATGACCTGGTATCCTATCAGCATCCCTTGGAGACAGAAAATTTGCAGAAGATCTCTGGGCAGAGCCAATCAGAGTTACCAACAATTAGTTGCGTTTGGGAATGAAGTTTGGGTTGGCTGCAAGAACTCAATAAATTTAAATTTAAAGCTGCCCTGCAAAGGATCCTGGGAAGTGTAGTTTCTTAAAGATTCTTCCCAAAGAATCCTGTGAGAGTAAATTACAGTTCTCAATATTCTTTTTGGGGGGTTGCTTTGAATGTATGGTGTGTACACAATGTTAAGTTCTGCTTGTGGCAGATGAGTTGGACTTAATAGACCTAAGCTAAGCCTGTCCAATAACTTCTGTGGGTATACTCTTGAGTATGACTAACTTTGGATGCAACACCTAGTGGTTAACACTTTCCACACCCACCAGTTCTCCCCTACAAACGCTCCCTTGAATGTTTGGAAATTGTTTTCCCCTCAGTACTCTTTGGGTTCAGGCAGTCAACTAGCCACAAATCCAAATCAAAGGTCTTACTGAAACCAAGATAAACTATATCCACAGCAGTTCACTTATTCACCTAGTTTGTAATTCCATCCAAAAAAAGAAATCTGATTGGTCTGGCATGACTTATTTTTGAGAAACCCATGCTGGGTCTTAGTAATCACAATTTCCATTTCTAAATGCTCACAAACTGACTGTTGAATAATCTGTTCTAGGACCTTCCCTGGTATTGATGTCAAACTCGCCAGTCAGTAGTTAACCCTTTCCTCCTTTTTGAAGATGGGGACAACATTTGCCTGCCTCCAGTCTGTAGGGACCTACCTGTTCTCCAAGAATTCTCTTCTCAATTCTCACCTCATCTGTAAGCTCCTTATGCAGCCACACCGGTTTCCTTAGATGCTTCCCACTTTTATTTCTTGTTGGTATTGCCTGCTTTTGGGCTTTCAATATTTCTCCTTTTAGAAACTCCCATCCTTCTTAGACTCCCTTCTCTTTGATATTTCTGACCATGGGATCACACCCAGTAGCTCATTAAGCTTTTTGAAATCACTGTTGCTCTAAACTTGCCCTTTGGGGCAAGTTTCCAACAGTAGAATGGGTATACTTCCTTGCTTTACACAAAATTAACAACACCTGTAGTTTGCCCCTTAACAATAGACTTTGGTCAGGATGGTGAAAATGTCCTTGCTGTGCTGTAGTAAATTAACCTCTGTAAAAGGCAGTGGTGGCCACCAACCTGGGTGGCTTTAAAAGAAGATTAGGGCAGTTTATAACAATTAAAATACAATATTAAAACACAATGCTATATTATATTAAAAACAGTTTCCAACAACTTAACATTTCAAAAATAAGATGGACCCTAAAATATATTTCAACCTTAGAAATCCTGATTGGAGAGAATGGGAGATTCCCCCCCCACACACACACAACCAATGCAAACAGCAGGAATTGGGACTGAAGTGGGGCAAAGTGTTAAAGCCAACTATCTACATCAGGACCCCAGTCCAGATCAGGACTCCTGCTCCTGCAACTCTGCAACATGCTTTGGAAAAGTGAGCTGCTAGGCTTGTTGCCTAACAACTCACTAGGCTAGTTGTTGTGGTTGTGAGATTTTGTGGGAATCTGCTTTCATCCGGCTGCATATCAAGGCCCCATGACCACCCTTTTTCCTAAAGTGCGAATAACTAGACAACACATGGCATATTGGTTTTGGGGATCAAATGAGACTTTATTGGTTACAGATGTGAGGTTTGACCAAAGGCATTGTGGTAATCAATGGCTCACATGTCACTCCTGCTCGTCCACTGGGAGTGTTTCTAAAGGTGAAGCTGGTGAATGGAGGGGGGGATCGCTCTATGACCTACGTCAAATCAGGGCGTCCCCCAAGCAGTCGCCATTGGAGGAGGAGTATGGCCCTAGTCCCCATCTGGGCATTGGACAGGAGCCACTCCTCGCAGATCCTTTTAACAGGATACCCTTAGCCATGGAGGGGCAGGCGGATGCTACAACCTGCCTTCCAACCAAGATTAGGCATAACCAATGCATACCCACCTCTCAAAGTTGTGGCGATCCTACTGTAGCTCAGTCTGTTAGAGGCTGCATCCTCGTACTATTCTGAGTAGATTCTTTGAAATTAATGGACAATACTTAATTTAAGAGTAGACAGGGGGTCTACTCTGAGTAGAACTTAGTTGGAAGCAACTCTAGGATTTATATCCTGCTTTTGTTGTGGTTGATCATAAGACTACAGAGCATGTGTAATCCAGACCTAGCCAGAGAGAGGTTTGTGTCCAGAATTTAGGGAAACTCACACTTCCTTAGTAAGGTATGTATTGGGTCAACGTCTCATAAATAGCTTGGGACTTTCTAGCTTGTTTGAATTTCTCTTTTTTTCTTTTGTTTCTTTCCTTCTTTTGAATATAAGACAAGGGAAACAAGCTGAAGCATTTTCAAAGTGCATGTATCATGTGGCCAGTAGATACTTGAAGATGGCTATCATATCTCCTCTCAGCATAGCTGTCAACTTTTCCCATTTTTTTAAGGGAAAGTCCCTTATTCCAAATAGGAGTCCTCACAAGAAAAGGGAAAAGTTGACAGCTATGCCTCTCAGTCTCCTCTTTTCCAGGCTACACATATGCAGCTCCTTCAACCATTCCTCATAAGGCTTAATTCCCACACCCCTAATCATCTTGATCGCCTTTCTCTGCACACGTTCCAGCTTGTCAATATCCTTCTTAAATTGTGGCACCCAGAACTGGACACAGTGCTCCAGGTGTGATCTCACCAAGCCCACATGAGGTCCTATTTATGCTAGTCGTAAAAAGGAAAGCCATTTTATATATCTATAGAGCTTTCCTGTGGCACCAGATCAGAGATAAAAGTGACTGTAGATAATTTCTACATGCAACAGTGCAGAAAACTGCATTGTGATCTCTTTTGACACACCACAGTACAAAGGGATTACCTGTGTATCACAACTGCATTGCTAGAAATTCTCTGCAAATATACTGAATAACCCAATCTTATTCATCAGCTGGATGCATAGGTGAAGTGGAATGGGAGTGGATGAGCAGAAAAACATTCATCTGCACTGGCTGAAACAAAGAGGCATTCTTTCTGTTAGTTCAATAAGCAACCTTTGAGTGCAATCTTTCTCCTCCACCTTAAATCTATTGCAAAGCTACTGCAAGCTGACTAAAGGTACTCACCGGAAAAAAAGAAAAAGAAAGAAAGAAAAGGGTGGAAAAAACTGGGGAGAATTGAACCACTTTGTTTCCATGGAGTTTATTTAACAGTGTGTGCCAATTACTCAAAGCGATATGGGCAGGACCTGGTGATCTAGCAATGCTCTAGAATTTTAACTTTTAAGAGGTTTACGATTCCAGTTTGCCTGCAGTAAGAGATAATTTCTTTTGACATTTGTGGCCAGGAACCCTGCTTTATCGCTTTGTATAGTTTAAAAGTAGTTTAAAGCTTGAATAATATAAAATAACATAATATAATGTTATTTATGTTATTTCCCACGTGAAGAACTCCAGTAAACCTTGCAGTATTGAAACTCAGTGAACAAGGCATCTTAGACAAGCTGAAAAACAAATGGTGGTGTGATAAGGGTGAATGTGGCGCCAAGGACTCGGGAAGTAAGGTCAGTCGCTGAAGGTTTTTTTGTACTGATTAGCAATCACATATATATTTATATTTATATATATATATATATATTTGACCCGCTGTTTTATTTTATACCAAAGTTATTCTCCAAAGTTAACTATTTACATTCTAAAGCATTGAGGAAAACACACCCCCATCCCCATCAAAAAAGAAAAAAAAGGGCAGGGATTTTTTTTTATTTTTTATTTTTAAGAGAACTCCATTTTTTTAAAAAAAACTCAGTAAAAATGACAGCCTTTTTCTTTTGCAGTATCAAAGGCGCTAGTTGTAAGTACATTTTTATATATATATATATATATATATATATATATATATATATATATATATATATATATATATATATATATATTGAGGGAGGTTGACCCCTCCCTCAAAAAAATAATAATCTCAAACTGGTATCTCTACTTTAATATATACCTACAGAAGTTCCGTTTGAGTCCATGTATGATTTTTTTAGCCTCCAGTTTGCCTTTATTTTCTGGTCCTGCTGAAGTCAACTCATGAGTATTGATTCCAGCAGGGCTTGGCTTCTTGTTAAGGTGAACTTTGGGCCGATGGAAGTTTGAATGCACCATTGCAGGATCGGCCTCTTTGTAACTCAAACCTAAAACCAAAAAATCAGAAAGGATTCAAAATTTATTAAGACAGCCAAGCCCAGTCTTCTAAAATGTGTTTGTTTTCCCCTGGCTGGAAGGAACTGATCTATTTTGGGATGTGGTTTTCATTGTTTGGTTTTGGGACATTTGGGGGGGGGGGTTTCCAAATTCGAAAGACATTTTGCAACTGCTTAAAGATTTTTGGTAAGCTGAGGCTTAACCTGCAACTTTTTAAAGAGTCCGTTTCAAATTTCTGCCGTAAATTGGTCTGGAATCCAGATTGACATCAATTACTCAGGCCTTGCCTACATGAGAGAGCTGTGTTGGTTTTAGATGAAATTAGCTGTCAGACTGGAGCAAGCCCCTGTGTGTGGACTGATTTTTTGTTAATTAGAATGGCTTGTTGCCACTTTCTGCTTGCTGAGTTACATTTTGCAATTCTCATAACCGTGGAGACTCATTTAGTCCTGCAACGTTAACAGCTGCTGATAGCTTAGTCACTGGTTGCAATGTGAGTCTTGGCTGGGAGGGGAACCCAGTCTCGCAAGCCCAAAAGCAGTCTGTCCACACTGAGACTTTAACCAGTTTGACTCAATCTGTTTGAATTCATATTCCAATGCACACCTGCACAGCCTTCTCATGTTGACAAGCCTTCTGATTTTCTTTGTGTCACAGCTAAACCATAAGTATTCAAACAATTGAGAAACCATGTAGCAGGTAATCCAATTCAGCAGCAAAATGGTTATGATGGTGTCTCAAAACAGACAGAGAAATCATTAATATTGTTTTTTTCAAACAAAAGGCTTCCCCCATTGCCTTGATGGTGCACCTTAGAAAGTATAGATTGATTAATATTTTAAGCTGGGAGTTTTGTTTGTTTGTTCAATCCCAGAAACTCAAGTGAGAGCGTAGGGTTATTTAGCTCAGCCTGAAAGTAACTGACCAGCTTCATCAAACATAGCAACTGTTGCTACCAGATGTTAAAACAGCAAAAAAAGTGATTCTTTTCCTCTACATTCTCCAATATCAACAGAATTAAAGGCCTTCCTTTATTTTATTTTTTTTAATGAAAAAGCAGTTTTTTTCTGAATTCACCGTGCTATGTTCTGCCCCGCTCCAGAGGGGGAAATGTTTAAAAGATCAATAGAAAGGCTCAGGTTAGCACAGTGATATTCACCATGAAGCTGTGTGTAGTCAGCTACAAAGTGAATACCACTGGTTAGGGAACTATCCATATTGTTACAAGATACTGTATAGTTAGTATCAAGTAGGGGGAGATAAAACATTATTTCCTGGGTGTTGCTGCCTTAAGCCCTTTCATGTCATGGGACATTATTTGTGAGATGAATCTGGCAAGAGTGTTTTGGTTCAGCTGGTTACCTCTGAAATTGATGTAAAGATTTGGGTACAAAGAGTTCTAAGCTGCAAAATAGTGAGAGAGTGAGTTGTCTAAATGCACATTTAGGCCTTCAAAGCTAGACACCTCTAGAAAGATGTTGTCCTTCTGTCTCTTTCCTTCCCGCTGCAAAACTAACCAACTGGTTCATTTTTCTTAGGACAAGACAAGCGCTCTGAGCCTGAGCAATGTTGCTGGGGCTTTCTATATTCTTGTCGGAGGTCTCGGCCTTGCCATGACGGTGGCCTTGATAGAGTTCTGTTACAAGTCACGGGCCGAGTCCAAACGAATGAAACTCACAAAGAACACACAAAACTTTAAGCCTGCTCCTGCACCCAATACCCAGAATTATGCTACGTACAGAGAAGGCTACAACGTGTATGGAACAGAAAGTGTTAAGATCTAGTGGTACGGCTAAAGGTCCAGTAAGCAAATCAACTGGTTTATGTTTTTGGTGTTCCCTGTGGTGATGTGTTGTTGGTGTTGTGTTCCCCAACGTGGAGTAACATCTCAGGATTATGCACATCAGAAATGGGACACAACACAGTTGATGCCTTTCCAACATGTGTTCTAGCAATGCCATGGGAACGACAGTAGTAGTTGATTGGCAGAGCACCTGATTCACATGCAGGAAGTCCTAGGTTTGTCTCGGGCCCTCTGGCTGGGAAAGAACCATGTCTGAAAACCTGAGAGGCCACTGAGAGACATAGCCAGTGAGATTGGTCAACATTCCGACTCCGTATAAGGCAGCTTCCCCACCTTTAATTCCCAAACAATTATTGGATTAATTCTTAAACCATTTGCCATCCTGGATTTTCACTATGATGCCAGGACACTTTGAATGGCAGCTTCTAGGGCTCACCTAAGACTTGCCACCACTTGAAAGAGATAATCTAAATAAAAACAGCGAACACACCAGTGCATACTCATTGGAAAAATATCCCAAATTTATTAGCTGCCATGACTGGATGCATTAACATTGCAGCCTCCAACAATCACCTTAGTGCACCAAAAATTAATTTTACAAATCACACACACACACAAATATGAAACACACACAAATATAAAACAAGATCACATGTCATTAAAAAATCATAATAAACAATAATTTGAATTTGTTTGCCCTTAAGAGGGGCCCTTAAATTTGTCTCCTGAAGCAGCCGCCTCATTTATCCTCACTGGAAGGTCAGCCCTGAAAACTTTGGCACTGGGCATCACAGGTCTTGCCAGGATATCATCATGCCCTCCAGCCTTACACATAGAGATGGACATCATTGATTATTCTTTCCTGCTCCTTGCTTTTAGCACTCAAGCAGTGCTAATTAAATCATTGATAAAATGTGGACTATAAAGATAACTAAACCTATCTGTAACAATATTCATTGTACATGTTTTTGACTGTTTGAGAGTTTCCTAGAGGGTAATCAGAGCTTATAAAGATTATTTTCTGTCATGGCTCAGGGTCTGTCACCATGGTTCTCCAATGATTCCGATACTGAAAAGGTTTCCCTGACCTTCTTTGAAATGCAGAGTCCTGTCCCACAAATGTACAGTGGTACCCCGCAAGACGAATGCCTCGCTCAACGAAAAACGCGCAAGACGAAAGGCTTTTCTGATTTTTAGCCGCTTCGCAAGACAAATTTTCCTATGGGCCTTTCTCGCAAAACGATTTTTTTTTTTTGAGTTTTCCCCCACAGGCTCCCTCTAAACTTCAGCGGAGCGGGGCGGGCTGGGAGGGAATCCCTTGGCCCCCCGCCGGACTTCCCGAAGCTCTTTTGAAGTTCGGCGGGGGTCCAAGGGATTCCTTCCCAGCCACCCGCCTTTAAAAGCACCCGGGGAAAGCAGCAAAGCGCGCTGCTTTCCCCGAGCGCTTCTAAAGGCGGGCGGCGGTGAGGGAATCCCTTGGACCCCAGCCGGACTTCAAAAGAGCTGCAGGAAGTCCGGCGGGGGTCCAAGGGATTCGCTCCCAGCCGCCCGCATTTAAAAGCACTCTGGGCAAAGCAGCGAAGCGCGTTGCTTTCCCCGAGCGCTTCTAAGGGCGGGCGGCGGTGAGGGAATCCCTTGGACCCCCGCCGGACTTCAAAAGAGCTGCAGGAAGTCCGGCGGGGGTCCAAGGGATTCGCTCCCAGCCGCCCGCATTTAAAAGCACTCTGGGCAAAGCAGCGAAGTGCGCTGCTTTCCCCGAGCGCTTCTAAATCTTCTTAGTTACAGTTAAGCAATCTTAGTTAAGCAATCTTCTTAGTTACAGTTTCTTCTATATTGGCAAAAACTATCGCTGTGGTTCTGGCTTTCATGGACAAGAATCCAGGAAGCACAGCCAGAAAATGGGTGGGGAAAACACTGTCCAACTTCATTGTGTTTTGCTCCTCCTTCATCCAAATAGGCATTTGTGCTGTGTGGTTAGCAACCTCTCCTCCATTCACTCAGTGACTGAATAAATTGTATTAGTGTGCAGCGAGGGATCTTCCACCATGTTTTACTGTGTCCTGGGCTATATGGGCTTGCTAGCCATTGCTAGCTTTACTGTGGCTTTTCTTGGCAGGAAATTACCTGACAGTTTCAGCGAAGCCAAATTATCACTTTTGTATGCCTGTGTTTTGCAGTGTTTGGGTATCCTTTGTTGCAGCCTACTTGAGCTCCAAGGGGAAGTACATGGCGGCTGTGGAGATTTTCTCTATTTTAGCCTCCAGTGGTGGTCTTCTGGATTGCATCTTTTCTCCCAAATATTATATTATTATGTTGAGGCCTGAGCTAAACATGATGGAGCAGTTAATTAGGAAAAGTCAATGAAGTGTTTAGTAGCTAATTTATGTAGTCGTTTAAACACTTTTCCAGTTGCAATGGTTTTTAAAAAGATCTACATAGATCTGGGAAGATCTCTGGGTAGGGTGATGATCCTTTGTGAGGGGAGAGTGGTATGACAATGACTACCTTTTTCCTGTTGCATCACTTCTCATATAATGGATGTATGGATGCAGTGATCCATTTCTTAATGTCATTGGCATCCTTCTGTCTAGGGAGACAATGGAGTGCACCTCGGGGGGGGGGTGAAGTCAAACTATGCTGTTTTTGCTGCATTAGCAGCACTGAAGTGATCATTTGGGGCACAAGCATGGGCAGTGTATATGGAGTTGCATGCCAAGGCTCTGGGCCCCACAGTTCCCTTTGATAATAAAAACATGGATATGAGTATTTAAGTTGGGGGGGGGCAATACCACAACTTTATTGGTTACAGATATGAGAAGTTTGGCTCAGGCATTGGGTGAATCCAAGGTATATCTTGACTCCCGCCTATCTGCAGGGAGTCCAACTAAGGGTAAACCACAAGTAGGGGGAACCCTATGACGTACATAAAATAAGGGCACCCCGAGGGGTCCCCAACGGGGTCGTGGCATGGCCCAGCCCACATCTGGGCACTGGACAGAATCCACACCCCTGGATCCCTTTAACAGCATATCCTTGATGAGGAGGGGCAGATGGAGGCTACAACCTCACCTCCACCCAAACAAAGGCTTACCCAATCCCTAACCTTACAAAGTTGTGATGATTGCTACCAGGCAGGTGAAAACCAAATGGCCAATTTGCCAAGTGAAGAAAACTCCTACCTGGCCCCAACAATATTGCGGCCAACAGATGTCCATACCAAAGTCATATATGAAGAAAGCATAAAAAGAGTGTGGGTGTGTAGGGAGACCCAGCAAAAGGAGGCCACACCTACTACCAGAGCTGATTGGCCAGCAAGACCTTGCTGGGTGTAGCCCTGCCCAGTGCTGGTGACATGACCAGGGTGACGCAAGTAAGGGGCATCAATCTCCGCCCCGTGCCGGATCACTATCAGGTCCTGGATGCCTGACTGAAATGCCGCCCACCAGAAAAGGTGGTGCCAAGATGACAAGCCTGTCCTCCACCACTTGGAATATGTTTGGTACCAGCTTGGCTGTAGGAGCTGCCAGAATGATGCATACAAGATGCCACCCACTCTGGATTTGTGTGGGGTTTGCTGCTTAGCATTTTCTTCTCCCAAATATGTCCTGCAAGGCAGTGGAGGTTTGGGATCAGTTTTCCATCTCCTACATGGACTACTTTCCCAAGTTGACGAGCCCCATCTGCCCATGCCACAATATTCTTCTTAAGTTATACTGAAACATGCTCTACACAGAGCTGTCCTTGAGGAGTATTTTGAAAAATAAAACAGTCAAGACTCTTCTTCCCTGGCATGTGCTTTATGAACCACCAATGATTCTATGATTCTATGTCATACTCCGTATCCAGTTTGTTCCCTATCACAACTCAGGTTTTTAGTTCTTATGAAAAACCTCTTCCTTCTCTACGAGCTTGCACAAAATTTACTATCATCTTGAGATATCATGTTGTATATCCATCCCCCAAGGGAGACAAGGTTCATGAAAACTTGGGACAGCACCTTTTTCTGCTGTACTTACCAAATTATGAATCTCCAAATTTATTAATTCAAGTGATAAGATTTACATATTATTACTATCCTTATTATAATTATTAGCAGTAGTAGTATGTGTCAGTCATGTTAACTTGCCCCGGGCAAACCAATGTAACTTATAAGCAAACAGGACACCACTTTTACATGTAATATAATTTTTTATATATTGCCCCTTAATGAGTCATTGTAAAAACTGAATGTGGGACTACATGTAGGTCAGTAGTACTGTTGCTTGGGAAGCAGGTGAGCCAAGGATGAGTACCCTTGCTATTGACAACTTTAATAGAAAATGGCTATTTTGATGTTTCTTGCAGTATGAGTATTCTCAATTAATAAAGAAATTATATGTTTCTTCTGTAAATTAAAAAGAGACTTGCTCATATCTGTCACAGAATAAAATAAAAGTCATTATATATGTTTGTGTGTTTTCTTCAAAATATAAAACCTGTCTTCCATATTACTAATCATAACATTAGAAGAAACCCACAATGCTATCTTTTTATAATTCCCCAGTCTACAGATTGCCAAAATATCCATGGAATTATGACAGAAGACGGTGAAAAAAAATTCAGTATGGACCACAAAAAACCACATTGACCTACGTATCTGATCTGCAACACTTTAATTAAAAAGAAGTGTGTTTTGCTCCTCTGTTCTGATAGAAGGTAGGGTGCATATGCAATGAAATGTGGGCATGTCGTAGGGGGCATAGGAGAGGTCAAGCTACATCGAGCAGTTTTTAATGCATTATGGATTTTTGAAGCATTATATACTGAAACCTTTCATTGGCACAATAGGAGGTACTGGCAGACAGACGGGCATGCAAGGACATAATATTGTTGAACCCAGATGCGGACAATAATGGATTAGATGGACCAAAGGCCTGAAGAAAACTCAAATTTTTCTCATCCCCCACTCCCAGCATAAGTTATTTAATTTTGCTAGTATAATTTTCTTATTATTGTTCTGTACTGTCCAACTAATAGGGAGAAAACGCTTCCTTTTGGACATGACAATCATGCAATTTGTGTCCCCTGCAATTATTCAGTGAACTGCAATTATTGTCACTGTTTTCAAAATCCACTCAAGAGTTAGACTAGCCTAGTCAATAACAAAACGGGGGGGGGGATTCTGAGACTGATGGAATAAAGGGAAGGTAAAGGTAAAGGTACCCCTGTCCGTACGGGCCAGTCGTGTCCGACTCTAGGGTTGCGCGCCCATCTCGCTTAAGAGGCCAGGGGCCAGCGCTGTCCAGAGACACTTCCGGGTCACGTGGCCAGCGTGACGAAGCTGCAGCTGGCGAGCCAGCCCAGCGCAGCACACGGAAATGCCGTTTACCTTCCTGCTATAAAGCTGTCCCTATTTATCTACTTGCACTTAAGAGTGCTTTCAAACTGCTAGGTGGGCAGGAGCTGGGGCTGAACGACGGGAGCTCACCCCGCCGTGGGGATTCAAACCGCCGACCATACGATCGGCAAGTCCTAGGCACTGAGGTTTTACCCACAGCAACTCTCATATAATTCTGAATAAAAGTACAGTGTTCCATCACATTTTAAATTTCAGTAAGTAGGAATCAGGGACACATGTTGTTCTGCTGCTAAGAAACATTAATCATACTTTTACTTCTGCAGAAAAGGTAATATAGATTAAAAGTGGGGGTCTTTTACTCGGAATGGCTGCATCGGTGGTGTTACAGCTGATGATTCTCCTCATAGTGGGCAATAGTCCTTTTGCTAAATGTAGAATCCAGGATCCCTACCATATCCTTCACAAATATTTTCAACCAGGAGACATAATATTTGGAGCTATTTGTTCTCAGAGTCTCATCCTTTCCAGTCCAAAAGACTTCATACATAAACCTCCACAGACGCTATCTGAAGAGCCTGTGTAAGAAATGCTTTTACCCTCTTTAGTATTTTGAATAAACATTCACAAACTTTTTATTGATAATTATTACTTAAATAGTTTGAGGATCTATACAATTGTGTTACATGCAGAAAACAGCATTTTTAGAGAAATCAAAGACTGGAACTGAGGGAAGTTGGGGGGTGGGGGTGGGTGGGTTCTGTGGGGGGAGGGAGGAAAAAGGGGGGAAATATGGATGATATGTTTCTAGATAATATGTTTTGTTTTAATTTTGAATATAAAATTAATTTTTTAAAAAGAAATGTAATAGATGATATTAATGGTAGGCAGTCAGTAATAAGTACACAGTACTAGGTTATAGCAACATTGTGGTGAATAGTAATAATGAAATATGTGCACAGCACAGTAGAAATATTTTTATAAAATGTGGAAAATGCATGTAACACTAAATGCAAATATATTTGCAGTATAGTGACAAAGAATTACCAGCACATCCTGGCCTTGGTATTTGCGGTAGAGGAGCTAAATAAAAATCTCAAGCTCCTACCAAATGTGACACTGGGATTCAACATTTATGACATCTATTCCAGTGCTGAATTGACCTATCATGCCACAATGAAACTGCTTTCCACAAGGAATATATTTATCCCCAACTACAAATGTGACATCCAGGAAAATCTGATTTCCATCATTGGGGCACTGCATTCAGAAACATCTCACCAGATAGCAAATGTTTTGAGTATCTTCAAGATTCCTCAGGTAGAGTGCTTGTGTGATTCATGAATCTACATTTTATGCCATTTTCTTCTTTATTTTCAGATGTGTCATAACCATTCAAAGACAGCAATGGGTATAAACAAATATGTTTCATCATTTCATTGAACATGTTATTCAGAGAAATCAAAATAATGTTTATCTTTATTACATAGTGAATAGAAACCTTTCCTTATATGAGCTTTAGTAATATTGTTATCAACACATCTGAGGAGATCAGGTCATGTACACGTGAATTTTTCATTTGATGATTCAGATGGGCTTAGAATTCTTTATATCTTTTAATTTTTCTACTGTTCATGTTGAGGGCTGTTTATACGTTATTGGACTGTTATCCTTCTTTTGCATTGGACTACATACTTCTCCTCTACAATCTGTAAGAAGGAACTATATTGTTTGATGAGTGACATGAATCTATGGCAGCTTAGTACCACAACTTCCCCTATGGTAAGATAATAATTCTGCCTACTTCTCTCCAAATTGACCTTTAGCTTTTGTATGGTTCTATGTCTTGGAGGACACTTCAAACTGAATTCCTTTCCTCCTATCGAATGGTCCCAGATGATATCCTCCAGTACTTGGGGATTCTACATTTACTTATTCACTTCAAATGGATATGGTTTGGATTCATTGCTGATGACAATGATAAGGTAGAAATGTTTCTGCAACACATGCTTCCCTTATTTTCCCAGAAGGGCATCTGTTTAGCCTTTGTAGAAACATGCCCTTCAAGTTTTAGTTTTGATGAAGATGATGAGAATGGAGAAGTAATGAAAAAAGGGATTGAAACCTACAACAGAGTCATGAGCAGCACAGCCAATGCATTGGTGTTCTATGGAGAAGCAGATTCCATAATCTTTTTGAGATGGGTACTATTTCTACCAGAGGTGGATGACACAATACGAAAGCCAAAAGGTAGGATCTGGATTCTAACAGCTCAGATGGAGTTAAAATCATTTGTCCACCAACGGCATTGGGATATCCAAGTCCTCCATGGTGCTCTATCTTTCGCAATCCACTCCAAAGAGGTTCAAGGGTTCAAGGAATTTCTTCAGGGCAGAAACCCTTCCAGTACAACAGAAGATGGTTTTATCAGAGATTTCTGGGAACAGGCATTTGGCTGTGTATTCCCAAGCTCTGCTTTGGATGATGTGGTGGGTGATATTTGTACTGGAGATGAGGGTCTGGAGAACCTTCCTGGGCCTTTTTTTGAAATGAGCATGACTGGTCACAGTTACAGTATCTATAATGCTGTCTATGCAGTGGCCCATGCTTTACATGCCTTGCTTTCATCCAGATCCAAATATACAACAATAGCAGAAGAAGAAAGAAGGGAACTTCAGAATATTGTACCATGGCAGGTAAGGCCTGTGAGAAATATTCAAACATAAATGGTGTTGTCATTAATAACATTTCACTGCTGGTATATTACATTATTTAATACAGGTGACATCATATAGAGAAAGAGGAGTTTCAGTGTGACTTGTGACATCCTCATACTCAAGTTGGGGCAAACCCCAGCTCCCCCTCAGTAGAAGATTCTGTTGATTTGTCATGGTGGGCGTGGGTGGGTTGGCCTATGTGAGAAGATCGGCCAACCCAGGCCACTAGAGGGAGAAACACTCTAGTCTTCTCTTTGGAGTGCCTTCCCTCCCTCCCTCCTTCCCTGTGCAGTATGGACTTTGCTAATTGCCCATTTGGGAGCTGAGTAGGAATTTTACAGGAGCTCCAAATAGGCCTGGGGGCTCCCCTTATTCATCTACTTCAAGCTGTTGAGAGCAACTTGCATGGAGTGGCAACGAGTTTTGATTGGTTTAATTAGCTGATAGGCTGCCAGTAAAGACAAGTGAGGACATGGTAAGGCAGTATTGGGTTAAGGGTTCTCTTTGGCCACTTTACACTGCCTTGTTTGGGATCACTGGGAGAAGGGGGCTTTGCATGTGTGTTAGGGTGAATGCTGAGCTGTTGGGGCTGTTGGGCACTTGTTAACTTTAAATATATGATGCTCTCAAAGCAAGGAGGTCCCTTGTTCCAAGACCACAGGTTTCAATTAGAAACATGCCAGAGAGAGAGGAGGGAGGGAGGGAGGGAGGGAGGGAGGGAGGGAGAGACATGGCTTCTCCCATCTTAGTGACTTTGCTAGCTGAACTATATTTTGATTAGTATAATTATGTGTGTTGGCTTGCAGATCTTCTAAGATGTTATATTGAATAAATATAATGTTTTTTCCAAGACAGTATGGAAACCTTTTCACTGGTGTTGACAAGGTCCAGGATAAAAAACAACAACCCAATACATTCCACAATGGCAGACTATTATATCTCAGAGATAATGGTTCAAGTTCCTTTTGTTAAGCATCTGTGTTTTACTTTTCAATCTAGATCCACCACTTTCTGAAACAAGTCTCATTTAACAACACTGCTGGGGATGTGGTTTCTTTTGATCAAAATAGAGTATTAATAGGTGGATTTGATATTGTAAACTGGGTCACATTCCCAAACCAATCTTTTGTTCGAGTAAAAGTTGGAAAGCTGGATCCTGAAACCCCAATTCCAGAGCAAGAATTCACTGTTAATGAAGATGTCATTGTGTGGCACAGCTGGTTTAACCAGGTAGGACTTAGAAACAGCAGTTTGTGCAGTTTCCTTACAGAGGCACTGGGCTCATCCACACTTCTTTTTTGTGTCATGCTTTCGAGGCACAGGTCCGGGATTTTGAAATCCATGTCTGAGTGGTTTGGTTTTTATTTTTATAAAATATTTTCATTTTTGTCTCACTGCTTTCCCTGAGGAAACCCACTGGAAAATAAATAAAATAAAATAATCACTGTTAGTAATTAATATTTTTTTAACAAAATGAGCATCCTCTTTTGAAGATCTTCCTCTATTCATAATAAAAAATGACAGATATTTTGCATGGCTGTCTCCCTCTACTGCCTGTGTGTTAGCATTCATTAAAGGACAGTGAAGCATTGTCACTGTAAGAGGGCTGTACTGAAAGGAAAGGAGATACATCCCAATGGGTAACTTTCACACTGTAAGAGGTAACTGTGTCACTTTCTGAGTGTGCCTATCTTCAATTTGCTATCTGAATGGTGTTAATCTTACTTATCAAACACCTTGGTATTAAAACTACACAAAATTCACATTCTCCCCTTTCACTTATGGATTAGGTACAGCCCCTTTCCCTATGCAACGATCACTGCAATTCAGGTTATAGCAAGAAAAAGAAGGAAGGACAGCTGTCTTGCTGTTATGACTGCATTCTGTGTCCAGAAAATAAGATATCAAATGAGAAAGGTAAGATTGGTTGCACACTGGGTTATCAAATACCGTATTTTTTGCACCATAACACTCACTTTTTTCCTCCTAAAAAGTAAGGGGAAATGTCTGTGCGTGTTATGGAGGGAATGCCTACGGGTGGCATGCCTACGGATTTTCCTCCTCTAAAAACTACATGCGTGTTATGGTCGGGTGCGTGTTATAGAGCGAAAAATACGGTAAGTTGTAAATAATTAAGAGAATAATGCATGCAGGCCTCAACATCAAAAAGTAATCTCAACAGATAATTGGAATAGGTCTGGGGAACCTCTGGCCCTCCAGATATTGCTGAACTACAATTCCCATCAGCTCCAGCATTCATGTAAATGGCCAGGGATGACGGGAACTGTAGTGCAGGAACACCTGGAGGCCCAAAGGTTGCCCATACCTACTGCAGAATGAGACAACAGACAATAGCAGGATGGCTAAAACCAGGGTGGGAAAAATGTTAAGCCCAAGGGCCACATACTCCTATGAACAGATTTTCAGGGATGTATCCAGATATAAAAGTAGATAGATCAAATTATGACTCTTGCCTTAATACAATAGGCTACATTCCAGCTACACAGAAGATAAATTTGTGCACCTTCACACTCCTCTCTTCCCTCTCAGTCCAGGCTAGCAAGAGGCATTATCATTGTTAAAAGGCACAGTCCATCCAGACAAAAGCGCTCTAGTAGGATGCTGAGCTCTGTGGGGTTTGTGGGGAGTCCTGAGGTAAGGAAAGAGATAGCTGGAGGATTTGAGGTTCCAGTCCCATTGGGTAATAGCTCAACACTTAATTTAACTATAATTAAAGATTTGCAACAAGATAACTAATAATCCAATCCTATGTGCAAGCATAACTAAAGTTTGCACCAATTCTGCAACACCGCAGCACTACACTGGCTTGAGATTATAGGTCAGTGCTTTTCATTGCTGGCCCTTATCCAATGCAAGCTGAGGGGGCTCCTGACTCTTCCATCCGATATCTCTTGGGCAGCATTTGGAAAGAAGAAGCTTCTTGAACCTTGACCCCACTCCCTAACACACTTCAAGGCAGCTAGCAATAAGAGGAAGGTTGGGAAAGCATTATTTCACAAGGGAATAACTCCAAGCACTCACCTCCTCCCTATATGACGTACTTGCCAAATTTAGGTCAAATTCACGTGACGAAAGTAAAAGAGCCAATTACCAGATTAAACCAGCACATCCTGCATTAACTGTAGTCTAATAATGGAAAACCCAATGGGCATAGGTGTGGGGGTGCAACTGCCCCCCAATCTAGTAAATAAAAACAAATACTTAACTAACTGACGAATTGTGTCACAGATAACTCAGTTCTGCCTCCCAACATAATACCTGTCTCTCCTAAAATAAATCCTGGCTATGCCTATGGAACACCCCCCCCCAAAAAAAAAATACTTTCAGTTGCCCTTCTCCCAAAAGATAAATGTGTAATCCCAAATTGATACAGAGGAATGAGTAAGCAGAAAACTGTATTGAGACTGGTACAGAAGGGAACAGATGCCTCAAGTAAACCCAATTCCATGTCTTCTGATAGGCTCGATCCTTGAACATAATAGGGCTTAGCCAGCCATTCTCCCATGATACTTCTCGGGCTAAATGGTGGGACAAAATGGTGCATGATACATTCAACAAGAGGCGATAGATCATTCTGTATTTGAAATGTGTGCACAATTTGGAAGTAACACAATGAGCCTTACATTGTTACAGTTTCAAATGATGACATGCTAGAGGAGTTGAAGGGGCTAGGACTAATAGGATAAATTATTCTAGATGTTCTGGAAAATGCTTTGAAATGTGATAATTCTTTTGGAATATGTAATGAACCATAGTTGTGACCACACATTTCACAACCCACGGAACATTGAGTGTTCAGAAAGTGTAATATAGTGCATATGTTATATTTATTCATTATATAGGTCACTTTATACAAAAACAAGATCTCAAATCAATCTTCTTTTTATAAAAACCTACTTTGATATAATAGAGACCACAACATTTCTTCCTTTTTTCAGATATGCCTGACTGCTTTCAATGCCAAGAAGATCATTATCCAAACGAGGATAAAAATGCATGCATTCCCAAGCGTATACATTTCTTGTCATATGAGGAACCTTTGGGGATCATCTTAGCCACTGGTGCTCTCACATGTTCATTGATCACAGCTCTAGTGCTAGGGATTTTCAGGAAGCACCATGACACCCCCATTGTGAAAGCCAACAACAGGGACCTCACCTACACTCTCCTCATCTCCCTTCTGCTCTGCTTCCTTTGTGCTTTGATATTCATTGGCCAGCCTCAGAGGGTGACGTGTCTCTTCCGACAAACTGCCTTTGGCATCATCTTCTCAGTGGCTGTTTCTTGTCTGCTGTCCAAAACGGTGACTGTGGTTCTGGCTTTCATGGCTACCAAACCAGGATCCAGGATGAGGAAGTGGGTGGGGAAAAGATTGTCCACCTCCATTGTTCTTTCTTGCTCACTTATCCAAACAGGGCTTTGTGTTGTATGGTGGGAAACCTCTCCCCCATTTCCACATACTGACACTCATTCCATGAATGATGAAATTTTATTAGAATGTAATGAGGGCTCCACTATCATGTTTTACTGTGTCTTGGGCTACATGGGTTTCCTGGCACTTACCTGCTTCACTCTGGCTTTCTTTGCCAGAAAATTACCTGACAGTTTCAATGAGGCCAAGTTTATCACTTTCAGCATGTTGGTCTTTTGCAGTGTGTGGCTGTCCTTTGTTCCAACCTATCTGAGCACCAAAGGAAAATACATTGTTGCCGTTGAGATCTTCTCTATTTTAGCTTCCAGCTCTGGGTTGCTGGGCTGCATCTTTCTCCCCAAGTGTTACATTATTGTGATGAAGCCTCAGCTGAACAATAGGGAACAACTAATAAGAAAAAAGCCTTGATTTTTCACTGTGTAATACAACAGATGTGTTGTTCTGTGAGCTATCCCAGTCTGTACATGCACTAGAACTCTACAGATGCCTAGTAATTTATAAATAATTTTAGAGGCAAGATGTTCTTGAAATTGTTCTCCCTTTATAAAGACATCTTGAAATTTACTTTCTGTCACTGAAATGAGGGCTCAACTACAGTGTTTTACTGTGCCTTGAGCTTTCCTGCGCCTTTCCTTTCCAAGAACCTCCATGAAGCCAAGTTCACCACTTTCAGCATGTTATATATAAAAGGGGAAAAAAGGAGGAGCCTGCAAACTACAGACGGATTAGTCTCTTCAGCATCATCAGAAAACTCTGCACAAGACACCTACCTACAATGGAAACTCCTTGATTGGAGTAAGCTGGCTTTAGGGATGCTCGATCCACTACTGATCAGTGCTCAGTACTTCAGCACCTAATTGAAAAGTTCTCCTCCTGTAAAACAACCTCCCTTTATGCTGCTTTCATAGACCTCAAAGCAGCATTTGACTCCATATCCAGAAAAACTGGAGGCTACCTCAATAGACCGACAAATGCTTCATCTAATATGTACGTTTCATGAAGGGACCTCACTCAAAGTAAAATGTAACCCCTGGGGCCATCTTACTGATGCCATTGAAACTGAGAAAGGTGTCAAGCAAGGCTGCATACAGGCCCCACTCTTATTTAATTATTACATTAATTCCATGGTGGGCCATCTCCACAACATAAACATTCACCCCCCAAAACTTGCTCGAAGACACATCTCTGTCATGCTGTATGTAGATGATGCAGCAATACTTTCAAGAACACCTTTTGGCCTCAAAAGAGCACTGGGAACATTAACACAATACTGCAAGGAGGACCAGCTAGAACTCAACTATCAGAAAACTAAGCTCGTGGCATTTGCCAAAAGGCCTTTGAGCCGCTCTTGGAGCATAGATGGCCACAAGATTGAGCAGGTCTCTTGTTTCAAATACCTGGGGGTAGTTTTTCACTCTACCAGCAGTAGGAAAGCCCATGGGGAACATGTTGCTGAAACTGCACAGACAAGCTCATCTGCAATCCTTAAATTTCTTAAAACAAGAGGTGGCCACTATATACCTGCAGCACTCAAATTCATTGAAGCCAAAACAATAGCACAACTTGTCTATGGTGCCTAGCTGGGCCCCTTCTCTATTTTGTCATCCCTAGAATTTGTACAATCCAGATTTCTAAGATCAGCCCTTCAAGTCCCACAATGTGTCTCTAATGCCACCCTGAGACTAGAGAAAGGTTTCATAAAAGTGGAGACTTCAGTGTGGGTGACCATACTCAACTACTGGCTCAGACTATCTTTATTTCCCCTTGGCCTTGCCCCACTAACTATGAACGATGGTTTTCAATTCACGTGGAAACAGGCTGTGGTAACCTCAGCCAGTCGCCCAGTCCCACCTGGGGAGGCGTTGCCAGGGGATCGGCCAGATAGGGCCCACACAACAGAGGGTGGATCTTACCTGTGAATCGGTTTCAGCCTAAATGGGGGGGGGAAGCGTGAAGTGGTGACCCCCCCTTGCGGCGGTGATCCCAGGGTTCCCCGTTAAAGGGGTCTTGAGGGGAGGCATTGGTCATATGCCGAGAGGTTGTTATTGCTCTCCCCTGCAATGGCAGTGAAACAGGGGGTGGGTTCTCTGCTTGAACATATGTTCTCCAGAGCCAGCCCAATCCCCACACATTTTGGATAACCCTGATGTCCCCCAGATCCCCGGCTGGGGACTGGGAAGGATAAATGCCCAATGCCTGAGCCAAGGTCTCCCTGCATCTGAAACCTAATAAAGCTGTGACCAGTTTTAATCCCATAGCACGTTGTCTTGAGTCATTATTCCACTCGGGAGTCGCCTGGGGTGGAGGTGGGGACTCCACCTGTCCATGCAATGGGCACCCATACTGGAGTGCTCTATAGACTGATATCTGTGGTCTTATATATACTAGCCTTTTGTTCTCTTTCACTCTTGTATGATGTTCCTAACCCTTCTTTAAGACCTTCTTAGCTTCTTTTGGATTCTTATATATATTCTGTTTTAACTTCTTTTAGTGTTTGTTTGTTTTTTGATCTTTTTTATTTTAAATGACTTTAAAAGATTGTACCCCTCCGCCTTATGCTGGTCTACGACTGTAATAAAGTGTTGTTGTTGTTGTTAGTATTTTGCAGTGTTTGGTTATCCTTCATTGCAGCCTACCTGAATTTTATGGGGAAATACAGTGTAGCTGTGGAGATCTTCTTTATCTTAGCCTTCAGCCTTGAGTTGCTGGCTTGCATCTTTACTCCGAAAATGTTACATCATTGTGATCAAAACTGAGCTGTGGTTCAGTGCTTCTCATACAGATAATCTGTACTTCAATCTCTTGTTCAACCAATGGCTGGCAGGGTGAGGAGCAACCTCATGTGAAATTTTTAAGAATTACTACCTTTCTGTAAACTGTCCTGAGCTAAACTGAACAGTGGTCTAACTCAGTGTGTGACTGCTTTCTAAGTTCCGGTGACATTACAGTAATATTTTATGTGTGGGATAGTCATAATATACTGTGTTGCTCAGTCACATAACCTTGCAACCCGGTGTACAAACCTACTCCCACTGTCAGGCTCAGGCAGAGCAACAGCTCTACAGCTGAGCATGTTTAGGGAGTGCTGTAAGTTTATGCCACCTTAACTTACACCAAATTGTTTTATACCAGCTTCTTGTGTATAGGATTGCTCCCTCAGTGAGCCATAACTTTGTACTAAATTAGTCAGAATACACCAGAATTTCATATATTATTCAAGTCTCAATCCCAATTCACTATTTATTTAATTATATGTTTTAAATTTTCATTCCTTCCTTAAAGGGTGGGGAGGGAGAGAAAAGCCCCTGATAAATTTACCCATAATCTTTTTTCAATCTGCATTCAATTAAGCCCTCTACAATCATAACCATCAAGTGTGGAGAAAACACATAAGGTAAGGTAGCAGGGGCAGACCAAGACATTTTATTGTTGAGGTGAAGAACTAAATTGCAGCCCCCTCTCCATTCCAACTACATAAGGTGACTGGGGTGACAGTGGAATCACCCTTTAACACTGCAGTAGTTTTTCCTCCACTCTGACCAACTCCAATGGACCAACTTGGAAACTACATTGCAAGCTAATGAACACATACAGTCCTGTCCTCCAACATATTGTCACCACTGCTTTCATCTAGCACTGCTTACATCTACCAATTTGGGGAATAGGCCATAGTTCAGTGGTAGAGCTTCAGCTAACAATAATGATGGTACCAGGTTCAAATGCTGGTATCTGCAGGTAGGATTCAGAGACCCCTGTTTTAAAAGGTGGATAACCCATGCCAGTCAGTGTAGACAATATGGGGCTAGGTGAACAAATTGTCTGGCTTAGTTTAAGGCAGCTTCTCATGTTTTTTATTTTGGCTCCAGATTTGGATCCAGATCAATTTCTTTAACTACTAGCCCCATTTTCTTCTTGATACTCAAGGCTACCCCACTGAGTAAGAGATATTACTTTCCTTCAGAGATGGCAATCATGTATTTATTTCACTGTTCTCCAGAGAATACATCTTTCATCTGAGTCCCCTGTAATTAGCTAACAAACTGCAATTGATTCTGCTGCTTGCAGAATCCCCGAGAGCTATAGTAGCATAGTCAATAACAGAACTAATTAAAATACTGTAACTTTGGAATAAATATAACTCAGTCCCATACAATGCTGAACTAAGGAGCAGAATTTGGGAGAGATAAAGCTCCATGAGTTTCCTATTTGAGATGCAAGATCTTAAACTCCAAAATTAGGGTGCAGGGACATTGCAGGCTCGACACTGATAATTAAGTTACATCTGAAGACAGGGAGCAAGATCAATAGCAAAGATTAGTATTCAGGATGCCTGCATCAGTGGTATTGCATATGCTCCTACTGTCCCAAATATTGGCCACTTCTGTTGTTAAATATAGAATGCAGGATCCCTTTGATATTCTTCACAGGTATTATCAGCCTGGAGACATAATCTTTGGAAGCATTGGTTCTCAGAGCATAATCCTTTCCAGTCCAAAGGCTTTTGATGAACAACCTCCCCAGAAACTATCTGAAGAAGCAATGTAAGAAATACTTTTTTCTACAGTATACCTAGGATATTTTCTATTTTACAAGCTCCCAATACAGTAGAATTGGCAAATTTGTTCTGTAGCAGTGCATGAAAGATATATTTTCATTACTAAACCTTTTAGCATGATGTGTTAATGTATTTCTATGTTGACTCACACTCCAAAATGACAAGAAATTACAGCTGTTAAGGGACACAGCTTTAGCAAGCATGATATCTAGGCAATATTGATATGGTATGGTAATCCAGCTTTATTGCTACTTTGGAGTTGCATGACTGTCAGTGGCAGAAGGATGGACCCAAGTCTCAGATTCCCTGTTCATTGGAGTAGACACATGCTGCCTATTCAACTGATTCTCTCATGAAATTGAAGCTACCATTTAGCATTACAAGTTTTGAACTGGCAACTAATGTCATCCCTATAGAATGATAAAGTTGGAAGGGAAATTGAAAAGCATCTGGTCCAATCCTCTCCTTAGTGCATGATAGCCATAGTTGAAACATTCCTCCTTCCTCTTGCTATCAATCTTTCACACAGGTTTGGGCTAGCTTTCTCAAACTGAAGCAAATATCCTGTCCGGTTTTTTCATATTTCCCCATGGTTCAGAAGTAGCAAAATAAATGAGAAAAAGAGAGACATTTTAAGTACTTTTTCAGTTTATGGGACAGGAAATATTTAAGCTTAGAACTTGAATATAGAGTCTCAGTAGAACATACCCTGGAAATATTCCACATAGAGATAATGTGGTCGAGCAGATGCAGAAGGACACAGGAAATCAATTCAGAGAGGCCAATGCATCACAGATTAAAATACGAGTGCTGAAAAGACTTGTAAAGAGAAACTTTATGCAAGTGTTTATACATTAATGTCAGACGCCTCCAATGGGGTGAATTGGAGTACTTAGTCTTAGAAGACATCATTGATATAGTGGGCATAATGGAAAGCTAGTAGAATGGAAAGAGCCAGTGAGAAACAATTACCTCAGAATATAATCTCCATAGGAAGGAAAGAGAATGACAGAGTTGCTTTGTATAACAAAGAGATCACTGAGTCCAGTCAACTAGAAATCCCAGAACAGGGATATAGCTTAGTCCAGGTAGTTTAGTCTCAGTGATCTACACACTGGAAGTTTTCCAGATAGAGATAATGTGCTCTATGTTGTCCAAAAGCTGCAAAATGCTATGATTTGGTTTCAGGCAGGCACAGTTTGGTGACATTACTCCAATTCTGAAGGTGATAAAGGTAGGGACACAAAACATAGCATTTTCTGTTACAACACTTCTCAATAACATCATGCCAAGGATAATTTGATCCAGTCCTATATTTCTATGGCCATTAAATAGTTATATTATACTAATGTCTTTAGATGGCAATTGAAAATAAAACAAATAGGCATTTGAAAATAGAATTTTGTGATCCGTTTTGTTGTATTGCTGATAAGGTAGGGGAAAGAAGGCTAAATAACTAGATAAAATAATATAAATTATCATTATAATATAAATTATGAAGACTACAGCTCTGAACTCATTCTTGATCCAGGAGACATGGTACCTTACTTGTTGATGTATATTTGATATGCCAACATAATGCTGAGCACCTGAATAAATGATTAATTTATGAAGTACTGGACTCCAGTACTGTAATGTTCAAAACCAAAAACAATAAACAACTTAATAATAAGAAGAAATGTGCATGATGTAATAGAAATACTATCACAAAGTGTAGAAAATAAATATAACAAAATGCAAATCTTTTCATAGTGCAGTGACTAAGAACTACCAGCACATCTTGGCCTTGGTGTTTGCTATAAACGAGATCAATGAAAACCCTAAGATCCTACCAAATGTCACCCTGGGATTTCATATGTATGACATCTATTCCAATGCTGCATTCACCTATCATGCTACAATGAAACTTCTTTCAACAAGAGACAGATTTATCCCCAACTATAAATGTGACTTCCAAGATCATCTTCTTTCAGTCATTGGGGCACTTCACTCAGAAATGTCTCACCACATAGCTAATGTTTTGAGTATCTACAAGATTCCACAGGTAGGATGTGTGTGCGGAGTTTAGAAATGTATGGTCGTTTTTAACCATTTTTCTTTTTTACCACATGTGGCCTAATATTTGAGAGACAGGGAAAGGTACATTTCATGTAAACATGTAGACCTTACCATTTATATGAATGCCATATGCAGATATGTAGCATGCCATATGTAGTATAAACACCAACAACTGGGAAACACCCGCCTGCAAGTGCTCCAGTTGGAGAACAGCCTTTACCAAAGGTGTCATGGGTTTTGAAGATGCTTGAACTCAGAACGCAAGGGAGAAATGTGCTAAGAGGAAGGCATGCTTGGCACACCCTCGCCATGATCAACTCCCATCTGGAGACCAATGTCTCCACTGTGGAAGGACACGGGGATCCAGAATTGGTCTCCACAATCACTTACAGACCAACTGTTAAAACCGTGTTTATGGAAGACAATCTTACTTGGCTACGAGTGATCGAAGAAGAAGAAGAAGAAGAAGAAGAAGAAGAAGAAGAAGAAGAAGAAGAAGAAGAAGAAGAAGAAGAAGTAGAAGAAGAAATGCAGAGAAGGGAAAACAGTACTTATAAATAGTGGAGAAAAAGACAAAAATATTCTTTTAGGCCATATACATGTGAAGTTATTCAAAAGTGTTTAAAGTTCTTTAGGCCCATTAATTATTCTATTGTTCATTGTGAGGGACATTTCAAACATTCCTGGATCCAATTGCTATCCTTTTGCATTTGGATCTCACATTCTCCTTTATAAACTTTTAGAAGGAAGCCAGTGTGCTGTAGTAGTAAAGAGCGGTGGACTCGTAATCTGGGGGACCAGGTTCGCATCTCTGCTCCTCCACATGCAGCTGCTGGGTGACCTTGGGCTAGTCACACTTCTTTGAAACCTCTCAGCCCCACTCACCTCACAGAGTGTTTGTTGTGGGGGAGGAAGGGAAAGGAGAATGTTAGCTGCTTTGAGACTCCTTCGGGTAGTGATAAAGTGGGATATCAAATCCAAACTCTTCTTCTTCTGCTGCTGCTGCTGAGTAATTACAGTGCTCAGTACAATTCTGTTCTGGTTTGGGATCACAACTTTCACTGCCATAGCCCTACTCTTACAAAGAAGGACATTTTATTTAGTGACAAAGAAGAAATGTACAAATGTTAATAATAACCACAAGGGTAACACCTTGACCTCCAAATATGTAAGAATTGGTTTTATTACGCTTGGGTATATGTGATGTTATATACATTAATATCTATAGTGAACCTCATATAAGACCAATTACCTAATTGATCCACTGACCAGTCATTTTATTTTAAAAATTAAAAAATGGAAACCCGAGTATACCCAAAGGAGCGTCTCCACCCCCACTGTTCAGCCCAGACACTGAGTTCCTCATTCGAAGGTCTTCTGGCACCTTTTTCACTGCAAATAGTGACGTTAGAAGGAACCAGGCAGAGGGCCTTCTTGGCAGTGGTGCTTTCCCTGTGGAACGCCCTCCCATCAGATGTCAAGGAGATAAAGAACTACACAACTTTAAGAAGACATCTGAGGGCAGCCCTGTATTAGGAAGGTTTTAATGTTTGACATTTTATTTATTTTTTATATGTGCTGGAAGCCACAAAGAGTTGTTTATTGTTATTATCAGAAGGAACTACACATGACATCTAATTGGTGATGCATGCAAAATCTGGATAAGGGCCTCCTAGTTTCCCATTGTCCTGGTGTCTTGACTACTATTTGCCCACATTTGCTATTAAATAGAAAAAATGTAACCCATTTGAACGACGTAATCAAGTCATCCTATCCCCCCACCCATTTAGTAATGTAGTAAACTCATTCAGAACATTTTTCTAATCTAACCTGAAATGGGGAAGGGGCTCTTTAATCTAGCCACAAATCATTTCTCCTCCTTGATTATGATGGTACTCCTCCAGCCTATAAGAGTGAGGTCTAATGCAAGAGCAGCAGGAAGAACACAAAGTTTCCTGTTTCAACATTAAGAAAAAGAAGTATACAGTGGTACCCCGCAAGACGAACGCCTCGCAAGACGGAAAACCCGCTAGACGAAAGGGTTTTCCGTTTTGGAGGCGCTTCGCAAAACAAATTTCCCTATGGGCTTGCTTCGCAAGACGACAGCCCATAGGGAAATCTCCGGGACAGCGGGGAAGCGCAGCGCGTCTTCCCCACTGTCCTCGGACCTCCTCCCGCCGCCCGGCATCGGAACGAATCTCCGATGCCGGGCGGGGGGGGGGACGCCTCCTCCCGCCGCCCGGCATCGGAACGAATCTCCGATGCCGGGCGGGGGGGGGGGAACGCAAGACAACAGCCCATAGGGAAATCTCCGGGACAGCGGGGAAGCGCAGCGCGTCTTCGCCACTGTCCTCGGACCTCCTCCTGCCGCCCGGCTTCGGAACGAATCTCCGATGCCGGGCGGGGGGGAACGCCTCCTCCCGCCGCCCGGCATCGGAACGAAGCTCCGATGCCGGGCGGCGGGGCGGGAACTCCTCCTCCCGACGCCCGGCATCGGAACGAAGCTCCGATGCCGGGCGGGGGGGGACGCCTCCTCCCGCCGCCCGGCATCGGAACGAAGCTCCGATGCCGGGCGGGGGGGGGGCGGGGACACCTTCTCCCGCCGCCCAGCTTCGGATGGCTTTCCTGAAGATTTGGGGTGGGAGGAGGGTTTTCCTTCCCACCGCCAACATTCAGAATGCTGTTCTGAATGTTGGTGGTGGGGAGGAAAAACCCTCCTCCCACGCAAGCCCCGGGAACAGAGGGAAAGCGCTGCGTGCCTTCCCCTCTGTTCCCATACCTGTCCTGAAGGCTTGCGGTGGGGAGAAAAGCCCTTCTCCGCACCACCAGCCTGGCAAGCGGTTTCCCTAGGAACGCATTAATTGATTTTCAATGCATTCCTATGGGAAACCGTGCTTCGCAAGACAAAAAACTCGCAAGAAGAAAAAACTTGCGGAACGAATTAATTTCGTCATCGAGGCACCACTGTACCTGTTCATAGTCCCCAAATTATGACTTAAATCATGCCAGAATATAAAATTTCGTATCTCAAAACCAAGCAAATTAGTGTACTAACAGATTCATTAAAGAACAGTGGCTTTTGGAATGAAACAGTCTGCCCAGAACTGATAAGCCAATTGAAGCATACAGTGTACTTAAAATAAATAAATAAAGAAAAATACCTTTGTCTGAATTTAATCTATTTGAGATAGCATTGAAAGGAATGAATACCTGTTTTCTTTTAATATATAAAAAATATTTTTTGGTTTTCTACCCACACCACTTCCAATAAACTTTTAGCTTTTGTATGGTTCCACTCCTCGGAGGACATATATCACTGAATTCCTTTCATCCTATCGCATGGTCCCAAATGATAGCATTCCGTTCCTGGGGATTCTCCAGTTACTCATCCATTTCAAATGGATATGGATTGGATTCATTGCTGATGACAATGATAAAGTAGAAATGTTTCTGCAACACATGCTTCCCTTATTATCCCAGAGTGGCATATGTTTAGCCTTTGTAGAAACGTGTCCCCAAAATTTCAGCTTTGATGATGAGAATGGAGACATAATAAAAAAAGGAGCTGAAATGTTTGACAGAGTTATGAGCAGCACAGCCAATGCATTTGTCTGCTATGGAGAAGCAGATTCCATAATATTTTTGAGATGGGTGCTATATCTACCAGAAGTGGAAGATACAACACAAATGCCAAGAGGTATAGTCTGGATCCTGACAGCACAGATAGAGTTGAAATCATTTTCCTACCAACGCGATTGGGATATCCAAGCCTTCCATGGTGCTATATCTTTTTCAATCCACTCCAATGAGGTACAGGGATTCAGAGAATTTCTTCAGGGCAGAAACCCTCCCAGCACAGCAGATGATGGTTTTATCAGAGATTTCTGGGGACAGGCATTTGGCTGTGTTTTCCCAAGCTCTGCTTTGGATGATGTGGTGGGTGATATCTGTACTGGAGATGAGAGTTTGGAGAATCTTCCTGGACCTGTTTTTGAAATGAGCATGACTGGTCACAGCTACTGTATCTACAATGCTGTCTATGCAGTGGCCCATGCGCTGCATATGCTTTCATCCACACCCAAACACAGAACAATGGCAGAGGGAGAAAGAAAGAAACTTCAGAAGAATCAACCATGGCAGGTAGTGGCTGGCAATGTCATTTCCTTGCATTTTCTGTATTTGCCTACACTTTTCCTAGTGACCTATGCTATTCTCTAATCCAGATGAAGTTGTATACAGAAGAGTTAGTGATAATAGTCCTCACAGTGTCATGGACAACTCTCATAATAATTTCCTGGGTGCTGCTGTTCATAGGTTGTACATGGGATGTACATAGGGCAAGGACTAGGGATGGAAAACTAGGTATAGTGTTGTTGCAAAGAGTGTAAGTCAGGGATGGGGAAACTGGCACTCTATAAATTGTTGGATTCCAGCTTGTGAGATCCCTTACCATTAGTAGTGCTGGTTGCAGCTAATCTTATTTGAAGCCCAACAACATAAGCGAGCTGAAAATGGGAACTGTATAGCCCAATATACATTGGCCCCACAGCCAGAATGAAGAGTGGACAATAATAACTGGCAAGGTAAAGGTAAAGGTACCCCTGCCCGTACGGGCCAGTCTTGACAGACTCTAGGGTTGTGCGCCCATCTCACTCCGGAGACACTTCCGGGTCACGTGGCCAGCGTGACAAGCTGCATCTGGCGAGCCAGAGCAGCACACGGAAACGCTGTTTACCTTCCCGCCAGTAAGCGGTCCCTATTTATCTACTTGCACCCGGGGATGCTTTCGAATTGCTAGGTTGGCAGGTGCTGGGACCGAGCAGCAGGAGCACACCCCACCGTGGGGATTCGAACCACCAACTTTTCGATCGGCAAGCCTTAGGCGCTGAGGCTTTTACCCACAGCGCCACCCGCGTCCCTTCAATAATAAGTGGTAGAGAGGTTCATTTCATTCATTATATTTCTATGCCACTTTTTACTCACCATATCTTGTTATATTTACCTTCTCACAGTAAATGCCAAATAAACCAAACAGGTAAATAATAACTCAGGTCACTACAAGCCTATTCAAGTAAGAAAATGAACATGAAATGCCCAGTCAAAATGTACCCCAAAAAGTAGCATAAGGAAGCATTTGTGGAAGGCACTCCCTTTTAAGGACAGCTCGCTCCCCCAGCTACTCCCTCAGATGTTATGTGGTGAAGTCCTTAACTGTGTTTGCTTGGTTGTAAGTTGCAAAGGGCGTGGGTGGCGCTGTGGGTTAAACCACAGAGCCTAGGGCTTGCCGATCAGAAGGTCGGCGGTTTGAATCCCCGTGATGGGGTGAGCTCCCGTTGCTCAGTCCCTGCTCCTGCCAACCAAGCAGTTTGAAAGCACGTCAAAGTGCAAGTAGATAAATAGGTGCCGCTCCAGCGGGAAGCTAAACGGCGTTTCTGTGTGCTGCTCTGGTTCGCCATAAGCAGCTTAGTCATGCTGGCCACATGACCCGGAAGCTGTACGCCGGTTCCCTTGGCCAATAAAGCGAGATGAGCACCACAACCCCAGAGTCATCCACGACTGGACCTAATGGTCAGGGGTCCCTTTACCTTTAAGTTGCAAAGAAACCCATCTGGTCCTGTCTATGCTTTTTGGCGCATGGGTGAATTTGAAAATGTTCTATATTCCCTCTCTGCTTCTCTTAAAGTTTTTTTTTTTAATTTAATATTTTCCTTAACTTTGGAAAAGGTGATTTACTGCAATGAAAAAGTGTGGATTATTATATATGTGTTATTTACTATTTAAGAGAGAAAGGTTTGGCTTCTTGTTGTACATTAACACCATTTTATTAAATGTCAGTCTTTTCCTTTTCAATCTAGGTCCACCACTTTCTCAAACAAGTCTCATTTAATAACAGTGCTGGGGATGTGGTTTCCTTTGACCAGAATCGGGTATTAGTGGCAGGATTTGATATTGTAAACTGGGTCACATTCCCAAACAAATCTTTTGTTAGAGTGAAAGTTGGAAAGATTCATTTCAAAGCTCCAAGTGAAGACCAAGCAATCACCATTAAAGAAGATGCCATTGTGTGGCACAGATGTTTTAATGAGGTAGGATTTAAATACAATAGTTAATGAAGTAACCTCATTTTGAATTTTCACAGGGACACCAAATAAACTTTTCACATATGAAATGCTCTGTTGTGTATAGCCATTTGGTGCACAGAAACCCTTCTCTTTCCAGAAAGCAATTAAATGGCAATATTTTAAGACTTACAATACATGACACACAATGAGAAAGGGTATCATATAACTGCCTAGACAATGAATGGACTGTGTATCCCCATCACTGTGTAGTTCATGAGACGCAAGTCTTGATTACTGCAATACATTCTATTGGTCGTATCTTGGTGTCTAGCTTGGGTCTGGTTTTGACCTATAAATGGCTCACCTCAATACCTTCTTTCCCCATATAAACTGACCAAGACTGTGAGCATCATCTGAGGCCCTTCTTCATGTGCCTCATCCACAAGGGGTTGGAAAGTAGCAACATGAGAATGAGCATTTTCTGCAGTGGCTCCTCCCAGGGAGGTTTGTCTGGCACTTTCATCATACATCTTTAGGTTCCTCAATAAGGTTTCTCTTCAACAAGGCTGATTAACAGTCAGTGTTGTTTTAGATGTGGGAGGGTGGAGGTTATTGATTTATGTTGTTCTTCTTGTTTTCATTATGCACTTTGTGGTTTTATTCTGTACTTTTATGTTGTGAACTGTCCTCAGATCTTCAGATGAAAGACGGTATCCAATTCAATTAATAAATAAAGTAAGTTATATAAATAAATAGATGTATATCAATGGGTAACTTCCACACTGTAGGATATAATGAGAGGCAATTGTTGCACTTTACAATGTTCAATTTTTCTCCATATTCTATTTGAACCATGCTAAGCTTGCTTAACAAACAACTGGCATTAAAGTGACACAAACATTAACACCCTCTTATTTCCTTGATGCATTAGGCATATCCTATTTCTGTATGCACTGATTCCTGCTTTCCTGGTTATAGCAAGAAAAAGAAGGAAGTGGAGCCATTCTGCTGCTATGATTGCTTTCCATGTCCAGAAGGGAGGATATCTGATAAGAATGGTGAGAATGATTTTGTAGAGTACTATCAAAAATGTGTACATAATTCAGAGAAATATTATTTCCTCTTTTCTTCCAGACATGGCTGAATGTTTTCAATGCCAAGAAGATCATTATCCAAGCAAGCATAAAAATACATGCATTCCTAAGCTTGTAACCTTTTTGTCATATGAAGAACCTTTGGGGATCAGTTTAGCTACTGGTGCTCTTTCATGTTCTTTGATCATAGCTCTGGTGCTAGGCATTTTTGCAAAGCACTATGACACTCCCATTGTCAAAGCCAACAACCGTTCTCTCACCTACATTCTCCTCATCTCTCTTTTGCTCTGTTTCCTGTCTGCATTGCTATTCATTGGACGACCTGAGAAGGTAATGTGTCTCCTCCGACAAACTGCTTTTGCCATCATCTTCTCAGTGGCTGTATCTTGCATGCTGGCAAAAACCATGACTGTAGTTCTGGCTTTCATGGCCACCAAGCCAGGATCCAGGATGAGGAAGTGGGTGGGCAGAAAACTGTCCACCTCTGTTGTAATTTCTTGCTCCTTTATCCAAACAATGATTTGTATTATATGGTTGGCAATCTCTCCCCCATTCCCAAATCTTGACAAACATTCAACAATTAATGAAATTGTATTGGAATGTAATGAGGGTTCAAGTACCATGTTTTTCTGTGCTTTGGGCTACCTGGGTTTCCTGGCACTTGCCAGCTTCACAGTGGCTTTCCATGCCAGGAAGCTACCAGATAGTTTCAATGAAGCCAAGTTGATCACTTTCAGCATGTTAGGGTTTTGCAGTGTTTGGTTCTCCTTTGTTCCAACCTACCTGAGTTCCAAGGGGAAATATACAGTAGCTGTGCAGATCTTCTCAATCTTAGCCTCCAGTAGCGGGGTAATGGGCTGCATCTTTTTCCCAAAATGTTACATCATTGTAATAAGGCCTCATTTGAACAAAAGGGAACTACTAATCAGTAAAAATTTCAAATAATCAGGTATTGTAACAAAAGTTTTTGTCAATGCCTACATGGGCTGGATTTTCTGTTTGAATTATCCTAGCCTGGAACTGCACCATATTGCTGTTTCCTACACAATACGGTATCAAAAAAGAATTTGGGGAACTTCAACAGGAGGAGGAAGAAGAGGAAGAAAAAGAGGAGAAAGAAGAGGAGGATGAATGAATGAATGAAACCTGAAGTGGCCCGTGCAGAACTGTATAAAAATCTTAATATACTAGAATCAATCTTAAAGTGCTATATTGGACTATATATGGACTAAATAATAAGACTAAAAAAAAGAGTAATACACATATTGGCAAAACAATAAACGAGATATGTTCACACTTATGAACAGGGTAGAATGAATAGCCTAGGCAGCTTAAAATGGGGTGGGTGCCTTCCTACTTGCTTTTATGGGTTCAAAGTGTATAAAAAGCATGACAATCTTGTAGGGCAGGGGTGGGGAACATGTGACCCTATAGATGTTGTCAAACTATAACTTCTTTAACTTCTGGCCTTTGTCCATGCTGGCTAGGTCTAATGAAATATGAGGTCCAACATTTTCAGAAACCACAGAGGGAAGAGTCAGACTCAGAAACTGAACTAAGTGAATGAGGGACTGACTCTGCAGATGAGAGCTGGCTGACAGAGTCAAGAAAGGGCAGTTTGACCCCCCCCTTCCCAGGGAAGACTGTTAGCTTTCAAGAAGAGGAAGAGTTAGAAGGCAGCCAGAGCATTGCTAGGCAATCAGCAGAAAAGCAGAGATCTGAGACTGTGTCAAGTGGAAGTGGGGAGGGCAGAGGCCAGCCTCTCACTCCCCATTCTAGGAGTCTGGATAAGATAAGAGGGCAGCAGAAGGGAAAAAGGGGAAAGGCTGGAGTTTGGCATCCTTCCTGCTGTGGGAGGGGCAAAGATTTGGACTGACCAACTATTGTCAATGCTAGTAGGTGAGAAGCCATGCTCTGGATGTTTTTTTTGTTTTTTTTTTTTTTTGTTTTTTTTTTTTTGTAAATAAACATACATACATAAAACTGCCGGAGAGTCATTACTTCTTATTGGTGCTTGCTTACCTGCCTATTCCCCCCATTTTTCTGTTGCCCTACATTTTTCCCCAGAAAAAAAATATTAAAATGGAAAATTAAAAAGGTCCATTCCTTATCTTGTTCAGTCCCCCCCATACCTTCACATCTCTTGCTGTGATATTGTCTCTGAAAATGTTCCCAGAAACTGATCATTTTTGTTATGTGCATAGTCTAGTTAGGTTTCTCATGACTCAAAGAGTTAGGTCTTGATTTTTCTGCAGTGTTTTCTGGTGGAGTTTTATTTCCTGTTCATGTATTCTTTGTCATTCTACTAGAGATGTGGCAAACATGATTTCAGCAGCACTGTAATTAAATCTCAATTTTAGTCATTGATTGTCTGCCCTGTAATAATAATAAAACCCTATAATTAATCTTACCAAAACCTCTAGAAAGTTCTAGTGGTTGCTAGTGAAATGAATAGCTATGTCTATGAAGGATGTTATATAAAAGTGCCCCATGGAATTCTGAGTTGGAACTGAAGATTAGAGGGAGCTGTGACCCCACCAATCTGTTCTTTTATATAATTAAGCCCTTCTCAACATCTCTGCAAACATCTAACCTCATTTACTGCTGGCAAAAAGCTTGGAAACCAATCAAGGGATTCCTTGGGTTCATTTTCAGCAATGTGACTTCTTAAAAGGAAAACCTGAGGCAAAACTGAAGTTTGCAGCAGGATGCTTTTATTAGTGGCATTGGCACTGTTGCTGCTGCCACACACCATCAGTGATCATCTTCCAATTCTTCAGAAATATTATCAACCAGGAGACTTCATTGTTGGTGGAATTGTGTCACATTCACTTATCCTTTCAGAGCTGACTTCCTTCAAGCACCATCCCAATGAGGCAGTGATTGAAGAGTCTGTGTAAGTCCCCCCACAACATACTTCATACAATTGTGCAACTGCATGCTCCAAATTTTATTAATATCAGTTCAGTCTCGTGGATTATTTTAATTTATTTTTAAATCCTCAAAATACTTGCTTTGAATGTTGTCGAATCTTCTCCAAACTGTTTAGTTTCCAGTTGCAATGAAGTATTTTTTTTAGATAGTTTACAATATTGTCAGAACACTTTACTCGATATGCAGAAAGGCAGGAGCAAACGTTTACTGCACAGAGATAAACAACAACTACCTTCTCTGAATTAGTGTTTTCAGCCTCTTGTTGTTTGGGCATGTCATACACACTACATGTGACACCACAGACACACATATGATCTAGAGTCTATATTCTACCACACTATACATTGGAAATTTCTTTGGGGCAAAATGTATCCTTTTTAAAAAATAAAATATGATTTTGTTTTGACATTGAATTAAGGTTTAATGATAGGACACACTTCCTCTTTTATATTTATTATAATCCAGGGGACCTAAAACACCCCCAAGTCCTTCAGAAGATGTTCTTCAGATTAATGATGGACTAGTATGTCATGCATAAGGTTTTAAATCTAAAATTGTTACTTACTTGAAGAAGTACAATACTCACATATATTCAAGGCATTTTTCAATAACTGCTGTATATTAGATATGTTGGAATGGATAAATTTGTTAATATTCTCTCTCTCTATTCCTCATTTTTTTCCCCATCTTAAGTTTAGTTCTCCACATTTCCACTCATTTGTGTGTATTTTTTTTTTTAAAGAAAAGGGCCCTCATGAAAACTCATCAGTGCAAATTTTTCTTAACATACAGGTTTGTATGCAATTTCACTAAGAAACTCATTTTTGCAGACCAATTTCCCTTAATAAAATGCATTTGTGTCCATTATTTTCACTAATAAATGAATTTTAATGCACCCTTTACCCCTGTAGATTCATTTTTGAACACATTACTTGACTGAAGAAATGCACTGCAAAATTCTGAAAACTGCAGATCTTGGAGAATGATTTTGTTTTAGTTCACACAGCATGAATTTGGTACATTCAACTTTAAACGTGGATAAAATTTATTTTCATCCCTAGTAATATGAGCTCAAAAACACTTGTTCATGTATCTCTATTTATTGATGTAATTGTTACCATTTAAAAAATATCTTCAAAAGCAATATACATTTCACACTATAAAGGCTAATTCAGAATTCTTAATTCTTGGGCAGACTAAAAATAAAAAGTTTTTTGTGAATTTTGAATACTTTTAGAACTCATGTTAGAAATATGCTTCTCTGTAGACAGATAGAATAGTGGTCATTCATCATGGAAAACTTGGGAATGTAGCTGAAAGGATATACAGCTCATTCTGAAACTTTCTGCAGACTTCTAGGGATTATTATTAATTATAATATTTATTATATTTTTGTAACACCCTTCATCTATGTAACACAACCAATACACAAACAAATCTATAGAATGCATTTTTATTGCATGTAATAATAATATCAATCTGTTTGATATTGTATGGTGAAATGTGCATTGCATTTTGAATCAGGGCCTCCTGATCAAAAATAGCATGATTAGCATTTGACATAGTGACACCACATGCAACTCTCATTGCAGTGTACTGACTAAGAACTACCAACATGTCCTGGCCTTGGCATTTGCCGTAAAGCAAATCAACGAAAATAGCCACCTCCTACCCAATGTCACGTTGGGCTTCCATATCTACGACACCACTTTCAATACAAAGCAGACCTATCATGCCACCTTAAAACTTCTGAGCACAAGCAGAAGGCTTATCCCCAACTACAAATGTGACACCTGGAACAATCTGGTTGCAGTCATTGGGGGACTTGAATCTGAAACGTCTCTCCATATTGCTACCATTATACAGATCTATAATATTCCCCAGGTAGGCAGTGCACATATACACTTGAATTTAAGAAGTGTCTTGTTGTTGATCTATCGACAAGTATGGTTATGTGAGTAATCAGGGAGATCTTCATATCTTTTTGCAATCAATCGGGGACCACCACTATAAAAGTTCATATGAAGGCAATATACAAGGAGAATGGCTGGTTTGATACATGTATATGTAATAATCAGGCAGGTCTTGATATGGATTGAATTGAGGGCTACAACTTTACCTTAAACAATTTGTGAAATATTATACAAAGTGCTTTTGTTACTGTGCTCCTAATGTAAATTGCATGGTTTTTCTATGTTAAGGGATAAGGGCTCCTCCTCATGATCTGTTTATTTGGCATTCATCCTTTGGTTGCACAAGGCTTACTTGGTGGCTAGACTATAAAAGGTAAAGGGTAAAGGGACCCCTGATCATTAGGTCCAGTCGTGACCAACTCTGGGGTTGCGGAGCTCATCTCGCTTTATTGGCCAAGGGAGCCGGTGTACAGCTTCCGGGTCATGTGGCCAGCATGACTAAGCTGCTTCTGGCCAACCAGAGCAGCACACGGAAATGCCGTTTACCTTCCCGCCGAAGCGGTACCTATTAATCTACTTGCACTTTGACATGCTTTCGAACTGCTAGGTTGGCAGGAAGCTAGACTATATCCAGGCTTTATTGACCATTTGTTCTTATTTATTTTTGAGGTTGTTATGTTTTTGTTCTTAGAACCCTGAACAATTTGTTATCATCAGCAAGCATGGCCATTTCACTGTTCAACCCTAATTCCAGGTCTCAGTACTGATGAGGTCCCAATACTGATCCTTGGGGAAAACCACTTTTTTACATACTTCCATTATATATATATATATATAAAAACCTATCATTTTATCCCTACTCTGTGCCATCTGTACTTTGAGCAGTTACTAATCAAAATGAATACTTTTCATTTTATTTCATGACTGATAAACATAATCCAGAGACATTATTTATTTATTTATTTATTTATTTATTTATAGGCTTTTTGAAAGTTTAAGCACACAGTGTATCTTGGACAACCCAATACCATATACTTTTGGACACTCTGAAACAATTCTAAAAGGTGGTTAGATATGGGCTTTAAAAATGATGCATCTTATCCCGGGCTGCCCAGTTGTATTTAAATTATGGACCATTGTTTCTCAAGAAATGACCAAAATACTCAAATATCACATTCCAACTTCACCACAGATTTGTTTAATGAATCTATGGGATGATCAACTGAAAGGGTTTAACACTAAGGACATGAATGCTGGTGGTTGCCCCTAAATGGAAAACCTTAAAGGACTGGTAACTCTCATTGTGGTATAAAAATATGTGGAGTTTAGCACTAGCTGAAAAAATGGAAAATCATAAATTATGTGTTGCCAAAGGCTTGGGGCATCCTGAAAAATGTTAGGAGGGATTTTATTATATATAAAACAGATACAGAAACACAGGGCTCCCTCTCCATGGTACAATGCGATATTTGACTTTCTTAATGGTATAAACTACTCTACTTACCTGTTTTAAGTCTCCCCCCCCTTTTTTTTTGCTTCTTTGTGAGAGTGTTTGTACTTCTGTAATTTTTATTGTATTGCTTTGTTTGACTTACTTAGAAAAGGCTAGTTAGATTGGACTCAATCTTACAGAAGACATGTTGTTTTTCTTCAGCATGATTTCTTCTATATGTTTGGTGATTTGGGGTAATTCTGCTTTTCATACTCCTTTCCACCAGTTCTCCCAAAACAGACTTTAAGTTAAGCAGCCTATAATTTCTTGGATCTGCAGCTACAGATCACTTTTTAAAGAACTGATGTTACACTGGCTATTTTACAACCACAGGTACAGAATGGAGGCTGATTTTAGGGACAAATTACATATGTTGCTATATATTGTTTTCACATGAATATATGATTCCCGCCTCCTAATATAAGCTGCATTTTTTTTGGGGGGGGGAATACTGCACAGCCTAACTGTGACTTTTTCAACATATGATGAATTTGAAGAGATTATTAGGATCGTTCTAACAATATTTAGTTTGCACATAATTTATCCAAAAGGGAACATGAATTTGGAGGTTGCTTCTGAATAGAAATGTTTGACTTCATTAAGTCCCGGCACCGAGGAGGATAAAATTAGATGTTCAAAAGCACAGCGAGGTAATGAAAGGAAATAAAATCCAAAGGAAGGGGGAGAGCCAGCAACAAAGGCTTTTAGTTAAGAGATTTCTTTGAGCCCCGATAAGAGCGTCTTACCTCGGCGCCATCTTGTTTCGAGCCCCCCATTCTGTATACAGCACCAAAGGATGTCGAGAGACAAAATATTATGGCAGCTGTAAACAAAATTTGCTCCCCCATATTCTATGATTTAAATATCTTAGATAGCAGAGCCAATTACGTCACTAAATTAATAATCCCAGTCCAACGTAGGGCTTTTATGCTGGCCCGGTTGAATGTTTTTCCCTCAGCATTTGTCTGGGGAAGATATCAAAACATCCCTAGAAACAAGAGATTCTGCAGATGCTCTATGAATGTCCCGGACACTGTAGAGCATATTCTCTTTCATTGCCCGCTGTACAGTACGCTCCGTCAACGCGTGCTGTCCCCTCTTTTGGGCGGTCTGGAACCCCAGCAAGGTGAATGTGTGGCATTCTGCCTATCCGACGTTGACCAAAGGGTAACGGCGGGGGTAGCCGAGTTTTTGGTAGCAGTCCTCCAAGGAGCAGGTTAACAAGGAAAACCACTGATTCTATATGTATATATATATATATATATATATGTAGCCAACTGCTGCCTTTTTATATATATTCCAAGGCTTTTACATGTTATTTTCTCTCCTATGGTTTTATTTGCATAATGCCTAATAAAGGTTTGATTGAAAAAAGAAATGTTTGAGAAATGTTGGGGAAATTTCAGTGAATCAGATCAGCAAAAAGTATTGCACATGTGTGCGTGTGTGTGCACATTTCTAATAAATAAATAAAGATAGATTGTAAATATTTCATAAACAAAAAGATTCACAATTGCAATACAGTTGATAAAATGGCATAAGAAGACATATGTACTAAGTATACTCTCATTCAAAATAGATACCATGTACTAATCAACACCTTCATGTCCCCCAAAGGATAAATTGTTAATTATTTATTGTTCTTTAGTGTTTGATGAACTTATTTATTTATATCATGAAATTTATGGGGTACTTGATTGATTTTCGAAAGTAGTTAGCAAAATTTTCATTCAATCTAATGCCTCCCTCACTTAATCATTATCTTTATAAACTATGAAGATTGTCAGCTATTTCAGTGATTATGCAGGTGCTCTATCAAGATATAGGTGTTACCTCCACAACTACAAACCCCTGTGGCAACAAATTAGCAATGACCTGAGGAGATGGAACAATACTATCTTCACTGTCTTAGATAAGCTAGCCATGATCAAAATGATCACCCTTCCAAAATGAACCTATCTCCCCCGTCTTTTTTCTTCTTCCCCAACCTTATTCTGTATACAGCACCAATGTCTCACATCATATGTATCTGATATATAGACTTTACAACCCAAGAAAAGAGACAATGCACATACTTTTGTAAACTAATAAAATCTTTAATATATTTTTTTAAAGAAGAGATACAGGTGTTCTAAGCAATCACTGATTATTACAAGGTTATTATTATTGTTGTACTTGCATTTTGCCTAACAAGTCACCAGTCCTGGGTGGGAAGCATTAGCGTTACTTTAATTTGGTTTCAAACCAGGGTAATCACTTCCAACATTCACTCTGGGGACTTCTGGGCAAGAAAAGAAAATAATTTTTCAAAATATCACCCAGCAGCATTTCATAGCATTCAGTATAGGTTTAATCAATTTTAGTTAATATTAACATTAAGACATTTAGAAGTCTACTCCTATCTTGCTTTAATAAACTTTGACAATTTTATTTCATTCTAAAAATCCATGTCTCTTTCTTTGCCTCTTCTCTGCCCTGATTTGAAATGTAGGTGACCTACGGCTCTGCTCCAGATATGAGTGATGAATTCAAGGGGCTTTCCTTCTACCAGATGGTCCCAAATGAAAACTTTCAGTACAGAGGAATTCTGAAGTTACTTTTGCATTTCAGGTGGACATGGGTAGGAATCATTACTGTGGAAGATGACAATGGAGAAAGATTTGAGCAGACAATGCTTCCCATGCTTTGGAAGAATGGCATCTGTTTCGACTTTATTAAAAAAATTCCCAAAATGACTTATTTCAATGATTATTTTAACTTGATGCAGCTGATGTGGAAAACATTTGACATTGTAATGGAGAGTAAAGCCAACACGTTGGTTTTTCATGGAGAAATTGAGTCTCTTATATATATGAGATGGATGGGAAAATTTTCAGAGATGGGATACATGACAGTGAGGCCAAAGGGAAAAGTGTGGGTTATGACAGCACAGATGGATTTCATCTCATTTTATTTCCAAAGGAGTTGGGATATCCATATCATCCATGGTGCCTTATCTTTCACAGTGCACACAAATGAACCCCAAGGCTTCCAGCAATTTCTTCTGAGTAGAAGTCCTCTGTTGACAAAAGAAGATGGTTTCATCATGGACTTCTGGGAACAGGCATTCCTCTGTCATTTCTCAGTGTTGAAGAAGATGTTTGATGAAACGTGCACTGGGGAGGAGAGGCTGGAGAGCCTCCCTGATCCTGTTTTTGAAATGAGCATAACTGGCCACAGCTACAGTATCTACAATGCTGTCTATGCTGTGACCCATGCACTGCATGCCATGCTTTCATTCAAGTCAAAACATAGAGTTATCATGGACAGAGATAAAGAGAAGTTTCTGAATCAACAGCCTTGGCAGGTAATGTTTTGAGTTAATTCTTGCAGGATATTTTCATATTTCACTGCTTTGTGAAAATATTCATAGCCACAAATTTTAGGACTTGTGTTTCAAACAGTGTGTGTGTGTGTGTGTGTGTGTGTGTGTGTGTGTGTTTATAGACAGATTGATAGATATGTAGAGGTAAACAGTTATCATAGCTGATGTTGGCCCCACACATTAAAATGGATTTTGTTATGTAATAAATACCTGCACCTTTAAGACCCTATGCACCTCTGAACGATTTTCTCCCAAATATTGGGATATTTTAGCTTCTCTTGATCCACCATTTCCAGCCCAAATTCCAGACAGTTGTGCTAAATTGGACAGAATGTCTGCTAATTCTATGGAGAGGAGACTTCTGGGTCTGTTGCAGGCAATGGCGGATGGCAGAAATTGCTCATTCCGAATGATCTGCTTGCTGTGAGGAGAAAAGAAGGTTGTGAAGACAATGCACCTTCTCGAAAAATCCCCCCAAAACCCAAAGTAAAACCTTTGGGTTCCAGAGGGTCCTGCAGTGTCAGTGAACACTCTCATAGAGTTTTCAAAGCTCCAGAGGGAGCTGAAAGGGCTCCATGATTGAGCGCAGACACACATCAAGAACAAGACCACACAGCAAGAAGCCTCGAGATCTGTCATCAAAACAGCAGCCTCTCTACAATAAAAGGATCAGGAACCAAATTGAAAGGTAAAAAATATATGAATTTTTGATTATGAGATAATTGGGGACACATAAGGGAGGAAAAAAGGAGGTCCCCGCCTGGACACAGGTACAGAATTGCATAAAATAAAATCTGCAGGGAAAATAAAGAATAAATATATACCGATTAATGTCTTAGAACACAAGCATACCAGTAAATGAACTGAGTTAAGACTGTAAAAAGTTGAGAACTGGATGCTTTTTTAAATTTTATTTTTGAGAGTATCTTCCAGCAGCTCCACCAATTTGCAAATGGACTTAAGTTATTTTGAGTAGTAGGAAGAACAAAAGAGGGCCTGGCTTTTATGATTTATAGAACTGAGTTTTATGAAGATTTTTTTTCTATATATATCTGGGGGGGATCTTCATAAACCTCAGTTCTTAGCAGGCCTACTCAGAATTAAATATATCTATTTTTTATTAAATTTTCTGTTTTACAATCTAAAATGCTCATTTAAACTTCCTTAAATTATCATTGACTTCCCTTCTTCTCTTTCCATGGTTCTTTTGTATATCATAAATCCCTGCATATTTTACAAAAACTAAACCATTCAGTATTCCATTATTACATCCATCAAAATTTATTCACACTGTTTTCAAGTGTATGTATGTTCTTGCTCTCTTATTCTATATGTTAAGTCTGCAAGCTGCACATATTCTATCAGCTTAAGTTGCCATTCTTCTTTAGTCGCCATTTTGGGGCTAACAAAACACAGGACACAGTAGTGGCATACATAAATAACCTTTTTTGACACCTGGGAATTTCCGTCCGAATTATCCCCAACAAAAAGGACTCTGTTTTTTCCCCGGAAAGGTACTTTTAAACATTTTTTCCAGTTCATTATGGATTATTTCCCAATACTCTTTTACCCTTTTACAAGTCCACCACATGTGAAATGTCCCCTCAACCTCATTGCATCTCCAGCACTTATCTGATTCAGTCTTATACATCTTAGCAGGCCCACTCGGAGTTAAATGCCATCTGTAAATCGTTTTCAAGTAGTTCTCCTTCAAAGAATAACGTGCTGTAAATTTCAAATTGCTTTTCCAAAGTTTTTCCCAGAGGCTAAAATCTATATTATGTCCTTTATCTATTGTCGAGTGTGTCATAGCAGCTTTGACAAGCTCATCTTTTTTTCTTTTCCTTTGTTTTCCTTTTCTGTGTGATTCAAAAGAGATAGATATTGTGTATAGGTTTTAGAACTTTAATATTGGGAAGTGCTGGGATTATTTTCAAAAGCGTGAAAAAAAATATTTTTTTGGGGGGGGGACTGACACTAAATAAAGTTTCTGAAGTTGTTGTTTTTCTTTTTGGCAGATACATTTGGTTTTGGTTTTTCCTTTTTTTGGATTTGTGTGGGTTTTGATTATATGGCTTTGTGAACTATCACTAAAAGATGGGTTAATTGGTGGGCTAGTTGAAGAGGCTGTGGAAGGAAGGAGAGTTTTATTGGTGAAACATTTTAATCTTACCTACATGTGGTGGTCTTGCAATAAGGTTAAAGCTTACTGGGAAATGATAACTAATGTACTGAAAAAGATGCTTAAGATGACACTTATTTTTTAAAAAGAAGTTTTTCTTTTGGGAACTATGGGATCAGAACTACCTAAACTGTATAGAAATTTATTAAGACACATAACATGAGTATTATGGGGTATCAGCACTTTTTGTCATGCCCATGATACTGTCTTATGGCAGTCTACTCTGAAAGCTCTACTCTTGAAACATTAGAAATTCTAAGTAGACTATTCCAGCAGTCACATTGAAGAAGTGATGTTTGAACTGGTGGATTATGTCATGTCTGGGTGAATAATCATAGCCACAAAATAGCATGGTCTTCCAATTCATGTACTTTTTCTCCTACATGGCTGCCATTGCTCCATTGTTGTGAGTTAATATTTAATAAATGACCTGGGTCTCTAGGAAATAATGGGACTTTGTTCTCTGGAAGGCCTAGAGGCCAGGTAATAAGTACCAAAGTTTCAACAAAGCACAGGTAATGGGGAACACAGAGGTGACTATTTTAATTTACTGTATCTTATTCCATGATTCTGATTATGATTAGCATTTCATTTGTAAGTTGTTTATGTATATTATAAATCTTAATATTTCTGTCCTGTGCCTGTGAGGAAGATAACATAAATTCTATGTAGTTCTCCCCAGAAGGTCATACTAATTATGTGTACCCTATAGGCATGTCAAACTTCTAAGCAAACCCTCTCTCAGGAAAATTGATTGGAGATGTTTTCCAGAAATAAGGTGTGTGGCAAATTCAAGCCCAATAGCAATGGTGTATGAAGAGAAGCTTAAGAATTGGCTTCCATGGCAGGTAACGATTTCAGATAATTTATCTGGGATCTTTCAGTATAGCAAGAGGACCTAGTAGAAATAGGAAGTGGGTCCCTCCACAGTATGTTCACTTGTCTTTCCAGAAATGCTACAATACTTGTGTGTGTGTGTGTGTGTGTGTGTGTGTGTGTGTGTGTGTGTGTGTGTATTTGGGTGGAATTCCTAGAACTCCCGGAATTAGTTTGTTCCAACTTATTACATTTCTGCATTTCTCTTCTTCTGCACCATTCCCCCCCCCACCCCCCAGCTCCACCACTTTTTACGGAGTATTTCGTTTAACAACAGTGCTGGGGACAAAATTTCCTTTGATCACAATGGGGCCCTGGAAGCTGGATTTGACATTGTCAACTGGATCACATTTCCAAATCAATCCTTCCTCAGAGTGAAAGTTGGAAAAGTGAATCTCCAGACTCCCGTAAAAGAATTCACTATTAATGAGTCTACTATTACATGGCACATTGGATTTAACCAGGTATGATTTGAGGTTTGATCAGAGTTTTTCATGAGCAGAGGATTTCCCCCACTTCTGCTACTGTGAAGTGCTGTAAACAGGCTGAATGCAGTTCAGGAGAGTGAGAGACTTCATAGTGCACCTTTGTTCTCCCTCACACAAATGTTTATACACAGGGCTCTAAATGCTCAGATAGGGATATACTTTACTACTATTTGAATTTGAGTACAACCATCTGCAGTGCTTTTTTCAAGAAAAAAAGTGCTGGTACTCTTTAACCACCCAACAGAGCTATCCAGGCTGATCACCATGAAGTTCTTACAGTAAGTGCCACACTTTTAACATTGGGGTGGAGGAAGGTGCCAGTACTGTGTGACCTTGACTACTCCCAGAAAAAAAACACTGGCCCTCCCTCCTTCAATACTATGAAGTCATGTTTTCCCACCCAAAGAGTGGTTGAGGGTGCTTCTGCTCAACATGGCCATATATATCCAATAGATGTAAAGAGGTGATCACATTTACAGGGATGCTACCACCCACCCACTTCAATCTCACTTACCCTTGTAGGGGGCTAAATTGGTTTTTAAAGGTTGGCCCTGATTACCTATTGATTGTTGTTGTTGCTGCTGCTGCTGCTGCTGTTGATATTGTTATCATTCCAATCCATACATATGTTTATATCAAGGGTTTACTGCTACCGTTTACTACTGCTTTATTGTTTGCTTTAAGGATTTGATTATTTGGTGATTCCTTGTCAATATATCTTAAGTAGCTGAGGTAAGCACATTCAGGAAGCTTTGAGTGGGTTGTAACTGACTCTCCTCTCATTAACTGTCTAAAATTAGAGAGGAAATATTGTTTATAAGTATTTTAGTAACAAGAAGTCAAGAAGAGACTGTGAAATTAACCTTCAAATATATATTAAAAAAATTACAAAGAGGTTACATATGAAACAGCATGTATGTGGTGGTGGTGGGGGATGTGATGGCCAAAACGGTCATGCATATTTTCATCTAATATAAATATAATCTTTATATGGTGTTATACCACTGTGTCTGTATCCTTTGCACACTGATAAAACAATCCAAGAGAAAGAGGGAGAGAATATATGCAAACTAAGGGATTACATTTACAGTTAGGTCAACATGTGCCTCCGTTCTCATTGTGACTATACCATAACAGCTACATCAATTTTGTTGTTATGGGAAAACAGAATGGAAAGAATGGAAAGAACACTAAAGCAAACTGTTCTTGCTTCAATCTCAGAATTAGTTTTAGCAATTATCCTAATATATCCAAATTATGAGGAATGGAATACAGGTCAGAGTGAACCTGGGGGAAAAAATGAATGAATGAATGAAGCTCAAGATTTCTCTCATTCCCTTCTTTGATAATATTTTGGGCCAAGGTCCAGTGTGTATATGAAACTAGAGGTAGATTTCATTCATATTGCCTACAATACTTAGTAAAGATTCAAATAACAAAGGTTTTCTAAAATCTCAATGCCTACTGTTGAACTACAGATTTACCGAGAAAATACAACTTCCTGCTGCTTATATTCTAAATGGTAACATCATTTTATTTATTTCTGGGTCAGACATTGCCTATTTCTGTGTGTACAGACAGTTGCCATTCTGGTTATCACAAAAAAAGAATAGAAGGGGTGCCATTTTGCTGCCATGATTGCGTCCCATGTCCAGAAGGGAAGATTTCTAACCAGAAAGGTAAGGAGTATATGGACCTCATATGTTAGCTGTTTGCTCGTTTGTTTGTTGGATTCAATTTATGAATTGCTTCTCATAAAATATCAATAGTAAAATCAATTAAGAATAATCCCACATATAAAAGTCATTTTTTGAAATCTCATTGGAAAAACAATTTCAGGGTGAATCTCAGCAATATACAAAATGCAATTTGAAGGCATGTAGGGGTTGATAGGAAACTCGCTGACAAGCGATGACAAGAGATGAATAAGACTGGTTTCATATATTCAAAATGCCCCTATTCTGATTTGGCATCTTTCCCAGTCAGATATGGAAGACCTAAGTGCACCATGAGTACTGATTGGTTCAGCAATGCTTGGGTACAGCATTGTGGCTAAGAAATGAAATATCCTCCCATTCATTTTGTTGCTGTTAAATGATTTTTATTAATTTTCAATTACCAAAATGCAATATGTTCCATATTATATTAATATTAAATAGCAATATCAATTCAAATACAAATCAATTACTTAGCCAATTATAATTTTTGTGTGGCTTCCCACATGCTGTACTTCAAGGTCTGATTCCGTTTAATTCTGCCTCCAGACTATTGCTCAAACCAAATACAATCCATTCTTGATAAAATCCCTTATACCACAGCTACAATAATTAACTCCAATTTACATTAACACATATAGTAATTTGTAAATTCGCAAGTGAAGTTCTCCTTTCTTCTTACTGTGTGAGGTTTTAATTTCCATCAATTGTTCCTGTATTTCTTTATCAAATATTATGTCCATATTAATTATTCCTGATCTCCTTTGTGTCTTACAGCTCTGTTGACTCAGAGTTACTCTGGAGAGGTCTTTCTCTTTGTTCCCAACTCTTATGTTGCAGCTGTAAAATTCCATTTTCAATTTCAAGCAGGGAGTCACCCAACGTCCTGCCAAAGCCCTGGCAGACCTCCAAGTTCTCCCCTCCACATCCAGTCGAAGCAATTAATTATAATTATCCGTAGAAGAATTATCTAGTTCCCCACCAGAGCCCCAGCAAGTCCTCAAAGTCCAGTCCCTCCTCCCCTCAATGAGGTGGCAAGTAAAAGAATTAACTCTGCAGAGGCTCCAAGCCCTTTTTATAATGATTCCAAACGTAATACAGTATTTTCCTCAAACAGTCCCGTATGTCATTAGAATCAATATCCGTATTCCCATCTCCTTTCTTCTTCACTTGCTTTGAAGAACAAAGTTTTTTGACATTGTCAGGGGGGTTGCTGAGTCATTTATGTAAGAAAGTATTTATAATAAAGTGATTGGCTCCCCCACAACACATACCGTCTTGTTGCTCGAATGAAGTCATCTTCCAATTTAAATCTGTACAACCTTGTAGCTGTTTCAATTTGGCAGTCCTTAATCTTGTCCCATCATTAGCAGCACGTGTCTGTGCATTAATCCTAATTAATCTCTTAATGAACAGAAGAATCGCTGCTCTTAATGGTGGCATTGGAGAGTGACCAAGAAGCGAAGTGCTTTTGCACTCAGAGTCTCCCTGCCACTCACCTCCATGTCAGAGCAAAAGGCAGGTAATGAGATGATCTGAGTAAAGCTCACATCCCCTGTTCCCTGGGGGGAGTTTGCAAGGGCAATTACCCTCAAATCATCCTTGTTTCATCTTTGCCAATGGTCTCCGCTATCGTGAGAGCTTGTCCACTAAGGCAGCCGGAAGTCGGGACTCAAAATTCTTAAAACATTTCAAAGATGGGCCTCTCTCTCTCTCTCTCTCTCTCTCTCTCTCTCTCTCTCTCTCTCTCTCTCTCTCACACACACACACACACACACACACACACACACACACATTTGCTACTGCAATGGCATTTCAGGACACTTTCACCCCATGATACAACTGATGAAATATTTCCACTCCCCTTTGCATCGGCTAATGGGACAACTTTAAGCCCATGGCATGGGCAAGATACCAGGCAAAACATGAGCCCAGTATTTTGCTGCAGCCTATGGGCCCCTGTGCTGCCAGGAAAAGGTATTGGACATGGAACAAGGCTTCCCCAAACCTGTGTTATAGGATAGAAACATTCTGCTTTCACATAGGCAGCAAAAGGGCCAGCCATTCGGATTGCAATTCCAATTGAGGATCAGGAAATGTTTGGGAAGACTGACAGGGAATATTGTTTTTCAGACATGAACGACTGTTTCTGGTGCCCAGAAGATCGTCACCCAAATGAAGATCAGGATTTTTGCACTCCCAAAGCTGTAAGCTTCCTGGCTTTTGAAGAGCCCTTGGGAATCAGCTTAGTCACTGGTGCTCTTTCATGTTCCTTGATCATAGCTCTTGTGCTCGTGGCATTTATGAAGTATCATGACACTCCTATTGTCAAAGCTAACAACAGGAATCTTACCTACCTTCTCCTTCTCTCACTCCTGCTCTGCCCCCTCTGTGTATTGCTCTTCATTGGCAGACCTTGGATACTGGGGTGTCTATTCCGACAAACTGCCTTTGGCATCATCTTCTCCATGGCTGTTTCTTCTGTACTGGCAAAATCTGTCACTGTGGTTCTGGCTTTCATGGCCACCAAGCCTGGTTCTAAAATGAGGAAATGGGTGGGGAAAAGACTAGCTAGCACCATTGTTCTTTCCTGCTCCCTTATGCAAGCAGGTATTTGTGCTATATGGCTGGCAACCTCTCCCCCATTCCCAGATGTTGACATGCATTCTGTGACTGAGGAAATTATACTAGAATGCAATGAAGGGTCTGTGACTATGTTTTACTGTGTCTTGGGGTACTTGGGTTTCCTGGCCATTGTTAGCTTCACTGTGGCTTTCTTCGCCAGGAAGTTGCCTGACAGTTTCAACGAAGCCAAGTTTATCACATTTAGTATGTTGATATTTTGCAGTGTCTGGTTATCTTTTGTCCCAACCTACCTGAGCACCAAGGGAAAATACATGGTGGCTGTGGAAATTTTTTCCATCTTATCATCCAGTTTTGGCTTGCTGGGTTGTATATTTTTCCCGAAATGCTACATTATTGTGCTGAGGCCTGAGCTGAACAATAGGGAGCAACTCCTCAGGAAAAAAACTGAATACAATATAATTTTCTAGCAATACAAAGTATGTGTGTGACCTTTGTTTCTGACCTAAATGCTGAAGCCATTCTGAAGAGACAACTGTGATGGTTTATAAACTCAATTTTAAATAATAATAATAATTCCACCCAACTCTAATCTGAAATTCAGACAGCATTTTACTTTGGATGACTTTTGGGGAGACTGAAAATAGACCACCTCTTCTTTCCATACTTCTCCTATATAACCTTTTGCTATTTTAAGCCACTGGGCTGTGCCCCAATGTCCTCATCCCTTCTCTCAAATTTTAAGATGAGGAAGACTTTCATTCCCTGTTCTCCCCTGAACTTTTTTATCACCTCATCACATTTACTTGGCTTGCAAATGATTTCTGATGTTGAGCTAGCAGGGGAGCCAAGTGAAGAAGAACTGAGCAGGCTGTGGCACTAACACCATCTTGAAAGTTGCCCAAGGCCCACTAGTGGCTCTCAGCCCAGTATATGAGAAACACTGAAATAGAATGTGTAAGACATTTTCCAGAGAGGGGGGGGGGGAAATATATAAGCTACTGCAAATTTGGCTATGTAAGGCCCACCCAGATCATGTGGAATCTTTGCAAAGGTTAGGAGATCTGGCAGCCTGATTTGCTGTTCTATGCCTTCTTTAATCAAGCATTAGAACTGGCCATTCTGATGTTTTTAACATCCTTCTTTGGTACCCCTCCACCCAACCACACCCGTATGGAGCCCTCCTTTGGGCCTGCAGTTAAGAACATGGGCTATGTGGTTCCCTGGCCATAATCACCTTCACTGTGGTTTTTCTAGTCAGTTTCAACAAAGCCATGTTTATCACCTTCAGCATGTTGGTCTTTTGCAATGTTTGCTGTCTTTTGTTACTTGAGTGCCAAAGGAAGACACATGGTTGCTGTGGAGACCTTCCCTGTGTTTTCTTCCAGTGGTGGTTTACTGGGTTGCATTGTTCCCCTAAACACCACATCACTGTGTTGAAACCTAAGCTGAACAGTAGGGAGCAGGTAATATGGAAAACTAAATTTTTTAAAAATACAATCTTTTCTGAGTGCATACAGTATAAATTGAAATGGAGTATATAGAGTTTTAGGGGAGGGGTAGTACCTCTGGTATGGGGACACATCATTCTCCTTCTGGGATAGTTCGTCCATCTGTGGTGCCCACCCTGCACTCAGCTCTCATCTGTAGGTCCTAAACAACTAAATAAGGAGGCACTGCTAGGAAAGACATTACTAGCTTCTGGTGTCCATTTCCAGCAGAGATCTTGTGTACAGTGGTGCCTCGCAAGACGAAATTAATTCGTTCCGCGAATCTTTTCGTCTAGCGAATTTTTCGTCTTGCGAAGCACGGTTTCCCATAGGAATGCATTGAAAATCAATTAATGTGTTCCTATGGTCAAAAAAAGTCCAAACAAAGCCAAATTTGGTACAACAAGAGTTTATTAAGTGCTCTTTAAAGTCACACATACTGTAAAGAGCATTTCAAAATTCAATCCCAGAATCTTTTTTAAAAAACAGCAGAGTGGCCCAATGGTCACAGAAAATCATAAAAATGCAGAAAAAAGCCACAAGCTTCCAGATTCTTGCAAACCCCTCCCCAACTGTTCCCCCAGCCACCCAGCACACAGAAATTCAAATCCAGATTTTTTTAAAAAAAAACAGCAGAGTGGCCCAATGGTCACAGAAAATCATAAAAATGCAGGAAAAAACACACAAGCTTCCAGATTCTTGCAAACCCCTTCCCAACACCAAGTCCTTGAATTCCAGACACCCCAACCCAAAATCCAAAACCCCCCAAAAAAGTTTTAAAAGCTTAACTTACCAAATGGCTGCAAAAGAAGTTTTGGAAAAGCTTCAAAAATCACCAAAGTCTTTAAAAACCTCAAAAAAGGCTACTATGTACACTGCGTTCTATGAGTTGCTCCTCGAAGTCAAGTCGCAACTGTATTAACGGTGTTAAGAAAAAGGAAACAAACTTGCAAGACGTTTTCGTCTTGCGAAGCAAGCCCATAGGGAAATTTGTCTTGCGAAGCAGCTCAAAAACTGAAAACCCTTTCGTCTAGCGAGTTTTCCATCTTGCGAGGCATTCGTCTTGCGGCGCACCACTGTATTTTTCATGATCCCTGATACAAAAGACCCTGCCAACTTTACTATTCTTTACATCTCCTGTATATCATACAGCTTAATATTTTTGTCCTGAGCCTCTATGTAGTTCTCTCTAGAGGTTCATACTAATTATGGGTACGCTATCGGCCTGTCAAACTTCTAAGCAAACCCTCTCTCAGGAAAATTGATTGGAGGTGTTTTTCCAGAGAAAGGGTTTGTGTGGCAAATTCAAGCCCACTAGAAAGTGGGAGCAGCAATGCATAAATGTAGTTCACACAAACAGCTTTATTGAGGTCCATAGACCCAAAATACACAGTACAACAATGGTATACATCAAGAGTTATTAAGATGTAACAGTGGCCTTCCTAGTCAACAGAGGAGCTCTAGCCCATATATACTGATTTCTGATTTTTACTGCCTCCAAGAGATATTTTGCTACAGCCAGTGTAATAGCATCAGTCTTATCCTCAATGAGACCCTCAACATAAAAGGAGTCAGGTTGTTCTGCTAATATCGGTTTGATTAGATGCTGTCTAACCTATTTATACAGACTACAATGTAATAAAATGCGTTTCATACATTCAACATCCTGGGAACACAGGCACAGCCTAGCTTGGTAAGGGATGCAAGCCAATAGCTTCCCACTGCAGTTAATTATTTTGTATAAGCATAAAATAATTATAATTGGGACTGGCAGAATATTTATTTTTTTAAATCATGGAATAGCAAAGATGTTGAAGCAAAGGAAATGAACAACTTACATAAACTAAATAGGAAGTTATTATATGCGGTGTCCATTAACATTTACATATGGCTTCAGGAATGCTTAAGACATCATAGACAATCCAGTTAAATATGAATTGCTAGGAAGTTTAGAGATATAAAAAATAAAATAAATCTTGCCAGCATTGGCCTCTGCACATATGTCAGGAACGTTAAATCTGCAATCATGAAAAAGAAAAAAAGGGGGGGAAACAGGTGCAAAGCAATTCAATTTAGAAAGTCACAGCCTCTTCCATGTATCCGTTACTGCGGTAGAGATGCAATCTAATCCAATGGCACTAGAAACAAGAGAATATATCTAGATCTAGACTTAATAAGGAACATTTCACAATGAAGCATATTGAGGCCCAAAGAGGCTGACAATGGAGTGTCCAAGAGTTGTGTCCATTTTTATAAAGGTTAGAAGGCCTTCAACATAACAGCACAAGGTTTTTGTCTTGTTCTTGGAAAAATCAAAGGGAAAATACACAACCCATTGGTCACTTCATAACATTGTTAAGGTATGTGCAGATTCCCTGGGAGACCAGGGGTGGGAAGTAATGAAAGTCTAGAATAAATGAAGAGAATAAAGGGAAACTAAAGCCCAGAGACCTCAATTAGAACTGAGTGTAGTAACTGAGATCTGAATCAATAGATTTTTTTTTTAAGGGGAAAGAAGGAAAACCAGGCAGTGAAGGGACAGAATTGCATATGTAGAATCTGAACCAAATAATTCACATTGTCTCATTTTGTGACACATTTTGTTACAGGGCCCCTGTTGTTGTTGCTCATTATTATCTCACACCAGTTTTATTCTCACAATGAAGTAGTGTAGGCTGTACTGAGTCAGAGGAAGGCACTGAGAAACCTTCACTTTACCATGGACATTTGGTATGAGTAGGGCTTTCTGTGACGCACGTCACAGAGTTTTCTGTCTCCCAAATATGAGTAGGACTTCCTGTGATATTTACTGGTGTAGTTCCATTTCCTGCAATCCCAGTAAAGAGAAGATATGATAAACATGTTTTCTTCTGACAAACCATAATGAATTCTCAAGTATGAGTATGTGATTATCTAGTCTATAATTATCACATGGCAATAATTAATTATACTGCTTGTAAAAGCCACCAAGGAGTTACTATGATTTGGAACAACAGTAGTATCCAAATCTATGTGAACTCTAATAAATGCGCTCGACAGAATTTCTCATGAAAACTGGGGAGAAACGTAGCCTTGCTTCTTTGATCTCCGATGTAATGTAAGGCTGCTAAGTGCCTGCAGGGAAATCTCCAAGTGCAACCCAAGATTTGTGTTCAAGATGGTTTTATTAACAGTGTTCACACTGTTATTACTTCCTCACACAGTATGCAGTACTCATTTCACTAAGTGCACTATCAGTGATTCTCTTTCAGTACTTCATGAATATTACCAACTAGGTGACCTCATCATTGGCGGAATTGCATCACATACAGTTTATCTTTCAGAGATGGCTTCCTTCAAGAATCACCCTAACAAGGCGTTGATTAATCAGCCTGTGTGAGTTTTTCTCTCTCCTTATATTTGAGCTGCAATATTCATGGTAGTCCAATCTTCTGGAGTGGCTCAAATTATTTAAAAAAACATGAAATGAAATTGTTTTGGGCTGGTGGGGGGGGCATCTAAAAATTATCCTTTGTGAGTTTTCCAGTTGAATTTTCTCTACATTCTTCCTCAGTTTCTGAGTTTTCTTTTTCACTTCATTGGTTGGTAGGTACCGGTAGGTGTGGCGAATATTCCCACTTCTGCACCCATTTTTTGGTATTTTTAGAGATATTCAGCAGGTGTTTTTCATTACACTAATGCAATACAATTTAATATGTTAAAATGGAAATGAAAGTCAGTGTTCTCTTTTTGCAATGTCCTTCAGAGACAAGCCAGACCTGAATACCAGACTGGTACATCCTACCGCCCACCCCTTATCCTGAACAAATATTCTTTAGGTTTAATAATAATAATAATAATAATAATAATAATAATAATAATAATAATAATAATAATTTATTTATACCCTGCCCATTTGGCTGGGCTTCCCCAGCCACTCTAGTTTACTTTTATAAAACAAAAAACCACAAACCCTTAATTGGCCTGACTTAATATAGTCAACTTCAAATATTATTTAAACAAGTTATGCTAAGAGCAAAAGTTATTTTTAGCACTGATACTTTTCGTGTGCTCAGCTGTGGATCAGACACGTTATTAAGATACACCTTCTATCTAGATTTACTTTTTAAAAATAACAGCTGTATGAATTTCATGCCATTTTATTTGAGATTGATAAAAATTATACCCTGCTCATCTGACTGGGTTCCTCCAGCCACTCTGGGTGGCTTATAGCATATATCAAAACATAATAAAACATCAAAACATTAAAAACTTCCCAATACAGGGCTGCCTTCAGATGTCTTCTAAAAGTCAAATAGTTGTTTCTTTCCTTGACATCTGAAGGGAGGCTGTTTCACAGGTAGGGCGCTACTACTGATAAGGTCCTCTGCCTGGTTCCCTTTAACTTTGCTTCTTGCAGTGAGGGAAACAGAAGAAGACCATTGGAGGAGGACCTCAGTGTCTAGGCTGAGAGATGGGGTGGAGATGCTCCTTCAGGTATACTGAATTAAATATACTTTAATCAAAATTATTGCAGAAGTCGCTATGTAGGCATTTGGGACATATGAATAATCAAATCTTTTGTGCAGCTGATATTTTGTGGACTGTAGACTGGTTTTTATATGATAATTGAGGCAGTTTTTTGGGTGGGGGAAGTCCTCCAAAAGAAAAATGAGTATAATTTCCCATTCCTTTGAACGTCTTCCACTCTTTCATTTGGAAGTCCCATATCACCCTTCACTTTGTGCCCACTTCAACCTTCCTGAGTCAGGTAATTGCAATTTAATTACGGTTTCTCAGCTTTGCATCAATAATCAATAGTTTAGATTTGTAATGACCGCTCCCCGCTTAAAACGGGGGGCGCCCTTTGCGTGGGCGCGTGCAGCCCCTAGACGTGGAGCGGCCCCAACAGCATAGGCTTGGCTTTGCCTTCCCTCAGGTGTGATACCTGGAGGTCTCCGCCTACCTCAGTCAGTTGTCCAATCCCACCTGGGGGAAGCGTTGCCAAGGAGAGCAGGCCAGGTAGGGGAGGGATTACCTGCCCACACAATAGAGGGAGGATCTTACCTAGGAATCCTCACTTGGCTCCAGAGCTTCTCCCACCCTACCCACCCTCAGTTAATGTCTTATTTTGCAGGTTAACTTTTCTTCACAGGTTTTTGCAGGTTAACTTTTCTTCACAGGTATGCGGGCGCTGCTACGTTAAGGTCGCTGTTAAAGGGCCGGAAAGGAATTTCCCTGCATTGGCAGGTTTCGCCTTTCCCGTACCAAAACGTCACAACTTTGGCGGTATCAGGCCTTGGGCGGAATCTTTTTGTCCATCTTCCTCTTGCGGCGGCGATACCAGGGTTCCCCGTTAAAGGGGTTTTCTGAAGGGAGGCTTTGGCCGTACACCGAAAGGTTGTCATTGCTCTCCCCTGCGGCGGCGGCGTTACGGGGGCGGCCATCTCTGCTTGAACATATGTTCTCCAGAGCTGGCCCATCCCCCACACACACACTGGATAACCCTGATGCTCCCTAGGTCCCCGGCTGGGGACCAGGGAGGGAGAACGCCCAATGCCTGAGCCAAGGTCTACCCACATTTGAAATTTAATAAAGTTGTGGCCAATTTAATCCCATAGCACGTTGTCTTGAGTCGTTATTCCACATGACGGGGGGGCCGTGCAGGATCTGGGGACTCCGCCTGCCCACGCAATGCTACATTTTTATAAGGTTTTTATGCTATTAATCACATTTATCTTTCCCCACCCCTGTAGTCCTCCTTTAAGTTCTACTAGGCAAAGGAAATGTATTTGCTCTGTGCCTACAAACCCGTCCTTGAATATTAAATTTTCTGTGTGGAGATACAAGTGGGACAAACTCTCCCCTTTAATGTGGCAGTTGTTGAAGAGGGAACTGAGGTGAAGAACTTACCTGTCAGACTCAATGTCTGCTGCATAGAAATCAGGCTTACATTTCTCCTGGGAGAAATTGTCATATTGGTAGTTAGTTAAAGGCATTGGACACCCAATGATGTTTGTAGGTGTCAGTTGATATTTTGCGACATTTGATAGATGAACTAGATTAGCATTTCATAGGCATGTACAGCAGCTCTGTTTGCAGGCAATTAAGGGTGATTCAGTTGAGGTTTCCACATGACTACCATTAACAAGGCATCTTTGGTCAGATCTGGGACTCCCTACAGCCCCAAGTTGATTGCAATGGAAAATAAGTGCAACAACCACCCATCTCTATCTACTAAAATGTAATAAGAGTGTGCTTAACTGAGGATGGTTTAGTTAATGTTGTGTTTTATGGCAGGGCATCTTGGTGGTACATAGCACAGTGGCAATAATTCTTCAAAGAATATTCCCTTGATACCATATTAAATTCTCATTGTAGTGTACTGACTAAGAGCTATCAGCATGTCCTGGCCTTGGCATTCGCTGTAAATGAAATAAATGAAAACTCTCAGATCTTACCCAATGTCAGTTTAGGATTACGCATCCATGACACCAATTTCAATGTACAGCAGACCTTTCATGCCACAATGAAATTTCTTGCCTCACGAAAAGAAAATCTCCCCAACTACAAGTGTGATATCCAGGACTATCTGATAGGTGTCATTGGGGAACTTCACCCTACAACATCTTTCCACATGGCAACATTGTTACACATCTACAAAGTTCCACAGGTAAGAACTTTGAGAACTACTCAAAGGTAAGAACTACTGGCTTTGAGACAGTGAGAAATGTATCCGATCCAAACCAGAGGATATAGGTAAATCACTGGAAACTGAACTCCTTTCTGTGGTGACAGCATCAAAATGTTCTCTCTCTTCTTCAGACAAAAAAAGAAGAAGAAAAAGGATGTGACTTTTTCAACCTATGATATCAAGCACACAGTGCTATAAAATAATTGTGAGATTGCGAAACCATTCCAAATACCTCTTTTTAGTACAGTCTCTTTTTAGTATGTTGTAAAAGGTAGCAGTGTTAGTGAAATTTGTCTCAGCTATGCTAACATTTTTGAAAATTTAAGAAAACTTGAGAAAATGTGTTCTAAAAATTGTTGAGCTTCATCAAATTTTATCAGATGATGATTTTGGGAATATGTTTATTTGCTTCTGATTACCCAGTCCTGGTTTGTTTGGTTTTTTTAAACGAACATGAAAAACTATGAAGCATGACACAATTTAAAATTGGCCAACTATTTTTTTCAGAAATGATACTGAAAACAATTGTGTTGTACATGGTCATTCCTATTGCATATTCAGTATTCATGAAGCCTTTTCAGCTTTTTCCTATCCTCACTATATTTAGATCACCTATGGGTCAGTTCCAGTGATACATGGTGAATTCCCAGGGCTTTCTTTCTACCAGATGGTCCCAAACGAAGACCATCAATATGAAGGGATTGCTGAGTTACTTCTGCATTTCAGGTGGACATGGATTGGGATCATTGCTGTGGATAATAACAATGGAGAAAGGTTTGTGCAGGCCATGCTTTCTCTGTTTCCTCATAAAGGCATTTGCCTTGCCTTCATGCAAAAAATCCTTCAAATTATGTATTTCGATGATTTTTTAAAGATTGGGGAGAAGATGTGGGAAATGTTTGACATTGTAATGGAAAGCAAAGCCAACACATTGATATTTTATGGAGAAATAGAAACTTTTACAATTATAATGTGGATGGAAAGACTGTCAGAAGTGGGATACACAACAGTAAAACCCAAGGGGAAGGTGTGGATCATGACTACACAGATGGATTTTGTCTCATTTTATTACCAAAGGAATTGGAATATGCAACTAATCCATGGTGCTTTATCCTTCACTGTTCACACAAATGAACTTCAAGGCTTCGAGCAATTTCTTCAGAGCAGAAGTCCTTTCTTTGCAAGTGAAGATGGTTTCATCACAGACTTCTGGGAACAAGCATTCCTTTGTCATTTCTCAGTGATGAAAAAGTTGTTTGATGAAAAGTGCACTGGGGAAGAGAGCCTGGAGAGTCTTCCTAGGTCAGTTTTTGAGACAAGCATGACTGGTCATAGCTACAGTATCTATAATGCTGTCTATGCTATGGCCCATGCTTTACATGCAATGACTTCATCCAGGTCCAAACACAGAGCAATGGTTTATGAAGAAAAAGAGAAGCTTAAGAATTGGCTGCCATGGCAGGTAATGATTTCAGATCATTTATCTGGGATCTTTAGGTATATCAAGAGGACCTAGTAGAAGCAGGAAGCGGGTCCCTCCACAGTATGTTCACTTGCCTATCCAGAAATGCTACAATACGTGTGTGTGTGTGTGTGTGTGTGTGTGTGTATTTGGGTGGAATTCCTAGAACTCCTGGAATTAGTTTGTTCCAACTTATTACATTTCTGCATTTCCCTTCTTCTGCACCATTCCCACCCCCCCAGCTCCACCACTTTTTACAGAGTATTTCATTTAACAACAGTGCTGGAGACAAAATTTCCTTTGATCACAATGGGGCCCTGGAAGCTGGATTTGACATTGTCAACTGGATCACATTCCCAAATCAATCCTTCCTCAGAGTGAAAGTTGGAAAAGTGAATCTCCAGACTCCCGTAAAAGAATTCACTATTATTGAGTCTACTATTACATGGCACATTGGATTTAACCAGGTATGATGTGAGGGTTTGAACTTTAAGGGTTTGAATTTCATTAGGACTTTTCATGAGGAGAGGAGTTATCCCACTTCTGCTGGAGAATGAGATACTTTGTAGTGCACTTTTGTTCTCCCTCACATAAATGTTTGTACACAAGGAGTCTGAATGGGATAGACTTTACTACTATTTGAATGTGAGTACTACAATCCCCAGTGCTTTAATTGTAAAAAGGTGCCGGTAGTCTGTAACCATCTAACACAGCTATCCGGGCTGATCGCCATGAAGCTGTTACAGTAAGTGGCACACGCTTGGGTACTTGGGTACTGTGTGACCTGGAGTACCCCCAGAAAAAAGCACTGGCCATCCGTCCTTCAATACTATGAAGTCATGTTTTCCCACCCAAAGAGTGGTTGAGGGTGTTTCTGCTCAACATGGCCATATATATCCAGTTGATGTAAACAGGCGATCTCATTTACAGGAATGCTACCATCTATCCACTGATTAGCTATTGATTGTTGTTGTTGCTGTTGCTGTTGTTGATATTATTGTTATTATTCCACTCCATACAGATGTTTATATAAAGGATTTACTGCTACAGATGGCTGTTTTATTATTTAATTTAACGATCTGAGCATCTGGTGATTCATTTTCATGGCTTTTTAATTTAGTGTGTGCAGGGATGCAATATATCTTAGGTAGTTCAGGTAAGCACACAAAGGCAGCTTTGAATGGGGTGGTGACTGACTATCTGCCCATTGACTGTCTAAAATAAGAGGGAATGTTGTTTATAAGTATTTTAGTAATGAGAAGTCAAGAAGAGATTGTGAAATTAACTTTCTCATATATATATATATATATATATATATATATATATATATATATATATATATATGTAGGTTTTGGTGTCTTCGGGTGTCTTCCCGTGTAAGAGTTGGGGTGTCTAGGCGACGTTTCGACGAGGTCTCACTCGTCATCTTCAGGCTGGTGCTTTCGGCTTCTTGTTACTAGAACAGAGCAGGATCTCAGTGTTTGAGTTCCTATAAATACAATATAGGAACTCAAACACTGAGATCCTGCTCTGTTCTAGTAACAAGAAGCCGAAAGCACCAGCCTGAAGATGACGAGTGAGACCTCGTCGAAACGTCGCCTAGACACCCCAACTCTTACACGGGAAGACACCCGAAGACACCAAAACCTACATTCCTGTACCCGTGAAAATCTACGAAAGCATATATATATATATATATATCAAAGAGGTTACACATGAAACAGCATGTATATGGTGGGGGGGGGGGAAATGTGATGGCCAAAATGGTCATGCATATTTTCATTTAATATAAATATAATCCTTATATGGTGTTATACCACGGTGTCTGTATCCTTTGCACATTGATAAATCAATCCAAGAGAAAGTTGGAGAGAACATATGCAAACTAAATGCTTATTGCATCAACATGTGCTTCAGTTCTCATTGTGACTATACCATAACAGCTACATCAATTTTGTTGTTGTTATGGGGGAAAAGAAACGGATGGAAAGAACACTGAATCAAACTGTTCTTGCTTCAATCTCAGAATTATTTTTGGTAATTATCCTAATTTTTCCAAAATTCTAATGAATGGAACACAGGTCAGAGTGAACCTGGAAAAGATAAATGAATGAAGCTCAAGATTTCTCTCATTCCCTTCTTTGAAAACATTTTGGGCCAAGGTCCAACATGTGTATGAAACTAGTGATAGATTTTATTCATATTGCCTACAATCCTTAGTAAAGTATCAGATACCAAAGGTTTTCAAAAATCGCAATGCCTACTGTTGAACTAAAGATTTACTAAGAAAATACAACTTCCTGCTGATTATATTCTAAATGGTAACATTGTTTTATTTCCTTTTGGGTCAGACACTGCCTATTTCTGTGTGTACAGACAGTTGCCATCCTGGTTATCACAAAAAAAGGAAGGAAGGGGTGCCATTTTGCTGCCATGATTGCATCCCGTGTCCTGAAGGGAAGATTTCCAACCAGAAAGGTAAGGAGTATATGGGCCTCATATGTTGGTTGGTTTGTTGGTTGTTTGTTTGTTTGTTGGATTTTATGAATTGCTTCTCATAAAATATTGCAACCTTAAAAATATCAATAGTAAAACCAATTAAGAACAATCCCACATATAAAAATAAATTATAGAATTTTCATTGTAAAAGCAATTTCAGGGTAATACAGTGGTGCCTCGCAAGGCGAAATTAATCCGTTCCGCGAGTCTCTTCCTCTTGCGGTTTTTTCATCTTGCGAAGCACGGCTATTAGCGGCTTAGCGGCTATTAGCGGCTTAGCAGCTTAGTGGCTATTAACGGCTTAGCGGCTATTAGCGGCTTTAAGAAAAAGGAAACAAACTCGCAAGAACTCGCAAGACGTTTCGTCTTGCGAAGCAAGCCCATAGGGAAATTCGTCTTGTGGAACGACTCAAAAAACGGAAAACTCTTTCGTCTAGCGAGTTTTTCGTCTTGCGAGGCATTCGTCTTGCGGGGCACCACTGTACCTTATGTCCAGCAATATACAAAATTTGAAGGCCTGTAGGCATTGATAGGAAAGTCGCTGACAAGAAATGACAAGAGATGAATAAGCCTGGTTTCATATACAGTCATATCTTGAATCCTGAATGCCTGGCGAGTCAAACATTTTGGCCCCTGAATGCCACAAACCTGGAAGTGAGTGTTCCAGTTTGTGAACAATCTTTGGAACCCGAATGTTTCATGGGTCTCAGGAGCTGCACTTTGGTTTCCGAAAGTTTTGGGTGTCGAATGGATTTCCAAAACATATTTCATTCAACTTCTGAAGTACCACTGTATTCAGAATGCCCCTATTCTGATTTGGCATCTTTTCCAGTCAGACATGGAAGATCTAAGTGAGTACTGATGGGCTCAGCCATGCTTACAAGGGGCAGCTCGGGACTTTGTGGAAAGCATGGCCTCCATGGGGCTGTCCCTGAATAAGTCTGACCCAACTCATAGCCGTAGACATGCCTTAGACCTGGTATTCACCTCTATGGATGTTTGTGAACTGACACTAAGTAAAAGTGAAACTGAAGAAGTGCCATGGTCAGATCACTACCTGGTGCAACTGGACTTCTCTGTGACCCTTCCCCTCTGCAAGGAGGTGGGACCGATTTGGATGGTCCGCCCCCACCACATAATGGAGCCAAATGATTTCCAGAGAGTGGTAGGGGGTGTTTTATTCCATGTTGATGGCCTTTCAACAGATTCCCTGGTGGCCCGCTGGAATGTGGAGTTAACCAGGGCTATTGACTTTCTGGCTCCGAAGCACCCTCTCCGATTGCATGGAGACTGGACAGCCCTGTAGTTTTCCACGGATCTGAGGGCAATTAAACAATCGCTGAGATGGCTAGAGTGCCTGTGGCAGATAACTCATTCTGAATCAGACCGGACACGGGTTAGAGCTCATTGTTGAGCCTACCAAGTGGCGATAGCGACGGCGAAGAAGACCTTCTTCTCTGCCTCTATTGCATCTGTGGAAAACAGCAGCAGGAGACTCTTTCAGATGGTTCGCAATTTAGAGGAACCACCTGCGACATCGGGGCCCAGTACAAGCCACATGATTTCCTGCAATGATTTTGCAAAGTTTTTTGCAGATAAAGTCACTCAGATTTTGGAAGAGGTAGACTCTACCATGGGAGCAGGGCCGGGGCAGGAGAGTGCTAGAGCCCTGTCTAGTCAAGTTGCATGGGATCAATTCCAATCTGTTACCACCCGAGGATGTGGACAGGCTGCTTGGATGAGTGAAACCAACCACTTGTCTCCTTGATCCTTGCCCATCCTGGCTTATAAAAGCTTGCTGGGAAGGGCTGGGTGATGGGCTTTGTGGGTTAGTGAATGCTTCTCTCTGTGAGGGAGCCTTCCCAGACCCACTGAAAGAGGTGGTTATCAAACCGCTTCTTAAAAAAAACATCTTTAGATGTGGCCAATATGGGCAACTATCGCCCAGTCTCAAATCTTCCATTCTTGGGCAAGGTGATTGAGCGAGTGGTTGCTGAACAACTCCAGGCATGCCTGGAAGAAACGGGCCATTTGGATCCCTTCCAGCCTCATCATGGGTCTGAAACTGACTTGGTCTCACTGGTTGATGATCTCCGGCGGGCTAGGGACAAAAGTGAGAGCTGTTCTCTAGTTCTGCTGGATCTCTCAGCAGCGTTTGATACCATCAACCATAACATCCTTCTGGACCATCTAGAGGGGCTGGGAGCTGGGGGCACTGTTATACAGTGGTTCCGCTCCGTCCTCCTGGGCCGTGTTCAGAAAGTGGTGGGGGGGGATGAGTGTTCAGATCCCTGGGCTCTCACTTATGGGGTGCCTCAGGGTTCTGTCCTCTCCCCCATGCTTTTCAACATCTCCATGCAGCCACTGGGAGAGATCATTAGGGGATTTGGGCTGGGTGTCCATCAATATGCGGATGATACCCAGCTCTACCTCTCTTTCAAATCAGAACCAGTGAAGGCGGTGAAGGTCCTGTGTGAGTGTCTGGAGGCAGTTGGAGGATGGATGGTGGCTAACAGATTGAGGTTGAATCGTGACAAGACAGAAGTACTGTTTTGGGGGGACAGAAGGCGGGCAGGTGTGGAGAACTCCCTGGTCCTGAATGAGGTAACTGTGCCCCTGAAGGAACAGGTTCACAGCCTGGGAGTCATTCTGGACTCACAGCTGTCCATGGAGGTGCAGGTCAATTCTGTGTCCAGGACAGCTGTTTACCATCTGGTACGCAGGCTGAGACCCTACATGCCCACGGACTACCTCGCCAGAGTGGTGCATACTCTGGTTATCTCTCGCTTGGACTACTGCAATGCACTCTATGTGGGGCTACCTTTGAAGGTGACCTGGAAACTACAACTAATCCAGAATGTGGCAGCTAGACTGGTGACTGGAAGCAGCCACCGAAACCACATAACCCCAATCTTGAAAGACCTACATTGGTTCCCAGTACATTTCCGAGCACAATTCAAAGTGTTGATGCTGACCTTTAAAACCCTAAATGGCCTCGGTCCAGTAGATCTGAAGGAGTGTCTCCACCTCCATTCTTCTACCCGGACACTGAGGTTCTGGCGGTTCCCTCAAAGGCACCACAATGAAACAAAGTTTGTGTGTGAGTTTTTGGTAAATTATTTCATATCTTTCCTCTTTTTGGCCATTGTCCCCCCCCCCTCTCTCTCTTACACACACCACACACACACACACACTTGCTACTGCACTGGCACTTCATGACACATTCACTCCAAGATACAACTGATGAAATATTTTCACTTCCCTTTGCAAGGGCTAATAGGACAACTTTTTTCCATGAGCCCATAGTATTAGCAAGATACCAAGCAATACCTGGGACCAGTATTTTGCTTCAGTCTATGGGCCTCAGTGCTCCAAGGAAATGTGCCCCACACATACAGGGCATGGAACAAGGCTTCCCCACACCTGTGCCATAGGATAGAAATATTCTGCTTTCACACAGATAAAGGTAAAGGTAAAGGTAAAGGACCCCTGGATGGTTAAGTCCTGTCAATGGCGACTATAGGGTTCCGTCACTCATCTCACTTTTAGGCCGAGGAGCCAGTGTTTGTCCACAGACAGCTTTCCGGGTCATGTGGCCAGCATGATTAAACTGCTCTGGCACAACGGAACGGAAACCAGAGCACGTGAAAACACCATTTACCTTCCTGCTATAGCAGTACCTATTTATCTACTTACATTGGCGTGCTTTCAAATTGCTAGGTTGGCAGAAGCTGGGACACAGCAACTGAAGTTCACTCCATTGTGGGGATTTGAACTGCCAACCTTACAAGCAGCAAGCCCAAGAGGCTCAGTGGTTTAGACCACACCGCCACATGCAGCACAAGGGCCAGCTATTCAGATTGCAATTCCAATTGAGGATCAGGAAATGTTTGGGAAGACTGACAGGGAATATTGTTTTTCAGACATGAACGACTGTTTCTGGTGCCCGGAAGACCGTCACCCAAATGAAGATCAGGATTTTTGCATTCCTAAAGTTGTAAGCTTCCTGGCTTTTGAAGAGCCCTTGGGAATCAGCTTAATCACTTGTGCTCTTTCATGTTCTTTAATCACAGCTCTTGTGCTCGTGGCATTTATGAAGTATCATGACACTCCTATTGTCAAAGCTAACAACAGGAATCTTACCTACCTTCTCCTTCTCTCCCTCCTGCTCTGCCCCCTCTGTGTATTGCTCTTCATTGGCAGACCTTGGATACTGGGGTGTCTATTCCGACAAACTGCCTTTGGCATCATCTTCTCCATGGCTGTTTCTTCTGTACTGGCAAAATCTGTCACTGTGGTTCTGGCTTTCATGGCCACCAAGCCTGGTTCTAAAATGAGGAAATGGGTGGGGAAAAGACTAGCTAGCACCATTGTTCTTTCCTGCTCCCTTATGCAAGCAGGTATTTGTGCTATATGGCTGGCAACCTCTCCCCCATTCCCAGATGTTGACATGCATTCTGTGACTGAGGAAATTATACTAGGATGCAATGAAGGGTCTGTGACTATGTTTTACTGTGTCTTGGGGTACTTGGGTTTCCTGGCCATTGTTAGCTTCACTGTGGCTTTCTTCGCCAGGAAGTTGCCTGACAGTTTCAACGAAGCCAAGTTTATCACATTTAGTATGTTGATATTTTGCAGTGTCTGGTTATCTTTTGTCCCAACCTACCTGAGCACCAAGGGAAAATACATGGTGGCTGTGGAAATTTTTTCCATCTTATCATCCAGTTTTGGCTTGCTGGGTTGTATATTTTCCCCGAAATGCTACATTATTGTGCTGAGGCCTGAGCTGAACAATAGGGAGCAACTCCTCAGGAAAAAAAAAACTGAATACAATATAATTTTCTAGCAATACAAACTGTGTGTGTGACCTTTGTTTCTGAGCTAAATGCTGATGCCATTCTGATGATGGTTTATAAACTCAATTTTAAATAAAAATAATAATTCCACCCATCTCTAATCTGAAATTCAGATAGCATTTTACTTTGGATGACTTTTGTGGAGACTGAAAATAGACCACCTCTTCATCTAGCCCAACATTCTGCAAGGTAAGGATCTCCACTCAAACATCCATGACAGATTGCTAAAAACCTCCAGTGAAGGAAAGTCCACAAGGAAAATCTGCGGGCTCTTAACTTTGCAGACTTCACTTCCTAGCCCCAGCCACATGAACCCCACCCTGCCCACAGGGGTGTATGAAGGGGGGGCGGGGCGGTGGGTGTGGTCCATTCCAGGTGTCATCCCTGAGGGGGTGACAAAATCCTTCCTGGGCGAGGATCATTCTCATATATATATATATATATATATATATATATATATATATATATATGCTTTCGTAGATTTTCACGGGTACAGGAATGTAGGTTTTGGTGTCTTCGGGTGTCTTCCCGTGTAAGAGTTGGGGTGTCTAGGCGACGTTTCGACGAGGTCTCACTCGTCATCTTCAGGCTGGTGCTTTCGGCTTCTTGTTACTAGAACAGGCTCTGTTCTAGTAACAAGAAGCCGAAAGCACCAGCCTGAAGATGACGAGTGAGACCTCGTCGAAACGTCGCCTAGACACCCCAACTCTTACACGGGAAGACACCCGAAGACACCAAAACCTACATATATATATATATATATACACACACACACACACACACACACACACACCCCTTCACCATGTCACTTTCTATGACCGTGTTGTTGTTGGTTGTTGCATGTTGCTGATCCTTCAAGTTCTGTCAGATTGGGGCTGGGGACTTATTTTATTTCGGGTAGATGTAGCAAGAATCTCCAATTTATCATAGACTGTGTTTCTACAGAGATCATGAACACATGGGCTTTGCTCTCCATAATATTATACATTGGCTCCCAGTATGTTTCTGAGCACAATTCAAAGTGTTGGTGCTGACCTTTAAAGCCATTAACGGCCTCGGTCCAGTATACCTGAAGGAGTGTTTCCACCCCCATCGTTCTGCCCGGACACTGAGGTCCAGTGCCAAGGACCTTCTGGCAGTTCCCTCACTGCAAGAAGCCAAGTTACAGAGAACCAGGCAGAGGGCCTTCTAGGTAGTGGCACCTGCCCTGTGGAACGCTCTCCCACCAGATGTCAAAGAGAAAAACAACTACCAGACTTTTAGAAGACATCTGAAGGCAGCCCTGTTTAGGGAAGCTTTTAATGTTTAACAGACTATTGTATTTTAATATTTTGTTGGAAGCCGCCCATAGTGGCTGGGGAAACCCAGCCAGATGGGTGGGGTATACATCATCATCATCATTATTAAGCTATGCTCCCCATTCCAGCATGTCAAATACATCAGTGATGTAAACTGCATTGACTCTTTCTATTAAAGCAAAACAGATGCCACACTGTGAAAACTATGGCATCACTATTTCCAAGAATCTTTCTTCATTGCTATCTCCTGCAACAAGGTCCCCTGCCCATGGGCAGTGGGAATGCATAAGCAATCACAGAATTCCATTGTATTGATGGGCCTCATTTGGCACCATTTGGTAAAATGAAAGGTCTTTGGTGTCCTCATTAATAAATTGAGCAGAGCCATATGTGAACTAGAGAATGATGAAGTGGAAGCAGAAATAGAAATAGAGACACGTGTGTGTGTGTGTGTGTGTGTGTGTGTGTGTGTGTAAGGTTTAGGCCTCCACCTGGTGGCTGATAATGTCTATATGCCCAGTACTTGAGACAAAGTCTACCTACATCTGTAATCAATAAAAGTTGTGACCAATTTTAAATTCCTAAATAGTGTCTTGTCTAGTTGTTTATACCTAGTGTTGCCTTCATTTTTGCCCACAGGAGTAGGGGTGCTGGGAGTGGGTTTGCTATATAATTACCAAGTTCTTTAAAAATGTCATCAGTTGCTCCCAGTTAACAGTATATTGAAGCCTTTAAAGCAGTAATATAAGAACACATAAAATCATACAGAAAATTAGGCAGTGTTTCCCAACCACTGTTCCGCGGCACACTAGTGTGCCGTGAGATGTTGCCTGGTGTGCCGCGAGATGTTGCCTGGAGGGAGGCGGGTGAGTCGGGCGGCGAGAGGCGGGGCGGCGGCGGTGAGGAGAGGCCGCCCAGCGCGGGGCTCTCGCCGTCTGCCTGCCTGGCTGCCTGCGAGCTCGGCGGGCAGCGCCTCCGTCCGCAGCGCCCGCCTCGCGGCTCTCATTCCCTGCCCCTGCCAAAGCTCACCCAGCCAAGCCGCGCTCTCCTTCCTGCCTCGCTTTGCTGCCTCCTCCCCCCCACCCCCAAAGCTTGGAGGTTCCCCAGCAAGGGGGAGGGAAAAAATTTGAAACTTACACTTTCGTGCGTCCCTCCCGGCGTGACGCTGTGCGCTGACGTCACGGGGCTGTAATGGTGGTGTGCCTCGAGATTTTTTTCATCAAACAAGTGTGCCTTTGCCCAAAAAAGGTTGGGAAACACTGAATTAGAGGATTCAAATCTATAACAGAGTCCAGTCACAGGTAAGAATTGTATTTTTTTTTTTAAATCCTGCATGTTTATTGTTCCAAATATTATTTTGTGTGTGAACAAATTATGCTGGATGAAAGTTATATATATGGTTGTGATGGGTTTTTAAAGAGAATGGACAGTCTACATGTTCATCTCAAACATTTCTTTCTCTCATCCCCAAACTACACAAAAATCTCTGGAAAGGCACTATACACACTTGCATTCCACCTGTGGAACCTTGTAGAGACCTAAAATCAGTTCTTATTTTCCTAAAAACTATTTAGGGGTACTCTCATTTTCCTATTCATATTGAAATACTGCCCCTCAATGAGGCCAAACTTAGATTCACAAAATGTTTAGGGGTATGCATAACCCTGTGTCCCCCAGAAAAAAAGTACTGCTTAAAACAGGAGATTTCAGAGTAAAGTTCTCCAATGACTGCTGTCAGATTATCCCATGCATCACAATTGTAGTTGGGGACAAATCTGGTCTGTGTTGAGAGAAGTTCCATTGTGGCATGATAGCTCCACCTTTCACTGAAGTAGCTGTCATAGATGCAGAAACCCATGGTAACATTGGACAGGAGCTGGTGGTTTTGATTGATCTGCTTAACCACAAATGTCAAGGCCAAAGTATGCTGGTAGTTTTTAGTAAGGGCACTACAATGAGAGTTGCATGCAACATCACAGGGAAATTCTGTACTTGGAACAAATCATTGCCACTTACCATATTTGCAATTGACCCAAAACATGTGCTTCAGGAGAAAGCTTATGCCATAATGACCGCTCCCCGCTTAAAACGGGGGGCGCCCTTTGCGTGGGCGCGTGCAGCCCCTAGATCTGGAGCGGCCCCAACAGCATAGGCTTGGCTTTGCCTTCCCTCAGGTGTGATACCTGGAGGTCTCCGCCTACCTCAGTCAGTTGTCCAATCCCACCTGGGGGAAGCGTTGCCAAGGAGACCAGGCCAGGTAGGGGAGGGATTACCTGCCCACACAATAGAGGGAGGATCTTACCTAGGAATCCTCACTTGGCTCCAGAGCTTCTCCCACCCTACCCACCCTCAGTTAATGTCTTATTTTGCAGGTTAACTTTTCTTCACAGGTTTTGCAGGTTAACTTTTCTTCACAGGTATGCAGGCGCTGCTACGTTAATGTCGCTGTTAAAGGGCCGGAAAGGAATTTCCCTGCATTGGCAGGTTTCGCCTTTCCCGTAGCAAAACGTCACAACTTTGGCGGTATCAGGCCTTGGGCGGAATCCTTTTGTCCATCTTCCTCTTGCGGCGGCGATACCAGGGTTCCCCGTTAAAGGGGTTTTCTGAAGGGAGGCTTTGGCCGTACACCGAAAGGTCGTCATTGCTCTCTCCTGCGGCGGCGGCATTACGGGGGCGGCCATCTCTGCTTGAACATATGTTCTCCAGAGTCGGCCCATCCCCCCCCACACACTGGATAACCCTGATGCTCCCTAGGTCCCCGGCTGGGGACCGGGGAGGGAGAACGCCCAATGCCTGAGCCAAGGTCTACCCACATTTGAAATTTAATAAAGTTGTGGCCGATTTAATCCCATAACACGTTGTCTTGAGTTGTTATTCCACATGACGGGGGGACCGTGCAGGATCTTGGGACTCCGCCTGTCCACGCAATTAATTTGTTAGTCTTTAATGTGCTGGAAGAGCCGTTGTTGGTCTTTTCTGCAGGAGACTCAGCTACCAACAATTTAACGATATGATCCTCATTAGCAACTACTTCATCAAAATTAAATCCAACTATTTAGAATAAATATTGATTAAATTGCTGAGTGTAGCAGAACTGGCACAAGTCTTTTATGGCTTTTAGCATAAAGCTACCACCCCACCTCACCTCTGATTGGATCCCTTAACATTCCCTGCTTTCTGCCTCTGGAAACAGAGGAGAAATTTAATTCAATTCAAATTGAAAGAGGAACATAACTAATTCACACTTTACAAAACAGTATGTGAACTGTAATGCAGCCATCATTTAATTTTTTGCACCTTATAGATGAAAATATACAGATTGAGAGAGCAGAAAGGGAAGAGAGATTGAAAGAATCTGTATATGTGAGGGGCTAGGAGAATTTTGTATTTGCAAATATTGAATGAAATGCTGTAAAAAAACTGAAATGCATTCTTATAAATAAAACTGCTTACAATTAATAATTTTAACATTTTCACTTCATTAGTCGTTCCCTGTTGTTCAAATCAGGCCTCCATACAATAATGTAACATTTTGGTAAAAAGATGAAAGCCAGTAAACCAGCACCTGAAGCTAAAATGGAGAAGACCTCCACAGCCACCGTGTATTTTCCCTTGGTACTCAGGTAGGTTGGAACAAAGGTCAACCAAACACTGCAGAAGACCAACATGCTGAAAGTGATAAACTTGGCTTCATTGAAGCTGTCAGGTAACTTCCTGGCAAGGAAAGCTATGCAGAAGCAGACAATGGAAAGAAACCCCATATAGCCAAGAAGACAGAAAAACATAATCACAGACCCCTCATTACATCCCAGTATAATTTCTTCAGTCTCTGAGTGCATGTCAGCATCTGGGAATGGTGGAAAGTTTGCCAACCATATGACACCAATTGATGCTTGGATAAAAGAGCATGAAAGGACAATGGATATGGCCAGTGATTTGCCCATCCATTTCCTCATCATGCTTCCTGGTTTGGTAGCCATGAAAGCCAGAACCACTGTCATGGTTTTGGCCAATATGCAAGAAACAGCAACACAGAAAACTATACCAAAACTAATTTGTTGGAGAAGGCATATTGCTTTCAGAGGTGGGCCGATGAAAAGCAAAGCACAAAGGAAGCAGAACAATAGGGCAATGAGGAGAGTATATGAAAGGCTTCGGTTGTTGGCTTTGACAATGGGTGTGTCATGTTGCTTGATAAATATTCCTAGAACCAAAGCAGTGAAGAACGAAAAGAAAACTGAAAAAATGGCTAAGATGATCCCAAGTGGTTCTTCATAAGACAAGAAGGTTACTGTCTTGTGAACACACAAATCTTGGTCCTTGTTGGGATACTGATCCTCTGCACATTCAGAACAGTCATCCATGTCTGAAAATTGGAAGAGAAAAATGGTTTATTTTGTTTTCTCGAACTTCAGTGTATTTATCTCGCTTTAATACTGCAACAATGTAATAGGCTTGTGACAGTGTTATTTGGCATGGGATCTTATCATAGAGTTTGAATTGGATTTTGTTATGCCTTTCTGGAGATTCTGATTCAGCCAATTAAAAACAATATCATCAGCAACAACATCACAACTTGAATTGCCATGTGCTTTGGAAACTACATTAAATTTAAGCCTGTACACTGAAGGTCTTACCGTCAAGGCTTGAAATCTTCCCATTTGGACAGGGGATGCAATCATAGCAGCAAAATGGTGCCCCTTCCTTCATTTTCTTGCTATAACCTGGATGGCACTTTTCTGAACATACAGAAATAGGCTGGGCCTTTGCATAAATGAGAGAAAATGATGAAAACCTTGTCATTATATACCAGTGATACAAATAACGGCTAACCTATAAATTTAAAAAACAAAACAAAAGAACCCAACAAAAATTATTCAGCAAATATATTTGGGCAACTACATAGACATTTTACACAAACTGAATTACCTCTATATCTCTGTATGTATCTCAGGGCTCAGAATTATAGCATTCTCTTTCCCCTCTTTCTTTCTTTTATTTTTCCATCTTCTTCCATTAATTTTCAACATAAAATGGTAGAAAGACAGAAAACTGAATACATGACTTAACTCAGCAAAACAGTGTCTGAGTTTACTGATTAAAATGGGTCTATTGATTTCAATGGGACTACTCATCAAGAAATGGGTCTATTGATTTCAATGGGACTACTCATCGAGAAATGACATTTCAGCTATCTATCTGTTATCTCTTGTTGAGAGAAGATAATTATGTGCCGATTGATTAGTCAGACATGTTGTCTCACTATTAGTTTGTAGATAAGGGTTATCAAGCAAGTTAACCTGAAATGCTTTGATTGAGGCCATTTTAAATTAACCTCAAAATGCTTTGATTCAGTTAGAGCAATCTGGCAAGCTGAGAAGTTGTCATCATGCCCATACACCACATAATCACTTTTATAGCTAAGGAAGACTCTTTTTAAAATACTTATTGGACAAGGAACATTGTAATTGTAAAGTGACCCCTCCCCATCTTGTGGTGGAAATCTACAGTCTGATTAAACAGATGAGGGGAATCCCTGTGTATAAATCTGTATTCCCTTTTCTGTTTCCTGCTACTAAAGAACTGAAGAAAATGAAAGTAAAGTGGCTATTGCTAGCCATGGAAAATGTTTTTTTTTAATGAAATAACACATTACAGCTATGATTTTGTGGTGGAAATTACTTTCGTAAACCAAGAAAGTCTGTAATAAATATTATTTTTAAAAAGAAATTATTAAGGTAAACTGAGTTGCTAATATTAAACAGAACATCAAAAGCATCCAGGGTAGTAAAAATACTTTTGGATCTCCCAGTGACTGTTGGTATTGTTCAACAATTGATGGTTTAACAATTAAAAATGATCAGATCAATGTGGGATCTGCTCCTTTTCTCTGGTGTAACTCTAACTGTACTGTATTTAAAAGTCTTGTTTTCCCTCTGCTGAGCTCAAACCAAATCAGCCAATGGTAGCCCTGCTCCTGCATGGAATTTTGATCCTATGTACTGTATGTTTGCTTAATTTAAGATGGCATAATTTGTGGTGGGTTCCCATCCTTAGGAATGTTCCCTTACTGTTTGGTCTTAATTGGAAACTTTCAAAATTACTTGAAATTACCTGCTTGAAACCACTGTGCCATGTGATGTCACCTTCATTAATGGTGAATGCTTTTGCTCTGGTTTGCAACCTCCCAACTTTCACTCTTCGAAAGGATTGATTTAGGAAAGTCACCCAGTTGATAATATCAAATCCAGCTTCCAGTTCTACGTTCTGGTCAAAAGAAATCTCATCACCAGCACTGTTGTTAAATGAGACTCTCTTCACAAAGTGATGGAGCTAAAATGAGAAAGAAAATATATATTCTTCAAATATTTCAATGGCTTATATATGAAACTGTCTTCTCAGTAATATCAATACTGTCTACTCCATTTGACACTAATTCTACAAGATCTACTGGGCAGACTCAAGAGACCTAGAACAGTTCATGAATCAAAACATCTTTGATTTAAGAACACCATTCCATTAATGCATACTGGACTGGTGAGTATATGGGAGACCTGTAAGCCCAATGAAATATCTAGGCTATTTTAAGTTTTGTTTTGCCTGATCAAAGGCCTGTGGTAGAAAAAGAAGACCAAAAGAAGAAATGTGAAGAAATACAGCACAAAAGGATATTTCTCATGTTGTTCCGGAACATTCCAGATACATCTCTTATATGCTTCTTCCCAGCAATAGCCAGTGTTTCACTGTGGAAAAAACAATGGTTGGGGCTGCATTTTATCCCACTGCTAATGTTGGACTCTTCACCACTCATCATTCACAATATTAATTCGACAAATTGCTCTTATTCTGGACTAAAAGCCATCACGTTATCAAATAATTCATTTCTGATTCCTTGATAAGAAAAGAAGAGTGTAGCTGAAGGAGAAGGGAATGGAAGTTCCATGAGAATTCATTCCCCTCCTTTTGGATTGTTTTAGAAATATCAGAATGATATATTTGATTGTGCTGGGAGAAAAGATTACTTTTCTGGGGCCAATGAAAAACTGGAGGACTACAATGTGTGTAGAGCTCCTAAAATGTAACAGTTTCTATATCAAAAGGTATTAGGATATCTTTATCTACAGTATCTATCTATCTATCATCTAGCAAGCATCGGTCTATCTATTATCTATCATCTATCTATCTATATCTATCTATCTATCTATCATCTATCTATCTATCTATCTATCTATATTTATCTATCTATCTGCATTTTACATTTAGATATGGTGATGAGATGAAAGTAGTAAAGCGGATAAGTTCATGAAAATGTTGCATATGTAGGAATTGTTAAAAACAGACACAAACATGGCGCTAACTCATATTTACATGCTTGGGCCATCACCTGCCAGGGCTGCGGATCCTGAAAATTCATTGTTCTTCTGTGTTTGAATAATTGCATGGCATGCAAGCCGTGGGCCACAGCATAGACAGCATTGTAGATGTTGTAGCTGTGGCCAACCATCTTCATTTCAAAAAAATCTTCAGAGAGGCTGTCGAGCTTCTCACTTCCAGTGCAGGATTTCTCACCTTCTGTGCTAACAAATATATGCGGTGAAAGACACTGGAATGCCTGTACCCAGAAATCACTGATAAAACCATCTTCTTTGGTCCCCAGATGATTTCTGGTCTGTAGAAAATCATGGAATCCTAATACTTCATTGGACTTGAATGGTGAAGCCCAAAGCACCTTGGATGACTTGTAAATCCCAGCCCTTTTGATAAGGGTATGAACTGAGTTCCTGCTGGACTGTTAGAATCCACACTTTACATTTGGGTGGCATTATGTCATATTCAATTTCTGGAATGTATAACAGCCACCTGAAAGTTACCATGTTTTCTGCATAAACAACAACTGCATTGGCATTACTCTCCATGGAAACATTATATATTCTCACCATTGAACCTATAGCTCCATACAGATTACTAAAAGAAGTTGCTTCAATTCTTTCTATGAAGGAAAAACAGATTCCCTGTTGGGGAAACATTGTTGTTATTGTCCACACAAATCTATCTCCATTCTCATCATTTGTGGCAATGACCCCAATCCATGTCCATTGGAAGTGCAAAAGCAACAGGAGAATTCCTTTATGCTCATAGGTTTCATTTGGGACCATCTGGTAGAATGAACAAGTTTCAGTTTTATCAAATGTCAGTGGAACAGAGCCATATGTGAACTGTGGAAAGATATACGGGGGATAGGATGGAATGGGATATGTTAAGAGAAATAAAGAAGCCTGACTGTGCATTTTGATTCTCTGAAGTAATAACATAATAAAAACTAACCATTACTATATTTCAGTATAATTTGAATCCACATTCCAATGTGTTTCTATATTGCATGTGTAATACTTATTTATTTTAAATGTCATTATGGTTATTATTTGGAAGTTAGTTATTAGTTATTTTTAATAAGCTGTCAGTATACTTTTATATACTTTCAGTATATAATTGATTTATAATGTTTATATAATTATTTACATTTATAATGTATTTATATAACATTTGTATAGGGGTGTACACAGTGACGGCCAAATACATTTTACCATTTAGAATCATAGAATTACAGAATTGTGGAGTTGGAAGGGACCACAAGGGCCATCTAGTCCAACCCCCTTTTCCAAGTAGCCTTACTGGATATATCCCTGCAATGCAGGAATCTTTCACCCAACATGGGGCTTAAAACCACAAGCAAAGGTCAAGTGACTTTGTCATTTATCTGTATGTCTTATGTGCAGGTCTGAAAACTTATCTCAAACACGATGTATCCACAGCACAAAGTCATATATATCTGGGGTTGGGGACTATCAGTGGTCATGATATATCCTACCTGTGGAACTTTGTACATGCCCAATAGTGTTGCCATGTGGAGGGAGGTTTCAGAATAAAGAGCCCCAATGACAGCCATCAGTTGGTTCTGAACACCACATTTATAGTTTGGGGAAAATCTGTTCTCTGCTGAAAGAAGTTGCAATATGCCAAGGTAGGTCCAACGTGGAACGAAATAACATTCATATATATGGAAGCCCAAGGTAACGTTTGGTAAGATATAGTGGTTTTCATTTATCTCCTTCACAGCATACACCAATGCTAGAGTGTGCAGATAGTTCTTAGTCAGTATACTATAATGAGATTTGGATGAAAGATGAAAGTAAGAGTTTGTTCTTAGTTAAGCTTTTACAGTCAAAATAAAAAAAAATCCTTCCAGTAGCACCTTAAAGACCAACTAAGTTAGTTCTTGGTATGAGCTTTCGTGTGCATGCACACTTCTTCAGATACACACTGAAGAAGTATCTGAAGAAGTGTGCATGCACACGAAAGCTCATACCAAGAACTAACTTAGTTGGTCTTTAAGGTGCTACTGGAAGGAATTTTTTTATTTTGACTATGGCAGACCAACATGGCTACCTATCTGTAAGCTTTTACAGTGTTGCTCTTCACAAAGAGCATATGCTACAGCAGATACCCGCACCCCAACTTTTCAGTTATTTAATATATTTGGAATAGGCATGCATGCAAACCCATTCTATGACTGCTTGGTGACTGGTGATAAGCTTTTTGAAAAGACGTAAAGGGCTACAATTCAGTATAAGCTTGAGTTTGTAATGATTGATGTAATTGCTAGTATTATTTAGGAAAATTAGGAAGAGATTACTATCAGTAGCAAAATCACTGGCTTCCAATATAGTTGAGGGCTTTTAAAAGCTTGAATTCACAATGGAAATGGTCTTGTCAGAAAACTGAAATTTTATATATATATATATATATATATATATATATATATATATATATATATATATATATATATAGCTTTAATGGATAATTTTCTATAACTATGGCATGATTGGTATTCATGCCATGAATACTTAAGAATTAAATGCCAGATGTATGTGTGTGTGTAGGGTGTGTAGTTATCATGAAAACCATAGCATGTGGGAAGGGAAGCTTTATTCCCAAATAACAGCACAGGGCAATTTTTACCAAGGTCTCAGTGGGGAAGGAGGGGTTTAATCCTCCTCTGGCCACATTCTGGGCTCATCCACACTTCCTTTTGGGCTGCATTTTGGGGCACAGGTCCCGGCTTTCTGGGTCCAGCTCTCATTGGGGTCTTTTGTTTTGTTTTTCTGTCCCAGTGCTTTCCCCAGGAAAACCCATGTTTTACCACTGGATCACAGCATATTTTCCATGGATTGCAATTTGTTCTGATTCAACAGTAAAACACAGATTTTCCAGGGGGAAGTCCCATTAAAAACAACAAAAAAAGAAAGAAATACACACCCAGACTGGGATGTGGAAAGTCCAAACCTTTTCCTACAAAGTGCAGAGCAAAGCTAATCATGGATGAGCCTTTTGTGGTGCCCATGGCAATCCCACTAATACATGCTCTTTTACTGGCTGCAGTCCATGCATATACTCTACGCAAAGAAAACAGTTCACATATTATTGTTGCTAAATTCAATCCATGCAGCTGGTCTTTGTGACCTGGAAAGGCCTACTTAATGGAATGGAGGAAGGCTGGAAAGGAGAGAGGGAGGGCAGGCAGGCAGGCTTACAGAGTTTCTTCAATCTGTTCATCATGAGGGTCTTTATCAAAGCTATGCAGTTGATCAGGCAACAAAAACTGAGAAATAATTCCACCAATTATGAGATCACCAAACTGTAGATACCTATGACGAACAGTGATGGGATCACTAATAATGCAATGATTACTTTGCTGTGCCATGTGAGGCATCATAATATGCAAAAAGACCAGTAATATCGTAAATGCAAATCTTTCCTCAGATCTTTCTGCAAAACACCAAATTCCTTGTTTCCCCATCCTCCTTAGAATCTCCAGGAGTATGCCAGTAGGATTCCACTTTACTCTACACTGGAGCCCCAGGTAGCAGCAGTGTAGGGTGTATTTATGCCACTCACTATGCTCATGGTTATTTGTTTTGCTAGTGCCTGCACAACTTGGGCAGTGTATTCAAGAGGGAGCAAAACTGACCACACTCAATTGAATGATCTAGGGAGGTGGATGAAAATTACCTGTTTTCAGAAAGTTCCTCTGTGGTATTGCTTCAGCAAACATGTTTGTCACTATGAAAGACAATTCTCTAGGGGAATACTTATTTTGAAATTACATCTCAAGAAATTTGAGATTGTTAAAAATGAAAATTATGGTTTCAATGCAAAAATGGTTGCACCTGGGTGTGTCTTCCTCAGTTTCTCATTTTTCCATTGTTAAATTTAGTACATAACATTTCTTTGTGATTATTATTTCCTTTAAAAAATTATGAACATTCTAGTGTGCATATATCTTAAGATTCACATGTTGTACACAGTGTCACCTAATATACACATTTCTTTAATTTCCAAATAGAATGTACTGTTGTTTTACTTTCACTACTACATGTATTTTATTCCAATTTACCATAATACAATGTACATAGGTCAAAAATACATAGGTCAAAAATAAATAGTTAATTTAGTAGTGTTGGTGTTTTTTTTAAAATAAAGAATGACAAATAATTTTTTGGTGGGGCGGTCTCTTTATTTATTATTCCACCCTTCCTTCAAAAGATCCCATATATATGCAAAATTTCCAGGAAAACCTGTACATATGGCAAAGGGACTATTTTTTAAAAAAATCTCCCAAAAAAGCTCAGCTACTTAAACAAACACACATCTTAAAAAATGTTGCAACACAATTTTTCAGCCAGATATTTAGAGTTGCACCATCCTTCTTGATATCCCAAATTATGACAAGTTGCCAGCTCACATGACTGGCGGAATGTGCTTAGGATCCAATTTAGCCCTCCCCCCCAATCCTGCCTCCACAACACCCCCTTTTCATGGCTTACACACATTTAATTTCAAAGAGCTGAATCCCAGTGAGCTGGGAGAGGGGGTTTATACTTGTGTATCTCTGACTGAGCCATGGATGCAGAGTTTCAACAGCATAGCCTGACTGTACTGGGAACCTACCAGTTCTGCTTGAGATCTTTTGGATCCTTACCCAACTCATGCTGGTGGATCTTGAGGATATTTCACCCCTCCCATTGCTAGAATCTGCTGATGTTTCAGAAAGGAGGGGGCGGATTTTGCTCATTACTTATTCTGCTCCACCCTGACTTCAAAGGGGGAGTCTGAGTGTTATCTGTGTATAGATAAGGTCGCTGCTCATACAGCTGCAACACTCAGTGCAGTCCAGTGTCTCCATTTAGTCTGTAGTTAGTTTGTATAGTAGCTGTAGAGAATAAAAGAAGTTATTCTACAGAAGATGTCGTCCGTGTGGTTCATGCTCTGCTGTGCTCCGCTGACTACTGGAAGTGAGTTTGGTGCTCACAGCTCTAAGTTGTGAGTCCACAGCACTTAGACCTGCTTCCTGCGTGGAAGGTCTCTGGAAGTGCTTTCCAGCTCGCCTGGCCCAGTCAGGGCTGAAGAGGTTGAGCCCAGTCGGTGGCACTGGCTCAAAGGTGAAGCTGAAAGATCATGCTATAGGATTTTTCCCTTATAGATGAAAATATACAGATTGAGACAGCAGAAGGGGAAGAGAAATCGATAGATTCTGTATACATGAGAGACATGGAGAATTTTGTGTTTGCAGATATTGAATGAAATGCTGTAAAAAAAGAGCTGAAATTCAGTCTTATCTAAAAGAACTGCTTACAATTAATAATTTTAATGTTTTCACTTAATTAGTCGTTCCCTTTTGTTCAAATCAGGCCTCCAAACAATAATGTAACATTTTGGTAAAAAGATGAAAGCCAGTAAACCAGCACCAGAAGCTAAAATGGAGAAGACCTCCACAGCCACCGTGTATTTTCCCTTGGTACTCAGGTAGGTTGGAACAAAGGTCAACCAAACACTGCAGAAGACCAACATGCTGAAAGTGATAAACTTGGCTTCATTGAAGCTGTCAGGTAACTTCCTGGCAAGGAAAGCTATGCAGAAGCAGACAATGGAAAGAAAACCCATATAGCCAAGAAGACAGAAAAACATAATCACAGACCCCTCATTACATCCCAGTATAATTTCTTCAGTCTCTGAGTGCATGTCAGCATCTGGGAATGGCGGAAAGGTTGCCAACCATATGACACCAATTGATGCTTGGATAAGAGAGCATGAAAGGACAATGGATATGGCCAGTGGTTTGCCCAGCCATTTCCTCATCATGCTTCCTGGTTTGGTAGCCATGAAAGCCAGAACCACTGTCATGGTTTTGGCCAATATGCAAGAAACAGCAACACAGAAAACTATAGCAAAACTAATTTGTTGGAGAAGGCATGTTACTTTCAGAGGTGGGCCGATGAAAAGCAAAGCACAAAGGAAGCAGAACAAGAGGGCAATGAGGAGAATATACGAAAGGCTTCGGTTGTTGGCTTTGACAATGGGAGTGTCATGTTGCTTGATAAATATTCCTAGAACCAAAGCTGTGAAGAATGAAAAGAAAATTGAAAAAATGGCTAAGATGATCCCAAGTGGTTCTTCATAAGACAAGAAGGTTACTGTCTTGCGAACACACAGATCCTGGTCCTTGTTGGGATACTGATCTTCTGCACATTCAGAACAGTCATCCATGTCTGAAAATTGGAAGAGAAAAAAGGTTTATTCTTGTTTCTCAAATCTAATTGTATTTGTTTTGTTCTAATACTCCAACAATGTAATAGGCTTGTGACAGTGTTATTTGGCATGAGAGCTTATCATAGAGTATGAATTGGATTTTGGTGATTTTTTTAAAGCCTCAGAGAAACCTTTCTGGAGATAATAATAATAATTAATAAATAAATTTTATTTATATCCCGCCCTCCCCAGCCGAAGCCGGACTCAGGGCGGCTAACAACAATAAAATAGTGCAACATTCTAAAAACATTTCATTATAACAATTAATTAAAATCAAATTGATGGCAACCATTAAGCTAAAGTTCTGTGAAGATTGCCAAAGGAGGGAATCAGGCTGTGCCCTGGCCAAAGGCCTGGTGGAACAGCTCTGTCTTGCAGGCCCTGCGGAAAGATGTCAAGTCCCACAGAGCCCTAGTCTCTTGTGACAGAGCATTCCACCAGATTGGAGCCGCAGCCGAAAAAGCCCTGGCTCTAGTTGAGGCCAGCCTAACCTCTCTGTGGCCTGGGACCTTCAGGATGTTTTTATTTGAAGACCGTAAGTTCCTCTGTGGGACATACCAGGAGACATGGTCCCGTAGGTACGAGGGTCCTAGGCCGCATAGGGCTTTAAAGGTTAAAACCAGCACCTTAAACCTGATCCTGTACTCCACCGGGAGCCAGTGCAGCTGGTATAGCACCAGGTGAATGTGATCTCGCAGCGAAGACCCCGTAAGGAGTCTCGCCACGGCATTCTGCACCCGCTGGAGTTTCTGGGTCAGTCTCAAGGACAGCCCCACATAGAGCGAGTTACAATAATCCAGTCTGGAGGTGACCGTAGGGTGGATCACAGTGGCTAGGTCAGGGCGAGAGAGGTAAGGAGCCAACTGCTTAGCCTGGCGGAGATGAAAAAATGCCGCCTTTGTTATAGCTGTAATCTGCGCCTCCATGGAGAGTGAGGTATTGAAGATTACACCCAAACTCTTAACGGACGGTGCTGGCACTAATTGCACCCCCGCAAGAGATGGGAGTTACACCCTCAATCCCATATCGTCCCGTCCCAGCCAGAGGACCTCTGTCTTCAAAGGATTTAACTTCCGGCTCCCATGTAACCATCCAGCCACAGCTTCCAAACCATCCAGCCACATCTGATCAGTGTGTCTGGGGCCGAGTCAAAATGGCCATCCATCAACAGAGTTGGGTGTCATCAGCATACTGATGGCAGCCCAGCCCAAAACTCCGGACAAGCTGGGCGAGGGGGTGCATAAAGATGTTAAAAAGCATCGGGGAGAGTATTGCACCCTGAGGCACTCCACACACCAAGGAGTGGCGCGATGACAATTCCCCCCCAAGAGCCACCCTCTGTCCCCAACCAGAGAGAAACGAGCGCAGCCATTGAAGGACTGTGCCCTGGATCCCCATGTCGGCAAGGCAGTGGTTCAGGAGTTTGTGATCGACCATGTCGAAGGCTGCTGACAGGTCTAGAAGAATCAATAGCCTCGACCCGCCTTGATCCAGCTGCCTGCAGAGATCATCTGTTAGGGCAACCAGAGCTGTCTCGGTCCCATGACCAGCGCGGAAGCCGGACTGGAATGGATCCAGAGCCTATTCTGATTCTGATTAAGCCAATGAAAAAACAACATCAGCAGCAGCACAACCTCAATTGTCACTACAATATTTCCACCTACCCTTTAATGAAAACTAGTATTTTTACTCCTTCATGTGGAAACTGATGTCTGCTGTTAGGGGATGGGAAAGGTCGGGAAAATCTTTGTGCTCTGCCCTCAACTGTCACTTGTCCATGGATCTTTCATATAAGTTCTTCAGGAATGTATGATAACCCTGTACACCAAAAACCTTACCCTCACGGCTTGAAATCTTCCCATTTGGACAGGGGATGCAATCATAGCAGCAAAATGGTGCCCCTTCCTTCATTTTCTTGCTATAACCTGGATGGCACTTGTCTGAACATACAGAAATAGGCTGGGCCTTTGCATAAATGAGAGAAAATGATGAAAACCTTGTCATTACATACCAGTGATACAAATAATCGGTAACCCAGAAATTTCAAAACAACAAACAAAAATTATTCAGCAAATATATTTGGGCAACAAGATAGACATTTTACACAAACTCAATTACCTCTCTATATTTCTGTATGTATCTCAGGGCTCTGAATTATAGCTTTCTCTTTCCCCTTTTTCTTTCTTTTACTTTTCCATCTTCTTCCATTAATTTTCAACATAAAATGGTAGAAAGACAGAAAACTGAATACATGACTTGATTTCAGCAAAGCAATGGCAGTGTCTTAATTTACTGATTTCAATGGGTCTACTGATTTCGGTGGGTGTATTCTGAACATAATTTTGTGTGCATATCAGCCTCTGTTCTATCTTAAACTTTAGAATGTTTTCCTAGTCAGCATTTAGGATCTAGCATTGTTTAAAGTTATCATTTTGATATGTGCTCTTTTGTTCAAATATATTTGAACTTTTACTCTACTTTGCAACCATGGGCGGAGACATGGGGGCAGGGGGTAGCTGCCCTCAAAATAAAATAAAAAATCAATAAAAATACTTAACTAACTGAGGTTGTGCCCCCCGCCAACATAAATCCTGGCTACACCATGTTAGCAACCCCTTGCAACTGTACACAAATGGAAAGAATAAGGAACTCATTGTTTTCAAATGACTTCACATTGTTAGAAGCCAAAAAGGGCAATATCCATCATTACAGTTTGTTGAGGACTTCTGGGATAGAGGAATAGCAGTTAGGCTGTCTCTCTGTTGGCTTTGGCTGACTGAAGATAAGTATGTGGTGATTGATTAGTCAGGCAGATTGTCTGACTATTAGTTTGGAGATAAGGGTGATCTAGGAAGTTAACTTCAAATGCTTTGATTGAGGCCATTTTGAAGTTATCATCAAAATGCTTTGATTGTGTTAGAGCAAGCTGGCAAGCTGAGAAGTTGTTAACATGCTCAAACACTGCACGATCACTTTCATTGGTAAAGAAGACTCTTTTTAAAATACTTCTGGGACAGGGAAAATTGTAACTGTTAAGAGGAGGAAATCCTCTTGTGGAGGAAATGTGCAATCTGGAAATTTGCAATTACAGTACCATCTTCTCTCACTTAAGAAAAAGTGAAAGGAAAACTGATTGTTAAATGTCTAAAACTGAATGAAAAGCTTGATTTATGGTTGACCAGAAGGATTAAACAGATGAGGTGAATCCCTGTGTGAAAATCTTCATTTCTTTTCTGTTTCCTGTACTAAAAAACTAAGAAAATGAAAGTGAAGTGGCTATCGGTAGAGTTTTGGATTTGATATCCCGCCTTTCACTCCCCTTCAGGAGTCTCAAAGCGGCTAACAATCTCCTTTCCCTTCCTCCCCCACAACAAACACTCTGTGAGGTGAGTGGGGCTGAGAGACTTCAAAGAAGTGTGACTGGCCCAAGGTCACCCAGCAGCTGCATGTGGAGGAGCGGAGACGCGAACCCGGTTACCCAGATTACATGACTACCGCTCTTAACCACTACACCACACTGGCTCTCGGTAGCCATGAAAAATGATTTTTTTAATGAATTAATACATTGCAGCTATAATTCTTAGGTGGAAATTACTTTCGTAAACCAAAAAATGTGTAATAAAAATTATAAAAAAGAAAAGGAAATGTTAAAGTAAGCTGAGTTGCTAATATTAAACAGAACATCAAAAGCATCCATGGTTGTAAAAATACTTTTCGATCTCCCAGTGACTGCTGGTATTGTTCAACAATTGATGGCTGAACAATTAAAAATGATCAGATCAATGTGGGATCTGCTCCTTTACTCTGGTGTAACTCTAACTGTACTGTATTTTAAAGTCTTGTTTTCCCTCTGCTGAGCTCAAACCAAATCAGCCAATGGTAGCCCTGCTCCTGCATGGAATTTTGATTCTATGTACGGTATGTTTGCTTAATTTAAGATGGCATAATTTGTGGTGGGTTTCCATCCTTAGGAATGCTCCCTTACTGTTTGGCCTTAATTGGCAAGATTTCAAAATTACTTGAAACTACCTGCTTGAAACCACTGTGCCATGTGATGTCACCTTCATTAATGGTGAATGCTTTTGCTCTGGCTTGCAACCTCCCAACTTTCACTCTTCGAAAGGATTGATTTAGGAAAGTCACCCAGTTGATAATATCAAATCCAGCTTCCAGTTCTCCATTCTGGTCAAAAGAAATCTCATCGCCAGCACTGTTGTTAAATGAGACTCTCTTCACAAAGTGATGGAGCTAAGATGAGAAAGAAAATATATATTCTTCAAATATTTCAATGGCTTATATATGAAACTGTCTTCTCAGTAATATCAATACTGTCTACTCCATTTGACACTAATTCTACAAGATCTACTGGGCAGACTCAAGAGACCTAGAACAGTTCATGAATCAAAACATCTTTGATTTAAGAACACCATTCCATTAATGCATACTGGACTGGTGAGTATATGGGAGACCTGTAAGCCCAATGAAATATCTAGGCTATTTTAAGTTTTGTTTTGCCTGATCAAAGGCCTGTGGTAGAAAAAGAAGACCAAAAGAAGAAATGTGAAGAAATACAGCACAAAAGAAAATATATATTCTGCAAAGATTTCAATGGCCTACATATGAAACTGTCTTCTAATAATATCAGTACTGTCTACTCCACTTGATACAAATTCTGCAAGATCTACCGAGCCTAGGATAGATTATGATTCAAAACATCTTTGATTTAAGAACACCATTCTATTAATGCATAGGAGACTGTTGAATAAGTAGGAGACCTGTAAGCCAAAGAACATATCCAGACTATTTTAAGTTTTGTTTTCCCTAATCAAAGGCCTGTGGTATAAAAAGAAGGCCAAAAGAAGAAATGTGAAGAAATACAGCACAAAAGGATATCTATCATGTTGTTCTAGAACATTCCAGATACATCCCATAGAGGCTGCTTTTCAGCAATAGACATTGTTTCACTATGGAACAGCGGCGTAGCGTGGGTTATCAGCACCCGGGGCAAGGCAAGTAATTTGCGCCCCCTAACCCGGGGCAAGGCAATTAATTTGCGCCCCCTAACCCGGGGCAAGGCAAGTACAGTAATTTACTCTCCCAAGCAGCAGCAGCGAGGCTTCTCTTTCCCCCGCGCTCTCCTGGAGCTGCCTCTTTTCTTTCCTTTTTCCCCTTTCTCCAAGGCTTTTCGCTTTCTCTCCTTAATTGATTCCTCCTCCACACCGCAGCGTTTCCTGGCTGCTTCCCCCCCCTTCCCCTCTCTCTCCTCCTCGCTCTGCTTGCCTTGCCCTGCCCTGCCTGAGGGCGCCCTGAGGAGACTCCGCTCTCCTTTTTGACCAGGCGAGGTGGAAAAGTCTCTTCCCGCCCCCTCGCCAGACTCCCTGCTCGGCTCGGCTCACTACCCAGGCGGCCAGTGGAGAGAGAGCCGCAATTACCATAAAGCTCCTCTCCCTCTGCTTTGCCAAGCTGTCAAAGCCCCAGCAGCAGCGGCAACGGCAGCAGCAGGCGCAGCCAGACCCCCGCCAGCCAGCCAGCCCGCCCGCCCGCCCGCCCGCCCGGCTTCCTCTCCTTTTTTTGCCCGCGGCAGAAGGCTTCGCTCTCCCACTTCTGCGACCTCCTCGCCAAGCTGAGCGAGCGCGGGCTCCCTAACCTGTGGATTTTAGTAGGGGCAGAGAGCTGCTAGTGCGAGCGCGCCCCCCCCGCCCATGTTGCGCCCGGTGCGGCCGGCCCCCCTGGCACCCCCCACGCTACGCCACTGCTATGGAAAAAGCAATGGTTGGAGCTGCATTTTATTCCATTCCTCACGCTGGACTCTTCTCCACTCATCATTCACAATATTACTTTCACAAATTGGTGTTATATTGGGCTAATGACCGTCACTTTATCAGATAATTCATTCCTGATTCCCTGATCAGAAAAGAATGATGTAGATGAAGGAGAAGGGAATGGAGGGTGCATGAGAATTCATTCCCCTTCCTTTGGATTGTTTTAGAAATATCAGAATGAAATATTTGATGGTGCTGGGAGAAAAGAATACTTTTCTGGAGCCAATAGATAACTCGAGGACTACAATGTGTGTAGTGCTCCTAAAACGCAACAGTTTTCATATAAAAAGGTATTAGTGAATATATATCTGCAGTATCTATAATCTTTCTCTCTCTCTCTCTCTCTTCATTTAACATTTAAATATGGTGATGAGATGACAGTGGTAAAGAAGATAAGTTCACGAAAACACTGCATATGTAAGAATTGTTAAAAACACACACAAACATGGTGCTAACTCATATTTCCATGCTTGGGCCATTACCTGCCAGGGCTGCGGATCCTGAAAATTAATCGTTCTTTCGTGCTTGAATAATTGCATGGCATGCAAGCCATAGGCCACAGCATAGACAGCATTGTAGATATTGTAGCTGTGGCCAACCATCTTCATTTCAAAAAAATCCCCAGAGAGGCTGTCCAGCTTCTCATTTCCAGTGCAGGATTTCTCACCCTCTGTGCTAACAAAAATATGTGGTAAAAGACACTTGAATGCCTGTACCCAGAAATCACTGATAAAACCATCTTCTTTGGTCCCCAGATGGTTTCTGGTCCGTAAGAAATCATGGAATCCTAATACTTCATTGGACTGAATGGTGAAGCCCAAAGCACCTTGGATGACTTGTAAATCCCAGCCCTTTTGATAGGGGTATGAACTGAGTTCCTGCTGGACTGTTAGAATCCACACTTTACATTTGGGCGGCATTATGTCATATTCAATTTCTGGAATGTATAACAGCCACCTGAAATTTATTATGTTTTCTGCATACACAACAACTGCATTGGCATTACTCTCCATGGAAACATTATATATTCTCACCATTGAACCTATAGCTCCAATCAGATCATTGATATAAATTACTTCAATTCTTTCTATGAAGGAAAAACAGATTCCCTGTTGGGGAAACATTGTTGTTATTGTCCACACAAATCTATCTCCATTCTCATCATTTGTGGCAATGACCCCAACCCATGTCCATTGGAAGTGCAAAAGCAACAGGAGAATTCCTTTATGCTCATAGGTTTCATTTGGGACCATCTGGTAGAATGAATAAGTTTCAGCTTTATCAAGTATCAGTGGAACAGAGCCATATGTGAACTGTGGAAAGATAAAAGGGGGATAGGATGGAATGGGATACGTTAAGAGAAATAAAGAAGCCTGACTGTGCATTTTGATTCCCTGAAGTAATAACATAATAACAACTCAGTATAATTTGAATCCACATTCCAATGTGTTTCTATATTACATGAGTAATAAATATTCATTTTATATGTCATCACAGTTATAATTATTATTTATAAGTTAATTATTAGCTTTTATAATCTGTAAATATAATTTTATATATGTATACTTAATTTATTATTTTTATATAATTATTTATGTTCATAATGTATTTATATATCATTTATACAGGGGTGTGCACAGTGATGGCCAAATACATTTTGCCTTAGAAACATAGAATTATGGAGTTGGAAGGGACCACAATGGCCATTTGGTCAAACCCCTTTTTACAAGTGGCTTTACTGGATATATCCTTGCAATACAGGGATCTTTCACCCAACATGGGGCTCAAAACCACAAGCCAAGATCAAGTGACTTTGTCATTTAGCTTTGCTGTATGTCATATGTGCAGATCTGAAAGCTTATCTCAAACATGATGTATCCACAGCAGAAAGTCATATGTGACTGGCCATGATATATCCTACCTGTGGAACTTTGTACATGCCCAGTAGTGTTGCCATGTGGAGGGAGGTTTCAGAATAAAGAGCCCCAATGACAGCCATCAGTTGGTTCTGAACACCACACTTATAGTTTGGGAAAAATATGTTCTCTGCTGAGAGAAGTTGTAATATGCCAATGTAGGTCCAATGAGCAATGGAATAACATTCATAGATATGGAAGCCCAAGGTAACATTTGGTAAGATATAGTGGTTTTCATTTATCTCCTTCACAGCATACACCAATGCTAGGGTGTGCAGATAGTTCTTAGTCAGTATACTAATAGTGAGATTTGGACGGAACATAAAAGTAAGAGTTTGTTCTTAGTAAAACTTTTACAGTGTTGCTCTTCACCAAAAGCATATGCTGCAGCAGATGTAACTCAACTTTTCAGTTACCGGTAATTATTTGACCCAGCTCACCCAACTTTTCAGTTAATTATTTCAGAGATTATTTTCAGTAGCAAAATATTTGGTTTCCGATATAGTTGAGGGTTCTATCTTTTAAAAGCTTGAATTTAAGATAGAAATTGTCCTGAAATGAAAAAATATTGTTTCTTCCTTTAATGGACAATTGCGTGTTGAGGTCCCCAATCCACCCCCAAAATAACTCACAACGGACACGTAATTTTTTGTTTAAGATTTTTGGCATGATTTTGGCCACAACTTTATTAAAATACAAACTGTGAGTGGTTGTTTAGGCATTGGTTAAGACTATCTGTCTCCCCGCCTGGGGACAGAACTGTCTTCCGGGCACCACCGAAAGACAGTGCGGGGGAAAGCAAGTCAGGGAAGAATTGGAGCTGAGACACAGACCCTCAACTCTCACCCGCCTGCTCCCCGAAGGCTTGCCGGCCCTAGTCCCATTCCAGGGATTGGACGAAAAGATGGCAAGCCCCAGAATTCCTTTAACGGAATTCCCTTTCCGCAGCAACCATGGAGGGGCAGGCCCAGCCTATCCTAACCCCTCCATGGAGGGGCAGGCCCAGCCTATCCTAACCCCTCCTCCACCAGATTTATAACCAATGCCTAACCACAACCTTACAAGTTGTGACGATTTGCTACACAGTAGGCAAAAACCACCCAGCCAGCCAATTTGCCAGATGGAAAAATTCCTACCAGGCCCCTGCTCAAAGGCAGACGACCCAATGACAGGCATAGCAAGGTCAACGCAACAACCCCTTATACTAGGGTGGGTGGGCGGGTGATCCGTTGCACGCAGCAAAAGAGAAAGTACAAGGCTGCGTGCAGAGTATTTAAACCTTTTACCCCTCCCACCAAAATTGCAACATAACTTTTTCCCCAGCAACTCGGCAATCCAATCAATGCCCCCTGGCCATCTTGGAGAACTTACCCAGCAACAAAGGGGTGGCTCAGTAGACCCCACCGCAACACGTGCTCTCCCTGAAGGAGAACACGCTTTTTTGATAACTATGGCATGATTGGTATTCACAGCACGAGGGCTTAAAAATTAAATGCCAGACGTGAGTGTGTGTTTGTGTAGGGGATATCATTTGGGAAGGGAAGCTTTAAGCTCTCCTTTCACAGCCATGATTTCAGGATATATTCCCACATAACAGCACAGGGCAATTTTTACTAAGGTCACAGCAGAGAAGGAGAGGCTTCAGCCTCCTCTGCCCACACTCTGGGCTCATCCACACTTCCTTTTTCGCTGCATTTCTGGGCACAGGTCTGGGGTTTCTGGGTCCAGCTCTCAGTGGGTTGGTGTTGTTGGTTTTTTTTATGTCCTGTGCTTTCCCCAGGTAAACCCGTGTTTTACCGCTCGATCACAGCAGATATTCCATCAATTGCAATTTGTTCTGATTCAACAGTAAAAAACGGGTTTTCCAGAACAAAGTGCCAGGACAAAAACAAAAACACACACTCAGATCTGGACCTGGAAAGTGCAGAGCAAACCTAATCATGGATGAGCCTTTTGTGGTGCCCATGGCAATCCCACTAATACATGCTCTTTTACTGGCTGCAGTCCATGCATATACTCTACGCAAAGAAAACAGTTCACATATTATTGTTGCTAATTTCCATCCATGCTGCTGGTCTTTGTGAGTATATGCCCGGAAAGCTCTACTTAATAGAAGGGATGGAGGGAGGACAGACAGGAAGGCAGGCTTACAGAGTTTCTTCAATCAATTCATCACGAGGGTCTTTATCAAAGCTATGCAGTTGATCAGGCAGCAAGAACTGATAAATAATTCCACCAATTATGAGATCACCAGACTGTAGATACCTGTGACGAACAGTGATGGGATCACTAATAATGCAATGATTACTTTTGTGTGCCATGTATGGCATCATAATATGCAACAAGACCAGTAATATCGCAAATGCAAATCTTTCCTCAGATCTTCCCTCAAAACACCGAATTCGTTGTTTCCCCATCCTCCTTAGAACGTCTAGGAGTATGCCAGTCGGATTCTACTTTACTGATACTCTACTCTGCAGCCAGCAATACAAACCTTAAGGCCTGAGATATTGGAGGCTCAGATAGCAGCAGTGTAGGGGGTATTTAAACCACTCACTGTGCTCTTGATTTTTTGTTTTGCTAGTGCCTGCACAACTTGGCAGTGTATTCTAAAGGGAGCAAAACTGACCACACCCCAATTAATGATCTAGGGAGGTGGATGAAAATTACCTGTTTTCAGAAAGTTCCTCTGTGGTATTGCTTCAGCAAACATGTTTGTCTCTATGAAAGACAATTCTTTAGGGGAATACTTATTTTGAAGTTACATCTCAACAAATTTGAGATAGCTAAAAATGAAAATTATGCTTGCAATGCAAAATGCTTGTACCTGCGTGGGTCTTTCTCATTTTTCCATTGTTAAACTTAGTTCCTTTAAATGAAAATTCTAGTGTGCCTTTCTCTTTATATGAACATTTTGTACACAGTTTTGCCTAATATAAACATTTTAAAATTATTTATTCTTTCCAAGTAGAATGCACGGTAATTTTACTTTCACTACTACATGTATTTCATTCCAATTTACCATAATACAGTATACTGTCTTACATAGGTAAAAAATAAATAATTAATTTAGTTGCATTGGTCTTTAAGAAAGAAAGCGAAATGATTTTTTTGGAGGGCTATTTATTTATTCATTATTCCACCCTTCCTTCAAAGGATACCATATTTATATGGAATAAATGTATGCGGAAAATGTCTGGAAAAACATGGGCATATGTTAAGGGGGATAATTAAAGGGGGGACCCCATAAAAATCCCCAATAGCCTCTGAACTTTTTCTTTTTTGGGTGGTGGATGTTCGCCAAAAAAAGCTCAGCAACTTTGACACACACACACACACACACACACACACAGCAACCCTACATTCTATAAAATAAATGCCCAGAACATTACATGATATATTCAAACAATCTTAAGGTTTATTGAGAAAGTTAATCAAGAAACTATCTTTTCAATTCCATACAAAGTGTGGCTTATGACACTTCTAAGTATGCATGTTTGTGTGTAATAGGAAGCTCATTGGCAACACATACAAGAAGACATGAGGCAAGAAATATGGATAAGAGTTTGTATTTATTAAAATGTAACAACTAAAGGATCTGCCAATCAAAATAATTCATCCCAAAGGAGGATCTCAAGTCTCCCATCTCCTGAGCCAGCTGTCAGAGGCATGCTGTGATCACAAAGCATGTTCGTGAGAGAACTCTTCCCCTTATACTGTGCCTTCTCTCCCTGGCCTTATACCACGTGAGGTGTGATGGTACAAACTCAAGCAGACAACTACCTGGATAAAAATGGCCACAACTTTATTGATTACAGGTATAGGTGGAACTTTGGCTCTGGCATTGTGTGTATATCCATTTCAGCCTCCTGCTGGAGTGCTGGAACTGCTTCAGGGTGGTGCCATGGACTATGGCCTCTCCATGGCATTGATTTACTGAGCTGGCCATCCTAAGGCTACAGCTAGAAGCCCGATGGCCCATCTGTCCTACACTTAGCTTCTAGATAGGGACTTCCACCAAGACCCTTCTAATGGGGTGTCCTGAATACAGCTCTGATACCATGGTGGGTGATGCACCACTTCACCCTGTGTTTGAAGACTTGGATTCCTCTAATGCTTTCACAGTTGTGACGTTTTGCTATGGAGAAGGTGAAACCTCCCAACCTTCTGATTTGCCTACAGGGAGATGATTTCCCAGTTCTGAATACAGCAACCATAGCAAGATCAGGAGGTACAAGAAAACCATTGAGTAAGATCTAGGGGGAAAGCAATGTTAAGCTGAACCTGAAAAGGAAAATACATTTTAGAAGCATGATGAGTAATTGCCCTGAAGTGTAAATGGAATAATGTAAAGGGGGTGGGGGAGGTTTTGCTCTTCAGCTGACTGCGCTGCGGAAGCCTCACACAGTCAGCCTTTTAAACTTTTCTGCAAGGCTGGATGGTGTAGCAGCCCAATGCCCAGCCAGCCAGTGAGGCACTGCCATCCACCTGGAACCTCTGATTCGCCCATTCAAAGTTGCCCTATTTGGAGGGGAAACCACCCCTCAATACTGTGAGTGGTGGGCGAGCATTTTTTGACTGCCCGGGACAAAGGCGGAGTGTGAGGGACTGCATCCATTGATCTCCTTGGAAGCGGTGAGGGGCCACTCTGTGCTCCTTGGATGTATGAAAGACCTATGTTTCCCAGCACAATTCAAAGTGTTGGTGCTGACCTTTAAAGCCCTAAACGGACTCGACCCAGTATACCTGAAGGAGCATCTCCACTCCCATCGTTCAGCCCGGACACTGAGGTCCAGTGCTGAGGGCCTTCTGGCAGTTCCCTCACTGTGAGAAAGCCTCTCCTCCTGCAAGAGGGGAGGTGTTGTGGGCAGGACACGATTTCTGCCTCATGCAGGGGGCGTTACGCATCCCCACTCACCTGGCTGGCGCACCACGCGCACAGGTAAGCGCCTAATCGGGCGGCTTGGAGGGGCGTAGTTTGCAGTTTAACTTACTGCTGCGCCAGCCATTCTGCCTCATTTCCCACCTTCCCATCCACCCTCCAAACCTTTATTAAGTGTAGACATTTGCTGGCTGATTTTTGGGATTCTGAGTAGTAATGCTTTGCCTGTCCTCATACTAGGATACTACATCTTACCCTTGGCATGGTTGGTTTGTCCATCTTGTCATGTGCCATTAGTATTTCACACCTTGTATCCTTTCTGCAGATCTCTTGTGTTAAATTAATAAATATGGCCTAGTTCCCTCAACCTTTGTCTCTGGAATACTTATTTTCCTATGTGGTTGCAACTCCCCTGTGTTAGTTATTCAACATCGTAAGATGCCTCAAATTCAGAATCTGCATTTTCTTTTTGCAGAATAAGGAAAAAGAAAGGGGGAAGGAGGCATAAAAAGATGTTTATGTAATGGAATTCTCTACAGTAGGGTTTCCCAAACTTAGGTCTCCAGCTGCTGTTGGACTACAACTCCCATCATCCCAAGCTAACAGGATCAGTGGTCAGGGATGATGAGAATTGTAGTCCAAAAATAGCTGGCAACCCAAGTTTGGGAACCCCTGCTTTATAGCAAATTCTAGATACACATCATATCTAGAAATATTTACCATATTTTCAATATCAAATTTAGCATTCCTTATGATTCTCTTCAAATTTTGATATATCTATACTGTGCTTTAAGTTCAAACATTCAATCAGGACATATTATACGGAATCAGACCATTTGATCCCACCTTGTCTACATTGACTGGCAGAGTCGCTCCCAACCCTACCTAGAGAAGCAGGGAATTGAGCTGGGACCTGCAAAGCCATAGTGCTACCACTCAGCTACCCCTTTTCTACCAACATTTCTAACTACAGGTCACCCATCATGAGTCATCACCCTGGCCCTTTATTAATTGTGAGCAAAAGCATAATATTTCACATGATTCTTAGGACCAGAAGCTTAACTCCTGCCAGACCAAATTCCTGCATATTTCACCTTATTAACTTGTTCTTGGTGTTCAGGTCTGGTCTCAGGATAATTATATAGCATTTGGGAGCAAAGATACAACCCAGTAACCCAGCACTGGAGGCCAAGATGGAGAAAATCTCTGCTGCCACCATGTATTTTCCCTTTGTGCTCAAGTATGAGGGAACAAAGGACAACCAAACACTGCAGAAGACCAACATGCTGAAAGTGTTGGGATGTTGGCAGTCAGAGCCACGCAATGTCTTTGCTTGCCGGTGCCATCCAGGCTGGCAATAAGCCCACAGGCAATTGCTTCAATTGCAAACGCCCAGGTCATTTTGCTAAAGAATGCAGGGCCCCTGGCGGGGGAGCAAACAGGAATGGTGATGCCAATAAGGCTAAACATTCCAAAAAATGCCCAAAATGCGGAAAAGGCTATCATTGGGCAAATCAGTGCAGGAGTTCGGGAAGCTCCATGGGGGCCCAGCTCTCGGGCCAGGACAAATAGAGAGCCCTCCGCCGTTAGTTTCCACAATTGATAATTTTTCTAATGATACACCCTCTGATTTCACCATTGATTTAATCAATCAGGAAACCAAAGACGCTGTTTTACCTGGTGAAATTGTGCTCATGCCCACCCAATTGGCAAGCCCACTACCACCTAAGGTCGCAGGTTTAATTTTACCCAAATTTTCTGCAGCCAAAGAAGGAATCCTGGTTATTCCAGGAGTCCTAGATCCTGACTATGTGGGCACAATCATGGTTCAATTTTGGAGCCATATGCCCATGCAGTTAAAAAAGGGTAAGTCTTGGGCACATTTGGTAGTGCTCCCTTCTCATCCTACTGCTTCTATTATGGATAGTAATTTGCACCAGCTCTCTCCCCTTTCTCCACAGCTATTAGCTGTAATCCAGAGGATCGGTGAACAGAAACTTCTTTGTAAGTATAAAATCAATGGCAAACTTCTGGAAGGCTTGATTGACACGGGCGCAGACATTTATGTCATATCCAGTAATTGCTGCGACCCCATGTGGCCCCTTGAGTCTGCCTCTGCAGTTTGGGGTGTGGGTGGACCTCAAACCTCTTCCAAAAGCGTACAGTGGTTGCCTGTTTCTCTGCCTGATAGCTCTGAAACCATTGCATACATCCAGCCCTGTGTGCTGAAAATTCACCTCAATCTGTGGGGCAGAGACCTACTACAACAATTACAAGCTACCATTCAATTTAATGAGTAAGCTTGCACTCCCCCTCAACTGGAAATCCACCACCCCTGTATGGGTGGAACAATGGCCCATAACGGGGGGGGGGGGGAGCTACTTGCTTTAAAACAATTGGTGAATGAACAATTATTGGCAGACCATATTGAGTTTTCTGTTAGCCCCTATAATACCCCCATCTTCGTCATAAAAAAGAAAAGTGGGAAATGGAGATTTCTCCAGGATTTAAGGAAGATTAATGACATCCTTGAACCCATGGGGCCCTTGCAGTGTGGTCTGCCTAATCCGAATGTGATCCCCCATTCTTACCAATTGGCTATCATAGATTTGCAAGATTGCTTCTTTTCCATTCCCTTACAGGAGAAAGATAGTAAATTCTTTGCTTTCAACAACAACAACAACAAATCCGTTTATTGTGAGGACCATGCCTGTGCACAAACATCAACACAACAATAGTTAAAAATATTAAAATGCATTACATACTATGCCGACAAAACCTTCATCCCACAAAATAGAAAGAGAGGGAAAACGAGCAACGAGTTAAACAGACGATGAAGGGGTCTTTACATTGTCATCCATAAATCTTTCCCTGGCTTTCATGGCCTTCATCACAAAAACCGCTACCACATGGGTAATGCGTGGGTTTGCATCAACTAACAAAAATTTTACTCTATCTTCCGGATTGGTTATAGAGTTGGGTATAGTTTGCAGCAATGCGTCTCTAAAGCCCGAGCAGATGGGGCAATAGAGGAGGTAATGTGTAAGATCCTCTTTAATTTTCATAAAGCAAGGGCATAAACGATGTTCTACTGGGGTTTTTGTGTATCTACCGGTCAGATATGCAGTTGGCAATGTTTGAAACTGTGCCATAGTGAAAGCTCTCCGAAGGGTGGGATCAGTGATCTCCACCAAGTAGTTGGCACAGATTTTAACTGCTTTTACTCGGGGAAACCAGTAGGAAAACCCAGAGTTTTTTATCTTTGTGGAGTCCAAAAAGGCATCTTTTCAAAGATCCATTCCCGAACTTTATCAGGGCTCCACAATTTGAGAGTATTAAACTCGGGTAGGTTGTATATGGATAGAATGTCTAGTAGATTCTTACGCCAAGTAGTATTATTTTGTAATGATACAAAGGCTTGCTTTCACTGTTCCTATGTTAAATAACAGGCAGCCCACGGAACGGTATCAATGGAAAGTCCTACCGCAAGGAATGCTGAATTCCCCTACCATGTGTCAATATTATGTGAATCAAGCCCTCCAGCCTTTCCGTCTTCAGTATCCACACCAATAAATGTCTGGGAATCTTTTGCAAAAACCCTCAATGTTTCTTCCTTTTGACTAACCAAGCAGGTACCAATAGGTGAAATCCTTGGCTCTTGTCTTATCCCTGTTTGCCATGACCCTTTTGATATGCAAAATGATACCTGGTTTTATTCATCCCTACCCCAAAATGATTCTCTCCGCACCCTTGGTTATTCCGGTTACCATAACTGGGGTACCCAAGTGCGCCGACGCCCACCTCTGGCCATTGATTTGTTGATCCCATACGTGGCTTCCTTTAATGTCACTTGCGCCCGTATGGTCAATTGCACAAAAACCAACTGTGTGGAAATGGGCAAGGATAATTTTAATTGCTCTAATTATGTAAATATTTCCTATGTATATAAATATACAGAGCTGCCTGAAGGCTGGTTTTGGTCGTGCCCAGGCTATACATTCAATTATATTCCAGCAAACATCAGCCATGGCACACCCTGCTGCTTAAGCCGTTTGTCCATCATTTTACCCAAAAAGCATCATTTGTCCCGCTCTCGATATTGCCGCTCTGTGGAATTGACTAATGATTGTGACAATTCTGTTTCTCTTCCCAGTAGATCTGAATATATTTCTTTAGCTGTTTCTCTCTTCGGAGTCCCTGGATTGGCTGTACGGAATAGTATGAATATTAACTCTTTAGCTTGCTCCGCAGCAAAAGCTCTGAATTTTATTTCACAAGCTCTTCACCTTTTGAATAAAGAACAGAGTGAATTTCGTCATGGACTTCTACAAAATCGTGCTGCCATTGACTATTTACTCATGCTTCATCATTATGGCTGTGAACAAGTGAATGACATGTGTTGTTTCAATATTACTGATAATTCCAAAGCTATTCAAAAGCAAATCTCTCATTTGCAAAATCTTACACACCACATTAGGCAGGACGTTGGATTTTCTGGCCTCTGGGATTCATTCGCCCAGTGGCTCACTGGCTGGTTGCCAAATCTGAATTGGCTTCGTAATCTTTTTCAATATGTTATTGTCATAATATGTATATTAATTTTGTTATGTTGCTTCATCCAATGCATTCCTGGTCTCATGCGCTTTTTTTTCTCCTCCTCAGCCACCCAATAAAATTATTGCTGCCTACTTTGCGAAGTGGCAGCACCAACAGTAAATAATAGGGGAGATGTGGGCAGACTTATTTCGGGCATGCGCTGGCAAACCACGTATCCAGAAGTATTTTTGTCCCATTCACCCTGAAATCACATAGCAACATCGGTGGGCAGACTTACTTCGGGCATGCGCTGGCAAACCACGTATCCCAAAGTATTTTTTGTCCCACTCACCTTTAAATCAAAAAAGAAAGTAGGAGATGATGGGAAATTTTGCTTCTGCACATGACTCTGGCAAAACCGTTCTAAGCTGAAACATTCCTTCCTCACCCTAGAATGTTCAGTTCACATTGAGTTCATGGAAACATTGTACCCTGACCTGTTCTTATTGCATGGTTGACCACATCTACGGATGAATGCTATATCAATCACTAGTAATAGTTTAAGTCTTGCTATATCAATCACTAGTAATAGTTTAACAAGGAGGTTTTCACGCCTGTCCAATTCTGTGTTCCCTTTCCCAACCTTTAATCTATTGGTGATTAATGCTTATATGCAACCTTTGCATTGTATTTGTGTTAACCAATCAGCAACAAGCACATATGTGGCAATGCTGTAATATTCAATAAAAGGGACTCCCCGAGACATGCTCGAGAGATGCCTCCCATATGACACTTGTCACTCGTCTGTCGTTTATTTCAACCCAACACACTACTACATGTATTTTATTCCAATTTACCATAATACAATAGGTCAAAAATACATTGGTCAAAAATAAATAGTTAATTTTCCACCAAGCTAAAGTGCAAGGTCTGGCAACAGCAGTGGGCGAAGAAAAACAATTTACAAATCCTACTTATTTCTAGCAGTGAAGGAGGAGATTTCCTTTGCTTTAATATATATATCCCTCCCATAGGCACCCCTTCCCAGTCGTCACAAATCTGGGAAGATTTAGAGCTATGTTTGGAGAAGGCTGAACTAGAATTCCCTGGCATGGATATCCTGCTGGCAGGTGATTTCAACGCCAGGATAGGAAATGACATTAATACGTACTGCTCTAAATCTCAGTTACTGCCAGAGGCAGATTGGTTTATTCCCTGGTCCTCTGACGATAAGGTCTTGAATAAGGCAGGCATTACATTAATGGAGACTGCCTTCAAACATAATCTGTATAATTTGCATGGTACCCATATGGACAGGACAGGGGGTTTCTTTTCTTTCCTTGGGCCTAGAGGTGCGAGCGTTATTGATTATATCCTGGTCTCCCCAAAACTCTTGGAGAGGTCACAGGGCTTTGGGACTTTCAACAGAACTGAGAGTGATCACCTCCCTATATCAATTTCACTAATTCCCTGTGGTTTGGAGGATCCGCAATACCGCAATCACTGTGCAGACCCACCTCCAACTCTGGCCCTTCGTAGGCGTAAATGGAACAGCGACCTGGAATTCAAAATCGAACTACACCTGCATTCATCAGACTTACTGGCCTTGAGAGACCAGTGTATTTTATCTAATTCTGACCCCTTTTTAACATTCCAGCAGGTCTCAGAGTCGCTCCTCCCACTACTTACGAACTCCAACCCTCCCAAACAACAAAATAATTCGAGGGCCTGGTTCGACAAAGACTGTAGGAATCTAAGATCTTTGCTTAGGAAATTACAAAATAAGGTAAAACAGGAAGGGACCCTGTCCTCAGTGGAAAACCTGCACAGGTGGCACTCTCATTATAAAAATACTCTAAAATTTAAGAAATCCCTCTATAGAAAGGAACAATGGGAGGCACTCGACAAGGCGATCAAATTGCGGGACGACAAAAAGTTCTGGGAAATAATTGCTCAGGGAGTTTCACCCAAAGGGAAAATTGTAACCAACAGTATTTCACCTAACTTATGGTACCAACATTTTCCCCGGCTATATACAGCTCCAAACATTGCTAAACCGAGCCAGTTTCCTCCTCTTAAAAATGATCTATTAATGGGCTGGGATCCTGTTACCGAATCAGAATGTTTACAGCTAATTAAAACACTCAAGAATGGCAAAGCTCCCGGTGAAGATATGATTCCTCCTGAGGTGCTTAAACTAAATGCCCAGTGGTGGGCTGCTTTTTTGGCCCAACTTTTTACGGTAATAAATGATACATGCAAAATCCCAGAAAACTGGAAACTGAGCCTGGTAGCCCCCATCTATAAGAAGGGAGACCCCCAAGACCCCTCAAACTATCGCCCCATAAGTCTCCTGGACATTGTGTATAAACTTTATACTCGCCACCTGCTAAATAAATTGGTTGACTGGGCTGACCACTCTAACTTGCTTAATCCAGAACTGGCAGGGTTTAGAAAGGGCCATAGTACAATAGGCCATTGTTTGGTATTACAGACAATGATAGATAAGTATACAAAGACACATAAGAGCAAACTTTTTGTGGCTTTTGTAGATCTCACATCCGCTTTTGACTCAATCTGTAGGGACAAATTATGGCAAAAACTATATGACACAGATATTGATAGACGACTTCTCAAAATACTTAGAGTTACATTCAGACACCACAGTTAAAATCAGAACGGGGATGTCAGGCAACTATACTGACCCACTGCCACTGGGGAAAGGGGTTAAACAGGGCTGTTTGTTAGCACCGTTCCTCTTTAATTTCTTTTTTTTATGAAATTTTTTTATTTGGTTTTACAAAATTTTTAAAACAATACAAACATATAAGAAGACATACAAACACGTATAGTTTCATAACCTTTTTTTCATGAACCTTGTTTCTCAGACTCCCCCATACCTCCCCTTTCTGCATCCCAATGTCCAAAGTTTTTTAGCAGCTTCTAAATATTTCTGTCAAGCCTCTGTCCTCTTGATCTTTCCTTGAGTCTAATCTTATATCGCTGTAACCCTTTCTTTCTCAAAACCTCAACATTCTAACATTCATCAAGTTTATAATAGTCCTTAAGATAGATTTTAAATTTCTTCCATTCTTCTTCCGCCGTCTCCTTTCCCTGATCGCGGATTCTGCTAGTCATCTCAGCCAATGTCATGTAGTCCATCACTTTCATCTGCCATTCTTCCAGGGTGGGTAGATCTTGTGTCTTCCAATACTTTGCGATAAGTATTCTTGCTGCTGTTGTAGCATACATAAAGAAAGTTCTGTCTTTCTTTGACACCAATTGGCCGACAATGCCCAAGAGAAAGGCCTCTGGTTTCTTAGGGAACGTACATTTAAGTACCTTTTTCATTTCATTATATATCATTTCCCAGAAAGCCTTAATCTTGGGGCACGTCCACCAAAGGTGATAGAAAGTACCTTCAGTTTCTTTACATTTCCAACACTTATTATCAGGCAAATGGTAAATTTTTGCTAGCTTGACTGGGGTCATGTACCACCTGTAAATCATTTTCATAATATTTTCCTTTAAGGCATTACATGTCGTGAATTTAATACCGGTGTTCCACAACCATTCCCAGTCAGCAAACATAATGTTATGGCCAATGTCCTGTGCCCACTTAATCATAGCCGATTTAACTGTTTCATCTTGTGTATTCCATTTCAGCAGCAAATTATACATTCTTGACAAGTTCTTAGTATTGGGTTCTAACAGTTCAGTCTCTAATTTTGATTTTTCCACCTGGAAGCCAATTTTTCTATCTTGTTTATAAACCTCCATTATTTGATAATAATGGAGCCAATCTTGTACTTTTGGTTTCAATTTCTCATGACTCTGTAATTTCAATTTATCTCCATCTTGTTCCAAAATTTCCCAATACTTTGGCCATCCGGCCTCCATATTGAGTTTCTTCACTGCCTTAGCCTCCAAAGGTGACAACCATCTAGGGGTTTTGTTTTCCAACAAGTCTTTATATCTTATCCATACATTAAACAACGCTTTTCTGACAATGTGATTTTTAAAGGCCCTATGCACTTTGATTTTATCATACCATAGATAAGCATGCCAACCAAATGCATTATTGAAACCTTCTAAATCCAAGATATCTGTGTTCTCGAGGAGCCTCTTTAATTTCTATATAAACGACATTGTTCAACATATGGCAAAGTATAAGTCATCAGCTCCTGCCCTGGAAGGCAAACACCTGAATATACTGCTATATGCTGATGACATGGCCGTCATGGAACTCACTCGAAGGGGCCTACACAGCATGCTGGAGGGGCTCGCAGCTTATTGTTCCCAAAACTCTCTAAAGATAAATTATGACAAAACAAAAATTGTGGTATTTACTAGAGCTCGCCACACATTTAGATGGTCTTTAGATGAACATAAAATTGAACAATGTCTTTTCTTTAAATATCTTGGTATCACTTTCCAAGCTACATCTAGCTGGCTTGCCCACTTCAAGACTGTAGCCCTTCTAACACGTAGGACAATTGGTGCTCTGCTCAGCTTTTTTTATTCAAGGGGAGGGCAACTGGTGACCCCGGCACTAAAAACTTTTGTTGGAAAAGTGATTCCCCAGATGTTATACGGAGTAGAACTCTGGGGATGGAATCAGAAGCTGTTAGAACGGCTTGAAATCTTCCAAAATTTTTATCTCAGAAGAATTCTAGGCCTCCCTCAGAGTACTCCGGCAGCTCTCCTAAGAGTGGAAGTAGGATTACCTTCTGTGTCTGCCAGGGCCCATTTAAGATTCCTGCATTTTTTCACCAACCTCATAGATGCCCCGAACACCTTATTGGCTAAACAAGCCTTTGTATCATTACAAAATAATACCACTTGGCATAAAAATCTACTAGACATTCTATCCAGATACAACCTACCTGAGTTTAATACTCTCAAATTGTGGAGCCCTGATAAAGTTCGGGAATGGATCTTTGAAAAAGACGCCTTTTTGGACTCCACAAAGATAAAAAACTCTGGGTTCTCCTACTGGTTTCCCCGAGTAAAAGCAGTCAAAATCTGTTCCAACTACTTGGTGGAGATCACTGATCCCACCCTTCGGAGAGCTTTCACTATGGCACGGTTTCAAACATTGCCAACTGCTTATCTGACCAGCAGATACACAAAAACCCCAGTAGAACATCGTTTATGTCCTTGCCTTATGAAAATTAAAGAGGATCTTACACATTACCTCCTCTATTGCCCCATTTACTCGGGCTTTAGAGACGCATTGCTGCAAATTATACCCAACTCTATAACCAGTCCTGAAGATAGAGTAAAATTTTTGTTAGTTGATGCAAACCCACGCATTACCCATGTGGTAGCGGTTTTTGTGATGAAGGCCATGAAAGCCAGGGAAAGATTTATGGACGACAATGTAAAGACCCCTGCATCGTCTGTTTAACTCGTTGCTCGTTTTCCCTCCTTTTCTATTTTGTGGGAAGAAGGCTTTGTTGGCATAGTATGTAATGAATTTTAATATTTTTAACTATTGTAGTGTTGATGTTTGTGCACAGGCATGGTCCTCACAATAAGCGGATTTTGATTTGATTTAGTTAATTTAGTTGTGTTGGTCTTTTTTTAAAAAAGAACAACAAATAATTTTTTTGGGGGGCGGTCTCTTTATTTATTATTCCACCCTTCCTTCAAAAAATCACATATATATATGCAAAATTTCCAGGAAAACCTGTACATATGGCAAAGGGACTAATTTTTTAAAAATCTACCAAAAAAGCTCAGCTACTTAAACAAACACACATCTTAAAAAATGTTGCAACACAATTTTTCAGCCAGATATTTAGAGTTGCACCATCCTTCTTGATATCCCAAATTATGACAAGTTGCCAGCTCACATGACTGGCGGAATGTGCTTAGGATCCAATTTAGCCCTCCCCCCCATCCTGCCTCCACAACACCCCCTTTTCAGGCCTTACACACATTTAAGTTCAAAGAGCTGAATCCCAGTGAGCTGGGAGAGGGGGTATATATTTGTGTATCTCTGACTGAGCCATGGATGCAGAGTTTCAACAGCGTAGCCTGACTGTACTGGGAACCTACCAGTTCTGCTTGAGATCTTTTGGATCCCTACCCAACTCATGCTGGTGGATCTTGCTATAGGATTTTCCCCTTATAGATGAAAATATACAGATTGAGACAGCAGAAGGGGAAGAGAGATCGATAGATTCTGTATATGAGAGAGACATGGAGAATTTTGTGTTTGCAGATATTGAATGAAATGCTGTAAAAAAAAAAGCTGAAATTCAGTCTTATATAAAAAACTGCTTACAATTAATAATTTTAATGTTTTCACTTAATTAGTCGTTCCCTTTTGTTCAAATCAGGCCTCCAAGCAATAATGTAACATTTTGGTAAAAAGATGAAAGCCAGTAAACCAGCACCAGAAGCTAAAATGGAGAAGACCTCCACAGCCACTGTGTATTTTCCCTTGGTACTCAGGTAGGTTGGAACAAAGGTCAACCAAACACTGCAGAAGACTAACATGCTGAAAGTGATAAACTTGGCTTCATTGAAGCTGTCAGGTAACTTCCTGGCAAGGAAAGCTATGCAGAAGCAAACAATGGAAAGAAAACCCATATAGCCAAGAAGACAGAAAAACATAATCACAGACCCCTCATTACATCCCAGTATAATTTCTTCAGTCTCTGAGTGCATGTCAGCATCTGGGAATGGCGGAAAGGTTGCCAACCATATGACACCAATTGATGCTTGGATAAGAGAGCATGAAAGGACAATGGATATGGCCAGTGGTTTGCCCACCCATTTCCTCATCATGCTTCCTGGTTTGGTAGCCATGAAAGCCAGAACCACTGTCATGGTTTTGGCCAATATGCAAGAAACAGCAACACAGAAAACTATACCAAAACTAATTTGTTGGAGAAGGCATATTGCTTTCAGAGGTGGGCCGATGAAAAGCAAAGCACAAAGGAAGCAGAACAAGAGGGCAATGAGGAGAGTATATGAAAGGCTTCGGTTGTTGGCTTTGACAATGGGTGTGTCATGTTGCTTGATAAATATTCCTAGAACCAAAGCAGTGAAGAACGAAAAGAAAATTGAAAAAATGGCTAAGATGATCCCAAGTGGTTCTTCATAAGACAAGAAGGTTACTGTCTTGTGAACACACAAATCTTGGTCCTTGTTGGGATACTGATCCTCTGCACATTCAGAACAGTCATCCATGTCTGAAAATTGGAAGAGAAAAATGGTTTATTTTGTTTTCTCGAACCTCAGTGTATTTATCTCGCTCTAATACTTCAACAATGTAATAGGGTTGTGACAGTGTTATTTGGCATGGGATCTTATCATAGAGTTTGAATTGGATTTTGTTATGCCTTTCTGGAGATTCTGATTCAGCCAATTAAAAACAATATCATCAGCAACAACATCACAACTTGAATTGCCATGTGCTTTGGAAACTACATTAAATTTAAGCCTGTACACTGAAGGTCTTACCGTCAAGGCTTGAAATCTTCCCATTTGGACAGGGGATGCAATCATAGCAGCAAAATGGTGCCCCTTCCTTCATTTTCTTGCTATAACCTGGATGGCACTTTTCTGAACATACAGAAATAGGCTGGGCCTTTGCATAAATGAGAGAAAATGATGAAAACCTTGTCATTACATACCAGTGATACAAATAACGGCTAAGCTATAAATTTCAAAAGAAAACACAAACTAACAAAAATTATTCAGCAAATATATTTGGGCAACTACATAGACATTTTACACAAACTCAATTGCCTCTATATCTCTGTATGTATCTCAGGGCTCAGAATTATAGCTTTCTCTTTCCCCTCTTTCTTTCTTTTACTTTTCCATCTTCTTCCATTAATTTTCAACATAAAATGGTAGAAAGACAGAAAACTGACTACATGACTTGATTTCAGCAAAACAATGGCAGTGTCTGAGTTTACTGATTAAAATGGGTCTATTGATTTCAATGGGTCTACTCATTGAGAAATGGCATTTCAGCTATCTATCTGTTATCTATTGTTGAGAGAATATAATTATGTGCCGATTGATTAGTCAGACATGTTGTCTGACTATTAATTTGTAGATAAGGGTGATCAAGCAAGTTAACCTGAAATGCTTTGATTGAGGCCATTTTAAATTAACCTCAAAATGCTTTGATTGAGTTAGAGCAATCTGGCAAGCTGAGAAGTTGTCATCATGCCCAAACACCACATAATCACTTTTATAGCTAAGGAATAATAATAATAATAATAATTTATTATTTGTACCCCGCCCATCTGGCTGGGTTTCCCCAGCCACTCTGGGCAGCTTCCATAGAAACCAAAGATGCAGTAAAATATCACAGATTAAAAACTTCCCTGAACAGGGCTGCCTTAAGATGTCTTCTGAATGTCAGGTAGTTATTTATTGCTTTGACATCTGATGGGAGGGCGTTCCACAGGGCGGGCGCCACTACCGAGAAGGCCCTCTGCCTGGTTCCCTGTAGCTTTGCTTCTCACAATGAGGAAACCGCCAGAAGGCCCTCGGCGCTGGACCTCAGCATCCAGGCAGAACGATGGGGGTGGAGACGCTCCTTCAGGTATACTGGGCCGAGGCCGTTTAGGGCTTTAAAGGTCAACACCAGCACTTTGAATTGTGCTTGGAAACGTACTGGGAGCCAATGTAGGTCTTTCAAGCCCGGTGTTATGTGGTCTCGGCGGCTGCCCCCAGTCACCAGTTTAGCTGCCGCATTCTGGATTAGTTGTAAGGAAGACTCTTTAAAATACTTATTGGACAAGGAAAATTGTAATTGTAAAGAGACCCCTCCCCATCTTGTGGTGGAAATCTACAGTCTGATTAAACAGATGAGGGGAATCCCTGTGTATAAATATGTATTCCCTTTTCTGTTTCCTGCTACTAAAGAACTGAAGAAAATGAAAGTAAAGTGGCTATTGCTAGCCATGGAAAATGATTTTTTTAATGAAATAACACATTGCAGCTATGATTTTGAGGTGGAAATTACTTTCGTAAACCAAGAAAGTCTGTAATAAATATTATTTTTTAAAAGGAATTATTAAGGTAAACTGAGTTGCTAATTGGGACGCGGGTGGCACTGTGGGTTAAAGCCTCAGCGCCTAGGACTTGCCGATCGAAAGGTCGGCGGATCGAATCCCCGCGGCGGGGTGCGCTCCCGTTGCTTGGTCCCAGCGCCTGCCAACCTAGCAGTTCGAAAGCACCCCCGGGTGCAAGTAGATAAATAGGGACCGCTTACTAGCGGGAAGGTAAACGGCGTTCCGTGTGCTGCGCTGGCTCGCCAGATGCAACTTGTCACGCTGGCCACGTGACCCGGAAGTGTCTGCGGACAGCGCTGGCCCCCTGCCTATAGAGTGAGATTGGCGCACAACCCTAGAGTCTGGCAAGACTGGCTCGTACGGGCAGGGGTACCTTTACCTTTACTTGAGTTGCTAATATTAAACAGAACATCAAAAGCATTCAGGGTAGTAAAAATACTTTTGGATCTCCCAGTGACTGTTGGTATTGTTCAACAATTGATGGTTGAACAATTAAAAATGATCAGATCAATGTGGGATCTGCTCCTTTTCTCTGGTGTAACTCTAACTGTACTGTATTTTAAAGTCTTGTTTTCCCTCTGCTGAGCTCAAGCCAAATCAGCCAATGGTAGTCCTGCTCCTGCATGGAATTTGGTCCTATGTACTGTATGATTGCTCAATTTAAGATGGCATAATTTGTGGTAGGTTCCCATGTTTAGGAATGTTCCCTTACTGTTTGGTCTTAATTGGCAAGATTTCAAATTTACTTGAAACTACCTGTTTGAAACCACTGTGCCATGTGATGTCACCTTCATTAATGGCGAATGCTTTTGCTCTGGCTTGCAACCTCCCAACTTTCACTCTTCGAAAGGACTGATTTAGGAAAGTCACCCAGTTGATTATATCAAATCCAGCTTCCAGTTCTCCATTCTGGTCAAAAGAAATCTCATCACCAGCACTGTTGTTAAACGAGACTCTCTTCACAAAGTGGTAGAGCTAAGATGAGAAAGAAAATATATTTTCATTAAAGATTTCAATGGCTTATATATGAAACTGTCTTCTCAGTAATATCAATACTGTCTACTCCACTTGACACAAATTCTACAAGATCTACTGGGCAGACTCAAGAGGACCTAGAACAGCTCATGAATCAAAACATCTTTGATTTAAGAACACCATTCCATTAATGCATAGCAGACTAGTGTGTAAATGGGAGACCTGTAAGCCCAAAGGACATATGTAGGCTATTTTAAGTTTTGTTTTGCTTGATCAAAGGTCTGTGGTATAAAAAGCAGGCCAAAAGAAGAAACATGAAGAAATACTGCACAAAAGGATATCTATCATGTTGTTCTAGAACATTCCAGATACATCCCATATAGGCTGCTTTTCAGCAATAGACATTGTTTCATTATGGAAAAAGCAATAGTTGGAGCTGCATTTTATCCCATTCCTAACGTTAGACTCTTCACCACTCATCATTCACAACATTACTTTCACAAATTGGTGTTATATTGGGCTAACGACCGTCACTTTATCAAATAATTCATTCCTGATACCCTGATCATAAAAGAATGATGTAGATGAAGGAGAAGGGAATGGAGAGTGCATGAGAATTCATTCCCCTTCCTTTGGATTGTTTTAGAAATATCAGAATGAAATATTTGACGTCGCTGCGAGAAAAGAATACTTTTCTGGAGCCAATAGATAACTGGAGGAGTACAATGTGTGTAGTGCTCCTAAAACGCAACAGTTTCCATATAAAAAAGGTTTTAGTGAATATATATCTGTAGTATCTATCATCTCTCTCTCTCTCTCTCTCTCTCTCTCTCTCTCTCTCTCTCTCTCCATTTAACATTGAAATATGGTGATATGAAAGTGGTAAAGAAAATAAGTTCATGAAAACGCTGCATATGGAGGAATTGTTAAAAAACACACACAAACATGGTCCTAACTCATATTTCCATGCTTGGGCCATTACCTGCCATGGCTGCGGATCCTGAAAATTAATCGTTCTTTCGTGCTTGAATAATTGCATGGCATGCAAGCCATAGGCCACAGCATAGACAGCATTGTAGATATTGTAGCTGTGGCCAATCATCTTCATTTCAAAAAAATCCCCAGAGAGGCTGTCCAGCTTCTCATTTCCAGTGCAGGATTTCTCACCCTCTGTGCTAACAAAAATATGTGGTAAAAGACACTTGAATGCCTGTACCCAGAAATCGCTGATAAAACCATCTTCTTTGGTCCCCAGATGGTTTCTGGTCTGTAGGAAATCATGGAATCCTAATACTTCATTGGACTGAATGGTGAAGCCCAAAGCACCTTGGATGACTTGTAAATCCCAGCCCTTTTGATAAGGGTATGAACTGAGCTCCTGCTGGACTGTTAGAATCCACACTTTACATTTGGGCGGCATTATATCATATTCAATTTCTGGAATGTATAACAGCCACCTGAAATTTATTATGTTTTCTGCATACACAACAACTGCATTGGCATTACTCTCCATGGAAACATTATATATTCTCACCATTGAACCTATAGCTCCAATCAGATCATTGATATAAATTACTTCAATTCTTTCTATGAAGGAAAAACAGATTCCTTGTTGGGGAAACATATTTGTTATTGTCCACACAAATCTATCTCCATTCTCATCATTTGTGGCAATGACCCCAACCCATGTCCATTGGAAGTGCAAAAGCAACAGGAGAATTCCTTTATGCTCATAGGTTTCATTTGGGACCATCTGGTAGAATGAATAAGTTTCAGCTTTATCAAGTATCAGTGGAACAGAGCCATATGTGAACTGTGGAAAGATATAAGGGGGATAGGATGGAATGGGATACATTAAGAGAAATAAAGAAGCCTGACTGTGCATTTTGATTCCCTGAAGTAATAACATAATAACAACTAACCATTACTATATTTCAGTATAATTTGAATCCACATTCCAATGTGTTTCTATATTGCATGAGTAATAAATATTCATTTTAAATGTAATCACAGTTATAATTATTATTTATAAGTTAATTATTAGTTTTTATAACCTGTAAATATAATATTGTATATGTATAGTTAATTTATTATTTTTATACAATTATTTATGTTTATAATGTATTTATATAACATTTATATAGGGGTGTGCACAGTGATGGCCAAATACATTTTGCCACTTAGAAACATAGAATTATGGAGTTGGAAGGGACAACAAGGGCCATTTGGTAAAACCCCCTTTTCCAAGTGGCCTTACTGGATATATCCTTACAATGCAGGAATCTTTCACCCAACATGGGGCTCAAAACCGCAAGCAAAAATCAAGTGACTTTGTCATTTAGCTTTGCTGTATGTTTTTTGTGCTCCTGCCAACCTAGCAGTTCAAAAGCATGTCAAAGTGCAAGTAGATAAATAGGTACAGCTCCAGCGGGAAGGTAAATGGCATTTCTGTGCGCTGTTCTGGTTCGCCAAAAGCGGCTTAGTCATGCTGGCCACATGACCCGGAAGCTGACCCAATAAAGCGAGATGAGCGCCGCAACCCCAGAGTCGGTCACGACTGGACCTAATAGTCAGGGGTCCCTTTACCTTTATGTCTTATGTGCAGATCTGAAAGCTTATCTCAAACATGATGTATCCACAGCACAAAGTCATATGTGACTGGCCATGATATATCCTACCTGTGGAACTTTGTACATGCCCAATAGTGTTGCCATGTGGAGGGAGGTTTCAGAATAAAGATCCCCAATGACAGCCATCAGTTGGTTCTGAACACCACACTTATAGTTTGGGAAAAATCTGTTCTCTGCTGAGAGAAGTTGCAATATGCCAATGTAGGTCCAATGTGCAGTGGAATAACATTCATAGATATGGAAGCCCAAGGTAACATTTGGTAAGATATAGTGGTTTTCATTTATCTCCTTCACAGCATACACCAATGCTAGGGTGTGCAGATAGTTCTTAGTCAGTATACTATAATGAGATTTGAACGGAACATAAAAGTAAGACTTTGTTCTTAGTAAAACTTTTACAGTGTTGCTCTTCACCAAAAGCATATACTGCAGCAGATGTAACTCAACTTTTCAGTTAATTATTTGACCCAGCTCACCCAACTTTTCAGTTAATTATTTCAGAGCTTATTTTCAGTAGCAAAATATTTGGTTTCCAATATAGTTGAGGGCTCAAGCTTTTAAAAGCTTGAATTTAAGATAGAAATTGTCCTGTCAGAAAACTGAAATGAAAAATATTGTTTCTTCCTTTAATGGACAATTTTTGATAACTATGGCATGACTGGTATTCACAGCACAAGGGCTTAAAAATTAAATGCCAGACATGAGTGTGTGTTTGTGTAGGGGATATCATTTGGGAAGGGAAGCTTTAAGCTCTCCTTTCTCAGCCATTATTTCAGGATATTTTCCCACATAATAGCACAGGGCAATTTTTACTAAGGTCACAGCAAAGAAGGAGAGGCTTCAGCCTCCTCTGCCCACACTCAGGGCTCATCCTCACTTCCTTTTTGGCTGCATTTCTGGGCACAGGTCTGGGATTTCTGGGTCCAGCTCTCAGTGGGTTGGTGTTGTTGTTTTTTTTTATGTCCTGCTGCTTTCCTCAGGTAAACCCGTGTTTTACTGCTCGATCACAGCGGATTTTCCATCGATTGCAATTTGTTCTGATTCAACATTAAAAAACGGGTTTTCCAGAACAAAGTGCCAGGACAAAAACAAAAACACACACTCAGATCTGGACCTGGAAAATGCAGAGCAAACCTAATCATGGATGAGCCTTTTGTGGTGCCCATGGCAATCCCACTAATACATGCTCTTTTTTACTGGCTGCAGTCCATGCATATACTCTACGCAAAGAAAACAGTTCACATATTATTGTTGCTAATTTCCATCCATGCTGCTGGTCTTTGTGAGTATATGACACGGAAAGCTTTACTTAATAGAAGGGAGGGAGTGAGGACAGACAGGAAGGCAGGCTTACAGTGTTTCTTCAATCAATTCATCATGAGGGTCTTTATCAAAGCTATGCAGTTGATCAGGCAGCAAGAACTGAGAAATAATTCCACCAATTATGAGATCACCAGACTGTAGATACCTGTGACGAACAGTGATGGGATCACTAATAATGCAATGATTACGTTTGTGTGCCATGTGAGGCATCATAATATGCAACAAGACCAGTAATATTGCAAATGCAAATCTTTCCTCAGATCTTCCCTCAAAACACCGAATTCCTTGTTTCCCCATCCTCCTTAGAACGTCTAGGAGTATGCCAGTCGGATTCCACTTCACTGATACTCTACTCTGCAGCCAGAAATACAAACCTTAAGGCCTCAGATATTGATGCCCCAGGTAGAAGCAGTGTAGGGGGTATTTAAACCACTCACTGTGCTCTTGATTTTTTGTTTTGCTAGTGCCTGCACAACTTGGCAGTGTATTCTAAAGGGAGCAAAACTGACCACACCCCAATTAATGATCTAGGGAGGTGGATGAAAATTACCTATTTTCAGAAAGTTCCTCTGTGGTATTGCTTCAGCAAACATGCTTGTCTCTATGAAAGACAATTCTTTAGGGGAATACTTATTTTGAAGTTGCATCTCAAGAAATTTGAGATAGATAAAAATGAAAATTATTGTTTCAATGCAAAAATGGTTGCACCTGGGTAGGTCTTCCTCGGTTTCTCATTTTTCCATTGTTAAATTTAGTTCCCTTAAATAATATCATGAAAATTCCAGTGTGCCTTTCTCTTTATATGAACATTTTGCCTAATATACACATTTTTAAATTATTTTTTCTTTCCAAGTAGAATGCACTGTAATTTTTACTTTCACTACTACATGTATTTTATTCCAATTTACCATAATACAGTATACTGTCTTATATAGGTCAAAAATAATAAATTAATTTAGTTGTGTTGGTCTTTAAGAAAGAAAGCGAAATGATTTTTTTGGAGGGCTATTTATTTATTCATTATTCCACCTTTCCTTCAAAGGATACCATATATGTGTATGTATGTATATATATATATATATGCTTTCGTAGATTTTCACGGGTATAGGAATGCAGGTTTTGGTGTCTTCGGGTGTCTTCCCGTGTAAGAGTTGGGGTGTCTAGGCGACGTTTCGACGAGGTCTCACTCGTCATCTTCAGGCTGGTGCTTTCGGCTTCTTGTTACTAGAACAGAGCCTGTTCTAGTAACAAGAAGCCGAAAGCACCAGCCTGAAGATGACGAGTGAGACCTCGTCGAAACGTCGCCTAGACACCCCAACTCTTACACGGGAAGACACCCGAAGACACCAAAACCTGCATATATATATATATATATATATATATATATATATATATATATATATATGTAGGTTTTGGTGTCTTCGGGTGTCTTCCCGTGTAAGAGTTGGGGTGTCTAGGCGACGTTTCGACGAGGTCTCACTCGTCATCTTCAAGCACCAGCCTGAAGATGACGAGTGAGACCTCGTCGAAACGTCGCCTAGACACCCCAACTCTTACACGGGAAGACACCCGAAGACACCAAAACCTACATTCCTGTACCCGTGAAAATCTACGAAAGCATATATATATATATATATATATATGCGCAAAATGTCTGGAAAAACCTGGGCATATGGCAAGGCAGGTAAGAGGGGGACCCCATAAAAATCCCCAAAAGCCCCTGAACTTTTTCTTTTTTGGGTGGTGGATGTTCGCCAAAAAAAGCTCAGCAACTTTGACACACACACACACACACACACACACACACACACACACACGGCAACCCTACATTCTATAAAATAAATGCCCAGAACATTACATGATATATTCAAACAATCTTAAGGTTTATTGAGAAAGTTAATCAAGAAACTATCTATTCAATTCCATACAAAGTGTGGCTTAGAACACTTCTAAGTATGCATGTTTGTGTGCAATAGGAAGCTCATTGGCAACACATACAAGAAGACATGAGGCAAGAAAGATGGATAAGAGTTTATATTTATTAAAATGTAACAACTAAAGGATCTGCCAATCAAAATAATTCATCCCAAAGGAGGATCTCAAGTCTCCCATCTCCTGAGCCAGCTGTCAGAGGCATGCTGTGATCACAAAGCATGTTCGTGAGAGAACTCTTCCCCTTATACTGTGCCTTCTCTCCCTGGCCTTATACCACGTGAGGTGCGATGGTACAAACTCAAGCAGACAACTATCTGTATAAAAATGGCCACAACTTTATTGATTACAGGTATAGGTGGAACTTTGGCTCAGGCATTGTGTGTATATCCATTTCAGCTTTCTGCTGGAGTGCTGGAACTATTTCAGGGTCGTGCCATGGACTATGGCCTCCCCATTGCATTGATTTACTGAGCTGACCATCCTAAGCTGGAAACCCGATGGCCCGTCTGTCCTAAACTTAGCTTCTAGATAGGGACTTCCACCAAGACCCTTCCAATGGGGTATCCTGAATACACCTCTGATACCATGGTGAGGGATGCACCACTTCACCCTGTGTTTGAAGACTTGGGTTCCTCTAATGCTTTCACAGTTTTGCTATGGAGAAGGCAAAACCTCCCGAGCTGCTGATTTGCCTACAGGGAGATGCCTTCCTAGTTCTGAATACAGCAACCATAGCAAGATCAGGAGGTACAAGAAAACCATTGAGTAAGATCTAGGGGGAAAGCAATGTTAAACAGAACCTGAAAAAGAAAATACATTTTAGAAGCATGATAAGTAATTGCCCTGAAGTGTAAACGGAATAATGTAAAGGGGGTGGGGAGGTTTTGCTCTTCAGCTGACTGCGCTGCGGAAGCCTCACACAGCCAGCCTTTTAAACTTCGCTGCAAGGCTGGATGGCATAGCAGCCCAATGCCCAGCCAGCCAGCGAGGCACTGCCGTCCACCTGGAACCTCTGATTGGCCCATTCAAAGTTGCCCTATTTGGAGGGAAAACCACCCCTCAATACTACGAGTGGTGGGCGAGCATGCTTTGGCTGCCCGGGACAAAGGCAGAGTGTGATGGGGCTGCATCCATTGATCTCCTTGGAAGTGGTGAGAGGGCACTCTGTGCTCCTTGGATGTATGAAAGACCTACGTTTCCCAGCACAATTCAAAGTGTTGGTGCTGACCTTTAAAGCCCTAAACGGACTCGACCCAGTATACCTGAAGGAGCATCTCCACTCCCATCGTTCAGCCTGGACACTGAGATCCAGCGCCAAAAGCCTTCTGGTGGTTCCTTCACTGTGAGAAGTTAGGTTACAGGGAACCAGGCAGAGGGCCTTCTCGGTAGTGGCTCCCATCCTGTGGAACACTCTCCCAAAAGATGTCAAGGAGATAAACAACTATCTGACTTTTAGAAGACACCTGAAGGCAGCCCTGTTTAGGGAAATTTTTAATGTTTGAAGTTTCATTTTGTTTTTAATATTCTGTTGAAAGCCACCCTGAGTGGCTGGGGAAACAGCCAGATGAGCGGGGTAGGATTATTATTATTATTGGCATTTTGTCTCATTCATGCTCATGCACACTGCACCAAAGCAATGGAGACAGGGCTGACATTGGTCCATTTAAGCCCACCCTAGCTTCTAGCTTGGCCTTCTTGGGGTTTTATGGTACCCACCCTCCAAACCTTTATTAAATGTAGACATTTGCTGGCTGATTTTTAATAATAATAATAATAATAATAATAATAATAATAATAATAATAATAATAATAATATCTTTATTGTCATTGCCCCCTCTCGGGGACAACGAAATTACTTGGCTGCTCCATCCACCCAGGTAGGGCACTCCACACAAAATCAAAACAACTATAAAAACACTAATTAAAACAATACAGTATAATACAGCAAGGAAGATTAGATGACTTTCAAAGTCCAGGCTTCCCATTCAGGGCCGAGATTGCTCTGGAGAAGAAGCTGTTCTTAAGACAGCTCGTTCTTGTCTTCATCGTCCTGTATCTCCGTCCCGACGGCAGGAGCTCGAAGAGACAGTGACCAGGATGCGATGGATCTTTTACTATGTCCAGTGCCTTCCTATGGCACCTTGTGGCATAAATCTGCTCTAAGGTGGAGAGTGGGCAGCCAACAATGCTCTCTGCTGCCTTAACAACTCTGCACAACCCCATCCTGTCCTGGGTAGTACAGCTTCCGTACCACACACATAAGCCATAAGTGAGCACGCTCTCAATGGCACAGTGATAGAAGGCAAGCAGCAGTTTCTGTGGAAGATGGTTTTTCCTTAGAATTCTCAAAAAGTACAGTCTCTGCTGCGCCTTCTTCACAAGCCCCCTTGTGTTGACACTCCAGGACAGATCCTCTTGTAATTCAATGCCCAAAAATCTGAACGTTGTTACCCTCTCCACACAGACCCCATCAATCAAAAGTGGCTGGACATTGCTCTTCTGTCTCCTGAAGTCCACCACAAGCTCCTTTGTCTTCCTTGTATTTATGAGCAAGTTGTTAGCTCTGCACCACTCTGTCAGCCACTCCACCTCATCTCTATAGTCCGTTTTACCCTCCCTTTCAGAGATGAGCCCAATCACGGTTGTGTCATCTGCAAATTTGACAACCCTATTACTAGGGTGAGCAGCGACACAATCGTACGTGTAGAGAATATAAAGGAGCGGACTGAGTACGCATCCCTGTGGTGTTCCTGTGTTAGTCTTAAGCATACTAGAGGTATAGGGGCCCAACCGAACCCTCTGGGGGCGGTTTGACAAAAAGTCCAATATCCACCCACAAAGTGATAACAGAAGCCCCAGATCTTCCAGTTTAGACATCAGACGTTGTGGTAGAATGGTATTAAATGCCGAGCTGAAATCTAAAAAAAGCAGTCTGGCATAACCCCCCCCCCCCAACTGCTCCAAATGTGCAAGAACGGCATGGAGGGCAATCGCCACAGCGTCCTCTGTTGATCTTTATAAGCAAATTGGAATGTGTCCAGTCCCTCTGGTAGGCAGGCAATGACATAATTTCATACCAGCTTTTCAAAGCACTTCATGATTATAGGTGTGAGTGCTACTGGACGAAAGTCATTCAGATCTTCCGGGTTAGATTTTTTTGCTATTGGAACGATAGTAGAGGACTTTAGGCAGGATGGAACAATAGCCTGGGCTAGGGATCGATTTAAGATCCCAGTGAAAACTCCTGCTAGTTAATCTGCACAGTCTCTCAATACCCTTCCAGCTACCCCATCTGGCCCTGTGGCCTTCCTTGGGTTGATTCCCTTCAACACCTTCCTCATCTCTTCTTTTTCCACAGAGACTACTACATTCCTTTGTACTGATGATGGTGGTGGTGGTGATGATGGCAAAGCCTTCACAGGGAGTGGTGGTGGTGGTGGTGGTGGTAAAGCCTCAGCAGGTGTTGCTGCAGATGTTACTTCAAAATGGGCAAAAAAAGGCATTCAAATCCTCTGCGAGGGATGCCCCTCCCTCGTCTGCCAGGGAATCCTTGGATTTATACCCTGTTAATTCTTGTACACCTTGCCACACCTGCCTGGTGTTGTTACTTTGTATATGATTCTCCAGCCGCTGTCTATACGCCTCCTTTGCTACACGGACACCTCTCTTTAGATCCACTCTAGCTAAGCTGTACAATGACTTATTTCTACTTCTGAAAGTAGTATTTCTTGCCTTTAGCAACCCCTGGACCTCCCTTGTCATCCAGGGCTTCCTGTTTGGGTAGATCTTTATCCGACGCCTCTGTGTTACATTGTCAGTGCAGAACCTGATATAGTCCAACACTTGCTCAGTATGAGTCTCTACATCCTGTTGGGCGAATACCTCCCAATCGGTGTCATGAAAACAGTCTTGTAATTGTTGGGATGCTTCAGCTGGCCATATTGTAATATCCCTCTTTATAGCTGGAGTCCGTTTCCTCAATGGAATATATTCAGGAGTCAGGAGCAGGGACACATGATCAGATTGGCCTAGATGTGCCAATGGTTCGGCCTTATAGGCCTGTTTGACATTTGTATACAGCCTGTCCAGAGTCCTTTCTCCCCTGGTTGCACACTTTATGTGTTGATAGAATTTAGGTAGGACCACTTTCAAATCTGCCTGGTTGAAATCCCCGCATACAAGAAATGCAGCCTCGGGATACTTGCCTTGTTGTCTGCTAATGGCATCATGCAGAAGACCCATGTTCGCATCAGGTGCAATGTATACTATAGTTATCAGTACTGCTGTAAATTCTCGGGGGATATATATAGGTCTGCATTTAAGCGTCATAAATTCCACAGTTGGGGAGCAATGACTAGCTATCACAGCGTGGTTTGTGCACCAGCTGTTATTCACGTATGCACACAAACCTCCCCCCCCTTCTTTTACCAGAGTCCTCTGTTCTATCATGGCGGAACACTGTATAGCCTGTTAGTTCTATGGCTGAGTCAGGAATAATTGGTGTCAGCCAAGTTTCTGTAAGCAGCAGAAGACAGCATTCACTCACAGTTTTCTCCGTTGCTATCCACAATTTCCACTCCTCCAGCTTATTCACCAAAGATCTCACATTCGCATAGAAAATGCTGGGAAGCGGTAAGTTATAATGTTGTGTCTTCAACCTTAATTGCCTTAATCGCCTTCCTCCTCTGCAGCCTCTCTTCTGTTTACGGTCTCTCCTGTGTCTCTTTACTCCCCAGTTCTTTGAAGTCAAAAAATCTTCCTTGCAGACGCGGAGACACTCACAATTTGTGCAGCACTCACTCCTTAGCCGAATAGATAACATGTCCTGCCGACTATAAACAAGTCTATTTTGGCAGGACAAAAAAGCCAAATTCTGAGTTGAGGAGCAACCAGCCGCTGCATCTACACGCGCCGCCATCTTAGCCTGATCTTAGCCTGATTTTGGGATTCTGAGTAGGAATGCTTTGCCTATCATCATACTAGGATACTACATCTGACCCTTGGCATGGTTGGTTTGTCCATCTTGTCATGTGCCATTAGTATTTCACACCTTGTATCCTTTCTTGACTAAACTGCGGGAGGCAGTGGAAGACAGAGTGCCTGGCATGCTCTGGTCCATGGGGTCACGAAGAGTCGGACACGACTAAATGACTAAACAACAACAACAATCCTTTCTGCAGATCTCTTGTGTTAAATTAATAAATATGGCCTAGTTCCCTCAACCTTTGTCTCTGGAATACTTATTTTCCTATGTGGTTGCAACTCCCCTGTGTTAGTTATTCAACATCGTAAGATGCCTCAAATTCAGAATCTGCATTTTCTTTTTGCAGAATAAGGAAAAAGAAAGGGGGAAGGAGGCATAAAAAGATGTTTATGTAATGGAATTCTCTACAGTAGGGTTTCCCAAACTTAGGTCTCCAGCTGCTGTTGGACTACAACTCCCATCATCCCAAGCTAACAGGACCAGTGGTCAGGGATGATGAGAATTGTAGTCCAAAAATAGCTGGCAACCCAAGTTTGGGAATCCCTGCTTTATAGCAAATTCTAGATACACATCATATCTAGAAATATTTACCATATTTCCAATATCAAATTTAGCATTCCTTATGATTCTCTTCAAATTTTGATATATCTATACTGTGCTTTAAGTTCAAACATTCAATCAGGACATATTATACGGAATCAGACCATTTGATCCCACCTTGTCTACATTGACTGGCAGAGTCGCTCCCAACCCTACCTAGAGAAGCAGGGAATTGAGCTGGGACCTGCAAAGCCATAGTGCTACCACTCAGCTACCCCTTTTCTACCAACATTTCTAACTACAGGTCACCCATCATGAGTCATCACCCTGGCCCTTTATTAATTGTGAGCAAAAGCATAATATTTCACATGATTCATAGGACCAGAAGCTTAACTCCTGCCAGACCAAATTCCTGCATATTTCACCTTATTAACTTGTTCTTGGTGTTCAGGTCTGGTCTCAGGATAATTATATAGCATTTGGGAGCAAAGATACAACCCAGTAACCCAGCACTGGAGGCCAAGATGGAGAAAATCTCTGCTGCCACCATGTATTTTCCCTTTGTGCTCAAGTATGAGGGAACAAAGGACAACCAAACACTGCAGAAGACCAACATGCTGAAAGTGATGAATTTGGCTTCATTAAAAGTGTCTGGCAATCTCCTGGCCTGGAAAGCCACGGTGAAGCTGATAATGGCTAGAAATCCCAAGTATCCCAGAACACAATAAAACATTGTGTTTGACCCTTCACTGCATTCTACTATGATTTTTTCAGCCAATGAGTTCATGTCTAAATTTGGGAATGGAGGAGCTGTACAAAACCATATACCACAAATAATGACTTGAATAAGAGAGCAACCAATAAGAATCAAATTAGTGAGTCTTTTCCCAACCCACTTTCTCATGTTAGACCCTGGCTTGGTAGCCATGAATGCAATAACCACAGTGATAGTTTTTGCCAATACACAAGAAACAGCTACTGAAAAGATTATGCCAAAAGCAGTTTGCCGTAAACAGCAGGTCACTGACTGGGGCTTGCCAATGAATAGGAAGGAACAAAGGAAACATAGAAATAGAGAGCTCAGGAGTGAGAAAGAGAGGTTCTGATTGTTGGCTTTAATGATGGGAGTGTCTTTGTACTTGATGAAAATGCCTAGCACCAAAGCTGTAATTAGTGAAAATGTCAAACTAAAAACAGATAAAGTGATGCCCAATGGTTCTGAGAAAGAGAGGAAATCTATGACCTTAGGAAGGCATCTGTCTCTGTTTTTGTTTGCAAATTTATCTTCTGGGCACTGTACACAATCATCCATGTCTGAAAAATTAGAACAAATCAGGTGTTAGTATCAATTCCTCATTCACTACTGTCAGCAAGCTCCGCTCTGTTCAATATAAACACGGCCCTTCAATTATGAGTATTTAAAATAAGTTTCTAAAAATGGTATTGTTCTCCTCAAGATAGCTCTATACAGTGGTACCTTGGCTTAAGAACTTATTACGTTCTGGAGGTCCATTCTTAACCTGAAACTGTTCTTAACCTGAGGTACCACTTTAGCTAATGGGGCCTCCCACTGCTGCCATGCGATTTTTGTTCTCATCCTGAAGCAAAGTTCTTAACCTGAGGTAATATTTCTGGGTTAGTGGAGTCTGTAACCTGAAGCGTCTGTAACCTGAGGTACCACTGTATTTATTTCACACATCTATTATGCAAATTTAATTTAAACAGAACTCAGCAAGCACTCCAATAGGATTTTTAAGAAACCATAGACTGGAAGACTAAGAATAGGTGAAAAAAAAATCCTCTCTGTGTCACTTCAGCATAACCTTAGCACATAAGTACTATTATGTCCTGTTTTCACATTTATTTGAGAGTACAAAACTAAAATCTGCAGAACAACTCATATGTAGACTGCTTTAAGCATGAAAATAGCTTTTAGTTATTTCATGGTTCTGCTTTAACAATAGACCATATACAACATTTCAAACAGCATCACCTTATAAGGCCTATCAGAGACTAGAAGAAGACTATTCAAGTGGGAAAGCTGAGAAATTACTACTGGTTACTCTTAATGAGTGGAAATGAGAAATAAATTTAGTGCATTGCCAAATGCACTCGGTTTATTAGGCTGTATATTCACAACACTGTATTTCCTACCCTTTTGGTGCGAAATCTTTCCATCTGGACATGGAACACAATCGTAGCAGCAAAATGGCTCACCCTCTTTCTTTTTTCTTCTGTAGCCTGGGTGGCACTTTTCATTACACATGGCAACAGGCAGCATCTATCCATAAACAGAGGAGGGAAATGAATTGCTCTTGTACTTGCTTAACAACAAGAAACAAAGTTTTAAAGGAAGACACCAAGATATCCAAGACTGTAAGTCTTTAAATCAGGTGTGGGGAACCTTTGGCCCTCCAGATCTTGCTGGACTGCAGCTCTCATCAGCCCTAGCAGGTATGGCCATTGGCCAAAGATAAAAGGAGTTGTTGTTCAACATCTGGAGGATTAAAAGTTCCCCACACTTGCATTATACACTTATCTGGGCAAGCGAAGACTTTGGTAATCTTTCGTAATATGGTGTCCTGTGCAAGACCACAATTTGGTGCCCCTCAAATCGATCTTCTCATTTGTGGTTCTTCTAAATTTTGTTCCCCCTTGGCTCAGCACCATGTGTACGGAACCACCCACATCACCCTAAATCTGACACTGATCTGGGATTGAGAGTAAGTCACCTTGATTTCAATAGATCTTACAGGTATAGGACTCCACTGTAAATAAATGGAAAGGATCAGACACTTGATGATTTTTGAAAAATGTCAAAATCAATAAATTATTTGCATCAGACTCTAGTTGCCTAAGAGTGCTACTGAGGAAGGATTTATATGCAAAAATGGTCAGGCGCAGTATTCATATGTCTGTGTGCTGGTAGACATCCTCCCTTTTTCCTCGCTTCACCCCACATACTACCACATTTTTCCTTCCCAACTTTTTTAAAGGTCAAAACCAGCTTCCTCATCTGAACCTCTGTAAAGAAGCAGTGGAGAACGTCTAGCTCATGTGCCTAATTAGGCCCACCAGCCATCCCATTTTGGCCCATGAGGAAATTTTGGCCAAGCAATGCCCACTTGCCTTATATCATCTTTGGCATGTAAAACGTAACTCAGCCAAAAGGGTGTTGAGGCGTGTTCAAAGCACTACATAAATAGCTTCTTTGGAGGAAGCTTCTGCAAGATCCCTTTAGGCAAATAATAATAATAATAATAATAATAATAATAATAATAATAATAATAATAATAATAATAATAATAATAATAAATTAAAACAAATTCACCAGACATAATTGTGATGCCAAGGTGACTGTCAAAATTTGCTTGCATGAGGTGAGGAAAATAATGATCTCTGCATTGCCCAGGATGACTTCCCTCCCTCTGTCACAAGCAATTAACAAGCAGTGAATATAGTCCAAGGTCAGTTCAAAATGATATGAGATGGCTCCAGCCCAGTGTGAAAGCCATATTTTGAACCAATTTGAAGCTTCTGAACGCTCCTCAAGGGCAGCCCCATGGTGATGGTATGATACCAATGTAACCTGGAGGCAGCTTTCAGGAAACCCTACACTATCTGACCTAATTTCCTTGTCACCAGTGGTGTAGCTAGCTGTTCAGGTGCCCAGGGCAGCGCATATGCCTTACACCCAGGGGCGGGGCAAGCTGCCCACGGGCGGGGCATGCCAGGGCAGAGCATGCTGTGCGGAACCTCCACAGAGTCCGCAAACCCCATGTTGCTGTTTTGGGCAGCGTGAAGCCTGCAGGTGCCAGAGTCTTTACATCACTCCCCAGGAGAGACGTGTGGCTTGGGTGCTCTTCAGGCCTGGCCCCACGGTCACCCCCCTCAGTGATGACACCTGGGGTTGCCTGCACCCATCGTACCCCTTCCTATGCCACCGTTTGTCACAATTAAATAGGAATGCTGCATTAATACAGACACAGTACAAAATTGATCACTCTGTCTTTAATCAATAGCTTTGTGGAATTTTGATACAGCCCCCATGCATGGCAGTCTGGGAGGGCTTATCAAAGTTCAATATTGAAACACTTCTTGTTAAACATTTTCTCTTTATACTATACTTAGAACCTACCTTGTTGAACATGTAGTGCCATGTGATAGCCTCCTCAGCAATGACAAACTCTTTATCCATTATAGGTTGTGGCTCCATCCTTCCAACTTTCACTCTTACAAAAGATTGGTTTGGGAAAGTAACCCAGTTTATTATATCATAACCAGCTGCTAATTCACTATTCTCATTAAAGGATACTGTGTCTCCAGCAGTGTTGTTAAATGAGATGCTCCTTAGGAAAGAGTGAAGCTAGAATGAAAAGAGACAAAGAATGCTTATTTCTTCATTTGTTGAATTTATACCTTGCCCTTCATCATATAGTGATCCTATAATGGGTTATAAGAAAATGAAAACATATAATAATTGCTAAATAATACCAACCAAATTTTAAAGCCTCATACATTAAAATTCATAATACCACAAACAGAGAAGAGAGAGGTTTTTTACTGGTCCCAAAAACTATACAGATTTGGCACCAGTTGTCTTTCAAGGCATGAGAGTGAAGAGATACATCCTGGCAACAGAATGTGTGTGAGAGAGAGACAGAAACAGTGCTTTGATCATTCATTGTAACATTAATGAGTTTCTTTAAGAATTGTCTTTTCTAATTGCAGAAGGGAAAAAAGTTACTGTATACTATAAACTTGAATAATCCAATATCACCCCCATTGAAGAGAAATCACTTGCATGGGAGAAATAAACATGTTCAAGGAAAATTAAATTATGTATGTGTATATTTGGTGCCTAGTTAATTGAGTGCAATCAGATACCAAAATAGATATTACAATATAGGTGCTTTTGATGTGAAACATTACCTGCCAATGTTGTAGATTTGGAAGATTAAATCTAGTTCTGTCCAGCGTTGCTCTGTGGTTTGACCTGAACACATACATCTTATGTAAACAATGTGCTATGGCATAGATTGCGTTGTAGATGCTGTAACTTTGGCCAGTCATACTAATTTCAAAGAGTGTTCCAGAGAGCTGCTCCAACTTCTCTTCACCAGTGCAAATATTAGCATTTTCCTTCCCTGCGTTAGAATCAGGAAATATGCAATTGAATACCTGTTCCCAGAATATTCTCATAAAACCATCTCCTTTTGGTGAGTTTGGATTTAGGGTCTGAAGGTATTTCCTGAACTCCGGCACTTCATCTGAATGCATTGCAAAAGACAATGCACCATCAAAGACTCGTATATCTGAAGCTCTGTGCATTGTATCTGATGAAAAATCCCATTGGACTGTAATAATCCATACTTTCCTTATGGAAGTCTCTACAATGCCTTTCAACATTGCATATAAATATATTGTCCATGTCAAAGATGTTATTGTGGGATTTTCTGCATTTACAATCAATACTGTGATTTTAGAATCAGATAGATAACTGGCCTTATCTAGGATAGATTCAAATGAACTCAACATATCTATAGCATGAGTTATAGCTGGTATTTTGCTATTGAGGGCTATACAGATTCCATACTTCAAAAGCATTGGCATTAAAGTCTGTACAAATGTGTCTCCATTATCATTCTCCATTGTAAGGACCCCAACCCATTTCCACTGGAAATGAAGAAGAAGACGGACAATCCCTGTGTATTGATATTCTTCATTCGGTACCATCCGGTAAAATGGAGGGAGCTGGTTTTTATGTACCACTGGAGCATTCACACAGTAGGCAATCTAAAGCAAAGGAAAACAATACATTTGTCATGAAATAATAATACACTGGCAAAATGCAATGGGGTTTATGGCGTGTAAGAGAAAGTGTAGTACTTCTGGTGGGGGGGGACATACCATTCTTCTTCTGGGCTAGTATGTCCACCTTTGGTCCCCACCCTGAACTCAGCTCTAACCTGTGGCTCCTAGAAGCTGTCAGCATGTGACAGTGGCCACACACCAGGAACATCTTTGACTGGCCAGCTAAACTAGGTGAGAGTAGCCAATGGGTCTTTGTTGGGTGTCCGCAAAATGTTGATTACTTTGCAGGTTTTCTATGCATCCAAACCTGCTGCCCTCTAGTATCAGGAGTAAGCACATTATACTTCCCACATTGTGCCTTAGTTTCTAACACTACTTGGAAGGAAAAGTGGCAGTTATGCCACTAAGGGTTTATCTTTCTTTGGTGCATGCTTTCTAGGTACAGGTCTACATTTTAAAGCTCTGTGTCTAAGGGATTATTGTTGTTGGCATCCTGGCAGTTTCCCCAGGAAAGCTCACATTTTATAGCTGAATCAGAGGAAACAGCAGTCAACAGAAAACCCAATCAATGTTTGCTGATTTTCCTGTGCCTAGAAACATGGCACAAAAGGAAGTCTGGATGACTCCCAGTTTTGGCATATGAACACATATGCTTAGTAGATGGAATGCTAATAAAATGTCCCTGAAAAGGACACTAACAACAAAAAATAAATCTAAACTTTATTTCTATTTCTTATTCCTCTACTGATCTTAGGAATGAAATGCAATAAATCACCTATCTTACCAGCAGAGAATGGTAAGAAATTGACAGTTGCTATTATCTTGAGCATGATACTTTGGCCACCTCATGAGAATAGAAGACTCCCTGGAAAAGACCCTGATATTGGGAAAGATTGAGGGCACAAGGAGAAGGGGACAACAGTGGACTAGATGGTTGGACAGTGTTCTCAAAGCTACTAACATGAGGTTGACCAAACTGCAGGAGGCAGTGGAAGACAGGAGTGCCTGGCGTGCTCTGGTCCATGAGGTCAGGAAGAGTTGGACATGACTAAATGACTAAACAACAACACATCTCTCCCTTATTTTCTCTGTCTTTCTTACAGAAGACAACAAAGAAAAAGAAAATGGATATAGTAGAACAACACATAAATAAAAGTTGAAAAAGAATCATGTCCATCTGCCCCCCCCCCACATTCTACCTGTGGAATCTTGTAGATGCCTAAGAGTGTAGCCATGTAAAGGGAGATTTCACAATCAAGTCCCCCAATGACAGCTATCAGATTCTTTTGTTTATCACATTTAAAATTTGGAACAATTATTTTGTAGCTGGAAAGAAGTTTCAATGTGTTCTGATGAGTCATCCTTGCATTTAGGTAACTATCATAAATGTGGAAGCCAAGGCTGCCATTTGGTAAGGTCTTGGAATTCATATTGACCTCATTCACCGCAAATACCAATGACAAAACATGCTGATAGTATTTTGTTCTTGCCCTAAAGGAAAAGTTACATTATGTGTAAGACAGATATTGAGCCCTTCATCAACCATCTGTTTCATAACATCTATTTGACAGCATACTAGCTGACAAAGTTGTCATGGCTGCAAATATTATCAGAATTCTTAAGATTGTATTCTCTCTACTGACTCATCAAAAATAAGAAACCAATATAAAACAAGCCTTTATAGTAGTGTTTGAGTTATACCACTTCCCCACCCCCGGCTTAGTTTATGCTGGGTTGCCCGATCAAGTGGCCATAGATGTCAGGGGCTATGACAGGCACTACTCAATTATAAAAGGCCCAGAAGAAAAGTTGGGCTGTGGGCATATCCAAGAATGGGACCAATTCTATCACTGTTGAACACAACTTCTCATTCCCCTTCCCAGCTGGTTCCTTCAGAATTTGCCTTGCAATGCAAATTCTGATTATGCCAAAGCTTGGCTCACACACGTTTATCAGTTATGACCTCGTTTAGTGCACGCAGAAGGTAAAACAAAAGACAAAGCAAAGCAAAACAAAACAAAACAAAACAAAAAGCCTTACAAAAGTCCATCTACAAACTTGGTTGTTGGGTGTTCACTGAATGATATGTCATCAAATATGCAGCCATACAAAGCTGCAATTGCTCCAATGGTAATGTCTCCTGCTTTATAATACTGGTATGGGAGCTGGAAGGGACTAGTCATGTCACACATAACAGTGGGTGCCTTGCACTCAGTCTGAGGCAGCTGCAGTGACAGGATGAGCAACAGGAAAAGAAACACCCCTGTCATCTTTGCCTACGTCTTGATGCAGAATATCTTATTATCCAGTTTCAACCTGGTTGAAAAAGTGGCATTAGATCCTTTACATTAAAAAAAGATTAGCCAATGAACAGACTGCAGCAGATAATTCATCATTGCAGCACCAAATGACAATGACATATTATATAACAGTTTTTAGATTGTTATTGAATTTGCCTGATATCTCATTTAAAACATACACAGAGAGACACACTTGGGATTTGGCAATGTGAGTGAGGTTGCCTTATAATTTGTCATAATTAAATGTCTGAAAAGCTCTCCCAGGAGTATTGCATTGCGCAAGACACTACAGTAGAAACAAACATGTTTGGTAGATCTCAGTATACCGTATTTTTCGCTCCATAAGACGCACCTGACCATAAGACACGCCTACTTTTTAGAGGAGGAAAACAAGAAAAAAATATTCTGAACGAAACAGTGGATGTATGATTTTTGTGGTTCATGCTGTGGCCACAGACATGTGATTTGACGTTGAGTTTGGGGTAGCCCAATACAAAAATCCTGAGAATCCATGTGGATCCGTGCTTTGTAACCACATTTTTGGGCCATTGCGGCCCTATGCAACAGTGGGTGCGTGATTTTTTTGGTGCAGGCTGTAGCCATGGACATGCTATGTGATCTGATGGTGAATTTGGGCTGAGGATCCATGGGTTTTTACCTCCCCCTCCCAAGCAGACTCTTTTATCGTGTCCCTTATCTCTCTCCCGATCCTACCAATCAGCTGCATTTTTTCAACACTCACTTCCCTCTTGTTTGCCTTAGTGTCTTTTCCTTAGCTGGAGCAGTTTTTTGCTCCTCCTTTTCTTCTAATTTTTCTCCTCATTGATTTAGTCTTCCTGTCTCCTCTCCTTGCAAGTGTGCTGTCTTTACCTCCCCCCTCCCAGGCAGCCTCCTTTATCTCTAGCGTCCCTTATCTCCCTCCCTGATCGCTTGCCAATTAGCGGCTTTGTTTCAACACCCACTTCCCTCTTTCAAAAAAAAAAGGGGGGGAGAGCATGATCTGCTTTTCACCCCTGGGCAATTCAGCTCCAGGGAACATTCACTCCATAAGATGCACAGACATATCCTCTTACTTTTAGGAAGAAAAAAGTGTGTCTTATGGAACGAAAAATATGGTAGATTACAATCAGTCCTGCATTACCATTACAGTGGTAAACAGTGAGCTCTGGCGAAGTTTCAAGCATCATCTAGACTCTATGCTAATGTATCATCAAATATGCTCTGCTGTAATATTATGGCAGCATTATCTGAATGCCAGAGAATTAGTAAGGGGGTTGTCAAAAATAGTGGAGGTTTTTTGAGGTCATATCATATATTTATAATGCTATGACATCATTACCTGACTGCCAGATAATTAAGCTCTGGGAAAGTAAAAAAAAAAAAAGGGCTTATTTAGGCTCATGTTGAGAAGTAAGTAGTTGTATGTTTGTTGAGATTCATTACAAATTAGTAAGACACACCTGTTATCTTAAATAGAACTGACTAATTGGTATCAGAACCAATTAGTGTGGTCACAGTGTGACCCAAAGTGACTTACATTGAAAACTATGAAGAACAACTCAAAAAACTAAAAACACAGCTATACAATAAAAAGACAGGACTAAAAGGTGACAGGAACATAGCAGTTTTGAGCAGGGGTTGCTGGAAGGAATAAGGAGGAAGAAGGACTGGGATCCATCTTTGTGAGAATGCAGTCTATGCAGTAGCACATTCTTTGCATGCCATATACAAATTCAGCCATAAAGATATAAGGTTGATAGAAGGAAAGAAATTATTTCGCCCGCCCCCCTTGAATGTCCAACCATGTTGGATCACTGCAATTCATTAAAAAAGAAAGATGAGGTAGTTTTTGATTAAAAATAAATTAATTAAATGGATTATTAATCTACACAATATAATCCCATACACCTCTCCATACTACTACTTCCTCTCACTAAGGAGTGTCCTTGAGTATTTCAACCCACATAAGAGGCTCTGCATAAACCAAAACAAAATTTAAAAGTGGGCACCCTCATCTCAATCCTGAGACTCTGTCCAATCAGCATGGCTGGCTTTGTAGTTTGCTGACTAGCTGGCTGGCAATCAGGAATAGCTGTTTCCACTCACTCGCTCCACAGTTCCACAGTTTTGACCCAATAAGATGAAAAGCAGGGTTGGTAAAGCTAACAAGGAGTGAAAACAGGTCAGTGTCCCTCCAATATAATTTACCTGCTTTTGTTTTGCTTTGTGTTGTTGTTTTGTTGTAGGGCAGATTAGGAGTGATCTAGTTATTGGGTGTGTATGCTTGACTGTCTCCCCATTGTTATGGAAAGATTACTCCCTAGTGATATTTGGACTGACTGTGATTGCTTCTTCTTATAGGGGCTAGGGTACCATTAAGGTAGTCTGCCCCAGAAGACTTTTGGAATCAGAAGGATTCTAGACTTCACTTGGCAAATTTCTAGTTCTCATGGCTGGTGCTCCCACTGATGTCCTGTATTTGTTATGGGACAGTGGGATGAACTCTTCTGAGCCCCTCTCCAAAATGATGGAGCTTTGAATGGTCCACTGTTTCCCAAGGACCTTGGGTCTATGGAGTGAACTAGACATCAGAGTGCAGGTGACACAAACCCCAAAGCAAACATGACAAAACACAGCTTGAGGCACATAACAGCACCTAATAGCAGTGATGGCTGTGAAGAGGGTTTACTTTTGTGCCACCATTATGTCCAGAAGATCTGTTCTGAGTGGCAAATTGGCTTCTTATGTCCTGCCCAGATAGAGGAATGTGTGACAAATTTGCTAACCACTTTGA